>NC_058115.1:2226500-2863000 GCF_914725855.1 Thunnus albacares
GCGCCAGGCCATCTGGCTCGGGCCTCAGACGACCCAAACCTACAATTACCATCTATTCAGACGCTGCCGCCCCCCGGCAGAGAAACACCAAGAGAGAATTAGCCCCACATCATGTCAGATAAAATCTAATATCCTCCTGGACTGCTGTGGAAAAAACTGTCTTCTTAACCAGTTTTCTATGAGTTTACTATTCAGCAGTAATGAGAGGCAATCGGTACACTTTGGATTGGCTTCATTTGGATGTGTCATAGCTGCTGATATGTTTCAGTGGAGGAGAAAACTGGGAGGAACGCGCGTAAAGATCAAAGAGGCTGATAAGTCTTTTTATAGCATGTATTAATCCGTGCTCCGCTCCTAAAATGTGTAACTGTTCAAATCACAGCAGACAAACATTTCTATACTACATCCCCATCAGAGTGTCACAGTCTCCAGTAAGCCAGCAGAAGCCCATTTGAAGGTTCCCCAGATCCCATTTTTGCCCAAATCATTGGGAAAGTAATGAGTCGCTCTGTGCAGACTTATATTCTCAATAAACTTCATTTGGAGTGTGAGCCACATCTGATAACCGCTGCGCTGATTGGTTTCAACAGAGCAAATTATCTTGGGCCGGCATCTCTGAGAGGATGCGTCTCTGTGATGGATTTTATCTGCATTTTAAATTCCTCGTGTGACCCGTGGGAACAGGCTCTCTGCGCCGCCATCTGTCTCTGAGCAAACACATGGACATCGGCTCCGGAGCTCATACAGACTGATGCTGAATGACTCAACAAGGGCAAAGTGTCGATACAGTCCACATTTAAAAAGATGCTCATTTCATGTGTTTATGAATAACTGCGGCCAGTTAGTGTTGTTAGTTTACAAAAGCCCATCACTCAGTGGTGGTCATGTGACCAGGCGCTCACTCTAGAGGGAAAATGATCTATAAGAGCTTACATTATTACAGCAAAATAATGTCTTACAAATAAACTATATAACTTGTACACGACTTTATATTCTGATGACCATAATATTTCTTTAATTCTCTTATAGGGGCTTTAAATTATCCAAACTATGTCATGTTCTACCTTTCTGCCTGACACATCACGTCTATCTGTCTGTGTTTGTATCAGAAATCAGTGTCAGACAATGGAAACAGATATTGGTAAGTGTTGAACTTTGCCTTATAGAACTAATATATTGTGACATGAAAAGCTTATAGCAGTAAAGTCATAGCTGTATTCGACCGATTGCGCATTAAAAGAGAGCCATTACGCACGGTGCCAAGCTCTCTCCACTCTCCCTCACGGGAGTAGACACGGTCTCCCGGCATGTCTACAATAGAATAAACCGCGGATGAAAGAGTCCCGTAACATATAACAACGTTAGCCACGGGCCGGTGCCCCTGTACATATAGCACTACACCCCCCCCTGGTGAGGAGCTGACGGCGCCCTAATGGCATTAGTGGAGTCGGGAACTCGCGCAAATCACATTTCCTCTGCGAAAGAAAAAAAAGAAAAGCTTGACACGTTACACAGATTTCAGCCAAAAAAAGTTTCTTTAATCCCCAAAGAGCCGCTGCTGCAGAGCTGCACTAGGGGAATTTTTCCCTGTGATACTGGGAAGCCTCATACAACCTCACTCTTACTACACATATAGAGTTAGAAATAGGACTAAATTCAACTTTCTGACTTCTGCACCAACTTATGACGACCATGATGAATCAAATGCCAATTCTCACTTTAAATAACTTCAGCGCACAGATAGAGCCATGCTTAATTTTTATTTTCTAGAGAGAGAGAAGAGCAGAAGGGCTGCTGCGTCATCCCAGGCTGCTCATATGGCCAGTTTGGAGGGAGGATGACTGGGTGGGTGATGGGGTGGATGCAGAGATTCTGCCCTCGGGGACCATAAAATTACTGAAAGGAGTTTGGAGGGCAGTGCGGGGGGTGCAGGGCGACAGGCTCAGCAACTTTGTCATTGAAATGAAGCAGGAGATCCTGATGACAAAGGCAGCATAGCAGGTGGAGAGAGGGCGGACGGGGGGCCCACCCTACCATCCTCCCCCCTGGAGAATCAGTGAGCACCAGTGAGATGGGGTGGAGGGTGGGAGCGGTGATGGGGTTTATGCCCTGTGTGCGCTTTTTTTATAACATAGGCAAATAAGTGCTCCCCATGTCCGTCTGTTTTTTCTTTCACTTTTTCAATTCGGATTCTATGAGACAAAAGAGTTAACACAAGCTTAGCCTGTATGAATTGAACAAATATCAAAAATAGTCATGGACAAAGAAAAAATAAAAATAATAAGAAATAAGTATCAGTGTTAACAGCAGTTCTCTACTATTCAAAAACAGCTGTTAAAATCAACACTTGCTCATTCAGTTTGATCCTTGTCTGTAGATATTCAGCATCCCGGTGTCTCTCCATCAAGCAGAGGGGGGGGGGGGGGGGGGGGGAGTCTCGGCGTGCGTCGGGGTGGTGAGGATTGTAAAGGCACGCGAGCATCTGCCACCATCTCATTACCATGCTGTTAGCTCGCGCGAGACGGAAGGGATTTAGTCTGTGAGGGGAGGGGAGCCCGGATCTTCTCCACCCCCCCAAGCCTGGTCAGTGATGACACAACATGAAGTCCCGATTTAAACACATTTAAACAAAGTTTAACTCAGTCCAGAATCAAAGTTGTTGCTGTTTTGCCACAAACACATGGACAGATAGGCTACAAGGTAAGGAGGAAAAAAGAGTATGATCTTTGATAAAACACCACTAAAGGGACATTCTACCTTTACATTGCACGTCCCTCAACAAAGCCATAATTAATATATGGCCAAAAGTATCCGGACACCCTAACATTCCACCCATATGTGATAGATTAACATGCCTCCACTCTTTTGGGAAGATGCTCCAGCAGGTGTTGGAACATGGTTGAAGGGATTTGCTCCCATTCAGCCGCATAGTGAGGTACAACATAGTTGTTAAGTGTTAAGGCTCTAGCTCACAGTCAGTGTTCCAGTTCATCTTAAAGGTGTTGGAGATAAGGTTCCAGTCAGGACTCTATACAGGCCAGTCGAGTTCTTCCACACCAAACTGGGAAAGCCATTTCTGTACGGAGCTGGCTTTGTGCACAGGCAGCTAATTTACTTGGATATGATGTCCACATACTTTTGCCCATATAGCGTATATAGTCCATCAGTTAGTCATGTGCTTTCACCAATAGCTACTGTGTGTACAATACTATTTTCCAGCATTTAAAAAAAATGTGCAGAAGAAATATTTACTCTTAATGGATGAAAAAGGTCATTTATTTTTCCCTTAGAATGGGTAAAACATTTTTTTTTAAAACAAAATAGCAATTGTTGTAAGTTTCAGCATTTTCCACTTTGAAAAGAGCCAGGCTAGCTGCTTCTCTCTTTGCTGCTACTATTTATGGAAAGCTAAGCTAATCACCTCCGTGACTCCAGCTCTGTATTTAACGCACAGACATCAGACTGATATCCATCTTCTCAGCTAACTCTCAGAAAGTGTATTTCCCCAAATGTTGAAGTATTTGTTTATAAGAACATTCCATCCTAGCAGGCCCTTTTCTCCCCACACTATATTCACTGCATTTTAAGAGTTATTTTGTGATGAAATCTTGCAAGTTTTACATTTTTCCCTGCAGCCTCAGCCTGCATGATTTTCCACATCTGTGACATGTCTGTCAGAGAAAAGGGGCTCTTTGTTAAGTTGTGACAGTGAAGAGAAGGAGGTGCAAAGTTAAACTCAAACAAAGACAACAGAGTATGGTGACAGATCTGCAACGATGCAAGCTGCAAATTGGAATCTTTGCCTTTTCTGGATTTCTCCATGGGCAATTGTTAAACGTTGGCGCAAATAGTTGTACTTAGATTCTAAGGGACTGACACCCAATCCTTGAGCTCCTGTGATCAAACTGTCTTGTAGTTGTGCAGACGCTAGGTTAGCGTTATATCACGTTAGCATTTTGCTGGATATATTCAGGAATAACAACAAGAAAATAAATGCAGTTTATACCATTAATAGCTCTTTAATTAACAAAAACTGAGGCTGTAATTTCTCTTTCACATTGCTCCCCAGTTTATCTTATAATAAATATTTTATATTATATTAAAAATATGTGCTCTTTTTTAATGTTCAGGAGTCTTTGGCTTGGAGTCTCTGGCTTCAAAGGCACCCAGATTTCCAGAAAACAAAGCTTTCCTGAAGGGGACATGTCTGTCAAAGATGTCACACATGGTATTGGTCTGTTTCTGTTTTTCCTGGTTTGGACAAGACCCCTTAGTTCCAATGAAGAGAAATCATAATGCTGCTGCATACAATGATATTTTAGACAATATTGTGCTTCCAATTTTGTGTCAACAGTTTGAGGAAGGTTCTCTCCTGATTCAACATGACAGTGTCCCCCTTCCACGAAGCAAGCTCCCTAAAGAATTAGGTAGGCCTATGTTATTATTGGTCATGATGCTTTTTTAAAGATAACTGCCATGTTATTCAGAGATGTTGGTGACATGCTTTTACTGGAGGAAAAGTTACTTTGATCTTTACTGGTTTGCTCTCACATTTCACTAATTCCCAACTGTGTTATTTCTTGGTGACGATTCTGTTGGCTTATTGTTGCGTAACGAGGTTTCATATTTGACAAATTTCAACTAATTTCTACATCTAATAGAATCTTTCATAAATGCTGAATGCAACTGTGCACATCAAATGTTTCTTCAAATTGAAATAGGCTGGGTCATCCTGAAAAAGACAACCTGTAATATATATTTGAAGCCGTTAAGGAACTTTGAGTGGCTGATAAACATGTTGCCGATGAGCCGTAACGCATCTGTAGCAAAAATCTTTAGTCGCAGAGGTTTTCCATTTAAATAAAAAGAAAAAATAGACCAGTCCATCCAATCCTAAAGTATAGTCCAACAAGCTCAGCTAGAATAGAGAAAAACAACTTCTCAACATCAACATAATTTTCATGTCTACTTCTAAATGTTAGTGTACGCAAGTCTGTGTATTGTTTCAGTAAATACTGTGCCACTTGAGCAAAACAAAGAAAAAGAAGGAGAGAAGGATTCCTCATGTAAATTCACTAAAAGTTGTAATTACTGCATTGTTTACATCACATGCAGCAGTGTTCACGCTGAGCTCTTCTCATGCTGTAAAGCTTGTTAGCCTTTCTCAGCAGCAGAAAAGCTTGTTTGCTCTCCTCTTGTCTCTGATCAGTTTTCATTGTCTGTGCTGGGACTGCCAGCCCATCCATAATGCCCCTTCTACCTGGGGTGCAGTCTTGTTAACTGCCCCCCAGGACTCTATTCACATTCCGAGGCATTGAAGGAGCTCCTTCACTTGGTAATGGGGTCTCGGAGCTGTATACGAGGCCCTTGTCTTGTTAAGTATGTGATGTGTGCCGCCACCGTTTGCCTCAGCCCCCTTTCCACTAAACGTTCCAAGTATCCAGAGGAACTAATCTCAGGGACTAAACTTGGAACTTTACAGTCTCTGTAGTGCAGTCCTGTTTGTGTTTCCGCCGCATCTGAGGAACCAGGTAGATCATGTAAATTAGACCCATGAGGAATTTAAAAAAATGATGGCAGTATTTAGAGACGCAGTATTAACACATAATGAGGAAACAACAACACAGATTAGTCCTGTTCTTTGTATTTACTGCTGCATTAGTTGGATGTAATGAATAAATGAAAGGGGGAAAATGCACAGCAGGAAAAATGAAACTGAAACTAAGAACATCTGTCTCCACAGTAAATCATCTGTTGAGTGTTTGATGGTTATGCACTGTCGTGAAACAATCAGAAAATAAAGCTTTATTTCTCTCCTTCGCCGGCTTTGTTCTCTTTACCGCCACTTCCTCTCTTAGTTCACTCTCTAGCTTGCTCGACCACTGCTGCGCTGTCTCTCTCTCTTGCTAGTGCTCTCAGCTCGTTCCTGCTCTCTCTCTCTCTTTTTCTCTTGCTCTTTTTTAAAAAGTTGGGAAACTGACATAAAGCCTAACTTTACTTTTAACTAGGGCTGTTGATCAAATGAACTAATAAATCACACAATTTACTGCAATTAATTGCAATGAATCACTTTTCTTCCTCTCAACATTAAAGCTTATAATAATGTATATTACTGTAAATGTAAAATCACGGAATTAATGTAGAATCAACGCCAAGAAAGTAAATTTACATTCACATACTGTTGTTTAACAGCATCTTTTAGACTCTGAACACAGATTCTCTCCTGTGAACTACATATTTCCAATAAAACCATCGAGGCCTTTGACTTTCAGCTTGAAAGGCATATTTCTTATATACACTAACAGAAATAATAACAAAACGCAGGCATACATGTTGAAGTGCCAGTTGAATTTCAAAATCATCAAAGGCCACTAAAATTAAATATCATCCTAGAAAGCAATAATATCTGATGTGCACTGATATAAATGATAATTAACAACAATTAATGTGTTCCATGTTCAAGTTTCAGTTGAATTTCAACAAGGTCCACAACAGTCCATGCAAATATGAACAAAAGAACAGAGAAAGATTGTGTTTCACATATGGAAGTCACAGAGAGTGAGAAAATTCAAAGGGACCCCTTTTCCCTCGCTAAATTTAGCCTAACTTTGGAGTGTTATTTAGTCTGGCTCTATTAGTAAGTAATATATCTATTTTGACAGCACTGCTTTTAATGTTAACAAACTAAAAGAAATGTCCTCCCCTCATCCTAATCTGGTTTAAATCAATGCTACAGTATTTCCTTGTTTTATGACTGAAGCAGAACACAAGTTGAAGCAGCCACGCTGTGTGTGTTTGACCAATCAGCGATGGTCATCCCTGCAAAACCCGCCACAAAAGTTCCTGTACTTTTGGAAAGTACTACCCCCTGAGCAGGGACTTTTTGGGGGGTAAAACACTCTCCCTGGAACTTCATTTAGACCCTCTGGTGGAAACACAGGCAGAGGAACTGAGTTCCTCAAAAGGTTCTTAGTCCCTGGAGAAAGTTCCTGTGGTTGAAACGCGACTCTTGTTGACTTACTCTGAGCTTTGAAAAGAAACTTTCAGATGTCCTATTTTACCTTGAAGTGCAGCTCTCACAAAGAAACCACACGGTGTAAAAAGGTACCTGGATGTGC
Organism: Thunnus albacares; assembly: GCF_914725855.1. Lineage (NCBI taxonomy): Eukaryota > Metazoa > Chordata > Actinopteri > Scombriformes > Scombridae > Thunnus > Thunnus albacares. The sequence goes on from NC_058115.1 coordinate 2,233,619, forward strand.
AGAGATGATTTGCCCTGAAAAGAAAAAAAATGAAATGCTCCTCATTTCTATAGACGGACTTATAAGGCTTTTTCGTACCAAATAGTTCTTGGGTCTCCCTGAGAGGAACTGCCCTCTGGGGAGCTCCCCCGAGAACTACATACCTCCGAGGGCTGTTTTTCTGTTTGCATTGGCACTGTCAATAGGAACGCTGTGATGTAGCTTGCACATAACTCTCACCTCTGAAATAGGAGCTAAAAAAGTCCCTCAAAACGGCATTCTAAGAACTACGATTGCTCCCACTTCCTGCAGTGTAGACACAATAAAAAAGCGGTCTGAAGACGCCTATAGAAAGACATGTTTGTAGCCTTGGTTAAGAAGTAACAGATTTTAAACTAGACTCTTGCTGAAGTTGTTTCACACATGAAATATTCATGAGCTGAAAAAATCAGGAACATCTCATCAATACTCTGAGAGCAGCAAGTTGTCATCGACCCTGCTCTGTAAATTAGAGCAGTGCTGACAAACACCACAGAGGTATCCGTCTGCAAGGACTCTGCCGGCTGGTTTTGTCTGCCACAAAGGCTAATTGACTTCTCTGGCTCTCCTCAAAAGACTCACAGTAGTCTTACGTTTCATGCACGAACAGCGCAAGCCTGTTCAGGATGATCACAGGCACTTTTTACACCCAGTCCTTCCCTGCATTCATGTTGTGACAGAGCCAAAGCCCTCCTCTCTGACGGACACACGTCTGGCATATGCTGCCCTGATACCTGATCACTTGTTTTTGAAGCTACACAATTGCCTCTCCTGGTTTACGCCCTCTTTTCATATCTCAAGACTGGGAAATTAGTGTCCACCCAGTTGTTGTCACAGTGTAACAACCTCTGAACCTTCAAATACCTTTTGAAGTACCTTTTTTATCATCCCATCCCACCCCTCATTCTTTTTACCTCTTTCTCTTCAAATGGGTGGTTCTAAGGAGTATCTGCCAGGTGCTCAGACAAAAACCTACTTTTTTTCCCTCATTTTGGTTACATTTCAAACCTGTTCTCTCTGCCCACCTACCTGTGCAAATAAAGCAGAGAAGTGCCCCTTCAGGCAGCAGTGTTTGCTTTGGTGTCGATCATAAAACTCTAAGTTAACCAGGTTTTGAGCAGAGGGTGCTCCTCCTTGTATAGGTCAGTAAAATCGTAATTTGCCCACAACCTGGGAGAGTGTCAACTCATTAGACTCATGAACACAATGCTGTCTTTTTTTCAAACTGTCTGAGAGTTGTGGGTGACGCATGCAAGCAGGACAATAGAGGAACGACGGCAGCAGCTAAGGAGTTTTTCTTCACCGACCCGAATGTCGGAGGGGGTGAGGGAGCGAACAAAGGCCTCCTATGTGGCTCGGGTTGAATGTTTACCACGTGCAGGGCCAATGGGTGACATATTTTCAGGAGTGCTCATTCATTAGACAGAAGATTTACTACCCCCAGTCGTCCACCAGCCCCCACTTCTTTTCTGTTTGTCTTGGCAGATGTGAGGCAGGCGCTGGCCTTTATTTCTCTCTTTTTCTTTTCCTTTTTGGCGTGGGGGTAGAATCTTTCTTGCTCAAGCGCCACGTGTTCTTAATTTTGGGGCCATTTGCGTGGAAACTCTTATAGATCCCTGGATCAGCTTTCGCAGCAGGCTAGACGCTCCCTCTCTGTTGTGATTTGGATTTTAGAGTGGTCCAGGGCCTGAGACCCTCTTTCCTCCAGTTTAATCTTTGGTCTAAAATCCCTTCACTGAGTTGCTCTTTTGTGTGCAATTCCCCTTCACTGTTGATATTTCATCAGCGTGGCATTGCAGGGGCAATCAACTGGTTATTAAACTGTAAACAGATTACTTAATGCACAAATGCAATCAGCAAGCACCTAATTCATTACAACAGAAGTAATAAGCTGATGCAATAACAATCATATTTTCCATTTTAATGATTTTGTAAAGTGGTGTTATATTGCAATTAGACGCAAGACCAACTGTAAAGTGGGGCCTAGACATCAGATTTGTTTTTCCATTATTAGCTATTACCTTACCAACTTTAAGGGCAAACACATTTCCCAATGAGTACTTGGGTGTACCGCAGAGCTTTGTTAATAATTGCCTGCTACAGTGCCCCACACAGATACCAACATTCTCTATAGGGCTTCAAAGTAACTAGCTATTGCAGGCAATCCAGTGCTATTAGTTATCACTGCGGGATCTTGTTTTACGACCTTAATTAAAAGGTCCAGACAGTGAAAACAGCAGTTGTGTTTATCATGGTGGCCCAAGGGGAAGGGGGTACTAAAGGGTGTACTTATTACACGGCCCATAACCAGGCCAGTCCTAATGATTCTCAGACCCATGTGCTTTATCTAAACACATTCCAGGTTGGGCCTGGGGAGGAAATTGTAAGGGCCTCTTCTAGTGAACCTTAAAGGCTTCAGCGTTTAACTAGCTAATGACCCTGGCGTGATCTTCTGCTTTGTTTGACCTCCATTAGAAGCAGGGTTTTGAAGGAAGTTCAGCTTTAAGTCAGATAATCTAAGAGAAATCTCTTCAATCAAACACCATCAGTGAGTCTCATGCTAGCAGGCTCAGCCATGTACCAGTGAAAGCCATTTCTTCCCTAAAACATGACACAGTTGGGCTTGTAGAAACAACTGTAAGTGTATATTTGTTTGAGTCAGTTCACAAATCTGCCATTGGTTTGAGTCGCTAAGAGAAATAGACAGGGGAAAAGCACAAGTGCAGGCAGTACAGGTTTTTGGAAGTGTAGCAGGGATGAGGAAGCCCCAGAGTGGGGCTGTGGTACGGTGTAAAAATGAAAAGTAAACAAGATTTTCTGACAGCTAAAGAGTCTCCTGGCATACCGAGCTCATGTTCTCCAGATAGACCCACTCCCCGCTACTGAGAGAAGTGTACAGGCAGCTGCAGGGCACAGCAACAGGGGCCTGCATTTTGTGTATGTGTGCACAGATTTCATGTGAAATCACATGGCTAAAATGTGGGCCAGAGCCAGCGCTAAGCCATGGGCCAATACCTGAGTGATGACACGAAGGGACACATTAAAAGCAGCCACTGATTCACATTAAGAGCCGCAAACACTTAGCGGCATGCTCCTTCCTGAATCATTCATAAGCAACACATACATTCCAAAAAAAAAAAAAAAAGAAGCCAGGAGAGTGGGGGGTGGGGAAGGAGAGGGAGATGATTTGCATTAAGAAAAGTTGAAATGTCAGACAACTGAGGAGCTTCTTCTTCTACATGCAGGACCGAGCTCTGGCATGCATGTTAATAGTCGGGCTAATTGACTATTAATTTGAATCAGAGCCTTGCACAGGATAAAAATAACTTTGAGAAAACACCCTAATGATCTGATTTGGTGTGTTGCGCGTTCTCTTTCTCATCGCTTCTCCCGGCCGCTCTTCTTCTCCTTCTTCCCCATTCATCCCAGCGGGTTTGTTAATGAAAACTTAAGGCTCAAACAAATCCAATACTCCCAAGAGGGATTCTCTTCTGGGGTAAGCTGGAGAAAGAGAGAGAGAGATGCACCAGAAGCATCTCTTCGCCTAGCTGTGTTTAAGCTAATGAAAGAGCTTCCTAATTACTTTGCCAGCGTTGATTTCCATGAGAAAGCCCCAGTCATCAGTCACGACACCTTATTCATTAGTCTTGCCTAAAGGACGGCCCCTCCATCGCTGCATGCCCCCACCCCTCATCTACTGCTTTCATTTCTAATCTACTCTTTCCCACTCCCTTTGCTTTTCCTTCTATTATAATAAGCCATAGTGTTTCCAGAGTGAGAAAACGGAGAGGTGCAATAAAGGGAGTAGCTGCACTTCACTTGCATCACCACATTCATTATACACAGTATCATGGTGGCTATAAGGCACAGTCAGGAATGAAGTACCAATATGAAATATTCAGAAGCGCTCATGTTATACTTCGTGTGCAGTGGGACATTGTCTCAGTTCTTTGATGTCAAAATAAAAGTCCTCTTGGTAATTTCCAATATAAACTGAAAAGCTTTGCAACTTGAAATTATTTTGAGGATGCAACTTGATGATACAATGCTGGGGACAACATATGTTGTGGACAACACAAAGCATTAGAGCTATGTATTTTATCTGTGTTTGTCTAAAATTTCATGCTATAATTATGTTGTGGTTGTTTGGTCAGATGCCCAGGCCTCATTATCTATTTGAAAAGGAATTTACAGATTTGAACATTCTTGACTTTGGGAAAAGACTGACAAAATAATCATAACCCAAGGTCCATTGACCTTTCCTTAAACTTTCAGTTACATCTATTTCTTTTTCTTTTTAGCAGTAAATGAGTTTGTTCAGTTTTCATTGAAATGCTTCAGTTGTCAACATGTCACTGAGATATTCTGATTCTTTGGTCTAATTTTATTCTTTGGTCAGATGGACCATTCCATGACAGCTGAGCAAACTCCAGACAGTTGAAGACTGTGAAATGAAGGCTTTTGCATATGCATACGTCATTGTGTGCGTGGGTGTGTGTGTGTGTGTGTGAGAGAGAGAGAGAGAGAGACAGAGTTGGTGGCCTGTGTGTGCACACATATGGACATTTAGTTAGCATGTGTCTAATGTACCTCACCAAAAATCTCACCAATTACTATTTTGAGTTCAGTGGTATAAGTGGGAAAGATGATGCCTCAGTCTCATGGTTTTCATCAATGGGCTGAAATTGCTCAACGTTTTTACCAATTTACTTTGGTCAAGAATCACAAAATACAAGTTGTAGATTCAGTCACATGGAAACTGAGTAAGCATCCTACTGTGGAAACAAACTCCACTTGCTGCTAAAGACCATGAGTACAGACTGACAAAGGCTGAGCTGCGCGCTCTGCACCTGTTCATCTGCTGGTACGTGTGGCACTTGCCCTTCACATGTTACTGGACAAGGTTATTCTTCCCAATTGGGCTCAATGAATAGCTGCAATGAGATGCAGATGGATGGCAGGCTAAATCAGCCGATCTGCTGATGCTTGACAGCAGGCACTGCTCAGCCCTACAACATGCTGTTACATATCTACAGATGTCCACCCCCACCGTCCCCCCCCCCATCCCTTCACTCTGTGGCGCGCTCCGTCGTGGTCGCTTTCCCATTGAGGGATAAGTGTCAGTGTGTTGGGATGTACAGATGCTGATCTGTCATTGTTAGGGGAAAGGCGAGAGCTGATGGTAATAAGCCTTCTCCTACCAGCCCCCATTCCCCAGCACATGACTTTTTGTGGGGGACTCAGGCCCTTTTGTCAGGCCACAGGTGACCCCTGACCCCTTAGCCCTTCCTCCACTGGGGACACACACACACACATAGTTAATCCCTAACTCACACTTTCTCATAAGTCGTGCGCAGCATCACCCACCCGCAGACACACTTTCAGACAAAGACACTTGTATGCTGACACTGATTCAACCCTCTCCCTTTTTTTCGCTCTTTCTTTCTGGGAGCTCTTTGTGGGAGGTGAAACCTCCTGCAGGTCATTAGCACTCAGTGTGCTGAGATCAAGAGAGCCTCCTCCCTTAATTAAGAGTAAAAGAAAGACGAGCGACACAGGGGATAGATAGACATCAGACAGAAAAAGAGAAGAGATTCATCGCTAGAACCATTAGAGTTTGTGGAGCAGAATACCTTTTGCCTAACTTTCCTGAAAATTAGCCCGTATCCATCTCTGTCTGATCGAGGATGCCTGGAAGACACACACGCAATTCAGTATTATTGTAATTCCCACCGTTAGTATTAACATTTTAACAGCTTCCTAGGGGAGATCACACATCAACAGTTCCCTCAGGGAGATCGCACATTAACTTTGTCGATAACCAAGCCAAGAACGTTTCTCTTTTCCCTCAGTGGAGGGTGTTTTAAAGTTTTTAAAATGAGCGATGAGCTGATATTTTTCTTTCTTTTTTCAGAAGCAAAGTAACTTTACCTCACAGTTTGAGGATACACAGGCAGCTCAAGTAGTTTGTATTCCACTGAGGCCCACCTCATCGCCTGGATTTTTAAGACATTATACAGAACGCCTCACAAAGTACTGAAGGGGGTGAGCGGCGGTGGAAAACGAGTGAGAATCGGAAATGTAAAAAGATGAAAGTGGGGGACTTATCAAGATGAATATTGATGTGGAGCCTATTTGGAAATCACCCTACTTTCCCTACATCAAACCAGGGTAAAAAAAAAAAAACAATACTGACCTCCTTTTTTACCTTCTCCTCGCTCAAAGTGAGAGGAAGTATCAGGAAAATCAAATAGTAAAATCAGTAAAACTTGTTTGAGGTAAAGCCAGCTTTCCTGCGTTAAAAAATTCAGCAGTTACTAATCAGGTTAAATCATAAAGTCCACTCATCTGAATCCATTCTTTTGGAGATGGAACTGGAAGATTTCCAAATGACTGCAGAAATGCAATGATAGTAATGAGGAAAACTTACTGTGCTTGCAGCTTTTGTTTGACTGCATGCAGTTTTCTCAAGTCATCTGTCTTGCATTTAGAGTTTGTTGTCCTTTGAGCGGAGCTAATATGCAGCACAGATACACAAAGCACAAGATAGAAACTGGTACACTACTGTCAACACAAGATGACATGTGACAGGGACACAGTATAGAATGGAACAAGACGTGGTAAAAGCTGGATGAGACAATGTTGTGTAATGTAGTCTTGAATGTCTTTACAAGCACCAAATAAACATCTCAGAAGTACTGACTGGATGGTGACACTAAGGACCTATTTTCTCGAAACGTGGTGAAATGCGAGCACATGTGGGTGTGACCGACTAGTTTTTTGTAATTCTGGTGGCTGTCATGCAAACCAGGCACAGCTTGGAGCAATATGGGGGGAGAGGCTGAATACATTATTAGTAGGAGGAATACAGAATCAGCAGGTGGAGTCAGGGGTGAGCTTCAGTAATGACCGGTCATGTGAGCTGCTTTCATCACCGTTCAAAGCAGCAGACAGATGAAACTGACTGGAAGAGAGGGGCTATGTTTATATGAGGAAAAAAAAATAAACAACACCTCACATATGGATATAAGACATATTCTGTATATCATCCCAAATATGCTGTCAATGACAAACTATCTTAACTAACTAAACTATCTAAAAAAACAATTTATGCTCCAGGAAATAGTGAAATTGCAGTCTGTGGTCAAAGTAGTAATTAATGCAGTAATCTTTAGCAGGTACAGTGTGAGGAGGCTCTTTTGCTCTGCTGTAACCCCTTAACTCATAAATATTCTTTTACATTCTGGTATTGGCTCTGGAGAGCAGAATCAAATAGTCATTCCTGATATTTTTGAAGCTAACATTCAGCATGTTTATTTATTTTATGTTACAGTAAGTTCATCTCTGAAACCCAAATGACGTATGTTTATTACCTTCCATTCTTCTTCTTCTTCACTGCTTTGCTATGTTTCTTGGCATGTTACCACCACTAACTGTCAATCAGCGAAATCAGCAACAAGAATATGTATCATCTAACTGCAGGTCTTGTGAGAATTTGAAGACAAACACATGGTGTCATGGACCAACAGAAAATATAACCAGGGTTAACCAGTGTGCTGATCAATTCTCAATATAATCAATTAACCTGTATCATGTTTAACATATCAACTGTATGTCTGGAAGAGATGCCGTTATTAATAAAAAGTCAACATCAAGTCCAAGTGTGTCTCATATACGTCTCATCCTGATCCAGTCTTTGTTCTTTTTCAGAGCAGCACCTCAGCTAATCAGCCTAGCAATCAGCCAGCGCTCTCTATGTGTTTATGTGTGTGTGTGTGTGTGTGTGTGTGTGTATGCATGTGTGTGTTCGCTGCGGCATTCATTCCACTCCATTTGGTCACCCCCCCCCCCCCTCAACTGTCTTTTCACATTCTGTCACTTGTTTTCTTCTCTTCTCCACTTCTTTAATTTCTTTCGTTCAGTGGCAGACCCCGCCTCTCCTGCCAATGGGCTGTCGGCTTGGCAGGAAGCTTGGAGCGCTCGTGGTGTGTGTGTGTGTGTGTGTGGAGGGGTGGGGGGAGGGAGGGGGATTTCAAAGCAAGGCCACCAATACACAGGCAGTCACATTAGACACATGCTAACTAAATGTCCATATGTATGCACACACAGGCCACCAACTCTCTCACACACACACACACTGATTCAAGACGTACTAGCTGGAGCTGCATGTTCATTCACAACATAAGGAGACCAGGCTCTCAAGCACACACACACACACACACACACACACACACATACACACAAGAATGTATGCATATGAAAATGTACCACATCACAGGAATAACACCGTACCACATCACACACATACATACACACACAGACAGCACCTCCCTCTCTCTTCCTCTTGAGGAAATCAGTCTCATCTGGAGCCTCGCAGCTCTGTCTCTTTCTTCTCCTCCCTTTCCTCTTTTTCCTCTCTCAGTCTCTCTATCCTCCCTCAGATAAAAATCATCTCCGACTGAATCTCGACCCACGTCGGGTTCTCGACCCAAAAAAACTAAGTAGAACAACTGGATATCTGCATAGATTGTGAAAGATTAATAGATAAACACACTCTTACGCAGCACCGTTACACACAACAGCTGTTAATGAGTCAACACAGCAAAAACTTTTAAGAATGCTTTTAACCATGTAAGCAACTGCAGGCTCTGCTTCTCAGATGATTCAATTTCCAAAACCACTGCAACAAACTCCCTTCAAAAATCTTGCTGTTTATAATAGCCGCACTGATTTTACATATAAAGATCATTTTACTTGTTATAGTTTGTACTATTAAGCCTGTATGATGGCTTGTGTGGCTCTGGAGGACCTTTGCATTGAGAATAACCCGGATGATGTCATAGTGATGTGAGTTGTCTACAGAAAGCCTGTCTTACGCTGGAGGTGTTGAGTTTGAAATGTGGATTTTTACCGAGGGGTCCAATGAAATATGCTATCAAGTTGCATTATGGGTAGTGTAGGATCCAGTGTTGTTGCTGTTTAGATTGGAGGACCTGCTCCTGTGCATTTCCCCTTGTTTCAATATTTTCTAGAGATGAGTGTCAGTGTCTCGGCTGCTCAGGTTGGAGTTGTATAAAGCTCTGCTGTGAGCTCACAGTTGTAACATGTGCTGCAAAACTAACTAACCCTGAAATACCCCCAAAATTATGATTTTCAGGACCTTAGGGACTCCATAATTGAACACTCAATTGAAAGGGACGATTATGCATAATGACGACTTTTACTTTAAATACATAATGTTACTGGTTGTATTTTAGTATTTTTAATCAGATAAAGTTTTGAATGCAGGACTTTTACTTGAAACAGAGTATTTTTACATTGTGGTATTTACTTTAATCTATGTAAAGGATCTGAATACTTCCTCCATGATTATAAATCATAAAACATAGAACCAGTTTGGGAACTACTGGTCTGTATTACTGTTGCACTCCTGAAGTCTTTTCAATGTCATGTACATTTTATTCTGCTGCCTCTATGCATGACTGAATGCACTGTGCATATCTTTTATCTTATCACCTTTTCCACTATTTTGCTTTCTTCTCCCATAAAAAAAACTGCTGTGATTAAAATTTGGTCTCTATTTTTGATACACAGTCTGGGCTTCTGTTATCCAGTTATCACCTGTGATCTGCTGCTGTCTCCTGTCGAGTATTTCCTTGGATTCTGTCCTGATGGAGTGTAGCATATCTAGAGATTGCACTCTCAGCCATTGTGGCTGTTTGTGCATGTGCTAGCCGCCCAGTAGTTCTTCTACTTATCACATCATCAAGTGGAACAAATAAATCTTCACTTTCTGTGCACCAGAGGGTTTTTCTCCCACCTCACATCAGGTGTTTAGTTCATGTATAAAAGAGCAGGCTGAAAATATTTCTTCATTTATTTATATTTTTTAACCCAGCTTGTGTATTTTCCCACTGCTCCCAGCAACATATGGCAAATGGTGACGCAGGAAATTGGGTGGAGGGAGCAGAGGTTAACACCACCCCCACCACCAGTACCACCACCACCACACACACACACACACACACACACACACACAGTTGCACACAAAACCACAAGCCCACTTCTATCCACAGTGACATCCATGAATGCATGGGGTCACGGAGCAGGAGGAGGGAGTGTGTGTGTGTGAGAGAGAGAGAGAGAGAGGGAGAGAAAGAGGAGGGTGGAGGGGTTGACCTTGGTGATGTGATTCACACACAAATACCACAGGTGTGACTCCAATCTTTCTCACTCTGTGTGTGTGTGTGTGGCGTGACACTAAGAAAGAGTGTATCCACCAGCTGGACACATGATTCAAGGCTCTTTTAATAGTGCATGTAGACACACATGTGCAAACACAAAAAACACAAACCACGTGTGTCATGGCTCATCTGAGACGTTCTGAGCTTATTCTCCCATGGCCAGTAAGTCATTTACTGCACTCACACATATTGCACACAATCATTCATTAATGACCAATATTTAGGGGGTGATTTTAGTGCCATGTGGTTGCTAAGTGGATGAAGTGTGGCAACAATTCTGTGAGGCAATGGCTTTTTGGCTGTTGCTTAAAAATGTTAATAGGCTTATGTCAGATTCATTGCAGCTCACGGTGCTTAATGAAACTTAGAAGGGAGGAAATATTTAGGGAAATGCACTTGAAACAATTTTGAGAAATGTACCTTTCAGACAAAGTTTCATCTCTGCGCGCCCAGTACGGTATAGCTTAGCACAAAGACTGGAAGCAGATGGTAACTGCTAGCCTAGCTCTGTCAAAAGGGATCAATGCTCCATCCAGCAAGTTCAAAACTGTTTGAATGCTTCTCTTTTCAAAGTTTTATGTCATTCCTTTAGTTGATAAATTCTATTAAAAAATCAAAATCAACAATGTGTTTGTCTGTCTCTCAGCACTCCCTGACTTCCCTACTGTATCTGTGGCACTGAGCTCCAACATAATTAGTTCTAACTGAAGACATATATTTTTTAAAACAGCTCAGAGATATATCATTTCATTGTCATTGAAAAGTAGCTCAGTAATTTCCTTAAACCGCTGGTCACTGTAGGTTTTATCAAACATTACTCAAACATTGTTGGGGACTATTTTCTGCAGTGGATCAATCCATATTTGATGCTCTGGTGAGTGTTTTTGGCTGCAGGACAGTGTGTGTAGGATTGAGTCAAACTAAACTATGGTGTGTGTGTGTGTTCATGTTAATGAAGGAACAGTTGAGTTCTATGGGACAGAGGAATAAGATTAATAAGACATACATCAGGCTTTGTCAGTCTAATCAATTTGTTGTTGATTTTTGGCATTTTCATGTGATTTGTTGACTGTAAGAAAAATGTAGAATGAAACAAAGTCTCATCGGAACAACGAGTAAATAACAGATTTGGACTTGGTAGAGTTCCTTTACACCAGTATCTGTTTTAAAAACTTGCAGAGAAGTTTCATCAGCATTGTTTCCCCGGTATCTGATAAAGCACAGACAGTAAACACATTCTTGTGTCAAGATCATTTGCTGTGGTGCTTTATATAAACTCTGGTCCAGGAATTCAACAGCAAGGTTGATCACACCTTTCTTTTGGACTGATTGGAACGTTGTACTTTTTGGTGCTGTTCAAAGTCATGTCCAGGATTGTTTGTTTGTTTTTTTTAATTCTATTGGCAATCTTACCAACTGAGGAAATCAAGTTGACTCAGTCAGTTACATAATCTCCTCTTAAAACTTAATGAGAAAGTTTTTTCCTGATTTTACTTGAGTTTTTATTTTCTTTGAACTGTTTTTTTTATTTCTTTTGAGTTTCCTTTATTCTCTGTTATCACATTACATTACAGGAAGTGGTTTTATCTGTTTTATCAGATTGAATGAGAATGTCCGAATGACCTGTGGAGTGCCTCAAGGATCAATACTCGGCCTCATTTCTACAACATAAGACATGGTTTTACACATTCATCTGCTCTGGAGTTCCTCGATGGAGGGCCTGGATGGAGTGAGAAAGATTATATTATTGAATGTACTGGTTCATTACTCGGCAGTGTGAATGCGGTCAAAGAACACAGTCAGAGGTATGCTGGTGTACAAAAGAAAGGGTGTAGCTGTTGTGGATGAATCATGGTGAAGAAACCATTCTTTGGTTGAGTTTCCACATGTGTGCACATTCTTCAGTCCAGTTTGCCTTCATAAATCCAAACTTGGGAGAAGCAGTGATTTTTTTACTACACATTCTCTGTCCTGTTTTCATTGTGTGTACCACAGAGCTTGTGTGACTGCAAGCAAACCTTTCCTCACAGGACAAAAAAAGTTTGAGCTGAACAGAGAGAAACAATGGAAGACGGAGGATGGAAGATGATTTAAGCATGATGAAGCAGCAGAATTCCTGTGTACAGCCTGCTGGGCCGTGTGTGTGTGTGTGTGTGTGTGTGTGTGTGTGTGTGTGTGTGTGTGTGTGTGTGTGTGTGGATACAGAAGAGAGGGGGGACGGAGGAGGAGGTTTTGATTGGAAATATTTATTTTGGAAACTGAAGGTTGGAAACCATGGTCTCTCTTGCTCTGGTTCTCTTTCATTCTCTCTCTCTCCCTCTCTTTTTCTTACCCTCCCCCCCCTCTCCCCCACCATCCTGGTGTCCCATAACCAAAATGGACCACTCCACATCCCTTGAAACATAATACCTCCTCCATCCCTCCTCCTCCATCTCTCTTTTCCCTTTGAGGGAATTCAAAACAATGAGATCCTTTATACTCTCACTGTGTCTGTCTCTCCAGACACCAGCCAACCCTAAACCCCCCCGCCTCCTGTCCATACCTCCACCCCTCCCTCAACCCGCTGCCTAAACAGTGAAAAAGCCCCCCTGCCTTAAAAAAAAAAAAATCCAGACTTCTTCTGGTAAACACTAACATTCACACACACATTCACACTCATACACACACACACGCACGTGTATCTATGATCCCTCTGAGACTCAGACTGCTTATCAGAAAACATAGACTTCAAACTTCCAACAGACAGTTCATGCATTTGAACCATGTGAAGATGATAAATCAGACAACAGCTGCTGTCTCAGTGCAGCTGTAAGTGCAGAGACAGACTGTGCAGAAGGTCCAGACAGGATGTTGCATCAAGTCAACCAACTTTGCTTGTTCATGAACATTATTACCTGCATAAAATGAACTTTTGAAATAATAAATAACACATTATTTCTCTTACGATGAAAAGTTGAATTCATAAGTAAATCACACCCTAGCCCTTTGCCTAGATGAATTAAAAATTACTCCATGTTATGGAACTCCTATAACAATGTCAAAGTTTAAAAGATCAGAATTGATGCAGCAGAGCCAGAGATATCGTCTTTTTGTTCAAAGCATTCGTCCTCTCTGTCAAACCACAATGCAACCTGACTGCTCAAAGTTCAGGTGTAGATTTAGGGGTGTGTTATGCTAGTAGTGGCTAATGTAGCCTGGAGCTGCTAGCCTCCAGCAGGGACGAGGAGTGGGCTAAAGAGGTCTGCTAACCTCACTTCTTTCTAACTCCACACCCCCAGATTTTTTTCATTTTCAAACTTGTAGTCTTCAGCCCCAACCGACTCTGATTTATCATATTATCATATCATATTATCAGATTTCACACAGCTCCATCTGGAGACACAAAAGGCTTTAGACTACTTTTTTTCACATATGCAGTAGTACTCCGTAACACCTGAATGTGGAAAATCGCTGGAGTTTCCCTTTGAGATCACAACACAGCATTCACACTAGTGTAAGCAAACTGAACCAAAGAACAAATGCACTAGAATTCAATTCAAACACACCAAACAGGTAGTGGCTAGCGTTAGCAGACTTTCATATTGCTATGTAACTGACATTACATGTTAGCATTTACTAACGTGTACAGGAGACATATGTGTTCGGCAGCTGTTGCACATGCATGCAAACGGTACAAAAAGATTGACTTCAGACAGGCTTCATACAGAAAAAAAAGCCAACAGGCACAGGGCATGTGTTTGGAATCATTCTGGGAGAGCGGCCATGGTTTGATTAGTCTCAGATTTCTCTCTCTCTCTCTCTTTGCCTTCTCTTTCTGTCTCCCTCTCTGATCTCTCCATCTTTCTCTTTACCTCTCCCATCCACACTTCTTTTCCCTTTTTCATCCTGAGAGCCAGCCACAGACTTGGATCCAGACCTCACATGAAACACACACACACACATCACACATCACACACACACACACACACACACACACACACTACACCGAGAAAGAGAGTGAGAGGTTTATAAAGTTCATGCTTTTTATGCCACAATCAGCAGAAAAACACTCTAAGCCCAAGGGATCCCCGTGCACCAGACATGAAAACTTGCACACACACAAAAAAAAAAAAAAGAAAAAGCAGTGTGGAGGAAGAAAAGAGGAGAAAAGGGAGGGAGGAGAGCTGCAGCGGGAACAGCTTTGGCTCCTCTGACGCTCTCAAATTGCAGCCTCTCTCTTTTCAAAAAACCACCAGAGCGCCACAGAGTTTGGGGACTGCAGCTAGTCAAATATTGGTTTTGAATGATGTAAGGAACATGCCATTCTGGAGAGCCACAGCCAGCGCTCAGCTCTGGAGAGCCAGCCTCAGATTCACACTGGCAAAGTGTCTTCAGGCGCAGAAACATGGCACTGTCTCCCACTGGCACTTGTCGAAACAGAGAGCAGGAAAGAAAATCCTGCATGTGTTGACTGTGGATCCCTTAAGACAGCTCATCTTACTCCTGCTGATCCCTTACTGTCTGGGGCTGAAAGGAAAAATATGGTTTTTAAACGGGGAATCAGTAATATTTAAACTTAATACATCTGCTGGGGGTTGATTTTGGTTCTTGATGAGTGCCAGTGACTCGACAATTACTTGGCCAGCTGCTGAGATTTTTGGCTTTGAGAATTCATTTTCCAGCCCGTAGTGTTGCTGCCTCCCCCCACTGCAGTGGTGAAAACACTCCCATTCCCAATGATGTTTTGATTTAAACTCACACATCATCCGCTGCCAAAACTGAAGACCAGTTTCATATTGTCCCCCTTTGCCAAGAGCAGTTTATTCATCACTTAATCGAGTATAATGTTGTCTATGGTATGCAGTTGCATATATCATGGGAGATGGTTGTTGGAGTTTTGGGAGGTGCAGAATAAAATGTGCAGTTTCTTTTCCAATTTTCTTTTGTTCCTTAGTTGACCATTAAGTTTCCATTAAAAATAAATTCAGGACTTTGTGTTCCTCTGTGTTCTTTTCTATTATCTACTATTGTTTCAGTATCCACAGTATCCACATTTGGTGTCCACTCTAGAACAACTATGAATGCCGATAACCTTTCAACCAATTACCTCACAATTCAAATAATGTATACATGTTCTGGTCAACAAATGGTATTCATGGTAGTCACACTATATACATCATACACACTGTTATTGGATGTGTAGTGGACTACTTACATTACTCCCTGATATTTTTTGATCTGTTTGTATTTGATGGAATGTTAGTAGAGTGAGAAAAATGTTCAGCACATTGCTGATGCTGACATGAGAGCCAGATTTAGACTCATATTTTCAAGAAATTCTTACATAGTGCAAAAAGTATTCAAAGGGGCAATGGAATGGATTAAGCATTATTACACAAGAGAGTGTGCTTTACCGTCATTGTTGGCATGACAGTGATGCGGTCAGGAACGAGGCGCTTGCGCATCACTGAAGTAAGGCTTTTTTCATTTGAGCACAGCTAGGTGTGCTGTCATGCTGATTTGAGCATGTTCTAAATGTCTAGTTGACCAATCAGATTGCTTGGTCGGAACTACCTATTGTATAATAAATGATAACTAGATCTCAGGTGAAGATAATAATATAATATCTAACCGTAGAGTTTTAGCATCACGTTGGGACATTTTTACTGCATTTTACTGTGTAAACCAAACCATGATCTTTCACTAACCCTAACCAAGTGGTTTTAATGCCTAAACCTAACCATTGGCATTAAATGACACGAGGAAAGGTTGAAAATGCGGAATTAAATAGATGTATCTCCTGCGTGCAAAATTGGACTTTGGCGTATGCACTGCATGCAGTTTGAAAGTGTAAAGTCATGTTATTTGCCAAAAACTATTATACAAGTTGTTCCGACAAAGCAATCTGATTTGTCAACTAGACATATAGAACATGATCAAATCAGCATGACAGCACACCTTGCCCTTGAAAAATGCCTCATCACTAAAAATATTACTCCGCCATTGATTAGAACTATAGACTGTGATGTCACTCTAACATCAGTCACTTCTAAGTAGACAACTGGCGGTTGATTTGAGTTGCAGAGATATGTGAACACAGCAAACTTGTTTATTTCTGTTGTCATCTTCAGTAACTGTAACATTTGACTATATATATTTAAACATGGTGGTCCGACCTATCTGATGTTCCTGCTGTGCTTCATTTATATACTGTGTTACTTTTCTAGCATCTTTGCTTTGTTTTGTTTTGTGGGATCAGCGGTAAAACCCAGAGCAGACCTTCAAGTTGTGTTTCTTTTATATTTGTGAAACTGAATTGAACTGAACTGATTCGGGGTCGTGGGGAAAACAAAACAGACCCTTTACTGAGTGGACTGAACTCTGAGACTGCAGGATGAGTTACACACTCACACACACTGAAAAACCCGAACACTTCTCCACTCTTTATTGTTACCTGGCACCCTGATACACAACAAGACTTAAACATTTTCCCTTCAGTTGAGCGTATATCTCAGCCTCCACTCTGGCATCCTCTATCAGCTGTACCGGTGAGTCAGTGACACGGTGCTACTAGCTTATAAATGTATGTGAAGTTCATGGATGTAGTAGTTAAATCTGTCCATGGAGAAAGTCTTTTTTTTTTCAGCAGATATCTTACTTACAACAAGTCTGAGCTAGCAAAGCAGTTTGTGTTTATAATTGTGGTATTTATTAACTTTGGGAAATTCCCCAAAAGCATACCCTCTCATGTAATATTGCTAAATTAAAACACTGGGTGATGTTCCTTCATTACACACTGGAAAATAAAAATAGTCGAATGCACAATTTCCTGTTTGTTTTCCTTCCTATTTTATTAATGTCGTAAAACATGATTTTAGACAGGCTGCACAAGTTGTAAAATACCGAAGAGGGACTAAAATTTTATTTTTTTTATTTGTCATCCCTACTTTTAATCACACTGATGCTCTATGATGTATGTTTTTACAGGTCTGAAAGTCTTGCCAATCTCTCCATCGTGATATGAGGTAATGGCATAATTGAATAACTACTGTATCTTGACACAGCAGATAGAAATTATACTTGGAGATTTCAGTACAGGTTGGATTTGTGACACCTGTGTTCACTGGTGGTAACTGCAAGTGTAGTTTAATACTGCAAACACTCTTTGAGCAGCTACTTTGTCAGATATATAACAGGGGAGCAGCTGGTGTATCTGTTTACAGTGCAGACAACCGCGCTGGTGTTGTAGGTAGGTGTAGGTAGGTCATTTGAATCCACCACTCATGATGGAAGCTACTATATCAACTATATCAAGAGGTAATTACAAAATGTAAATAACTGAATGGCCATTGCTGAAAAATACCAGCCATAAATAATTTGATTTAATGAGAATGTTAAGGATTATAACTTTAAGTTATCTACCATGGCCACTCTTGGCTCTGTACATGTATACTTTTCTCGTCAACCACAGCATCAAACTGTGACCACTTGTACGGCTTCCATTCATATATACAAAAATTTCCACCAAACAAAATACAATTTGGAGTTATCCAAAACCAGCTGGGCACAGCACAGGCCAGAGGTGTGTAAGTCTGCAACACACCAAACTTAACTTACTTACTCTTTCTGGAGCTTTCTGGAGTGTTTGGAACCATCAAATCAAGTCCTTGCCGACAGTTGATCCATCACCCTGTTTCATGCAGATATATCAAACTACAGAAGGAAATGAGTCAAACTGATTTGTAATTTTGTTGTTTTACTGTACAATAATATTGATAGTATTATTATTAATAATAATAATATAATAAAAATAATGATAAAATAATGTACTGACCGAAAATTCACAAGCACGGGTCCAGTATGTCTGTACAGAGAACGTTTCGCGAGTGTAGTCGATTACTTTAAGATGGCTGCTCTTCTCTCAACAGCTTGATACCATTACTCTCAAACACAACCCATTCATCTTCATTTATGTCCTATGTCCTGTCAGTGTGTGTGTGTGTGTGTGTGTGTGTCTGTGTGTGTCTGTGTGTCTGTGTGGGTTTTGGATGGTTGCTCCTTCTTGAATTGATTTCCATGAGAACCACAGCAGCCACACACAAACACACAGACGTTGGTATGACATAGTTTGGAATGAAACATAAACAGGCTTTGTCTCATGAAGTTTCAACAAAAAGTTAGAATTCAGGTTTCTCTTAGAGCCAAAAACCCACCCAGAAACAAAATCCTACTGATGAAGCTTTATGGTTTGAATCAGAAAATGAGATTAACATTCTGGTTTTGCTGCTGCTTGCCTGGTTAGACTGAGCACAGTCAAAAACCCGGAAGAAAGGGGCGAGGAGAGGATGTATACAAAACCCAAAATATAAAACACAAAAACACTTCTCTTCATGCATTAGTTTTATTCATTATTTTTTTATTTATTTTACCAGACACTAGTGTTCAGTTCAGCAAACATTATATATTTAATGAACTGGCTTTTGGAGTAGCCAGTACTCTTTTATATCTGGAAAACTATTTAGCGTGTTTAAACTGACCAGCAGAAGGAGCTCTTGTCCCTAAACCTGAATGACAAACAATAAAACTAATTTTTATAAACTTGTTTATGTTGAATGAGCTGCAGTATTAATTCATTTTCTGTCCACTTGGGGGCACCAGAACAAACTCAAAGTTAAGCGTATTAGCAAATAATTGTCTATTTATACAACCAGCAGACAGCAACATTAGCATTTATTTGGAGCGGTTTTTGTGTCCATCTATTGAATGTAAGTCCGATATTCACTCTCCTTTTAGCTCCGTTTTAGTCTCCACCCACTCCCGAGAAAAATATCTGTCTCTTTAGTTGCTTAATGCTCGGCTGTGTTCACCGGCTAGTCAACAAGCTTGATGAGAGCTGTGTGACTCAACCAAAACAGTTAGCTCAAAGACACCAAAACACTGTAGAGCTGAGAGGAACTGCAGAGCTGGGTGTGAATTCTCTGTGGGTTTGTCACTAGAAGTATTTCATATTGCACATAGTCATTTGAAGCATTGATAATATAAAAATATTGATTAGTGCAGCTTTAATGGGTTATTTTATGATTCTTGCTGAAGGTTTTGACATAATTCATAATTTTTTATTCCTACAGCACTTTGAATCTAAAGCATGATTTAAACCTTGCACTTTAGACTTTTTTCCTAACACAGACACTAACTTGATCCATTGAAAATATAAAAATATTGATTAGTGCAGCTTTAATGGGTTTTTTTATGATTCTTGCTTTAAGTTGTTTTTTTTTTCTTTTACTCGTTTGTACAGCACTTCAGAACTACAACGTGGTTTAAACCTCATACTTCACACTTTCATACAATTCACAATCATTTGATCCATTGATAATATAAAAATATTGATTAGTGCAGCTATAATGGGTTATTTTATGGGTTACTTTTATGGTTCTTGATTTAGTTTTATTGTTTTGACCTTTAATATTCAATTTACTATTGATTCAGTTTACTTATCTTGAATGCTTATTGTACTCATTTGTACCACACTTTGAAACTAAAGCATGATTTAAATGTTATACAAATACTGGAGTGATAAACAAATTTATGACAATAATAATATCTGATTGTTTATTTTATTACTGCTGTTATTTCTGTTAATTAGGGGAGCAGTAGCCGAGAAATTTCAGAAACAAGTGACCAAAATGTAGAAAACTCTTTGATGTTGGGCAGCACTAAGTGTTAATATTTGAATGTGAAGCAGGGTGTTTTTGGGAAAGAGCTTAGCTGATTTCCCCAGATAAATAAAAGTATTTTAAAAATCTGGTTTCTCTTTTTAAGTTTGTGTGTGTGTGTGTGTGTGTGTGTGTGGTCACTGTTGTGTGATTTGTGGGTTGACTCCCCAGCTTGCATGTGTGTTCCAGTTTCTATTCTTGCCCGGGATATGGGGAGGAAACCAGTAGTAGGAATGTGTCCCATGTCCCTCTCGGGAGCTGGGATCCTTTAGGAATATATTTCTGGAGCACACTGCTAGTAACTTTACTAGCAGCTTTATTTATGTGCTCCAAAAATATTCCTGTGTTATATACTACAGCAAGTGTGGACATGTTTTGGGATTTTTTTAAAATAGAGACTTGTTTTCCCAGACATCTCAGCATCCCACTAAAATGAATACAGCTTTCAAAAATGTCCATTTAAAGGTCCAGGATATGTTTAGCCTCACTTAGTCTCAGACTCTGCCAAGGTAAATATTATAAAATGTTGAGCTGTTCATTTAAGTCCTAGTCAAGCAACCCTCTCCCCCACAAGCCACATTTGTATACTAGTCTGCCACTCCCCTCACATCTACTGAGCATTTTAGTCTCTTTCAGCTCATTGTTTTGGTTTTACATCCCACGACTTTACTGTTTTGATTCAGTCTCATCATACTTGTTTCCAGCGGAGGCAGGCAGCTGTTACCAGTGTAAAAGCTGTGATAAACCAACTGTACTCTACCTGCTCAGCACCAAACAGCAGACAGACACAGTTAGAGACTAGCTGGTGAACACAGTGGAGCATTTAGTAGCTAAAGAGAAAGATAATTTTAAGCACTACCTCCAAATACATATAGGCAAATAGGCAACTGTTTGCTAACAATTGAGAAATATCAATTTTACAAGGACAAAACTTGTGGAGATCTTCCTCAAAATGGCCAAAAAAAAAAAAAAACCTTGAGAAATGCAGCTTTAACCAAGTGCTTTGAGTTGCTTGAACATAACCATAAAAATGTAAATTGTGCTTTTATTGAGGAAAAATGTTGACAGTGAATAAATTATTCCTCATCATGTTATGATAAAAAATGTAATCTTCCTTCAAAATGTATTTGCTAACGCATATTTGTTGTATATTAAGATAAGTTTTAGGGGAGAGGGTTGATTTAACACAATTGTGAAACTGCATCATCTTCAGTGATGTGAAGTATTTCCAGGTGAAACAGAATATATGGGCAGGGTACATTTAAGAGAAATATGTAAATCTTTCAGATTTGATTGGATCATTTAAAAGCGGGGGTGGTTTAGTGGATACTGAGGTGTGTTACTGGGCTGTTTTGTTTCTTTCTTTCTTTCTTTCGATTACAGAGATTATTGATGGATGCATAAAAGTTTTCCACATTGATTTAAAAAAAAGTCTGACATTGGGCACAGTGTTTTTGTTCTTGGTATGGATGTGGTGTTTCTCTAGTGATACAGAGCTGAGATAAGGAGCGGTAGAGGACTGTAGGCCTCCACCCTCACCTCACTCACCTGTGTTGTTAGATCAGAAGGACAAGGAACAATACATTAGAACACAGCCATGCTCTTTAGGAAACATAAACAAAGTTTTGCCAGCTCACATCCAAACACACACCTCCTACCAATGACATACCTCTCCTGGCCACTACTACTATAATTTAGTCACAACCAAATCACAGTTGACTGGATACATGTATGTGTACGCCCCTGAGTTCAGAATGATTCCAAAATATTTTTAACATTTTATAAGACAAGAAAGGAGATTTTTTTTTGTGTGTGTGTGTAGATTTGATTAGTCTCCTCACAGATCTCCTGTCAATCACAGATTGTGGGCATTTCTCTGATCCTCTGCTGTGGGCGGTGCTCTTTTCTGGGCACCAGAGGATTCCCAAAATAAACAGTAAAACTTTGATGGTCATGTCAGTTTTTTTCCTCCATAGATACGAGCAGCAAAGCAAAAACTTATTTGTGTGAATTTAGATAATTTAATAGTGAGAAATATAAATAAGAATTATTGAGAGCAATTCAATCAAATCAATTTCTTTGTATTTTTTTCCTTTTGTCTAAATCACATATAAATGCAAAGAAGCAACCCAATCCTCCACACACACACACACACACACACACACACACACACAAACACACACACACACACACACACACACACACACATTCATACACACAGCACTCTGTAGCATTGTGCCTGCAAAGCAACATGAGGTCACAGCCTGCAGCTAACTTCCAACTGCTGCTTCCACACTGGGGCAGTGTGTGTGTATGTGTGTGTGTGTGGGGAGGGGTGTGGGGGGGGGGGGGGGGGGGGGGGGGGGGGGGGGGGGGGTGTTTTGTGGGCAGCGGTGAAAGAGACAGACGGTGGCTGAGGAGAGCATGACAGATGCCCTTTTCACTGCCAAACGCAAGCAGTCCGCCAGGGGTCAAAGTATCAATCGTGAGGTCAAAGGTCACCCTGCCTGCAGTATGCATGTGCAGGCAAGTGATGGGACAGATTTGTTGAGCAAGGGGGGGGTCACAGGATTTCAATTTCAGCTTGTGGACGGTGAATATTAGTGAGGGGCCATATGACGTGGCCCGGTGCACTAAATGCACACTCAGACACGGCTGCAGTGTATGCATGGGCACACACACACACACACACATGCAGATACATTTACACATAGGTTAAAGCAACACTAATGCCATCTCTAATGCCTCCGCATAAAAAATGAAACATTTATTCAAGAAGAGAGCAGCATTCAACCCTGAGGCCTCCTCTCATAGGAAATGGATCCTCTCTTCATCTCTGGATGTGTGTGTGTGTGTGTGTGTGTGTGTGTGTGTTGTTATGTGCATGAATGACTTGTTGTGAGATGCCAGCAGAGCATGCATGCACACACATACACAAAGACCTGGATGTTGAGAGGGGTAAATAATATGTCCTATTTTTAGAGGTCTGCTCCAATTTGTGCTCTACTCCTCTGAACCCAAACAGAGTCAGAGCTAATCAGCACTTCCTCCCCAACAAGCCACAGCCTGGATGTTCCTGAGTGGAGAGAATACCTCCATCTCTCCAGAGTTTAGCAAAACCAGATTAGAGCTGCATTTTCACAAATCTGTCTTTTATAACTTTTGTAACTCTGTTAGAGCATACTGTCTAGGCCAGATTTTGTCAGATTTTGTAGTGAATTTTGATTTACTGGAAGATAAAAAAAAGAAAGGATACACACTTAAGAGAAACTGAGGAGCTTGAACAGTCAAGAAATGAAGCTGGGATGTTAAACTGAACGGATTATGTGGTCCGTTCACTGTTTTCAGACCTGGTGAGCTGAGAAAGATCTAGCTATTGATTTTAAAACAATCATCAAAATGGAGCTAAACCAGGCTCTCCATCAGTTTTATGCAAAGTAGGAAAGGTGAACCCTGTGGTTTCTGCAGTTATGTTGGCCTACATTCGGGGCTTAACCAGTACATACTTTCCATGTATGAGTGTGTTGTTAGGCACTCTGTTCAAAAATCACAGTAAACCACAGCCTCTCATGACTTATTGCTTTATTCTTATTAGGGTGGAAAAGCTTTGATACGACTAGTTGTCTGCACAGGTTATGCAACATTGACGTACATTTGCCAAGTCAACCACTCGGTCCTCATCCTTGAAGTCTTTTCTCTTGTAAAAAAAATACCAACTGTTGTCTGAAAACACTTCAGATAAATCATAAATCTCACCTTGTGTGGCTTGTCTGAGTCTGTGTTACAGTGGATCATCTTCAGCTTGTTTGAAAAAGAATTTCAACAAGCATCACAAAGGTGAGATTTATACTTTAGTGAGTAAAGAGTTTTCAAACAGTATATTTTGGTTTTACAAGCGAAAAGACTGTTTTACAAGAGGAAAAAATGTACATCTAATTATCTTCCCCACATCAGCACAGAGCTACTTCCCTAAACGTTATTATGGGAACTTCTCCGTGGGATGAGACAGTCCTTAACGATGTGGAACAACCTGGACCAGGAACCTAAAAAAGTGGGTCACCTGTAATATATCAATACTAGACGCCTCCTTTTTATCCCGAGGTCTGGTATCCTCACTTCTCTCTAACTCCACAGCCCTGGATTTCTTTTCATTTTCTAACTTGTAGTATCCAACCCAAGTGACATCTCCTGAGGCAATTTATCAGATTTCACACAGCTCCGTCCGGAGTACTCCCCAACATCTGGGAACACACTGATGTGGAAAAATCCCCTTTAAGAGCAGAAATTATGAATTTGTGTGCATGAATAAACAAAGATTTCACCTCCTGACTGTATATGACAGGAAAATATTGTCCCAATATAATGTATTGGTCTAAGAGTTTGGACCTTTGTACCGTGACGCCATCCTTCTGGAGCCTGGCTCCTCTCAGGCTCCCTGCAGGGCTTCCTGCTGCTGAACTGACCCTGACCTTCTCCGCATGTCTCCATCCCCAGCTCACATGCTCCGTCTGCGTGTGGAGGGTGGGCGCCTGAACTCGTGTTTGGTTTGGTCAGAGGATTTTAGAGAGCGCAGACAGCATCTTGACCTCTGACTGAAAAATCACACACACACACACACACACACACACACACACACACACACACACAAATGCAGCATCGATGCACACTGTTCTGCTCACATGCCTCAGATTCCTCGCTGTTTGCTTCGCTTCCAAAGTTCTTTTGTTTAGAGAAAGAGGAGAGCGTTGACCTCCAGTTGGTTTGAGGAACGAGGAAGTGGGGAATCATGAGGAGGGAGAAGAAGAGAAAACAAATACTGGCGTGATGCGGTCATGATGAATTATTAACTTCCCGTTAAAGCAACATTTTTGATACGGACTGAACTATCTGGACAACTGGGATGGATTCTCATTAAATTTTATTCAGATACTTAGGGTCCCCAGAGGTTGAATCCTAATGACGTCTTCTGACTTTTGATCCAGTTCCACCATGAGGTTGATATTTTGAATTTTTGATGAAATGTCTTCACAGCTATTGGATTGATTTCCATGAAATTCGGTGCAGACATTCATGTTCCTCCGTAGGATGAACAGCACCAACATCAGGTCAAAATGTCGATGTATCCAATAATTTAAACCAATCACATTCTCATCAGCTGCTGCTGTGCTTTGTGTTGCTAAACATTCTATGCTAACATAGTCAACATGGTAAATATTATGCCTGCTAAACATCAGCATGATAACAGTGTTATCATGCTGATGTTGACATTAGCATTTAGTTCTAAGTACCATTGTGTTTAATTACAAGCAATCACATACAGCGTCAGCATTGTAGTTTTAATTCTGAGTCCAACATAGCAAGAATTTCTGACACATCTCCCACTTGGTGGAAAGAAATATAGAAGCAACAGCAAACTAAAGATATTTCACTTTGAAATAAAAAAAAACAAACAAAACATCTGTCTGAATTTATGTGGTTTATATTCCCTTACAGGAGGTTATTTTGTAATTTTTTTTTTTTTGAGGTGCATAAATTCATATATCTTATATTCATATATCTTTTCTTCTGACACAAACTGGTCATTTCAGGTCTAAATATTCAAGTGAGGTGAATTGCAACACTGGACATAATCTTCTGTAAAGTTCAAAGAGGGGAATTCAGTTCATGAGAAAGTAAAATATTTCAGTATGACAAATTCAGCGGTATTTACTTATTTAGGCTACTTTATTACTTTATTTCAACATTTCAAGTATTCAGTAGTGGTTACATTTCACAATTACGTACTCAGTTCCTTATAATGTCAAATTATTACGGCCTGTCTTTGCTTCCATTCGGTATGCTGCATGTCTGTAAAATAATGAATACAACCTGTAGTCAGTGCATTGCACTAAACACTTGTGTCACATATTGTCATGGAAATGATCAACACTTTTTATACTCATGTCTAATATCCAATAAAAGCATTTTTCATAACTGTATTCTTATAAAATGACTTTCCCTTTATTCTAAACATTAAAACTAAAAGTACAATCTGTTTCCATCCAATAAAATTATTTGAAGCATGAAACCTCATTCTTGGCAGTAGAAATACTAGTTTGAAAAAAACAAGTAAACATACAAACAGACAAAAAGTTCCTCAACTTCAACTACATCTCATGGTCTTCATTTAGCACATTACAGATCTTTATTTTTAATTTTTTTTTATTTCTTACAACCTGGGTCATGTGAGAATTGTTTAGGCCACCATTCCTATTTCATATCATAAATTCTGTAATCAACTCATTATTTCATGACTGTAATATGACCATATGGTAATGAGAGTGCAACTCATTTAATTAAGTGCAATTACGTAATTATTCCCTATGTGTTGGACAGAAGCCAGTTTCTTGGGCAGCCAAGTGTTTTGTTTGGCTTGGCTCTGATAAATTGTGGGCTCAAAACTGCATGATCACACTGCAAATTCTTCATGCAAACAGCCATTTGTAGCTCTGTATGTATGGGCATGTGTGTGTGTGTGTGTGTGTGGGTGGGTGGAGAGACAGTTTGGGGGAGGGAGAGAAAGACGGAGATGGAGAGAGAGATGTCTGGCATTAATCCACTCCGTACAGGAAATCTAACATGTGGTATTACACTCTCCACCTTCTCACTTTTTCTACATCATGACTGTGTTATTGTGAAATATGGGGTTGATCCTTTACAAGCTGTCTTCCTCTGATATGATAGATGTCTGAGTGAAAGATAACACATGTGCTCAGGAAGTGACCAATATAACACTTCTTATGAGAGACTTAGACTGAGTGGTCAGAAAAACACACACGTCTGTATATGTTGTATACCACCCAGTACAACATGACCACAGTAAAATAAATCTTTTTATTTTATTTCATTTTGTGTTATCATTTTTTAAATATACATACTGTGTCTGACATTGGTGATTTAACTCTGTGGTCAGTTACGAGGTTGTCGATGGTGGTTTTGTTGGACTGCCCATTTTTTTCATTTGTTTCATTTCCTGTTTTGTCTCGTAACCTCATGCAAATACATATAAATACAAAAGTCTCAGTCCTCATTGGGTCACAGCCTACTATACATTTCTCAAAGTTGGGAGTACACGTTCATATATTTGAGGAGGACTTGACACCACCACATCCACCACAGATATCGGATTAAAAAGACAATTTTTGGTGCAAAGTTACGTTTGCTGTTAACTAGCTTGCAGTTAGCTCAAATAGCTTCCTTTGTGTTGCTGTAGCTGTTTGTATGGTGAAGAGCTGTAAGAGCTCTGATGCTAACTTATCAGTCTGAAGATGCAGGTTATTAAATTATCACCATTATTTACATTCTTCACAAACCATCACTAAACCAGATGTTTTGTTCTTTGTTGGTCTGGAATTTGATTTATCAACATAAATTAAAACATCTTTTCACCCAACTATTCAATATTTTATTGATAATATAATTTGGAATAACCAGCTGGTTACACAATAACAAGGCCATGCCATGGAAAAGTGGACTGTGCAGTGTAATAGTGTAATAATCTCATCTAATAATCTGAGATTCCATCGTGTACTGTGTTTTGGATGAAGAAATAATGTATTCACGTTTTGAACGGCCACACTGAGATGACTTCTGTTATGATATCATATTGTTATATGGCTGAGATTGTCACTAAAATGAGAAAGGCTGGTCCACCTTAAAGGTCAGTCCACCTTAAGTGAGCCCGTTTAGGCTCCAGTGGGCACCAAGCGTAGCTCGTTTATGCTCCGTCACAAGAGGCTAACGTTGGTGCTAACCTCCTTCACTTTAACATTAGCGTATGGTCCAGCCCCGTGACAGTAACTGTTGAACTTTTAACCAGCACCAGGACAAGGTGCTGCTGTTCAGGGAATACACGCGCTAAAAAAGCCACCTCACGTAACTGAATGCCTGCCTCTAACATCAATTATCTGTGACAGTAGCCGCATCACATGCATGTTTACGGGAAGGTGATGCGCAGACTCTGCATGCACAGCGATCAGTTCACTATGTGCTCTGGTGAAGGGGTGCACTTGATCAGTTTATCAAACCAAAACAGGCAGCGCTCATTTTCAGGTTGTGGTAGGTGACTAGCGGGGCCTGCTTTGGTTGCTTGATAAACTGATCAATTGCACCCCTTCACCAGAGTGCATCAAAAGTTGTAGCATGATGTGTTTTTAGTTAATTTGCCTCGCTTGACATTGCATGTCCTGCAATGTGACTATCGCACATGTATATATCCCGATGTCGATGCTGAAACGATATATCATGCAGCCCTAATACATATAATAAAACACAAATACCAATGCATTCTAACCAGTCAACAGATGTCAATGTACACAACGTGATGCTTCTGGTGCAGAGAGAAGTTAAAAGACAAAAATTACAGAGTCAGAGCACTTCCTTGTTGCTGAATAGCGTTAGGTCAGTATGCAAAAGAATGACAAGTTAATACTTGAGTAAATTAATAGTTTGGTGAATATGAAAAATGATGTGAATCAGACAGTATCCTATGACTTTCACAGTCACCACATCTCAACACTACTGGAGGACCGTGGGAGGTTTTGGGGTGAAATGTTAGGCACCACCGTCATCAAAATACCAAATAAGGGAATATCTCCTTGAAGAATGCTGTTCATTCCTCCAGTGGAGTCCTTTTTTTTATCTGCCACTAATCTGTATGTAGATAAGGTGGAGAGAATTTTAGAAACACCTTTCAATATAATGCAGAAACATAAAGAACACATCAAGTATTTCAGAGGTACTGATGATTATCAAGATGTAGAGCAAGATGCGCAGTTCATTCAGAACAGATACTGCAGCTACAATACAAGCAGAGCCAGCATCTTGAAAGGCTTAATACAACTGAGCACTAAGTTGTTGCTGAAAAGTTGCATCCCTTTACCTCTACAGCCTATTGCCTTTCAAAGGATACCACCAATATCCTCAGTACAACAAACACTCAGCTCTACACGATTCCAGGAACATGACTGAGTTTAGCCAAAAAACTGCAGGAACTGTGTCTCCTCTCTGAACTCTCAGACTTCAGTGGTTCCTGACAACTCTGTGAAAGCTCAATTGTTTCCCACTGTAAAACTGCAAAGTGCATGAGGACTGTCTCACAGTTGTTTTCAACCCTTTATCAACACTTTAAATCTGCTCCCCTGCAGAGTTTGCTGCAGGGAATAACCCACAATTCATACTGTTGTAAAATTATAAATAGGTGTTACAGAGGAAAAGAGCAAGAAAAGAACAAGTTTATGTGGATGCAGCTCATCATTGTTTGACTTATGATGATATGATAATGATTTCCAAATGTTTTCCTTTAACTTGCCCTAACAAAATGTTCTACTTGTAAACTTGGAGCACTACAATTGACACGAAATGTAAGCCCCACTTTACAGGCCACAGAAAAGACTCTGCTCCAAGTGTCAGAAGTACAGTCTGTTTCCCTCATAGTGTACACATATCTAGCACATTCCTGCAGTCATGCATGTATGCTGAGCATGCGTGTGCTCACTTTCAGTGTCACCTCCAAAAAACGTAGTTGAACTGTTGTGTTGTTTATAACCTGTTTGGTTATCTTAACATTTTTCTTGATCTGTCTGACTTCTATTTGCAATGTCCCAGCAATAACTGTGGTGAGTATGTTGTTATCATAATGGAAATGGCCAAAGTGGCCGGAGTTTTGAGTTGTCTTTCTGTTATGTCCGTGAAACTGGATTGAACTGAACTGATTTGGGGTTGTGGGAAAAACAAAACAGACCCTTTGCAGAGTGGACTGAACTCTGAGACTGTGGGACAAGTTACACACTCACACACACACAAAACTCGAACCCTTCTCCATTCTTCATCTTTACCCGGCACCCCTATACACAGCAAAACTTAACCATTTTCCCTTCAGTTGAGAGTGTATCTCAGCTCCCACTCCGGCATCCTCCATCAGCTGTGCTGGTGCCACGGCACTACTAGCTTAAAAATGTCTGTGTAGTTTGCAGACATAGTAACTAAATCTGTCCATGGAAAAAATATTTTTTTCAGCGTACATGTTAGTTACAACGTGATTGAGCTAGCAAAGCAGTTTTGTGTTGATATGTGAGGTATTTATTCAGTTTGGGAAATGCCGCGATCTCCAGAAAGCATTAGCTGAAGTTGGCTAGCTTACTCAACAGGGACTAGAAATCTTCGCTGTTGCTAGGTCGTTACCAAGGGTTAACTAGGTTTTATTACATAGGATTCTACTGATGTGAGTGATTGTATTAGTCATACCCCATGTATTTCCATGGAAACAGAGATAACACAAGCAAAACGTTGTTTTTTTTTTTTTTTTTTTTTTAGAGCGAACTGCCTCACAATATGAATACATTTTGTTTATATCTTTTATTTTGTTGGTAAATGTTGTATAATCATGAAGCTTATGGAACTCAGCGCAAGCGCCTTGTTCCAGACCACATGCCAACGATGACGGTAAAGCACACCTTCGAGTGTAATATTGCTTAATTAGATTGTTTTTGAACAAGGTTTACTTACTTCTGGAACAGAACCTGGAGGTAATGATTTCACTCCTGCTCTCTATAAGGCCCAAGTTGTAAAAAAAACAATGTTTGAATGAACAGAAAGCAACCCATGTAACCTAAAAAGTTGTAAATTTAACATTGTTTACATTTTATAAACTCTGCAAACAACCTTACCTTTATCGGGATTTCTAAAAAAAATCTATGGTGCTATGATACTACACAGCTTGATATTTTCTACATTTTGCTTTAGCAAAGAGAACAATAGTCTAGCTAAGTGGGCATGCACAGGGTGTATCAAGTGATGCACATTAGGAACCCTGAAAATAAAAGCAACAGCCCTATAAGGAATATTCCCAGCTCCCTGTTGGATCGATGCCTTAAGGAATTCCAGCTCTTGTGAAGGCAACAGTGGGTCTTGTTCAGTACAACCCAAAAATAACATCATTAGCGATTACAAAATCAGTTCAGCCCTATCTGGTATGTAGTTAATTATATTTAGAAATTTTGATGGAAATCTTTGTTGTTTTGTCTGCCTTCACAAACTCACATTAGTGTAACCCCTGTTTGCACTCCTCACATGCAGCTGCTTACATTAGTATCACGTTAGCATAAATGATTTATCACTCCTGACATATGTGCTCATGTATTTACAACATGGATTTATTCCCCTGTGTACTCCCATGCACCTGTGGAGCAGATTTATGATATGCAAACTCCCACATATCACCACGTGTCTTCCACATTAACAGAATGAGGAATAGTGTGTCGCTTGTACAATGGTTAATTCAAATACAAGAAGTTTTTCCTGTCTAAATTTGATTTGGGAAGCAGAGCGAGTGAGAAAAAGTCTCATTTTTCCCCCTCTCATTGTTTATGCAAAGTCAGCTGCTGTACAATCCTTTTACACCGATAACAGAGATGAGATCGCCTCTGCGGATCTGCAGTTTTCTGCCGACATCTGCATTATCTCAGGCTTGAACGCTGGTGCACACACATTCGCCCACAGGCACACAAATACACACACACACACACACACACACATACACACACACTATATTCTTTCTAATCTGATTGTTCCGGAAAACTGAATGTAAAATTGCAATCAGTGTAGTGCAATTATTAGCCATCCTGCAATTCAATCTGCACTCTTCTCTACCTCCTTCACTGCTGGAAATCAGCACATTCACTACAGGCAAAAAGAGGAACAAGTAGGTGGAAGGAAAGACAAAGAAAGAAGTGTGTGAAGACACAGAGCGAGAGAGAGAGAGCAAAGTTGAAAGAAAGAAGAGAGAAAGAAAGAAAAGTCAATTGCTGTCACATCCATTGCAGAAAATACAGTAGTAGAAAGACTTAAAAGGAAAGAACTGAGTTGGAAATCGGCACAGATATGGAGAAATGGCTGAAAGAGGAGGAAAAGTAGGAGGAAAGAAGGAGGGGAAAGAAAAAGTTGGAAGAACAAAAGCAAAATAACGAAATCAATTAGTGTCACATCGTTTGGAGGAACTGGAGCAGTGGAAAGAAAGAAAAAGAGAAAGGTTGAGGAGCAGAATCACATCTGAAAACCTGCATGTAAAATTCAGAAAGCTTCTTTCATGAACCTACTGAAATATTCAAATGGCAGTAACCCAGGGACGGCACATCCATTGGCCTAATATGTTTGATATTTCCATGTAGAAATAAAAGCCAGGGAGTAAAATATTGATATCTGCTTCCTAATGACCTGTGGAGGATGTGGAGGGAAATTTCGATGCGCAGAAGAGGAGAAAGATGAGGAAAATGGAATGAAGGATACAAAGTAAGAGGCTTATTTTCCCCAAGAGAGGTAAAGGGACTCAGGACCAACATTGTAATACCCTCCATTGACCATAGAGTTTTTCATGGCCTACTGACATTGCATACATACTGTGGCTGTATCTCAAATCGTTGGGTATTTATGGTGGACATGTAACTTCAATAGTACCTGTTTTTGTAATTGTTCTACTAAAGACTGTTAAAGACTTTGAGGTTTCAAAGAAAACATAATTTGTAATTAAGCACAGTGAAATTTTAGTTAAATGTTGGTTTGTCCATCCAACCATCCGCCACTTTGGTCCAGAGCAAGATATCAACAACCACAGGCCAGATTGCTCATGAAATTTACTGTGAATATTATTGGTCCCCAGAGGATATTCCACATAATTTTGGTGAACCCCTGATATTTCCTCTAGCTCCACAGTCAGATTAAACTTTCTGGTTGACCAGAAGTCTCATCAAAGTCCGTATGATGCATTGCATTGGAGCTTTTTCACGCTCAGCTGAAAACCGTTACACATGGAGGCCGTGGCCAGAGGAAGCCAACAGGACTACATCATCTGCAAAGAGCAGAGGTGCAACTGTGAGGTCCTCCTCCTGAAATCTGGAAATCCACTCCCCAACAATGCTTAGTGTCATAAAAACAGAATTGGTGCATCATGCAGTCGTAATCACAGACCTGTCATGGCTTTAGTATGGTTGAAAATGGAACCTGTGGCTGCTAGCTTGACAATAAGTTGATCTGATTGACCTCGAAATCCCGCACTAGATCAAAATGTGGCTACTGACATTTAATTGCCCATAATGTCCTTTTGTTTTAGTCATTTTTATTTGAATGCGTTCTACTGCTGTCATTAGTGCAATGACCCAATTTATCCAGAGCAATCATTAAAGTTTGATATATTCATTCTTTTATTATTTTATCTAAAAATTCCTTCTGATTACCAAAGATAATGTGCATGCTGATTGAAATCATATGACAGAATAGATTTTGTCGTCTTAGCTCTCTGCTGGTGAGTGGATTTTCCAACAGAGCTAATTTTATCACGAGTATTTCTCACTGAACAGTACACAGAGTCCGTATCAACAGGATAAAAGTAATTTAATTTATTTCATCTCTGATCTGCATCAAAGATCAGTTGATGCAAACAAAATGTTGAAGATGTATGTGTAAAAAAAGCAACGTAATTACATGCTATGTGCCATAGAGCTACGTTCTTGTCCAAAAACACACATCAAGGACACAATGAGCCACAACGCTGCACTGGGTGATAAGTTCCTTCATCACCATGAACACACACACTGTCGTTTATTGTGACTAAATCCCACACACTGTCCTGCTGCCAGAAATACTCACTAGATCACCAAATATGGATTCATCCGCTGCTGAAAATATTCCCCAAAAACGCATTTTTTTCCTCCTGTTTGACTTGTGTTCTACAGTCACCATTTGTTTTAAGAAATTACTGAGCCTAATAAATAAATATGATACTGAAGTTTGAAAGGCATAAACAAATCAAACAAACAAATCTTCATAAGAATAAAATGAGGATACAAATCAACACCAACCAGCAGTGTATTTTGTACAGAATACATAGCTCAGTGAGAATTGCTACATTCAGAAATGTTAAAACTATTACAATCACATTTAACCAGCTCTAAAATTAGGCTGTTCAATTGGTTGCTTGAATTGTGAACAGTTTAACATGAATGTTCTGAAAATATAACCAGGCAACATGTCGTATTTTGCTAATGCTAAATACTGTTGCATTAGATTTTAGAGATTAGGTAGGTCTCCCTGCCAACCCCTAAAAGAGCTGTACAATCACAGGATAGTCTAATAATAACAATGTACCTGCAATCCATCAAAATTCATACAAGTCAAACCCTGGTATGACTACACACTCCATATCCACGGCGCATTATTACAGTGCATTACTGTTCCATTAGGCTCAGCGACTGCTTGACCAGCCAAGTCTAATGGAAAGACACAGAGCGGTGACCACAGCCAGTGCTGGACGCTTCACTGCACCACCAATATTTTGGTCAAATGATTCAATTACTCCTTCAACAGAGCAGTGAGCCAAAGAAAGCAGGCTGCCCCACTCTTTTTTAGTGTGTGTGTATATGTGCACATGCACATAGGGACCTAAATGGGGACCTAATTGAAACCAGCTGTTCCACTGAGACAGTACTGGAATGAGGCCAGAGCGCTGCATTAGTCTGACATGGGTAGACTGAGAGACATATACAGAGTGAGAGAGAGAGAGAGAGAGAGAGATAAAAGAATGTGAGGCTCATGTGGAATGTTAGTGTTTGATGTAGAGAGGAGGGGGAGGGAGGGGCTCTGATTGTTTCTCTCCAGACTTTGGTGACAATTTGATGTTTTTTGTACTTTGCAGAAGCATCAGACTTGAAGTGACAGACAGGCAGACGGCTTGCTAACAGGAGGAGCTCATGTAAAATAAAACCATCATCAGCCTCAGCAGCAGCAGCAGTAAGTCAAAAGAACCTCATTGTGAAAAGGAGCTTATGTACAGTTCATAATTATGGGTACCTCCACCAACCAAAAGTTCTGTCTTCATTCTGTTTTCATCGCTTTGACCCAAATATCAGAGCTTTATAGGGACTGACATTTGGGACTTTTAAGTCAGTAATCTCAGATTTTGTTTTAGCCTCCCAAAACCCCCCAAATTTCTCATTTGACTCACTTTCCATATGTTTTTACTACTGTCAACAAATGCCATGGAAAAACAAAACCAACAATGTGTTAGTGGGTCTGCTGATACTTTCTAGCTTGAAAGCTGGAAAGGTTCAAAGTTCATTCTTGACCTTGAAATGTGCAGTTGATAAAACAATCTTAACACAAGGTCCATTTAGGGGCTGCTCCAGAGCTACTGATCATTATCACATGATCTTCATCAGATGAGTTTGCCAATCTGAGAAGTCCTTTAAGTGCTAAAAAAAATGGTAATTTGAACATCTACAATTTCTTGACAACTGAGCAAACGCCATCTGTTGATGATGATCATGGCTGAGTCCGAAAATCACCTCATTCACTCATTCATTGGGCCAGTTGTGTCTGAGGACATGCCATATGGGGGGCTACCAGAGTTACAGATTATTTTAATACTTTAATACTCATACATGAATATATGTTCTGTGTTGCACTTTGTGAGCAGAGATGACACACACGACAAACAGCAGCCTGCTTCATTTATGGTTAATTGAAAGTCCTGTTTTGGTTGCCTTAGAAACAATGGCCTCAACACATCATTTCTGTTGTTCTTGTGAAGAATGTGTTCTGCTCCTACAGGCTAAAGTTGTGGAATGAAAACAGTTTATTAGACTTAATTTCAGCAGCATGCACTCTTCAAATAGCACAGAGACACCACGG
This sequence comes from Thunnus albacares, assembly GCF_914725855.1. Classification (NCBI taxonomy): domain Eukaryota; kingdom Metazoa; phylum Chordata; class Actinopteri; order Scombriformes; family Scombridae; genus Thunnus; species Thunnus albacares. The sequence goes on from NC_058115.1 coordinate 2,269,296, forward strand.
TTTAATGGTGTGAGGGCAGCACTGGATGGAACAAGGTTATATTCACTAGGATTTACGGCACCCTTGTGTTTTATTTTGTTATCTGCAGTAGATTTTTGAAAAATGATGTAAAAGTTTGGATAAAAACTGTGAAAGTCAAAACTTCAGCTTCATCAAGGGTATAAAGAGGCTGGATTTGGCCCATGGGCCACTATTTGTCCACCACTGCCCTATATAATAGACATAATAGTTTACTCAAACATTTGGACACTTACTGATCATTATCATTCCACATCATTATATAAATATATATATATATATATATATATATATATATATATATATATGTCATTGTCATTTTGATTGGTTACTGACTCTCAACAAAGTGGGCTTATCTAATATGAGCGTGTCTGAGGGCAGACACCAGGGAGGTTGAAGTTAGAGATATAAGACATAAGAATGGCGTTCAGCTGATAGCAGCAAACATTTTTTCTTTTTTCTTTTTTTGCGACTGTGATGGACACTGAGTGATAACCAATGTCATCCCTGAAGTGCTGTATCTTGGTTTAGTTTCTGTCTGCATCTAATTGGGTAGTGCTTCATTTTACAGGTCTCTTCATTTTATACAGATTTCTTGAGATATTTTCAGGTACTTAACAGTTAATTTTTAGAACATTTTAAAAACATGGTAGTGCAATTTCAAAAAATGAACTGTTAAATATAAAATGGCACTGTTAAATGAACTGTGCCATTACAATGTGTATTGCCCAACAATGATTTGGTTTACAGTATTTGTTGATTTATTCTACAGTAGGCTTGTAATAATGTATCTGCGGGCTGGTGGCCAAAGTTCCTCCTCTGTCAGAGTCATGTGATAAGATTGTCTGTCTGCTCTTGTTGACAGCAGTGAATCCATTAGTGTAACTGAATTTAACCTCACAAGCATGAGCATTCAGTGTTTGCTGACAGCATTAATACACAGGCTTTGACAAAGAACCTCACTGACTTAGAGTAACTGACTCTAACAGGGATCAGATGAACAAACAGGGAATGTCAACGCTGAAATCAGCACAAATTTGGAGATGTCTGCTACAAACCACATTTCACCAGACCTTTTGGCTGTGGTCAGCCTAAATATTTGCAGAACCGGATGGTTGTATTTGACTGCAATGGTGGCTTAAACAAAGCGAAACAGGATGTGGAGAAGAGGCTGTGGCAGAGCAGGTATATTCCACAAAATGTTGTTTTCTGAAGCTTCAGCTGTTCATAATCATCATCCACAGTCCCACATAGTTAAACACTTCATTTTCACATTATTTCAGTTGTGAATCATAAGTCATGTAAGCTGGCATTTTGGCATACTCCTACATGCTGTCTGGGTCATTCACAAGCATCAACTGCTCACTGTGTGGCACTTACCACACCATGTATTTTTATTTTATTATTTTCATGGAAATATAAACGTTCATAGAGATACATACATTCTGTTGTAGCTCCTCATGGTATCATCATGGTAATGCTTTAGATTATAGCCTTCAAATTACAGTATAAATATTTAGCATATATGGGCTGTCCATAAAAAACTTACTGGGGACCTATACCCAGCCAAATGCATAGGTATAAGGTTTAGGAAATGAAGAGGTAACAATGTTGTGGATAAGCGGGACTAAGACATATGTTTCTCCTCATAATTTATAATAGAATTGTTATGGTATAGTTTATTTTAAAATTGTGATATACTTACAAAAAACACTTTGGGAAATTACATTTTAAAAGGTTTTTAACATGCTTGTTATGTATATAGGGAACTTCATTATTGTTGCTGGGGAACAAAACATTAAGCCTCAGAAGAAGAGTGCACCTTTATAGTTAAAATAGTTATGTGTCGGCTGTGTTTTTCAGTAGTAATGTAGTTTTGGGAACCAATGTAGAATCCATCTGATGATCAAAAGTGATGTTAGAGAATAAACTATGACAATATTTACTTCCTGTCATACAGTTTAATTAGATCATGAACAGTAAAGAAGCTGAATACATATACTTTCACTCAAAAACAAACTTTATTGAGGTTTATTGGACAACATAACATTTTTTGCTGTTGTTGTTTTGTTGCATCTCCAGAGAAGCAGACTTCCAGCTTGAGGTAATAGCCATTCAAAGAGAATATTGGATATTTCAGAGAGAAAAGATTGGAGCACACTGATTGATTTGGAGCCTTTAATAGTGCAAACAGACTAATGTTTCAGCACTTTTGTGTCTTCATCAGAGTGTGTTTTATTTTATTCATTCATTTATTTTTTGACTCTGATAAATCAATCAGTGTGCTCCAGACTTTTCTCTGGTTTGTTGTCCCTGATCTGAGAAGCTTCCGATTAAGCTGCACAGTGCTGGAAGATGTGTGCAGAACCTCTTTTTACTGAAATATTGGATATGTAGGCTGTAATTGTAATATGTATCATTATTTATTCCAGTATTGTTACATAGTACATTCTATTACTACAATATACTGTATAATATTCATACTATACCATTCATCCTAATGTTAAAACAAATGTCAAAGTGTAAACAGTAGGTAGAATGTACATTTCTTTGTTTGCTTGTCGGCTCTGTATATTTTAGTGACTGTCAGTCCGTGTGTCCTGTCCACAGAGGCTAAACAGATAAAGGTCACAGGTATTATTGCACTGATCAAAGCTAGAAACTGGAGGTGGAATAAGACATCCACATGTGGACCACCACCCCCAGTGTGTCTGTGTGGGCCGGCACAAACATTTTACCATCATGAAACTAGAGGCTCATGTCTGCAAAGAGCTTATCAGTGTAAAGCAAGGAGGAGCTGCTTTTACCCGTGAAAATCAGTGAAAAATACGTTGAACCAAGGTGTTTCAAACAGTAAATGGAAAAAAAAAAATTCTTTGGAACTGGATAGAACAATCACTTTTTTATATGTTCCGTTGACACAAGTGAGATAAAAAGTAGCAGCACGATCTATGTATAAAACGTTATGAATTATTACTTTGAAAAGACGTTGTGCATTTGCAAAAAATACATGATGAGAAACAGAGAAGTCTACAGAAGGAAGGAAAGTAGAAAAGATAATAGCAGTCTTCTTTTCTCCTATTTCTTCCCATCCCATCAATTTTTATTACTCTTCATTACATTCAGTACAGCAGAGATGTCAAGTCCATACACCCCGACAAAGACATCTTCTCCTTTTTGCCCTCTGTTCTTTCTGTTCTTATCTCCTTCCTTTATCTCTCCTCTTCCTGAACTTCCTTTTTCCTTTTTTTCTCTTCCCCTCTTGTCTTCCTCATCCTCCATTCACTCTTCTCTCCTATCATTGTCCTCATTCTTTCCTCTGGTCTTCCTTTGCCCCTTCCTTTCTCTCTCATCTCCTTTTTTCACCTGCCCTCCTTTTCCTCCTGCTCTCCTCTTCCTCTCAACTCCTTCAATCTTCATCCTCTTTTCCTCACTCCTCTCCTCTTTTTCCTCTTTAGGTTCTCCTCTAATTAATCTCTCCTTTCTCTTCCTCTCTCCTCCTTTCATTATTGTCTCCTTTCCTTCCTCTGTCCTTCTCTCCTCTCCTCCAAGTCGTCTCCTCCTGATGATGCATTTTGATTTATTCTGTTTTGTCATCCGGGTCATCTGTGTATTTGTTCTCCTCGTTTTCCATTCCGTCTTTCTTTGTGCGTCTCTCTCTTCTTCCTCTCGTGGCAGAGTGCAGGGCTTGTGAGAGACAATCGACAGGCCCATTTTTTTTGCCATTTTTCAGACAGACAGCCTCTGATTCATGTGCCCATCATCCAGTCCGCCTGAGGGCCATCGGGCCAGGCACAAAAGACGCAAGCAGTCAAGCATCTCTTTCTCCTCTCTCTGCAGTGGTTTTCATTGCTGACTTGTGTCTCTTTCTTCTCCTCTCATTGGGCTGTCATTCTGTCGTGCCTCCACCGTAGGTCTTGCTCTGTCAGTTTTTTTCTCTCTCTGTCTACCATACACCCACCATTCATCACTCATTTTACTCCTTTCTTCCCTTTATCTGTTTGCTTTTCTTTTCTTCTCCCGGCCTCCCTCTCTCATCTGGTTTCAGTCCTGTTTTCTGCAGTCTCTCCTCCTCTTCTGTATTCTACTTTCTGCCCTCGTCACTCATCAAGTTCATTTAACAGTGCAGAGAAGAATGTGGGGCAGTTTGAGAGATTATTTACATAACTGAATTTATTTGGCTTTTCAGGTCTGCCTGAGGAGAATAACTGAGCCGGAGTGAGATTCATGTGATTGTTTAAAAGAGTGAGAGTCTGGCTTTGTATCAGGGGTGGACCTTCAAATCTGGCAGTGAATCCAGCTTCAGCTTGGACACTGGACCACATCAACATTTCAAATTTCTCTTGGGCCTGAAGTCTCCTTTTCTGTGCTAATACTAACTGACCATAGACAAACCATGAGCCTGACTTACAGCGAGACTAAACATCTGGACACACCAGGATTTAGAAGAATGAAATTTGAGGAGAATTCACAAAATTCACAGAATTCATATCTTAGTAGCTGTGAGGTATTCACTTTTATTTAAACTTGGAGTAAAAACTGCTTCCACAAAAGTTTGTAGACAGACAAATACATACAAACATGTCTTTTGTATATAAGGAAGTGTCACACTGCCTTTCCCATCCCATCCCAGCGACAGCGATATTTTCCCACTGATCTCATCTCTCTGTGGAGAGATCCTTCTGGAGTCACCACTTCAGGAAGTTCGTTCTTGCCCGTCGTGCCCCGGCCTCATCGCTGCCGCCGCAAGACATTTCTTGTGTTTGGAGTGCCTCGGATGGGAGCACGTGCAGAGCAGCATAGAGTGGCCACTGCCCTGTGTACAGTGCTAGGGACTTCCCCTGATTGAATGCTGAGTTGGTGCTGCACCTAACCAAGTTAGGTGTTTGTTTTATTTGGGAGTCGTGCTCGACTTGACCAGACTGCGGGCTGTTCTACTGGAACCCAGACAGACGGCCCTGCAGCAGGCAGTTCTCAATCTGTGGCGGGGAGCATTACAGTGACAGCACTGACTCATGCAGGTGTTGGGGCTCATGGCAGCGGCCAATCTCGTGGTTCCACTTCAGCTTCTACGCATGCGCTGTCTGCAAAGGTGGTTCGCCAGCCTCTACTTGGACCCCAGGAGGCACAAGCACCGCATGGTGAACATTCCCCTATCAGTGAGTAGTAAGTTAAAGTACTCATTGTGCTGAATAGCTGATTTCAGAATCATATAGATCATATTATTGGATAATGATTACTGATGCATTAATGAGTACAGCAACTGGTAAAGGTCAGGCTAACTTTATTTACTTTATATACTTCTATGTAACGTGTAAATCACCTCCCATTGATCAATAACGCTGTAGCTTATCTTAAGCTATAACAGTGATCGTCATCTATTTGTATTTATATTATTGGTCTGGATCTGCAAAGTAACGAGTAATTAAGTTACCAACTAAATGTACAACATTTGAATTGTAGTGAAATATAAGTATAAAGTAACAGAAAATGCAATAGTAAAGTACAAGTATCTCACAATTGTACTTTAGTACCGTACTTGAATAAACGTACGTAGTTATTTTCTATTACTGCGTACGAGTTATTTTCAGAGGTGGTTGGTGTCATTGAATCTCTCTCAGTGTCGTGTATGGAACCATATAAATAACACCACAAGTGCATTGCATTCTCTTACTTCTCTGTTACAAATTTGTGGCTGCCACTGGTCAAACAGACATCAAGTATTTGGTCATAAACCGAAGCATTAGACTAAATGAAAAATTTGATGATGGCACTTAATGAAAGTCAAGGGATCACAAGTTATTACAATTCATTCTGGGGTACGTGATTGTCTGCACCAAATTTAATAGCAATCCAATAGTTGTTGAAATATGTTATTTAAAACCACAATACTGCTCGATGAAAACTGAGGAGACGACCAAAGTCATCATGATACATCATCTGGAGACCATGAGCGTCTGAACAAAGTCAATCCACCCAGTAGACAAAGTGAAAACTTTGACCTGCTTGTGGCACTAGAGGAAAAGTCAGGGCATCGCCAAAGTCAGCAGGATTCGTCCTTTGTGGACGACGAAAACATTTTTTTCATGACAGCCTATTCAATATTGTCAAGATATTTCAGTCTGGACCAAAGTGCTGTACAGACCAACCAACCGACACCTTTTTACAGGTGACAGTCAATCTCAATGACAATTGCAACTGACTCATTCACTCATTCTTTGTGCATAAGACACAATAATTAAATAGCAAATTTAGCACAGTGCTCAAATGTTACATCAGATTCATGTTGTGACTTTTAAGGAAAAGTGACCTATTCAAACATGAGACTGACATGTGATATTGCCGTAACATTTATGTAATCATCCAATGTTGGAGCAGAGTGCAGGAATACACAAAGAGGACATCTGTGTGTTTATTCCCCAGTTCTTTATTCTCCCATCTATCTCTCTGTCTTTATTAAAGCAATCCATCTCTGTGCATGCATACAGCCTGCCTCTTCAAATGCTCACTGTGACTGTGTGTGTGTGCGTGTGTGTGTGTGTGTGTAGATGTAATTTGATGATGTTTCTCTTTCACATATTTTAGGTTGTTTTGGCAGTTGTCACTGGCAAGGTAGAATGATTGTTGGTAGGGTCTTCTTTCTGCTGTTATGTGTGTGTATGTGTGTGCATATGTGTGTGTGTGTGTCATGTCATGTCGTGCATTACAAGATGGAGAGCAGCCATAGTGAAGGACAGGCGTTTCTCATCCATTTATGATGCCATCAGCATAAAAGCCAGCCAAGCATCTTAATGACCTATGACTCAACTGAGAGAATAATCTGGCGCATGCACACACACACATGCACAGACACGGGGCTGAGTCACACAAAGTTCACATGTAGCACAACAGAAAAACACACAAAACACAGTCACACTCACAATAGCGATAGAAGGCAACAGCATGACCTCATATGATACTACATGATCTAACACGTGTGACCTCTTTCTTGTCATAGTAACCTTCACTTTATCAGAAGCCATTAAACAGATGGTGACTGTACGAACTGCAATAACCGTCTGCAGGCGATTGTGGCGAACATAATAAAGCCTTGCAGAGAGAGAGAAGCTAACGGCATTGTATTTTAGTGGGACTATGGAAGTCACCAAGTCATTATACCCAAACAACAAAACAGACTGTTTGTCAGCGTCTTCCAACACAATCCATGCACCCCTTACAAAAAGAGATCTGCCACGTCCTTGGCTAAGGGTATAATGCTTCAGATTTTTATTATATAAAACTCTATTTTTGATACTATTTGTGGAGCCTCGTGGCAGTTCAGACAGGCACGGAAGTCATTTTATAGTCATGCTTGATACACCCCCAATCATGTATGTCCATGACCTACTTCTCTCAATTGGTGGTCCACATAAACAGTCTGCATACAACGCTGAGCTCTGCATACTTACTGCTACGCTGCTGCCTGCTTTCAGAAATTGAACTCCCTCCACTCTCCCAGCTGCTTCCTGTATTTGCATTCAGTTGTTTAGTTGTGAACTTTTTAATATGTGCTCTAGTCCATCAAATATTGTGTATCTCAGGTTCTGTCTGTGTTGAGCTTGCTCAGATTTGTTACATGAGCAGAGCCACACCGCCAAACTTAAATGTATGTTGCTGCAATAAATGTGGTTAAAGCCTTGATTTCAGAGTCCTGACTGAAATATACATGATGGAGAGGATGAAAATTGATGCATGTTCATAATTCATCTAATGTTAAAGATTCAATAATGACTTATTAATGTGTCAGACAACATTGTTGAGTGTCTTATTTAAGCTGTATTTATATTATTACGTAAATACACCTTTTGCATATATTTCCTCCATACTTGTGATTTTTGGTGTGGTCCTGCACTGATGTACACAAATGAAAGTTTGCATTTGTTGAACTTTGACCAGAGTTGCTCTGATTTTCTTGAGTGCAGCGAATGTCAGACACCACACTGAAAGTAAAAACATTTGCTAGATGAATTATCAGCCTTCAGGTTCAGCTTTTAGGTCAGTTACAAAAATGCTTTTAGAGTCTGTATAGTTATCTACCTACTGGTAATAACATTACCCTGTAGATCTCTGCAAGTCATTTCACCTTGTAATCACAACAGATCGTAATTTTTCTTAAAACTTGCAAATTGTTAATAACTAATGCTGAGTATTTGCAAATTGCTATTTGCCAATAAGATCACAGAAGAGCACAGACCCCCAAGAATCTTGTACAAAGTGGCACACACTGTGTAACTGCCACTATAATGTGAATATGACTTTACTCTTCTTTATCAGAACATTGTGATGCAATAAATCCTTCAGTTTGTGTTGTAAACAGATGATATTTAAGTTTCTTAAAATGTTACACTACAGTGAGCTGAACTAGAAGTTGAACTGTACATTGAGATACTGCAAATATTTCATCTTTTTAATTTTGTAATAAATACACTGTCTATGGAGCCACCAGTAGCATTCAGCCTCCACTAAAGCTCTCAGAGAGCAATCAACACAAGATCCACAGAACTTGTACAATTTATTCCATTATCATTCCGATGTTTAGCATGGTGATACTTCTTCACTACATGTTTCCCTTCAGTTACTACTCTAATTGTCTCGCTCTGTGCTCTGTAATGAAAATATGACTTCATTATCCATGGCGGTTGCAAGCAAGAGAGCTATCAGTCGTCATCCCTCTGTCGGCAATTTAAATTTGTAAAAGTAATCAAGGAGTTGATTCCCATTTAATCTGAATTGAAGGGTTATTACAAGCCTGTGTAGGGCTGTAAAACATACTACGTTTACTTTTGACGACGGAAACATTGTAGAAATCGGAGATTTTCATCTGGCAGTAACTGACATCCACTCCCATAAACCATGTTCCCCTTTAAATGTCTAGGTTAGAAGATGTGACAGTAGCAGAAAAATCACAGAAAATACATCATCAAATGATGAACATTAGCTATCAGTGTTGTGTGTCCCTTTTTTTTTTTCTTCTCCTCTCTGTCAGTCTCTCCGGGGAGTTTATTGATTTGTGCTGAACAGGAGTTTGTTTACTCCTCAGGGTTTAGGATTAGCAGTTAGCATACTGGGGAGATTAATTTTCTAATCTTTTAATCAGTGGTGAATATTTATGATTTTACATGTGATTATGGTGTTCCACAGGGTGGCTGTGTTGTAGTGGAGGGAATGCTGTGTGTGTGTGTGTGTGTATTGTGTGTATTTTATGTGTTGTGAGGAAAGGAGTGGGGAGAGTAGAATAGTAGAGAGAGTAAAAGTACTATTTAATATACTTGTAATGGTTGTTGATTTATATCATATACTTTTTACTGAATCATTTGACTATGAATCAGTGTGTTATGAAGTAGTCTCTCACATGTATGATCATCACATTTGAGTCACAGAGCTACGCAAGTATCTGATTTTCCAAAAAAAAGAAATACCTTGCAATCTTTGAAAAAAACAACAAACAAACAAAAAAAATAGAATGTTGTTTCACATCACTTAATGATGTTTTGAGGTTTTGCAAGAATCCTAAAAGACTCTCTCAAAGTTTCCCTTTTCTCAAGTTGTGCCCGTTTCCCAATGATACAACTGCTCTGTGTCAGGCTCCTTTATTAGATCACATACAGGTAGGCTGAGGGCCACAGCCAGAATGATTGAGGTCATGAGTTCAAGTGCACACCACAAATATTTCAAATTGATTTTTAAGTTAACTGTTCAAATAGAAATTCTGTAAATTTGTTGTAAAAAATGTGAAATTCAGGCAGAGAAATACTGAATCGGTTATTTATTTTCCTTTATATTATTTAGTTGGAATTCAGTCAAATTGAAATTCTAAAGAAGTCTAAAAATCCTGGAATCAGCTTATAAAATATCCACCATGTATTATTATTATTATATTTAAACTGCACAACTAGCTGCCACAACATCAATATTAATATAATATAACAATGGATCAAATGACTGCATGTAAGGTGAATCACTTGTACTGACCAACCCACAGAGAATCTGAGAGAATCATCACCAACTCTGTAGTTCCTCTCAGCTTTAAAGTTCCCCAAGGTTGCTACAAAATCCAAATTCCCAGACAAAGCACTGAGGACATGACCTCAGTATCCTAATGGTAACTACAGACTGCAAAGCTCTACTCTATTTATATGTTTCTTCTGCTTTAGAGGGCTTTAAAATACTTACAATGAACGATATAAAATGCATGATGGTGTTCCACTGAGATAAAATACTCAATGAATTCTCTATCAGTGGTACAAGAAAGTAGGTGAGGTGTGAAGTACACTTTGTGTCCATGGCCTCGGGTCTTGAATTAAGGATGCAGTGACATCCATAGCTAGCCAGCAAAAGACAATCAAAACAAGTGGATCTCAAAATCTTTCCTTGACAGTTATTAAATTATCCAATTAAAAAGAGAGATTATCCTCAGAGATAATCTCACAGAGTCTACGTTTTGCTCAGCACAGCTCTTGTCATATTTGTTTGGTAGGGAGAATGAAAAGAGACAGTTCTCTCAGAATGTGTGTCCAGTGTGGTAATCGACTCATTCTGTGCAGCTTTAAGCCTCTGTCCTGAAATTAAAGAGGGTCCAAACTGCCACAGGGAAATAAGTTACTTTTTTGGTCTCAAAAGAATGCGTTGTATCCCCTGATGTTTCATACCATTTATTTTATGAAGGACATCTGCTAATTGCTTTCATCCATTTACATACTGCTCCTAATATTTGCTGTGAACACACCTTTTAATGTCCAGTCACACACAGTCTGAAGCCTGCTGTGGCTTCAGATGTGCCCATCTATGTAGTACCAGGTCTTTATACTTCATACTGACCTGACAAAGAGTGTCAGCTGCATAGAAATTACTAAGTATTGTCTTGCAGTGACACTTGAAACAGCTGTGAGAAGTTTTTAACCATCATTTTGAAGACTTGGACAATCATTTGAACTCCTCGGGTTCCTGTTTCATTAAGGTTGTTTGCGAGTAACATCAACAGGTTTTCATTCTTGACCTTCAGATGGTACTTTGACAAAATAATCAGTGAGTTGAGATTATTTGTCAAACTTAGTTGAAGTTTTTAACTTTTAATGAAGAAAAATAAAGGCTGTCATAGGAATGCTGATACTCTTAATGACAACTGTTAAATCAATCAATGGCCATTGGGAAAGTTAGATTTCCACAGGGTGAAAACTTATTTATTTAGGGGTATTTTCTCAAATTAGAACTTCAGCATTTTTCCAGCTATGTCCTTACTAAAAGGGAACTACTTGGGATAGTATTTCCTCAGGGCCCTTTATGGAAAGGTGTACAGGTATCAACAATGTAGAATGTTACATTCTTTGTTTGGCAGCAGTAATGCAATCATTTCTTCACAAAACAGACAACAAAAATGCATTAACCAAATCCTCTATGTTTGGAGCAATTGCTTCTGGATTTCTGAACTTTTTCTACAAGACCAGGCATCAAACTAATGCCAGTAAGTGTTAATAAGTGTTGTTTTATTTTGCTGCCTGACAGCAAAATAAAACAACAGTGTTTTGTGGGGATTAAGTTGAGTCAGAGAGAAGACAGGGAGAGGGCGGTACAGGGGCATTTCTAGGAGTTGACAAAGTCTGGGGCTAAGCCCAGACCATCTGGGACTGTGGTCAGGGTATGTGTGTGCAGCACACGCCAAATTATTTTGGGTGGTCCCTGCTGTTCTGCCTGGAACACTACTGCCTAAATTTCATTTAGTATGCATAATATGACTACAGCAAACACTGTATTTAATTTGAAATTTAATTTTTAATAGTATGTAAAGGCAATTGCTCTGGACAAAGTGGACATCTGCAGGGCAGCTGAGAATTCTCGAACCTATAGCACCAGTGTTTAATTGCTACTTTACTTTTTTATTGTTTTTATATTTTAATGTGACTGCTGTAATGTTTAGCACTTTGTGTTGTACAAATGAAATAAACCAGCAGCCTGATGACAGTAGATTGAATTGAAACACTTGTTTATTTGTAAAACCATATAGGGAATATCAGGTGTTCTGATCATCTCTCTTTACCAACTCCCCAAATGTCCTATGTCCTTTAAATCATGTCATCTATGCCTACATGACAAAACGCTGTTACTCCACACTAATTAGCTTGTTGACATGTACCAGTAACGTTAGCTTAGCCACATTCTCTGTCAAATGTCAGAATGCAACAGCAGCAGATGTCACAGATATGTAGTTGGGGTTTGCTTAGCTACATTAGTCAATAAACGACTGGTTCTCAAATCTAGGGGCAGCATGGTCGCTAGTGGGTCTTTTGTTGATACCTTACCTTTTTGGTGTAGTGTTGTTACTGCTGTTTGAGTCCAATAGCTGACAGACAGCATGAAACAGGAGCAAAATTGCACACAGTGTGTCCATGCCATGGCACAGGTGAGGACATGAGCATGCACGTGAGAGCTGCAGATGGACAGAGCTTGTATACAAGAGGATGTTACCCAGCCCCGCATACTCCCTCATACTGCAACCACACACAGGCAGCAGCAAGGGTTGGGGGTGGTCAGGAATTAAATTAATCACATTTCCTGATGATTATAGATTTTTTCCTCTGTCAGAAAGATTCGGGGCTAGTCAGAAAACATTCCTGGCTAAAGCCCCACGAGCCCGATGTTGATGATGCTGATGGGGAGGTATGGAGAGAAGTGGAGTCCTTATGTTGGCTGCCTTCCAGTGGACCAAGCCAAGCAGATAATAAAGCAGTAGCACCTCGCTGACCAGCGGCTCAGAAAACCCTCATTTCTAGATGCTCTGTCTGTGTGTGTGTGTGTGTGTGTGTTCTGCTAAGCAGGCCGTGATATTAGCACTTGGGTTGTGTAGGGGGTTAGGGGAGAATGGAAAGAGACAATGTTGATTTTACTCTTGCAAAGACTAACTTGTGAAAACCGCTCCTTAGACTGGGATAAAATGCTTTGTGGCTAAATGTTATGGGGATAATGACACAACTGCAAAACTAAAGAAACACACAGTTTACTATTCAACTTTTCATCATCACTTCAAAGATATACAGTAGAACCCTCTCAGCAGAAAATAGTTTAGTAGTTCTTTGATGATGTTATCCAATATGTCATGAGAATATTGACTTCAAATGGGAAATGTCACTCTGTTTCTCCTTTAGTGAAATTCCTTTAGCCTCTGATGATCATTATATAAAACAGAGACTGTCTTCCAAGGAAAGCAACAATAGGTTGTAATATCAGTCGCCCAAAAACGACATATAGTTACGGTTGAATGACAGATGCCATCTAGCGTCGTAATCATGACCTGGAGCTGTGGTGCAGTTCAGATGACATATACTGTATATAAGTCAACAAATTTCCTCATTCAGAGGAGGAGCTGTGGATGGAGGCATGAACTCAATAGTTGATTTGCCACAAGAGACTGCTGTTTGTTTCCTGTTCCAAACCGTGAGTGTCACAACGAAGGTAACTTTAAAGAAGTAGTAACTTTAAGCAACACCGTATGTTTCTCTAACCTTAGCAAAGTGATAATTTTAACTCAAACCATGATCTTTTCCTAAACCTAACCAAGTGGTTTTTGTGCCTAAACCTAACCAGACCTTAACCACAGCTTTGTCACATCATAAAACGTGATTTGTGTCAGTTTTGGAAGGCAGATTATAAAATGTTCCTATGTGTTGTTCCGGAGTCACATGGTCAAGTAACGTATTTATTGTTGTTTATTTAATTTGGAGGACTTGTTCTGCTATTTACACATCTGGACTTGTGTTTATGTCCATCTGAGTAATGTAAGTCTAATATTCACTCTCTTTTTGATAACAGTCAGAATGATGTCACTAAACATATAGATCCTTGCAGACTGATACAGAACAATCAGCAAAACAATCAGAGTGATCGAATAATTTAAAATATGCACGTTTTGACATCACTAAGGCTCAGAATATCCCATCAACATGGTTCTTACATCACTGGAACACTGACAAGAAGAATATAATTCAGGGGAAAACACCAAGCAATCATCCCCCAAAAATCCCCAAACTGGACTGTTTCCACAGTCTTATCTTACTCTGGGTAACACAGCAAACAAATCACTCCAAATCATTTTGGAGAGAGGACTTTCCAAAATGATTTGATGCGCTTCATACTGGTATCACTCATCCTGAAACTCTAGTTGTGCAGTCTGCCAGCAGTTGTGTGCTCCACATCATGAGTAACCAGCAGTGCAACAGAGCCCACAGCATTACTGGAGCTAATACTCCTCCATAGCTATCATCAGCCGGTCCCCAAACAGCCCCCTTCAACCCCCAACTCCCTCAAGTGCTTACACAGGCTGCCTAGCCTTGGCAGGATATGACACCCCATTAGCCGTCCGCCATGCCATAACGCTTATTTAGAGACATCTGGAGCTGAAAATATTTCATGACTTCTCTCAGGACCTCCATGGATTAAAATGAGGGGGCCTGGTTGGTTTTAAATACAGAGACGGGGAGAGTGAGATAGGGGAGCGTTTGAGAGAGAGGGAGAGAGGACCCTGTAGGGGAGTCCAATGGTGACAGTACAGCCATAGCTAATGTGATTCCCCTGCCGTGACTCATAGAAGAGGTATATAAATACCCACACAGGCCCCTGTCACTGACACGCAAACCCTCCCCAGCTTTGTATAAACCCATGAGACTGAGAGAGACAGAATTTAAAGGGCTACATTTTTTCTCCCCCCCCCCGAACTGTGAACTTGTGTTTATCTTGCCGTGTGGAAGGTATGTGTGTCTCCCACACAGCTGTGGAACAAAAAAGGAAGAAAATTAGAAGTGCTGAGATGGATAATAAGGACTTTCCTGGAACCTCAAATGAACAGAAAGAGTAGAGAATTAAAAGAGGAGTAAATGAGAAAACCAAGAGGGGTGAGGGTTGAAGGTGTCCCAAATTCCTCTATGTAGACTTTGGTTTGTTTATAGCTAGTCTCCACCTGCAGCTGTTAACACACTGGGCTTCCTGCTGGTGGAGATGAGCAGAGTAATGTGGAGATGATGCCGCTCGCATTTGCAGCTGCCATGCAAAGTTGAGCTCAGTGATAAAGAAGGATCCGTCTGTCCTTTAAGCTCAAGTAGAAGGAGAATCACCTGTTGTCTTCGTTTGAATTCGGATTTCACCCACAAATCCAAGATAATCCGGAGGCACTTTCACACCTGCATCAAGTCTTATGAAACATGAGAACACTGTATTGGAGTCAAACCTTTATTACCCCTGTAAACATGAGGCTGGTTTGGATGTGAAGCAGGATATGCTGTAGGGCAGTCTACCTACCCCTGGTCCACAGACTCATACAGGGCAACTAGCACACAGTTTAAGACTGTTTAGTTTTTCTTGCCTGTATGTCAACAGGTTTTCGACACAGTGAATATCTGTATATGAATGGATAAAGAAGCATGTCAGTGTTCCAGGGATGTAACAACCATGTTAATGGGACATTTTACAGTGCACTGTAGCTGTCAAAACATGTATTCATAGTGTTTTTCTTTTTCTTATTTCCTGTTGTAATGTTTTGGGTTTTGGCAGTGTATTTCCCATAATGCTTAAGGTGATTTAGGTAAACAGAAAGTGTGATGTTCCCATGGAATCAGTCATCATGTCCAATTCATTCCCTCATTCACTCAGTCAATATTTCCTATATCAGCGGTTCCCACATTCTTGGCAAGTGACCCCTGCAATCAGCTCTGTGAGAATCACTAAAGTTATAACTGAGCCTGAGGAACAGGAATGTTTGCCCCAAATTTCTTGTCAATCCATCCGACAGTTGATGAGACATTTCAGTTTGGAACAAAGCATTCCCATTCCGAGAGCTATGCTACTAGTATGACTAAAAAAACATTTAAAAAAATCTAATTTTGTGGCAGAAATATGTGCTTAGTTTTCGTCTCCTGGAGATAGCTTTAGAACACATCATTGTATATGATATGAGAAAGTTGGGTGGCAATCGTTGGCAGTGAGAAGGGAACAACACTGTATTCTATTTATTTACAAAGCACTACTGGGCAAACGTCCTACATATATCTCATGTCTTCTCAACTATAGATCACTTTCACACTACACTAGATCCCAGGATTATTTGCTTCCTGAAGAACATCTGGTTAGTACTGAGGTTGGAAAACTGGCTTTTGAATATTTTGCTACACACAAGTGGAACAATTTGCAAAAGCTGCTAAAACAGAAGAGCTGATCCCTTACATTCATTTCAAACGTCTTTTGGCAGAATTGGTGCAGTGTGAATGTGCATGTTTTCTATCAATGATGTTGATGTCTTTGGTTGAATGTCTTTGAATGTTGTCTCTGTATGTTTGCTGTAAATCTTGTTGTTTGTTACTTTGAATTGGTACACCGTAAATTTAGTTTTTCATTTTCTGTATGTTCTGTATTCAGGACGGCCATGGAAAAGAGAATGTACTCGCAACGGTCCTTGCACAAATAAAGGTTAACAATAAATAATATTCTCACGACTCAGATTGATTTTGTGACCCCGAGGCTGAGGGTCCCTGTCTGATACAATAGACACAAAATTTAGTCAATACTAACAATGATATTGATATTTTGGACACTTATGAATCATCATCATTTTGCACATTAACTGACAGTTGCAGGATCGTATGACCGTAATTTTTGCATCTATAAAATGCAACACATTGCAATGTGAGATGGTAACTAGAGTATTAGTTGTGTGCTTCACCTTAGCTTGCTTTTTAGTGTTGAGCCTCCTCAGATCAATTTGTTCATTGTGTGATTTAAACTGAACTCATCCAGCAAACGCCATGTCTTGCATGCAGACTAACTATCCTCTTTTCTAACCCGGGGCCTTTATCCTACACAAATTTGTCTTAACAGACACATGTGGAGAGGAAACTCAAAGCCCCTGCTTTATACCCTCTTTCGTTTCTGACCTAAAGTGTGTTCATGCTTGTGCACATGGAACACATGGAGGTAGAACAAAGAAACACTCTCACTCTCTCTCTCCTTTGTCCCCTCACACACCATGTGGCCAACTTTGATTCTGCCATCTTGTTTGTAGTTTTCCCTTGTTTACCTCTCACACACACCATGCAGTCCCAGCTGCCATTTTGAGTCAACCATTTTTGTTTTTGTTTATTTTCCCACACAGACACACAGCCACACACACATTTAATGAGAGTTGCATGAGAGTGAATGTCGCCAACCTCTACTCTGCAGAACTGCAAAACCCTTCAACCTTTTGATATGGTAATTTTAGTCGTAGTTATTAAGTTATATATTAATGAGAGTTAACTGATAGTTGGTATATTTTATGAGACTGAATCAGTGAATTGGCTATCCTTTCCCTTTTTAAGGGTGGTGCCCTGATGTGGATTTAATGTAAATTAAATCCTATAATTTAATATAATTATAAGGCTGACAGCCCAAAATTGATAAAAAAGCTGTCACACCTACAAAATGCCCAACCTTAGTCTTTATTATATCATCTAAATATTGAACTTTAATAAGGCTGCTAAAGCTACTAGCAGCTCCAGCTTGCACTGTAACAATGGTTATATAGAAAACACCTGGATTACTTTGATACTGAAGAAAATTTGATGATGAGAAACTAGCATAACGAGTCACACTGATTGCAGCAGAATGTGTTTTACCTGTGTTATCTAGTTTTACTGAGTTCTGACTCTCAGAAGAAGAGGTGCAACGATTGCATCAATGGGGTGCTTACTGCTAAAAACAGACTTTGTACCTTGACAAGGCATAATGCAGAGGTGCGTAAAGTGGCAACAGCCTCACATGTTCATTAGCTAACAGTGCAGCTTGAGAAGCTCTGAAGACATCCTAAGCCCTCATTAGCTGCTCTAACACAGATTAGAGCTGTCATGTTCATATTGAGAGAGAAATAGAAGTTATTCTGCTGATTATCAGGAAAAAAAAAAACAGAGAGGAGAGTGTGGTTTGCTGATCTTGTCAGCTGTGTAGGTCACCAGGCCAGAATTAGCTCACACCCCCCTGTTTGGTAACCTGCAAGAAACCCTTCGAGCCCCGGAACAAACCAGAGTAAATCCAATTTTGAGACGGCAAGGAAGAGCATTTTTAGAGGATTTACTGCCAGTTTGGAGCCTGCAAAGAAAGCAGTGATGTGTCTGCAAGTCAATTCCTTTCAAGAGAGACACAGAGCGCAGCCGTTTAGTTAAAGTGACCTTTGTGTATGCTTGCACACTTGCACACTTAAATAAGTGCCAGGAAAAAGTTCAATATTTTCAGGGAAATGCTATGGTTTCAATGATATGCATATAGAAAAAACCACTCTAGTGTGTTTATCTACTTCTCATTATCAAGCAAGATCTTTACTTTTTCTCATGCCAATTTATTGCATTTTAACAGGTTAAACTCTGATGCATTAAGACGTACAAAGTTTGTTAACATGCTGAATTTGACCATGTTAACACGATTATAGTTAATCGATACTACGTTATATATTTTCTGCATGAGTCATTGGCCAAATTTACAAAAGGATTGCATGGCTTTTGTGGCTGCTAAACCTGTGCAAATGAAACAAAAAGATAGCATGTATTTCAAAAAGCACCCGCAAAGGGTGAAATGCACCGCAGACTGCGCTTCCATGCAAATAGCACTATGATGCGTCTGTTCAATTTGCATGTATGTAAATTAGGCAATAGTAATAGACTCTGCGCAAACTGGCCCCTTTCTATGCAAATAAGCCTTGTTTCAAAAACAGTCTAATTCACAAAGACCAGCACTAATCACCACACGCGATTAGGGTGGAGTTATTAGTGTTAACTGTGTGCACACTCACTCACACTCTCCAAGCTTGTGAGGCTTGAATGATATTGAATTGATATTAAGGGCAAAATCTACAGTCAGACATGGGGGGATCAAATTGGGTTGTGGGCTTATCTCAGATTTAAAAAATAAAAATGACAGCACTGATGGAGCTCAGGATTCATCCATAGAGTAAGGGGCTGCTTTATTACAAACAACTCCACCATATAAACCTGGAATTTGTAAAAGTAATGTAATGTGTAACAGCTGACCTGTAGATGTGTAGCAGAACACAGAGCTTTAATTATCGTCAGATCCTGACTGATCAAGTTCAGCAGATTATGTTATAGATGTGACATAATAAAGAAGTAAAAGAAGCAAAATACATGAAATTTGGTTTGTGATTGTGGAACACTCTGTGTGTGTGCACCTCTGTTAATTAAAGACATGCAATTTGAGGCTTTTGTGCTCTCTGCAGTTTTCATTATGGACCAATCTGTGTGCTGAAAAATGGAGAAAAGCCCGAAACACTGGAAACAGCTCTGCTGACTCAATCAGTCACAAAGGAAGAGCAA
Source organism: Thunnus albacares (assembly GCF_914725855.1). Classification (NCBI taxonomy): domain Eukaryota; kingdom Metazoa; phylum Chordata; class Actinopteri; order Scombriformes; family Scombridae; genus Thunnus; species Thunnus albacares. The sequence goes on from NC_058115.1 coordinate 2,288,693, forward strand.
ATTGCACTCAGCTGCAAAACTTTATGGGTGTGTTTGCACCGGCATAATATTAACGCAAAGTCTTCTGTGAATAGGACCTTAAAACGGGGCAGATTGTGGTTGCAAATACTGTGCAGTTCACGGTTCTATAAGCGGGTGCAATCCATTCTTTGTGGATTTGGCCCATGGTGTGCAGACTTTTCAGTTTATCTTGTACTGAACCATGTCTATGTTGCTGTCACATGGGGCCATGTGGCCTCTCACATAGCTCTTGTTGTTGTCTGTTCAGGTTTCAGGCTGAGGTACCTATATGTAACATGACTATTGCTTTCGCTGTGGATGGTCTGTGCTAGATTCACCACAGAGGAGTGATGACCCTGCAGCATGACTAATTTTGACATACAGGCCAGTAGGGATGTACAGAGAGCCCAGTATTTGTATTCGTATCTGTATTTGTTGAGGCAGCAAAATTATTTGTATTTGTATTTGTATTTGAATAAAAGTGGAAAGAGGCTTAAAAATCCTGTTTTTGTTTTTATTATGCTTTTAATTTTAGAAAAATTAAAGTGTTACAATAAGTGTTCATGAATAAACTACCTTATGAAGGAGGTCCCTACACCGGGTCTCAAACTGGAGTCTCCCAGATCATAGACGACTGCACTGACTACTGAACTAAAACTTAACTCATCACCTCACTGCAGACAGACCTCTACCTATTTATACACCCGTAACACAGAGACAGCACACCGTTTAATGTGTAGGGAAGGTGATTCTTGTTATGCACTTTTCATTTATTTCCTGTTTTTTACAACCTACCTTTGTGGAAAGGAGAAGGGGAACAACAGGTTATGGAGAGTCCCTTGGGAGCACTTCACATGTGTCAGTAGCTCAGCTTTATCTCTGGGGAAACACCCTAAACTCTGAGAGTGATGTCCAAATTAGGAAATGTGCATTATGTAGCAGGTGGATGTGACTCCCCTCATTGAGACCTGCTTATAGACGTAACAGTGGAGCAGAGGAGAGAGACTGAGATGTAACTGATGTAACTGACCTGTACACTGGTATTTGACATGGGTATTCTTTTCTTCCCGAAAACAAATAATTTTTAAAATATTTGTATGAAACAAATTTTCGTAAAAAACCCACTATTTGTGCTTTGCCAAATAATGCATTTGTATGCGGGCACATTGATCTGTCTAGCTCTGTTTTGCATTACATCTATTGTCAAACCTATTCATAATAATCATAACAGCAGTAGCAGTTTTGATTTGGAAAGAAATTATATTCAAAGTTTATTCAAATAATAACTTTGGAGGGAAGTTATGGTAAATATGGTATAAAAATACAACAAAAGCTCTATTGAGGATGTTAAAAATGAGTGCGTATTCATGGCTTTAATGTCTTAAAAAGACAATGTAACAAGACAACACGCATGAGAGACTACACAGTTTTGGCCAAGTGGCTCGCCATAATAATCATTAGCCTATAAGTCATTAGCCTAACACAAGTCCCTGGTATGTTGTCTTGTAAAGGATAATATCCCTGCTCAAGGTTATAGATAAGTGGCTGTCCTTGCGGTGTACTGTGTGACTTACACACATTGATTTATCTATTTTATTTTTCTGGAAAGGACATACCCAGGAGACAGTTATATGAACTGAACCATATTAACTATAAGCTCCTCTTTTAGAAACAGCAACATTTCCCCCAATTAGGTTTTGGAGGATCTCTGATAGCAACAAATAAAACCAGAAAGTCCAGATGGTCACTGAGTTAAAAACATGAAATATCCAAAGTGTATGATGCTGTTGTAATTGTAATGTATGTTCTGTAATATCTATAGAAAATTATTTATAAAATCATTATAGAGCATTCATAAGCATTTTGTGTCCTTATAAGGATGTCTGAATTCATTATGTGTGCATGGTATTTAGGAGTGCAACTCTGTGTGAGTGTGTAGATGGGTGTGTGTGGCTCTGCCTGTCTGTCTGTTTTTGCCTGTCAGTCTCTCTCGCTCTCTCTCAGATCCTCGGCTCATGAATATTCATGCTCAGTATGATTATACCCGCTCTAATCCAGGAAGTGAGTGGGATGATAAAAAGCTCCTCCGACACTGAAATAAACAAATAATCACTGCATCTCAAACTTGCCTGCACACGCACACACACTAACGCACAGATTCAAGAGACCTTGTTGCTCCTTTCTGACAACGTCACATGACGAAGGGTGATGGAAGGTGATGGAGGATGACATGCAACGCACAGAAAACCGAACGTCAAAGCAGACAGAGGGTGAGTGTATTTGAAAGAAGAGGAGCAAGGGTAGAATGAGTGCTCTGTGATTTCATGACCCCGGTCCAGGCTGAAGCTAACGTGACTCTCATGAGAAGAAAGAGAGGGCCTCTTTCTTGTAATTGCATCAGCACTTCGTTAACAATAATGCAATTAAACAGAGGGCCCCTGGAAGACACACAGCTAAAAGGAGTTTTTTTTTTCTCATCTCCCTCTCTCTGTTTTCCCACATGATGCTGAGGTATGTTAATGTCAATTGGATTCTGCTTGTTATCTCTCCAGCCGCCCTAATCTGATCCCTGGGAAAGTCAGGCAACAAGATGTTGAGTCAGTTAAAAAAACTTCCCAGCTGATAAGAGAGAGCATGTTTTTTATTCCCACAATGCAGCACTGTTCCATTTTAAAGAGAGTTTTTTTTTAAAAAAAACGTCAAACATCACGGTTGTAAAGGGCAGGGCTGAGGGGGAGGAGGAGGAATTTGTTGTGTGAGATATACACAGACTGTCATTTTATTTGATACACCTAGCTACACACCAGCCTTGCAGTAAATCCTTCCTTCATTAAGGTTGTATTATTCAGTTTTTGTCATATCAATGAGGGTAGAATAAGTATTACAAACACTTCTCAGTATAACTTAATAAATTCAACAGCAGCACAGACTACAGCCTCCCAAGTGACCTTAAAGATGAATAAAAGACCATCTCTCTGAACACTGGAAGATGTCTGTAGACACTAGATGAAAACAAAGGTCAAAGGTCATGGACAGGACCCAATTGAAAAATCAAGAAGGACATCTTACCAGAGACCATCTTTGATGGACACATGTTACCACCCCCACCCCATATACAACCACCTGTTAATACGACACCTGACATGACACCTGAGCCATTTCCATTTGCTGAAAATAAGATGTGGTTGACAGCTAGACTTTTATTTATATTATTTTGTTACACATAGTTTATATTTCTACGAGATAAGAGAAACCTTCCATGTCCAAACTGTCTACAACAGTTTCAATAAAATCTGAACATTATAACCTTCAAGACTGCAGGATTTATTGCATGGCTGTTATGGAAGACTGCATTAGTTTTGGCTGAGTGTACCCAATAAACTGGCACCTAAGTGTAGCTTGCTAACAGACATTTTTACTGTGAGTGACATCGTTAAATAATTCAAATAATACCTTTTTTATACCAAACACACAGGTTAACCAGTGGTTTCCAACTTGGCCTGACTAGGCTCTGGCAGTTTTAAATCAAAGCTGTTTGTCAGCTCATGGACAGACTATGAGACAATGAGCCCCTGTGCACAGACATGTAAAAGGTCCTTCCTTCTCTGATAATACAATCTGCAGCTCTGGGTCCAATTTGGATGAATGCTGCAATTTTGATGCAATTTTTTGTTCCCAACTGTGATAATGAAGCACCTTGAATTCATATTAATATTTAACGCTTTCCACCATTTCAAACTGGCAGAAAAATCATAAATTCTCAGAAATTGAGTTAAAATAATTAAAACTGGTGGGCATAAGATTCAACTATCCTGGACACTCTTCTATAGTCCCTTTCAGATGTGCATCAGTTTATGTTAATCTCATGGCATGTTGGTCTTATGTCTAAATGAACACCCAAATCACTTACAAAAAAAGTCACTAAAAAGTCACAATGACAATTTAGGTCATATCTGTAACAAGGAACACTTTCAACACAACATAAGTCTGAATTGAATGCTGTCATAAATACCACAATAGCACAAGGTCAATTAAAGCATGCAGAGAGTTGTTTCTAACATCACTGTAATTATCTCAATCATCATCTCTTATGCTCAAAGAAAATAAAGTCAGTTTAATAAACCATGAAACTCTGTGAAAGCTCTAATGGTCAGTTGCTGAAGAAGATTCTTCTCATATGAGATCACTCTATAAAAAATGTTTTTCCCTTGCAGTGTGACCAGGGCACACCAAGAGATGAAAACCCCTCAAACAACCACAATAATCATCTGAGCAGCACTCTGCCTACATTTTACATTTTCGTTCATGGCAAATGCACAGAAGGATGAACGTGAGCAAACAGGAATTAAATGAAAATTCCAACTTCTCTCAACGCATGTGTTATTAACGCAGTTAATAACCTCAAATGATGAAACTGATGCAAACATGTATAAGAAGATTCACTATGAGCAGTGGTGGCATCATGTTCATGATAGTCATTTTTGAAAGTTTTAAAATCCATCAGTGATTCAGTCTGTGTAGAAACTAAATACGTTGTGCTGCCTCCTTATCAGAACATTTTTAAATCATCACTCTCTCTGTTTAAATCTGTCTTAAACAACAGTCAGGAGCCCAAATGAACACTGAAATAGTTTTTTCTTGCTGTAATCATTCCTCCTGTTCATACTGAACATTAGAAGATCCCTTCATAATGACCTTACAGTGTAAGTCAAGTCAAGTCAAGTCATGTCAAAATGTCAAAATTTATTTGTATAGCATATTTAAAACAACCACAGTTCACCAAAGTGCTGAACGTGTTTAAAACACCAAAATAAACTAATATAAAAGTAAATAACAAACAAGAATAAAAGAAAACAATAAACATAATAATAAGAAACAAAATGCAGCACAATAGAAGATGAAGTCAAGGTGTCAGGCTCAACTCAAATTGAAAGCCAACAAGAAAAGGTGGGTCTTCAGCAGGGACTTAACAGTTTCTAGAGTCTGAGCAGTTCTTACAGACTTGGCTGAAATTATTGGTACTCTTGCATTTTATTAAAATAATGCACCATTCACCCTGAACAGTGTTGAAATTAAAAAATATTTTATTATCAATGCATGTCTATGTTTATGTGGAACAAAACAAAAAAGTTGAGAAGATGTATTCATGCTTATTCTACAAAAACATTCTAAAATAGACAGGACAAAATTATTGGTACCCTTTAGAAGTTGTAAGAATTACTTAATTTTTAGTGCAATAGAATTTTAAAATTAATCTTGAAACAGACGGGAAGCCAGTGGAAAATGGTCAATACTGATCACGCTTTCTTTTTCCAGTTAGAACACAAGCGGCTGCATTTTGTTTGCAAAATGTTTTTGTTTGTTTCAACAAATTGATGACTGTTCTACATCCACATATGAAGAAATACAATAGTCTAACCGAGAGGTAATAAAAACATGAATAACTCTCTTGAAATCTTTGGGAGAGAGATACGCCTTTACCTAAAAGTCTTCACTGAAAAAAGCTCGTTTTGACAACTGAACTAATCTGTTTATCAAAGTTGAAAACCAAGATTCTTAACAAAAGATTGTAAGAAGCTAAAGGGCCAAAAGTACCATCAGAGTCATCCAACAGGTCAGGTCAAACATATAGATCTCAGTCCTATTGTCATTAACATTGAGAAAGTTTAAGTCCATCCAAGTTTTAATATCTTTTAAGCAGTTCAGGAAAGGCTACATTGAATCTTTATTTTTTGTTTTTATAGGCACATAGATTTGTCTATCATCAGCAAAACAATGAAATAAGTGATAGGGGCCAAAATCCACAGTCCTCCTTCTGAGCAAAAATGTTTATCTGAAGCTAATATGAAACTTCAGCTGTTCAAATGAGGCAAATCAAGTAGAGATATTTCAACACTACAGTCTTTTTAGTGCCAAAGTCCTTCTTTTTGGCTGGACCACAATAGTGGAGCCAGCCCTACACACAGGAATGTGTCTGACTGACTTAGTAAGTGATTGATCAAAGCTACACTATTGGTCAGCCAGCCGAGTGTTGGAGGTTCTCCATTGGCCGTTGCTGTTTCAAAATAAATCAGTGCAAACAGTTTTCTATTATGTCATAAAGGGCCATTTACAGCACTTCCACTCATAGCCCTAGCCCTATTTCAAATCACAAATGATGAACACAGTGTAAAAAATATGAGTCTTGCAGGTAAAACGTAACTCACGTAGGCTGCTCTACAGGTGTGCTTGATTTTACTGTAACTGCGGTAACCGGGTGGAGATAAGCCTCCTGAATTTGCACTGCTGTCAAAACTTTCATTTATAATTTCCACTGCAGCCTCCATAATTCTCAAGCAGGAAAGAGGCAGAAAAAGATGCAAAGAAAACAAAAAAAAAACGAGAAAAAAAAAAAACGCGACCCCAAATCACAGAGATGCCGATTTGCACAGGACTAATATTATCACATGACATCACATGACCTCTGTTTTGGGTGAAATATCATCGGTAATTTGCTGTGGAATTTTTACTTTACAAATTACGAACATGACAGATTGGCATGGGATTAAAATCACAGACAACATCCGCAATTATTATAAATTTCTAAAGGTTACAGGTAGGCCTATTAGCCTACTAGTCCCAGGCTACTGACTGCAGCTCATTCCAAATTTATCACACACAGAGTAGGAGAGACAACAACTCTCCATGCACCGAGAGACATGAGGGAGAGCACAACCCAAATAACAAACACTCCATACTGAGTGAGTCATAGAAAAATGAGAGACGTCCGCAGATAGAAACAGATGAAAGAGGAGAGGGAGTTAACAGATAATTAAAATGATTATGATTGCAATTAAAATAAGTTATCTTTCAAATCAAACATCTTAAGATATGAGTGGGAAGTATTGTTCTTGAAACTGCTTTTATAACATTTTTTTACTCAAACGTCGCTTAACCATGTCATGTGATGCTACTTCAGCACAAATATTACTGTAACCACCACAGAAAATTGCAGATGAACATTTAATTTCCAGGAATTCACATTATAGACACTACCACTGACTATCCTTGTAACAAACTGGCCACAATTTCTCACACTCATGTTGGATCACAAATGGTTGGTCTTCATCTCCTGTGTGGTTAGCTGATCCTGTCTTTTTCACAGAACAGGTCCAATGCTGCTCTGGAGGTGGGTCAGCATTGGTCAAGGGACACAGGACAGCCCTCTAACACTGCAGCGCAACATACGTCTGATGCCGACCTACAGCTTGGTGTGAAAGCCTGACCTTACAGTCTTACACAGCCTAGGTGTGTTGAAATTGTCAGGAAGGCCATGAACACCCAGCTGCTCGAGTTAAGATGCTTTTTAATGTTCAGCTGATTTTCTCTGGTCAAAGAAAAGTTAAACATAGACTCCCTTAATTTGATAATAACACTGCATACTGCCCTTGAAAAAGTTTTGAAAGTTATGAGAGGTTCAAAACTGCTGGCTCCACTGAGATCTAATACAGGGTAAGAGAATGAGATAGAAAAGAGAAATGAAATCAACCAAACAATGGAAGAGTGACAAAACAAATGAATTAGAGTTGATTCTCTATGTGATTCTGTATTTGTCTATAAGCTTAGAGGGAAACAAGCTCTCTAACAACAGCAGTGTTCAATATTATCTATTTTTCCTGTATGCAGAGCATGCCTGGCTACACCCAAGGAGGTCATTTATTCACCCATGTTAATGTTTTAGAGGGAAATAAAAGAGGAGCGGAGAAACAAAAGGACAGACAGTCGCCTGCTCTGTCTTCCAAGGAGGCAGACGTTTGACCTAATTAGTATGCAAACGTATGTGCGGGAGGGCGTTCAGTCGGAGGTTGTTGGTGATTTAAGGCGGGAGAGGAGAAAACTCTTCTCGTCCCCCTGCCCTCCATTCATCTGTCCACCTCTGCTGCCTTTTGTGCCCAGTAGCCCTGCATCTCCCCTGGCCTACATTCGCAACCAGACATCTTTGTTTTGGGGCGGCTGGAGGACAAGGCCAGGCGGGTAAGACCCAACATCCATAAATTAAGATGCGGGAAAATAGAGAAAGCAGGGCACAAGGCTTTACTGTATTCTTGTGATGTGATAAGGGAACAACAGTTGGTAAGCTTTGTTTGCTTGTTTGTGTTCGTCGCATTGTCTTGGACAAAGATGTATTTAGTCGAGCACCCCGATGATCCTCAGGCTCAGAAAGACAATGAGGCAGAATACCTCATTCCCCCTGTAGGAGACATACAAAGCTGCAGCACTGACGAAATAAATGTGAAAACAAAAGGCAGAAAGAAAGAAGGGAAAGGAGAAATTGAATGAGCATGTTGGCATTTGCTAAGAAGGGCACTCTGAGACCCCCGCTGCTTCATTGCATCACGCAGCCTAGACCACTTCTCCTCATCTCCTCTGGCCTTTGGCGCCAAGACATCGGCGCTAATTGTCTGTGATGGTTTTATTCCCAGGAATAAGACAAGAAGTCTCAGAGAGGACGAGGAGGATGGAGACCAGACGAAGGGCGGGCGGGCGGGACGGAACAGAGCGGAACGGCGGAGGGGGGTAATGAGGGAGGAAATAAAGTGAAATGGAAGCGAGCGCGGGCGTAAAGGGTAAAGAGAATGTGGACAGACTGATGGAAGGAGAAGGAGGAGACAAAGGCAAACAGGAGAGAAAGAGAGAGGAGAGAAAAGTGTAATAAATGTTTCACAGAGGCGACTCATCAAGAGTTTCATAGATGAGGATACATGCGAGAGGTGACCAGAGTCAATGTCAACCCAAACACGTACAGAGGTTCCTGTCAGCATATCATGGCACCTGAGATATATCTCACCCGTAATTCATTCCACCCATAACTCAGACTTTCAATACTGATTAAAGCTCAGCTCAGCATGTATATCAAAATGTCTGTGGGGCTGTGTGGTCAACATCTTAAAAGGAGGGAGACAGGAGAGGAGGTGAAAGGGAGAGGGGAAAGGAGAAAAGAAAATGAGTAGAGGAGAGGGAAGGGGGGATAAAGGAAAGACAGGCGAAATAAAAAAACAAGGAAATGAAAGGAGGAGACAAGAGGATGAGAAACAAGGAAAGGTGAGAAGTAACAGCGAGGAAACCCAAGGAAAGGAAAGAGGAGGAAACAAAAATAAGATGGGAAGAGAGAAGAGGAGATGGGTGGGTGGGTGGGGGGGACAGGGCAGGAGAGGAGAAAGAAGGAAAGGAAATCTGACAGGACAGGAGAGAGGAGAAAAGGGAGGGAGGGAGGAAATAGGAGGACAAGAGGGGGTAAAAGAGGGGAGAGGAAACAAGACAAGATGGAAAAAGAAAAAAAAAGGAGAGAGGAGAGGAGGAGCAGAGAGAAGAGGACAAAACAGGACAAGACAGGAGGGAGAGTCTTAAATATCACATTATGTCAGAATGCACTAGTCCAGCCAAAAATCACTTTCATCTGCACTGCCTCATGTTACAGAACGTGAAAGCGCCAAACACCACGACCTGCCTGTGCAAGACTTTTATAAGAAAGGATATTACTGAATAATAAGTCACCAGAATTCAGTGTTGCGCAAATTATTGAAACCCACAAATGTTAGACACCTAATACATAACAACGGTTTCCAACATACACAGACTTCAGCCACACTTTAATCCAACACTTTGGTCCTCACTGAAATACTTTGACAAGTTGATGGATTACCATGGATTTTTTTTTTTTTTCTAAATTCAGCATAGCAAATACAGATGCATTGACTGCAGAGGCTCATGTAAGCCAGCCACACAAGAAAGACAAACAAATCAGCAACAACAAGAGGAAAGAGTACAGCCACAGGAATACAATCCCAACAAGAGACAATAAATAATAAGCAACAGGCAGCACATCACAGCACCACCACACAGGTCACTACTCTAGGTGGCCCTTTTTTGCCTTTGAGCATTATGGAGTCAGGGAAAAAGTGAAAGATTTTCACAACTATTGTATGGATTTCATGGACTTTGGTTCAGAAATTCATGTTCCACACAAGAAGAGTAGTAATAAATTTGGTGAACCCTTCACTCTTCATCTAGATCCACCATCAGGTCAAAGCTTCCATTTGTTCAATATGATCAAATGCTGCAAAAATGAAATTCCCATCGGCTGTACTTTGTGTCCATTGCTAATTAGCAAACGTTAGCAAGCTCACACACCAAACCAAGGTGGTGAACATGATACCTGCAAAACATCATGTAGGCAAAGCATGACACAGCACTGCTTTTGACTCATGCCAATTGACTCTTGTAGCACACACTGAACTCTTCAGTTGCCGGAATGAGGCAATCTGGGGAACCACTGTGATAAAAGTAGGGAACATATGGGAAATAGACGCTGTCCGTGTTTGTGACAGTCAGAAAGGGGAGATTAAAGTCCCATTACAAGGCAACCCCACAAGAACACTAATTCTTGTGTGTTCCTGTTACCTGAATACTGGGCTTCCACAGGAATGCTCACTCAATGTTTGGCACATTTTACTGTGATACTGATAACTGCCAGAACAGAAACGAACATCCTTGAAAACAGTTGGTACATCACACTACAGAAAAAGAGAAAGAAACAGAAGATAAATGCTAAATTTGGATGAGTTTAGCACATACAGAGACAAGAGACAAGGGCAAGGCAGACTGTAAAGTTGTACAAAGAGAGCTGGATTAGAGAGAACTTTAGAGGAGAGTAAGGTGAATTTAGCTGAGCTGCAGCTCTGTGGTAAAACCTTTAGTGGGGCCCACCTGCTTGGCTTAGGGGTTAAGACGCAATGTCCCTGGTTTGAATCTGGCTGTGGACCTTAGTCGTATCTCACCCTTGTTTCCTGTCATCTCTCAACTATCACTATCTAATAAAGGCAAGGTTTTGTTTTTATTATAATTACTCCTGCTCTTAGACATTGTGTCAATTTCCTGATAATACAATTATAAATATCAAATATTTCAAATATGACTATGGATGTTCATTCTTGACCTTTGGAAACAATATTTGCTGAATGACTGACTGTGTGGTTGAAAGCTCTGATGCTAATAAGTGGACCTGTGTGCTTAGGTTATCTCCATCAAATGTTGTATCAAAATTGTAGTGAGTTTGACAGGGATCAGAACACAAATGATTAGAATCTTTCAACAGCAAACACTGTATGATTGCCTCCCCTGACAGTCACCACCGAGTGATCCAGACTTGACCAGGTTCAACTCGGTCATCAAGTCAAAATCATATTTATGTTTGACCCAAAAATAGTAACATGTGTCCCCGCCATTAGAGAGAGGAATGTAATATATTGCAGCATACTGGAATAGCAATGATGCTGTCATTTGTTTTTTGGAATTGAGAACCAGGCTTCTTTCAGTAAGTCCTGGTGGGGGATTTGGAGTGTGATCAAACTCATATGTGTGCTTGTTTTTGTAGTACAGACTGTGGAGTGAATTGTGAAAGCCAGAACTCTCAGCAGCTGGCCAACGAATTGTTGAGTAATTGGTATTGATCAACAGCCCTATCAACCCCCTGCAGATATATTATGGTCATTTTGTGCAATGGGACAGTAAAAATGGGAATTATTTCGTCTGGCAGGGTCGTAAGGGCCTGCAGGGAGCAGTTTCAAAGGGAGGGGGGGGGGGCACAAGGGTGGTGACAGGGATGGAGGGATGGAGAGAGGCGGTGGGTGGATGGAAGGATAGAAGGGAGGAGAGCTCCAGTCGGCTGTTGGAGAGGCTCTATTCTGCTGTGTCCTCAGGGGCGCTGGCATAAAAGCACTCCACATCAACGCCATTACAAAAGAAGAGGAGAAGAAAGAGAAGAGACATGAAGAGATGGAAAATGACATGTGGCCCTTTTATTTCTCGGAGAGCCATGCAACCATTCTCACCCATTTTTTTCTGCATGTAAGCTGTCTCCCATTCTCTCTTCTTCCATCAGTCCATACAGCTCTATTTGTGTATTCTTATCACGCTGCTGTCTGAACAAGCCCGCTGCTGCAGAAACCAGAGAGGAGACAGACCAGTAGAAAGACAACAAAGAGAAAAGAATAGGTCAGAACCTAGTATATGGCTGGACCATGTATGAACGACTAGAGGCCTTTTAATTTGAAACAACAGATACAGGAAGTGGCCACACGTGGTGACACCTGGCCAAGGCGAGTGATGAAGTTACACCAATGGTGACTCACTCACTCAGTTAGTCAGGAACAGACATTTGTGTTTATAGGGCTGTTGTGGTTCAGCCAAAAACAGACATGTAAGAGGTGATCTTGATGTCCCAACCAGCACACATTACTGGCCTAAAACTAATACATTACTCATAGCAAATTCCAGCTGTAATTTCTCTTCACTGCAACTTTTCCATTGCACAAAATTCCATCTTGTCTTCCAGTATTGGTCAGTTTCCTCATCTGTGAATAATTAGCAAGCCTGACAGTGACCAGTTAAAGTAATTTATTTAGCCAGAGATCATTGTTTCTACCATTTCTCATCAAAGTATAGTGAGATATCTGCATAAGATACTGAGGTAATATGAAGAAAATGAAATGATGGTTTCGGTAATGTGGCTGTTAGAAATATGGAAATGAATATGTAATCAATTAATGGGTTGCCAAAGGACACTTGTACATTATATAAGGCTTGGAACATGACTGCTGTTCAGTTCAGTTCAGTCACTTTATTATCCCAGATGGGAAACTTGACTTGTAGTTGGGGGCACAAGATTAAACAAACAACATAAGTACAAAAACAAAAACAAAAGACAAAAAACAAAAAGTATAAAAATGTTTCATAAGGATGGTTATTGCACAGGGAAAGAAAGAGTTTTTACTCCTATTGCACTTGAACTGGGGTTCTCTAAATCTATGGCCTGAGGGAAGAGTTCCCGCTCAAAGTGAAGGGGATGGTTTATGTAGTCTAACATAGACCTGACAACCTGCTGGTCAAAGATAGCCATCATGGGGGGTCTGAGGGACACCTATCACTTTGCCAGACAGTCAAAATATAGCTCAGGTGATTTTTGTCCTTGATATTCAAGTTACTATACCAAGCAATCATAGAAAAAGTAAAAACATATTCAATAAATGACTTGTAAAACAAAGACATCATTTTCCTATCTATGTTAAAAGCATTTAACTCCCTAAGGAAGTACTAATGTTGCTGTCCCTTCATAGAGACCACATCCAAATTAGCATCAAACTTCAGGTTTTTATCAATGACTGTTCCAAGATATTTATAATGTTCTGTGAGTACATGAACACTGAGTCATTATGATAAGATTTACAAATTCTGAATGCAGTGCAAGCATAAGCTTCAACTCAGTCATCAAGTGAAAATCATATTTATTTCTGCAAGTGATGTTATATCAACAAAAATAGAATAAATCAGTCCTTCATTTATGCTCTCCGCTCTGTCTGGATGTCTAGTTTGATCAGTCTATTGCTATATAGTGATAGTTCTGTTGTCCCACCTTGAGGACTCTTCTTGAGGATTTCCACAGGGACATATTATAACCTTTGTAGAGTATACAGTGCTACATTACTACCCTGAGAGTGCTCAACATTCAGACACTTTGCTACATACCATAGAAGGAAAGAGCATTGCACAGCAGAGGTGAGCAGTGAAGTATGCAAATTTACTACACAATAATACTACTACATCTAGCAATGTAGGGATGAAGTTAGCAACATCACTATTTAGCAAGCTAACGATGCAGACGTGAAGTTACAAATGATGCCTGGCATGAAAAAACACAAAACCCTCTGTTAAATTCTGTTTTACAACTGAGAATTGTGAAAGAAAGAATTGAACAAAAACTCTAATGCCACCATTTTTTTTCCAAGTTCTAGAATCAATGTGCATTTAAATCAGAACACATTGTGATGCTGAAATTCTTAAAGTGTCGATCTATAGTGAGACAGTGAGGGATGCTAGAGAAACATCTGCTTATCTACACAGATGTTTTTGTATGTGTGCACTCTGTCACACACACACACACACACTCAGATCTAAAACTCAAATTGGTCCTCTGTGTGGGTGAAAACAGATGAAAAGTTCCATGAGGTAAGCCTGTGCTTGTTGAAATACTTCAATGTATTGAAAGATATATATATAGATATAAGATGTAATATCTTTACCCACACTGGCATTTCACCAAAATAAACAATATAAAAACAACTACAGGATCTAAATAAAAAGAAAAAAAAGTCCTAGTGTTTTAAATAAATAATAATAATAATAAATAATAATGTTGATGATGGAAGAAAAAAAGACAAAGCTCAGTCACATATATTGCTCTGTTTGCTTCTCAGGGCACTTTTCATATAGAACTGGTCTATGTGGTTTGTCCCGGTGATGTTGCCATACCTAGCTGTCCAAGATGGCGGACCTGCTCAACCTCACCTTATATTTAGGGATACAATGGTGACTGGGTCCATCCACTTACTGCCAAAAAGAAAGACCACTTGCAAATGAGCAGATGAAAGTTTGCTGTGTGAGCAGGAGAGCAGTGATCGTAGTTGTGTGCTCAGGTATAACAGTCACATGCTGCTTTGGATTCTGCCGGTGCTCAAACATGGTTTTCTCCTCACAGGCTACAGTATTGCTTGCAAGAGTAGAAGTATTCTGCGTGTGAGTGCTGTGAAAGCACTCGTAAAAATAGTATGCGTGCGCTGCTGTTTGAGTTGCATGTGCGGATGTAGAGGATCTCATTTGCTCCCACAGATTTTGGCAGAGATATACCATCATGGGTCCACTTCCTGTTCACGCTGACTTTTTATGAACGAATCAAGAGAAGTAAACATAAAGTTATACACAATGACAGATAACTCGTTGAATGGCATCCTGCATCATCAGTATATCATCAGGACCCGACATGCATACATATGCATACATATTACCATGCATACATATTACCATGGTTACCAAATGATTTGCATAAATATAAATACATGAACATACACATAACTCCCTGAACGGATTTCATGATCAGCAGATGGATTAATTAGTAGTTTAGCTTTTGAAATAATGCTAAAATCACATATCTGCTATTATAAAATCCTGTAGTCGTAGCGGACCGAGACCCACCTTTTCAAGCGGTCTTGGTTCTGTAGTTTGGTCCACACCAGGGTTCAACCGATAGCTTTCACACCAGCCGTACTAACCGGCCAAACGGACCTGAGTTTGTTTTAACTGAACCAAACAGGTTAGGTGTGAAAGCACACTAGTTAATTCAGCTGGTAGGGTAATGGGACCAGTGCTGAGCAAAGGCAAAATATGTAAGGATCTGGGATTTTGTAATTATAACACAATTGTATAAGTCTTGTGTGTGTCCTGTTTTCAGATATGTGAATTTGTGAACAGACTTGTGAATATGCCTGAACAGCGACTCACTAGAAATACTTTTTTAACTGGGACATTCTGCATGGACATGGACCCCTGGATTAGTGAGGGGAAATCCTTATTTTGTATGATTGATTTTATTTTCCAGATTACAGTGTAATATTCATGATGCTCAGCACAAACTGTTCCTCATGTACAAAGACAGATGGTCTGTTTATGTTTGGAACAAATATCAACAGATCATTTTGTATGTCAACGCATTTTGTTTTTCCATTTTTCATGTGAATTAAAAAAAACAAGGAAATCCACTTCCCGTTGTTCCCGTTCCCCAGAAAATAACTTATTTGCTTGTCTGTCTAAAAAAAAAAATATTTCAGAAGCAAAACGTTTCATTCTGTTTCCCCTGGATAGTTTCCTCTGTCCTGTCAAGTTGATAAGTACAGTTTTGGGTTTTGCTGCGCTGCTCGACATAATGAGCTCTGGATTTATCAGGACGGCTGCTTTACTCCAAACACTTTCACTGTATGAACCTGGACCGTGTGTGTGTGTGTAACAGCTGATCTACTGGATGTGTAGAACACAGAACATTAATTAATATTAGATCCTGACTGATGCTGTCGGCTTGTCTGGTGTTTTAAATAATCAACAGTTACGCTGCTGTGCCTCATGCGTAAATTCCTCTCAATGGAGAGACGCAGCTGCAGGGAGATCGCTGTATATATCTCTATATTTATTAAATATATGTTGTTATATATATATTTGGATGGGCCTTTGATTTTCATGAGGGGGCACAATACATTGTATATTTGTTTATCTTGTTATCAAACAAGTTGAACACAGCTTTGGATGGAGGGCACATGGACCCCTGGTCCTGCTGGTTAAAAACAACAACGAATTTGGTCTTTGCAAACAGAAATGATGTCTGTGTTTATTTGCATATAGAGCGGGGAAGTGAGATCCAATCACAAGTGGTCACTCAAGATGCTTGTGGAGACACATGTTAATGCCAGGTGTAAACAAGGCCTCAGTGTATTTGACATCATGTATGTCACATGACTGTTGAGTGTTATCCTGAGGAAGACAATGTACTGTAAAACAATGTCTAGAACTCGAAAAAATATAAGTGTGAGGTGTTCCCCCTAGTTTCTTTCACAAATGATTTCACACTCTGGGCCCTAACTTAAACCCGGCACAAAGCGACGCCAAGCACAACGCAAGTGTCTTTGTTAGTTTAAGACTGACGCAGTTGTCATTTTCCCATCCACGTTGTTTAAAAAGTTAATGCACTTGCGCCCATCTGGGCGTGTTGCTCTTAAAATGAGGTGTGGTCAGGCGCATTGTTGGTGCATTGCTATCTTGAGGCAGCAGAGAGCGATTGCACTATTGACCAACAAAAACCTGTCTGAAGTCAATGATGCAGTGCAATGCAAAAGATGACAAATAAAAGGATTACAATGTGAAAGATTATTATTGTGTCCATAAACATCACAAAAAAATTCATGTCATAATGCTTAGTCATATTAATCAGAATTAACTAATCGCAGTAATGATGGATTAAATTGTTTAATTATTTGACCAAATCATGGCAATACATGTAGGTATTTAAACAAGTGGACAACAATGAATCAGACACAGATTAACTTTCCTGCTGCATCAATACATGATGACATGAGGAACACATGAGGAAATAAATGAGGTGAAAACAATGATTCAACTAAAGAAGGAAATAAACCTGTACAGCTTCTATCTGCTGCCAGCAGCAGGATCAGAACCTTGGAGAGATGATCAAGTCCTGATAACTGTGTTGATGATTCTTTACATGATTAAAATTAATGATTTCATTTTTGAACAATATTTAACAAATATTCTTTAACATCTCTGAGATTACAGTGATCAGGTTTCCATACTTTCAGCAGTTAAAACCTGATGATTTGACCTGTTACTCCATGACTGAACAAAACGATTTTAAAGAAACCAAAGCTGTCATTAAAAAAATAAACTTTTTCAAAACTCAAACGAAAATATGTTTGCAACAAATGAATAAACAGGATGTTAAACTGGTGGTCTGGGGCCACAGGAGGGTCCAGGAGCAGCAGAGGCCAGTGTGCTTGTTATGGATCGTGCACTTTCACTTTGCACACGAGCAGATCTGTTTCCTCTGCAGAGAAGTCTTCCTTCTTACTACTTGGCAAATGAGCCATCATAATAGCAATCTGCCAAGGTGCAAGCGCACCTGGCTCTTAAAGGGAATGGGAGATGACTCTCTGATTGGTTTATTGCATGTTACGCCCAAAATGCACCCATGATTAATTAAGAGACTAAGGACAACCCCTTTGAACCATGCGCCTGGTATATCGACCATATTTCCGCCTTTAAAATAGCAAAAGTGGATTTGGACACACCTTAAATGCACTTGCGCCATGCGCTTCAGACTGTGTGCTTTAGATCATTCAAATAGGGCCCCACCTGTTTCCAGCTTTCTCAGTATAGGTGAGTGATCAGACCCATATGAACCTACAGAAAGGAACTGTGGTAGACGTGGTTTATGATTGTAACAATATCAAGGCACTGCTTGCTTGATTGACAGAAATCCTTGTCTTTGGAGGAAGTTCATGCAATTATTTATGTTAATATTACCAAATAAATGTGTGGCCTAGATTAAACCTGTGACTCTTCGGTTACAGGACACACTGTCTCATTCTACCACATAAATGCTGCACAAATACTTGCATCTTCTCCTCCCTGAAGTGGCAGGAAGCCTCCTCACTTCAGTTTCAAGTTGTTCTTTCCTCTTTGGTCACAGCATCCTGAGGGAAAGCCCACTTGCAGAAATATGCTAATGACAGTATTATTGTGCCACATTTGTGTTATTCCATATTCATTCTTTTTTATTTTTATTCTTTTAATGTGCAAATGAATGCAACACAACACAAATTCTTCTCACCTTACAGTACCTGGTAAACAGCAGTAGTTAGCATGCTGCAGATGTTGTCTGTCAAAGGCCTCATTGTAAAGTCCAGGCTAAAGACAACAAATCATCACTTTTATCATCTGAAGGATGGTTTCCATATATAGTTTTTGAGGGCTGGTATTAATATTTTACATAGGTGTGGAGTTATTAGCATTCATTCATTGCAAGATTGCTTTTACTCTAGGTATAGTAGCATTATTAGCACACAAGAATGATGCTAAAAAATAGGTGAGTACTATGTCAGATTACATCATGTCTAACCTTGATTAGAGACCTAGCAGAAGTAGGTCACACACAATTTTGGGTCCATTGTTATATTGAACATGTCTCATGATGAGAGTTCAGTGTATAGGCCCAACATACCAGTTACAGTATACTGGTATCTGCTTTTTATTAAAGACCCAGTTGGCTTCTTTTTGCGCCAACCTGTTACCCGCCTGCTCTGACACGCCTTCCAACCAGATGTATTGTCTTAACCATATTACCACTGATTCCCAACACAAAAGACACATACATACACACAGCCTCCTACACATTTGTCAACACATTAAGCATGTGCCATTGGAGGTCTTTTGTCCCACGTGCAGACGAGCTTTTAGACAACACAACCTTTTGTTTGCCATCCCTGCTGCAGAGCCACGTCGCCAGACAATGGGGCCATTGAAAGTGAATGTGCCCTGACACACTTGGCTGTATCGGGGGTTGGGGCGCGGGGATTGTGGGGTGAACTGGCACAACCAGCACTAGGGCAGTAGTACTTTAAGGACAGAGCAGGAGAATGAGTGTTTGGGGGTTAGGCCTCCGTTCCTTTGAGGAGACTAATTTGAGCTGGAGACGGACCATTTTCTGCTAGAGCCGGGACTCAGGTTGAGGAAAAGCTTATCATGCTCATCATCAGGGTTCATTTTGACACGTGATTTTTATTTAGTTTTAATATTTTAGTTTTATTATTAATTATCTAGCTTAAATGTTCAATGTGACCTAGCAGCAGTTTGTCATTGTAACAGTCATAAGTAGAATTTATGACATTACTTTTAAAGGTAATGGTGTTGTAATTTTTAGTATCCCAGTGTCTCAGCTGATGTGTAATCTAAGTGTAGGGACTTTTTAAACTGAGCATAAAAGATGACCTTGACCTTGGAGAACAAGATATTGGAAATATCTTGGTAGTTTGACAGTAAATAAATAAATAAATAACTCAAAGCCCACTTACTTTCTTAGCTCTGGTTTGGGCCTTGAGTTCATTTGTTCTTTGAAGTAGTGCTAAAATGATTAGTCAATTAATTAAAATTTTCAAATGTGAATATGTGTGGGTTTTCTAACCCTTGTAAAATAGTAAACTGACAATTTTTGGATGTTGGAAAGTTGGATGGGCAAACAAACAATTAGAAGACCTTTGTGGTCCAAGATAATCTTGGACTCCATTATTTTCTAACATTTTTTTTTTAGCTTAAACAATTAAACTGCTAATTGAGAGAACAGTTGGCAGAAGTGATGATGAAAATAGTCTTTGGGGTTTACAGTTTTCACAGTATTGTTTATGGTTCCCCCGCGGAGGAAGTGGGGTGAAGCCCATTTGAGCCCCTTTCGAGGCAATCCAGTCCCACAATGTCTCAGTTTTACCTTGTGATTATGTGGAATGATTAATAATAGTGGTCTGGTAAAATGAGGTGTTCTGCCATGAAAGATACAGAACAAGTGAATTTTACATTTTGAATTTTTTCTTTAACTGTTGAAAAAGGAAGACAAAACAAGATTGTGTCTTCATGCAATTGACACACGTACATATCCGATATCTCAGTGGCGTGCAGTGAAAGCAGTCGTGTATCTGCATCCACTGACTTACGCACACATGCTTATCTCTTGTTCTTCTCTTTCTCCTCTCTCCATCCTCCTTTCAGTCACATCATTCTGCACCAACATCTGAGTAATATGTCCTTAAAGTTAACAGCTCTCTTCTTCAAAGATCATATAGTGAGAATCATCACTTCTAAATCTGAGGTTATTATTTTTTCTGTGCCTGAGGGCAGCTTTTCGAAGAAATCACTCTGGGCACACATTAGCATTAAACCCACTAACACACGCCTGTGGCATTATATAAGAGTAGGCTGTAAGCTCTGTACAGGAGCTATAAATAATGTAGTCTCACAGGCGACTCTGAGAACATATAATAGTTTCTGCTGAGTTTTTCATTATTGCTTAGCTTTTGAGGAATTTACACAACATACAGTACTAAAGCACACAATGAGATGAAACAGCTATTATGAAACCAAGGATGGGTCTCTGATGAGTCAATGACATGCAGCTCATTATGCTGATGTCACATTAACAGTGTATCAAAAGTCATTGGAAATATCGGATAAACTCTACAAACTGTGTAGCATATGGAGCTGTGACAGTACTTACATATGTTCTTTAGGGGGTTTTTCAATAAAAACACAACCATAACTACTGGGATTAAAAATTCTATTTTATCCATTAAAAAAAGGAGAAAAAAAAAGGTTTTAATTGTTATCGTTGTTTGTAGTGATTGTGGAATGTGAACTGCAGTTCTGCACTGATTTTTTGCAGTGCATTCTGGGTATTTTCAGGGAAGCTAAGCATCCAGTGCACTAGAGTGATTTTGGCACTGGGACACTAAAAACAATTTCTGCCTTGATGAGCAAACACAGGTGATGTTAGTTAGTTAAACTTGCTTTATTAATCATGTCATGACACTAACCATACGCTTTACTTCAACTACAACCTGCTCTATTTAGCTAAGTGCTGATGAAATTAGAGTAGGTGGATGGCAGCAACCTGCTCAGGTTCTTTTTTTTAACCTCCCCCATCATGAGATGTCAAATATCATTATTCTTTATTGCAATTGTTTTAAAAATGATCTTTTCTCACTTTAAGTACTCCAATTATAAAGATGTGTCCACCAAAGTTCAAGTATATCAATAGTTCAGTTGATTCCATCAGTTTATCACCAGCCCACATTTTTCCCATCTGGCGGCATATGTCTTGTTCTTGTCATTGTTTTCTGTGGCTAATATTTCCATGGAAAAGTGATGTCTGAATTGTTACTTTAATTTATTCTCCATGTGTGCATTAAAAATTAATATTTTTCTAAGGAAGATGATCAACAGCACTCTTTATTACAGCTGCATAGCCAGTATCAGCCTGGGCGGCGCTGGCCCACCCAGCTATATTAGATCAAAATATATGTTGTAGCAATACAAACAATATAATCCTGATTGATTGTTGATTTGTTGTGTGTTTTGAACTTCGTCGTCTGTTTCAGAACTATTGAAACAAATCATAGGAAGTCTCTGGAATATAACTGGTTCCTCTTTCCTGAGCTGCCTTTAAGTTTTTAATGTGTTATTTGATAAAGTTGAGGAAGAAGACATGCCACCGCCTCTATTGACTGAGTCCACCAGACTCATCAGCCCACAGAGAGGTCAGCCTGGCCGCTTGCTCCCTGGAGGTACAGCACTTTCTCCCGGTCAGCCTGATGCGGGTTTAGCTGTGGGAAGCAGGGGTGCTGCATCCTCCAAGTGGCTAGCAGCCTATAGACCCTTTTGTGTTGTTGTTGTTGTGGTGTCATTGTTTTTTTTTCTGGCGTGTGCAAGCCGTTTCAGCAAAAATAGACCCTGCATTTAAAGATAGTGGAGTGAGGAAAAGAACCAGATGTGAGACCTGCAGCTCACGCACCCAGTTGACAGAATATGATACAGGTCTAAGTTAACACCTTCTCTGCTGTCTGGGTTTATGTTTAGTTGCCACTTTGTGCAAAAAAAATAGTTATGTTGTGCCGTACACTGTAGAGCTGATGTGCAGCCAGACTTGCCAGTGCAAATATTTAGACTGGGTAGGCAATAAAAGATGTCTTTTGTCTATACTTTTCATAAGTCATTTTTTCTGGGAATGTCTCATCCACTTTTGTATTGGCCCACCCAAAATACAATTCTGCCTACACCACTGCTTTATACTTCATTCCATTAGCCCTAGGCCAATTTGAATTGATCCAGGACAGTGCCACAGGAGGGTAGGACCAGAATATGTGAGATAATGATTCTATGTCATCATTAGAAAATTTGCACACTGGAGACTGTTGAAGTATGTAGTAATTGTTTTGTGGCTGGAGAAAGTAAAATGCTGTCATATCACTCTGGCAGAGGTATGTTAGAAAAATGTTCCTATTCATCCTGAATTTTGTAATCTTCTACAACAGACCTTTATCCTTCTGAAAAGACTACAAATAATCTACAGACCCTTTGTTTCTTTGATGTTTAACTTTGGCACAGATTGTTAGTGGGATCAGATGTAGCTGGTAGCTGTGGCGACAGAGCTGTAGCCCCACTCAATATATGGAACTCTGACGCCACGAGTGTTTTCAGACTGGACCTTCAACTCTCAGATGTCAGTACTTCTCAGCTTCACAGCAGATATATTTTTTTCTGTTTTTTTCACTGACCGTGGTCATAATCATGAGCACTGGAGCTTAGCCTCTAGATATGGATTTGATCCAGTCTATGTTGCAGTCAGTTCAGGTCTAGTCATGGGTGCAGTGCTGCTTAGGGAAGTGCATGATGAACACACCCATGTAGACATTAATTTGCACCACCCAACTCAGCTGCTGAACAAACAGTCACATGACAGATGCTTCACTCCATACATATATTATTTTGACCGTGGCTGCAAATCGGGAAATACTCCACTCACTACAGCAGCCTTTACCGACAGGTTAGTTCTAAGATGATTCATGGACTTGAACTCTACTCTCACTCTGCAGATTTATTTTTGCTCTACCAAATATGAGATATGCTTTGTGATTGGCAAGGTTAAAACACCCTATGAGAGATCATTACTGGGTCATGAGGCTCTGATCTTTATTTTAAGACCAAAAGCTCAACATGTAAGCAATCGCACAGTGCGTGTTAGTATAAATACACCATAGAACAACATCATAAGGTACACTGGGTCATGGAGTGCGTTCTCTGTTGAGCTAGCCAATATTGCTTATTTATTTTATCTCATTTTTTCATGAGGACTGCCATTGAAATGCCTTCTTTTCAACTGAGAGGTTGTTCAACTCCGAGCCAACAAGGCCGAAGAGTGATGACGAAGCTCTGGACTCATTGGTGTTCATTCGGCTAAACTCAGCACCTTCACTCTTTCCTGTTTTCTCTGTTCTTAATTTGACATGTTTTATCAGCCATTATATTTTTTACCGTGACCAAAAGAAAGGAAAACAAGCCATCTCCCTGCCTGGCTTGTTTTATTTCACACAGCTAAAACTGGAGGGAAGAGACAGAGTTAGTGTGAGAGAAATGGCTCTGGAGGAAGAAAAAAAAAAGGCGAACAAACACAAGATAACAACGAGACAGAGAGCGACAGTGAGACGCTTCTGGGGGAGAAAAAAAAAACAACGAACAACAAGAGGAGGAGGAGGAGGAGAAAGAATAGAAGAAAGAGAAAGAGAGTTAAGCCAGATTGAGAGTGTCTGCCTCGGGTGGTACTAGTCACCCTGAATTATAAATGGTCTCTCACTTTCCAAGCCAAAACACACAACCACAATATAATACCCATGATGCATTTCCACTGGCAGGCCACTCCACTGTCCCCTGGGTTAGCCCTCGCCACTAATCTCTGTCCTCTGCTTTCCTTCTCCTCCATCCCTCTTTCTCCTTCTTTTCAGTCCCTAGAGTGAAGGATTTTGCGAACTTTACCCTCCCTCACTCTCTCCATCTTTCTCTGGTCAGCTAGTGCTTGCACTGTGTCACAGTGAGCTGCAATCTCCACAGAAATAGCCTTCTCCCTCTTTTTTCACCCCTCCCTCCATCTCTCTCTTTCTCTCTGTGAAAAGAGATATTCCATCCACCATCCCTGAACTCTTTCCACACTCAGCTGTCCCAGTTTCTTTTGCAGCTAGCTTTTCACATTTTGTTCTCTTTCACATTATGCTGCTGCTGCTGCTTTCATGCTTCCTATCTTTTTATTTCCAGTGTGTTTGCTCTTTCCTCGCTTCAGATCTACTGACCTCACATTACCGTGCCAGTTGATTAGCAGCCCTCATCTCTTCTTGCCGTGTCAGAACCCAGGATGCACGCCGAACAAACCAGCTGTCTTCACCCGAAATCACAAAGGACAGCTCGGTACTGTCCAGTATCTCCACTAACGCAGGTGCATAATTCATCTTATTTTTGCAAATAAAAGCCTGGTGTTTGCATGGTCACTGGAGGGAATCTGCTAACAAGGAGAGTAAAATAAAAGTAAAATCCAAACAGTCTTGTAAACAGCAAAAAATGAACACAATCGCCAGGGAAAGGTACATAACTTCAAGGGAAAATCTGTCATATGTACGTCTAGCCCTTATTCTCATCCATTTTGACTATTAGTTATGATTAGAATGGGGTTCTGATGGCTGTTTCCATTTAGGCAAAATACTCTGATCTGCAATCAGTTTCATTTTCAAAATGCAATGTAGAAAACATTTAGGTAGCAGGTTTGTTTTTTGTTTTTTTTACCCAGTGCTGAACATCATTTGTTCTGGTTACAATGAAAATGTTGGCTGTGTTTGTGTTCGCCAAAGATTGTCTGTGAAGGAAAAGAAACTGTAACAGCACTCGAGTGGATGGTGTGTCTGTATGGTTGAGTGGTGACTCTTCTCAGAGGAATGATTGAGCTGATTATAACTTATCAGAAGCAGAAGAGTCTCTCAGTTACACTTTCATTCATATCATACCAATCATTTAAGCTCATTGACATCATAATTCTGAATCAGGACCTTCAGTATGTGGATCAAGTACTTTGTAAAAAATCAGATTGTCAGATACAGTGATGTGAAGAAAATGGGACAACCCATGAAATATTTACTTCTTTTTTAAAGAAATATGGACATATCAATATTTGATCTTCTTTCAAACCATATCTATTGATAAATGTGATGTAATTGATCCAAAAACAATGAAAATGTAACTTTGCTATCATTTATTTAACAAAAAATGAACAAAGATGCCTTCTCAAGAAAAAGTTAGGACACCATATACCCTAATGCCTGGTATTGCCTCCTTTGGTTGAAATAACCTCAGTTAGACTTTTTCTATAACGGTCTACCAGTCTGACATTGACTGGAAGAAAGTTTTTTTTTTCAAGAACTCTCCATTTTCTTCTTTTGAGCCATTCCTTGGTGGATTTACTGGAATATTTTGGGTCATTGTCATGTTTCATGGTCCACATCTGCTTCAGTTTCAACTTCAACTTCAACATTTGGACTGATGGTCTCACATTTAGCTCAAGCACCCTCTGATACAATAAAGAATTCACAGTGGATTCTATGATGGTGAGCTGGCCATGCTTCACAGTTGGTATGAGGTTCTTGTGCTCAAATACTGTCTTTGGTTTCTGCCAAACATGTCCTCTGTTATTCTGCTCAGATAATTCAACTTTACATTCATCTGTTTAAAGCACATTGTTCCAGAAGTCCTGGTCTTTGTCTATGTGTTCTCTGGCAAACTTTAGTCCTGCCCTGCTGGGGGTTTTTTTGACAGCAAGGGTTTCCTCCTTTCACACCTCCCATGAAAATCAAACTTATGCAGTCTCTTTCTGATGGTAAATGTATGTGCTTTGACATCAACTGTGGCAAGAGCTACCTGTAGGTCCCATGATGACATTTTAGGATTGTTGGAGACTTCTTGAAGCATCTTGCAGTCTGCTCCTGGGCTGAACTTGCTAGGACTCCTAACCTGGACATGTTGGCAGTTGTTTTAAATGTTCTCTACTTGTAAATTATTTCCCAGACAGTGGAATGGCTGATTTCTAATTGTTTGGAGATCTTTTTAAATCCCTTCCCAGACACATCTACAACCTTCTACAACCTTCTCTCTGAAGACCTCTGAGAGCTCTTCTGATCTCGTCGTGGTGATAGCATTCATTTCAACAATCAAGAGCAAACCAAACTAAATGTCTGAGGTTTAAATAAGACAGGCTGCAATCCTCACAGTCCACACAATCCTCTCTAATGATGTTCTAATCATTTGCACCTAATGTGGTGCACTTGATTCTAATTTTAGCCATTTAAAGTATTAATATATGTGGGGATGTTCTAACTTTTTCCTCACAAGAAAATTGTATTTATATTAATTACATTTTACAAAACATTTTTAAAAGACATTTCTTCAGTTTTCTTTGTTTAGTTATATTAACTACATCTCTCAATATTGTTAAAATGAAGATCAAATGTCCATATGTTGAAATATTTTGAAAAAGACAAATGTTTTCATGGGGTGTCCTATCTTTTTCACATAACTGTACATGAACATGTCATATCTTCTGCTGCTCATCTTACAGCTACAGATTGTGAACATTAATCAGGGATCCCTTAAAAATGGTAATGTATCTGCCTTCTCAGTAGAGGTGTGCCCAAATACAAATATGTTATTCAGCAAAGCACAAATAGTGGGTTTCTTACGAATATTTGTTTCATACAAATATTTTTAAAATTATTTGTTTTCGGGAAGAAAAAAAGAAAAACATGTCAAATAACAGCGCACAGCAGGTCAGCAGGTCTCAGTGAGTGGAATCACATCCACCTGCTACATGACACACATTTCCTAATTTGGACATCGCTCCTGGAGGTGGGGGTGTTCCCCAGAGATAAAGCTGAGCTACTGACACATGCAAAGTGCTCCCAAGGGACTCTCCATAACCTGTTGTTCCCCTTCTCCTTTCCACAAAATTAGGTTGTAAAAAATAAGCAATAAATGAAAAGTGCAAAGCAAGAATCGCCTTTGAAGTTCTTCTCTAAATGTTACACAGTGTGCTGTCTTTGTGTTATGGGTGTATAAATCGGTAGAGGTCTGTCTGTAATGAGGCGATGAGTATGACCTATGATCTATGATCTGGGAGACTCCAGTTTGAGACCTGGTGTGGGGACCTCCTTCATAAGGTAGTTTATTCATGAACACTTATTGTAACACTTTAATTTTTCTAAAATTAAAAGCCTAATAAAAACAAAAACAGTATTTTTAAGCCTTTTTCCACTTTTATTAGAATACAAATAATTTTGCTGCCTTAACAAATATAGATACAAATACTTTGCTCTCTGCACATCCCTACTTCTCAGCCAACAATAGGTGATGAGAGATTGTTTTTTAGATACGTTACCATGCTCAATCTATTCTCCAGCATCCACCCCCACATGTCCCAGCAGTAGTCTGAGTAGTCTCTCAATCTGCTGTGTATTTAGTAATATAATTGACACATATTATAATGTTCAGCTCTCACTGCTCCTACCTGCCCTCATCATGTTTATTTTGTGATCCTTACATCACAAGCCCATAGTTTTTAGTACAGTGTAACTATCATGTCATTAAGCATTACTTTATTTGACAGTTCCCCTGTTTCAGCATACTTATTCAATAAAATGTCATGTTTTTGTTAATAACACTATGGAACATGTGGTACATGTTTGTCTATATTGCATGGGAAAGGAAACCATCCATTTAGATGAAAGGATATGGTAAGGACTTTATAATATCATGTGATTAAACATTGCTTTCTTTCACAGTACAGTTTCAGTTCACTGACACCAAATTATAATGTCTTACTT
Organism: Thunnus albacares; assembly: GCF_914725855.1. NCBI lineage: Eukaryota > Metazoa > Chordata > Actinopteri > Scombriformes > Scombridae > Thunnus > Thunnus albacares. Next base: position 2,316,583 of record NC_058115.1, read on the forward strand.
ACTAATGTCTTACTTACATTGCAGAACATGGTAATACTTTGTGTTGATTGCATGAAAAGGGGGAAAATCTATCACAAATTATACGGTAAGAGCCTGGTGATACCATGGAAACAAACAAGTCTTCCTTTCACAGTACAGTTTCAGCTTACTTATTGAGTAAATTGGCCTTTTCTACTTAGCAATGTTGTGGAACATATATGGTACATGTTCCTGTTAACAGGAATAATCTATTACAAAGGATATGGTAAGAACTACAACTGTAACTTGAAATGATGGGTAATAGAGGGAGGAGGTGTTTCTAAGAATTGGTTGTCTATTTTCCTAGGAAACAATTACAAACCTAAAATGGTCACAACTACACAGTACTTAGTTGAGCTGATGGGTAATAGTGGAGGATTTTCTTAGTATTTCAGCTGTGGTTTCTACTTATTACCAGTGGTAGTTACCCAATAGTATTCTGTAATTTACCATGTATTTACCATATAAATGCTTAGTAATCAAACTGTAAAAGGGAGTTACCAGGGAAAACTCATCATCATCTCCCTAAACACACACACAATAAAACACACTTCCCCACCCCTCCCCTTCTCTTATTCATCATGTTGCAAGAAAGGAAAATCGAATCATGTGGGTCCCACGATCGACTGCCAATCAGCTTATGTCTCCTTCAAAATATTCACTTCTGACAAGACCTCATATGTTTCCCATTTTCAGACTGTGGAAATATTTCTCCCCATGCTGTTTGCTTATATACTAATGTGTTTCCATCATTGCTCCAGGCTTGCCTGTGCCCCCCCCCCACCCCCCCAACACACACACACACACACACACACACACACACACACACATGCGCACAGCTAAATTCAATAGAAACTCATTTGGTAAAAGCCAAGTTTCTGCCTGCTTTATATTTTCTGTTCCACTGTAAAATAATGTGCAAGAATGAGGAGAAATCTGGCAGAACCTGCCATTCTGATTGGCAGGTTCTCTGATTTAGCTGTGTGAAGTGCTTAATGCAGCAAATACATTAGAGAAAGCACAATTCTTGTGTCATGAAGTAATATTTGCAAATCATGTAAAAAGGAGCCATCCTTTGCATAGCAGTAACAAGGAGGATTTTTCAGAAGGGAAATGGGTCTCACAGCCTTGTAGATGTGCACACACGCTCACCGGTGTGCTAAAAACAGACCGTTCTGGCACAGACACACACACACACACACACACACACACAGACACACACACACACACACACACACACACACACACACACACACATGTATGCACAGAGTGTGTGTTTCATGTGTACAAGCTTCACATTTGCACTCCTGGCTTTAAAAGAAAAGCAGTTTTGGAGTGTCCAGGTACACCTCCAGGCTCACCACAACAAGTCAGCGCTTCCCGTTTGATCTCCCTCACTGAGATCAGTTTATCATAACATCTCCTCCCTCTTCCTGCAGGGTGAGCTGACTGCAAGACAGACTTCATGATTAACTGTAAACCACAACAACTACAACTACTGCTATAAAAGTGGACGCATTTGTTGTGTCACCACAACCTTGCTGATGCTGCTTTTATTCATGGGTCAAACTTATATTTTTATAATACCAGTGTATGAAATGGAAGTGTGTAATGTGAAAGGTGTCACTTGTAGTGATGAACCAACAGAGAATTATTAGCAGCTTTGCAGCTCTCTAAATTTCAAATCATTGTTTATCTGTCCTGCTGCAACTTTACTGTTTTGGCTCACTCTCAGTGCTTTGATAGCATCATTTTGAGAGGAAAAGCTCTAAAAACCTACTGTACACTACCTACTCAGCACAAAACACAAACACAGCTGTAGGCTAGCAGGTGAACACAGTGGAGCATTTAGAAGCTAAAGAGCCAGATATTTCCCTCAGGAGTCGGTAGAGAGCAAAAACAGCTTAAAAGGGAATGAATATTGGACTTATATTCACCAGGTGGACAGAAACATGACTCCAAATTAATGATATGCTGACACCATGAATAACATAGCATTTCTTATCATTAAGAAGGTGTATTGATGTAAATGCATTTGTAATAATGTTGAGTATTTTAAAAAACAAAACACTCATACAGATTTTTTTAAAAAAACAATCAGCACCTACCTAATTAATTACATAAAGAACCTGTCCCATGTGAAGTGCAGCAGATGCCAAGATTTCTTGACTTTTAGTCTCCAGTATGGGTCAAGCTTCAAAAACATTAGATACTGCACTTCCCATAATGCAAACAATAGCATATTTCAAGACTGCCTTCCTAAGAGAACTGCAGTGGTGCAGTTCAGATGACGTATATATAAGAGGGTGGATGGAGGCATTAACCCAACAGTGGACTTTGCTACAGGAGATTGCTGTTTTTCAAAAACCATAATTATCATCATCCCCTAACCCTGTGGTTATTATTGTAGCCATGACAACAAAGATTGCTGAATTTTAAGGACATAGTAACTCTAAGTGACCATTTTAACCTAAACCATAATCTTTCTCTGAACCTAACCAAGTGGTTTGGTCATTTAATTTGGAGGGCTTGTTACATATTTCCACTAAGTGTTCACTGCCTGTCTTTCAAACTCCTCATCCTCACTTTGTAACACAGGTTTTCTGTTATGAATCTGTAGTCTCCAAGCCCAAACTGATATAACCCTGATGACATCTGTATTACTATAATTTTCCTCAGATTTGACAAAGCTCCTATAGAGCCACAGAAGATATTTTACAACTGCTTTCACAGGCTGAGTAGTCCTCCTGATGAGTAAACTGACCTTTATGTGTAAAATCAGTGGAACTGCCCTTTAAAATGAATAAACATCCTTGCTTATTCATTATGCTGGCTATGCCAGATACTCTGAAAACCTTTGCTTTGATTGTGTTGAAAAATCTTTCTGTCTGCCATAAAAGCTATTTTAGGTTGCCAATACAAGACTGTCCTCAACAGTGTGATGCATTGTTTGGGAACACGTTACAGTAATGTGCTAACTTCTTTCTCCTTTACTTTGACAATCAGGGGTTGTTTGCTTTTTGATGTTGTTTGCTGGTTGATATCAGTGTGGTCTCAATTCCTCCAGTGGGTAGACTGGTATGGAAAGTGTTAGCTTGCTGCAGACATGAGAAGTGTCTAATTTACGTATTGTATGCTCCTGCTAACTTTAGCTACTGGTAAGCCCACATTTTAAAATTACCTGTGCTTCAGAATTGGACAGTGTGTGCACCAGAGGCTTTTATTGTGAATCACTGTGAAACTTAAAACAACTTATGTTTACATTCAGTGCCACAGCAGGAACTAGCATGAGGACTGGAATCTGGAGGTCAGGGTGGATGGTTGGGTGTACAAAGTGTCTTACTTTGGGAATGCGGTTTTGTGCCTGTCTAGTTTATAGGAACCATGACCACAATCTTTCCCTCACCTTATAATAAAGTACTGCTGGTATGTCTTTATTCTGTCAGTGAGGACACCAGGTCAGCAAAACACTCTTTGTACACTTTTTGTAAGGTCATTTAGGTTTCAGAAATTGTTACCATTCCTATAAAATGTGAATACAAATCATATATTGATGTTATAATTATACACACAGCATCACACAGAGGTCACAAATTGTTGGGACCACTGTGTACATATATATTAGTTCAATGCCTCCATATCCATTGATGCATACATGTGATTATGATTAGAATCTTATGTATGTAACACAGAACATAATGACACAGAACGTCACGGTGCACATGCAGCATGTGGCATGCGGCAGGGCTCAGGGGAAGGAAATGTCCAAATATGTCTGGATCTGTGCCGCGCAGCGTGCCAGCTCAGCGGAGCCTACGCTCCTATCCAAATGTCAGAAGGAACATTAAACCTCCGGGGTGTTTAGGAGAACAAACACACGCGTCTGAGACGGAGAGAGAGAGAGAGAGTCATCACCTAGCCTCTAAATGTGTTGGTTTCACAGTGCAAAGGATGCTGGGAGCCAGGTCTCATTAGCGTCCTTTGCCTTGTTGACAACAGCCTAAAGCCGGCGGGGCGCAACGGGGTGCTTATGTTTGTTTAGTTTGGGCATGTGTGTGTGTGTGTGTGTGTGCATGTGTGTCTGTGTTTTTATGTTATGTGTCTGAGTGTGTTTCTTTCTTCAGCAATGGGTGCTCACTAGAAATGTGGATGACAGGCCAGGTAGAATCTAGAATCTTACTCGGAACTCATTTTCCAGCTCGTATCATTAGGTTCCATGTTTATTTTTTAAAGAATTGATCGTTCACTCTGACGTTTTTAATACATAAAATAGTAAGTGATGAAATACAATTCAGGAGCACATTTTTAATTTCAACACTGACATATTGTGGTCATAACAAAGGTTTTCACTGACAAACTTTATTCATAGAGTTTTACTTATGCAATTCAAAACAATGCAAAGCACTTCAAGGATCAGTGTGTAGGATTTAGTGGCATCCCACTGCTCTACATTTTATATTGTTTCCTGTTGTACATTTGTCCAGAAATCTTCTTTTGAGTGCTCTTCTGGTCTCTGTTTTAGTCTGGATAATGTCAGCATTTGATAAAATCATCAGTTTTGAAGCTTATTCAAACTATTCTATGATCTTTTCTGCCCCTTCAACCTCAGTCACAGAGCAGTGAGGTAATGAGACAGAACCTGACTGGTCCTCGTGTGTATAGTACATTCCAAGCACTGATTGGGAACCTTATAAAACGATGTAATTGAATGAATTTATATATACACCCTCTTCTGTTTTAAAAGACATTGGACAGTGATGCACAGCCTCAATTTTAAAGGACACTGATGCTCAGCCTAAATATAAACCTACACAAAATTTAATTTTAACTTGACACAGAAAAGGTTAATTCAAATATGGTCATAATTCAGTTAAGCTCCCTGTGTACTGAACCTCATACTTCAAGCTAAATTATCAGAGTGACTATTTGACTCTTAAATTCAGGGCATCTGTAGTATTTTCTGCTTATCTTCCATTTTGTTGAAATAGAGAATCCCATAGCACAAAAAAATCCCAAAGTAACATTAATTCAGTCACTTAAGATCTTGAGCTGCTTTTGCCTTTGGTAAAATGATGGTTTCTTTGCTTTTTGTGAACAAGGAGGTCTTTCAGTCAACCAAAAGACATGCAGAGAGCATTAAGTTCAGAGTGATGGCATGTGTTACCAATATAAGAAGAATTCATTCACATTGTACCTCTATCCTCTGGGAATTCTCAAACGCTGAACCTGCTTTACAGGCACACAAATACATGCAAAAGTCATACATATGAGTAATCCATTCAAACACACACGGAACTCTGCAGGTGGTCACATGCACACACACACACACACACACACACACACACACGAATACACAGACACATCAAAGTCTGAAAGCTCTTATGATGAATACAGTAAATGTTGGTAAAACAGAAAACTGATGAAAATGTGGCACCAGTGAATTATTGAAATGAGATGACATTGCACATGACAGTCATGTGTTGCTACTTTATTCAAATTTTAGGGAAATGGAACATCAGCAGTGCTTAGATGGCCTTTATTATGTAGTTGATGTTACCTCCAGATACACATAATGTATGTTCTCTTCCTTTTAGCTGAGGTGTAGTTCACAGCATTCATGTTTCAATGATCTTAATTTGCATATTGGCTAATTTGCATTAGTCAATACGTCTTGTAGGAAATGTAATTCTGGCCAGATTATAATTTTTACCAACATAATGAGGATACATTCATACTAATTGTATCGGCAAAGTGTTCACTGCCGATGTATTTCAGGTCTTACCTATAATATATCTGCTCCTAAGGCATAATTAACATTTTATAGTTTTGTTTACACAACTCAAAGCACATGGTTAAGGTTAGAGAAAAATGTTTGTCTTGGTTAAAAATAATGACTTGCTGACTTGAAGCACAAGACAGTAGGTTTTGACCTGATCACAACTGGGATGCAAGATGCAAACCCTGGTGCCAAAGTGCTGTCTACCCTGACTTCCTCTTTATCATGTGACTGCTGGATAGAAATATCACACCTCCTGGATTGTAAAAAAAAAACATTGGTAGTGAACAGCAACAGCAACATGATAGCCATGTTTCCATCCAAATGTAGTGCAAATATTAATCAAATGGTAAAATTTGTTCCAAGGACACTTCGACATGCAGACTGGAGGAGACTGCAAAAGATGCAGAGAGTGTGTTGGAGTAAGAGGTAAGTTAGTGTATAAATCTGCAGCAAGACTTTGCTCATATCCAGTCAAGGCAGTGACGTGAGGAAGACAAGGACAGAGAGCAAACGTATATAAATAAAGGACAACTAGAGGAGGTAAGAGCAAAGAGTGATGCAGGGCAAAGGAGGAAACAAGATGGGTGAACTGACTGAACTCCTCAACCTTCATAAGCCAAAGTGCTTTGAAATGTGCTCATTCAAACACACACACACACACACTCATCTATTGCATGCAAGGCAGTGGCCTGAGCATTGGGAATAATTTAGGGTTCAGCGTCTTGCTCAAGGAAACTTTGACATATAGACAGGAGGAGCATGGATCAAACTCTCAAGTGCTCTGTGTTTGTCATACAAGTTTTGCACCTGTAGAGATGGAAGTCCAGCAGTGCAGCAGCCATGATGTGTGAACTATATATATTGTATAAATGTATAGGTATAGGTAGTAATAATACAGTACTATGGACTACATAAGATATCGAAGAGAATACTATGATATACTATATCATAGAAATATATATTGTTATATGGTGATATAAGTAATATAATGCAGTATAAAGTTAAGTTGTGTTATAGATATGTTTACTAGTAGTTATACAATTACTTCCATAGTGATAATAATACTATGGAAGTATTATAATAATAATAATAATAAACATTAGGCCAAATTCTGGTCTACAGGTGTTGTTGTCCAAAACTAAAAAGACAAAAATATTGTGCTTTTACTGCAACAGCAGCACATCAGGGTTCTGTCACAGAACTGTTGGTTTGGGCTCTTCTTTTCTAAATGCATGGTTCAGCATCACTGCACTGGCTCCTTATCACACATGCAAACACACATAGCAGGTAGAATAGCTTGTAGCATTGTGCTAATTCGCTGTTGGACTTCATGTGACTTTAAACAGACTGGAAAAAGAGGAGTATGGTCTGTGGAGGTACAAGTGTCTTCAGGCTTCTATTCCAACTGAACAGCAGCTAATTTCACAGATTAACACCACTTCAACGTGAAAAGATAAACGAATATGGGAGACGGGTCCCTGTAATATTTCGATGGAGTGAAAATGGGCAGAGGCTGATTTAGAAGCACTACTCTCCATCCCTGTGTTTTCCATGATCCCATCATCTCTTCCACATTAGCGGCTCGGCTCCATAAATCTGCCTATAATGCACAGGCGTATGACAAATATTGTATATGCAGAGGAGGTTATATCCGTATTAGACTCGAACACAATAAAAGCCAAGCTGTGTCCTTATTTAAGCACTTTAACATCCTCGGATTTCGTCATTTTGTCACGACGTGTGTGTGTAACAGGGAGCTGATGCAACACAGTAAAACAAGGGAAAGTGAAGTGAGGAGCCGCTGAACTCTGCTGCTCTCTTTCAGCTGATGCCTACTGGCGTCTAGCAAGTTGTGGAAGAAGGGGAGGAAAACACTCAAAAGCAGAAGTGTGTGTCGGAGTGGTGTGCTTGTGGAAACAGCACACACACACATATACACAGCAAGAGTCTGTTTAATTATCTAAGAATGAAATGAACTGCGAGAGCTGGCTGTGAGGAGTCAGTGTGTGTCCTGGAGAGAATGTGTGTGTGTGTGGATGTATGTGGATGTGTGTGCATCTGTGTGCAATGAGTCTGGCTTGCATGTGATTCTGTGTGTGTGTATATGTGTGTGTGTGTGTGTGTAAGTTGTTATTAGAGAGCACAAGGGAGCGGTCGGTTATGGGGAAACAGAAGGAGAGCCGAGCTGTAATTCCTCTCCTCGTGAATCATTCATGAGCATTTGTGTGTGTATGTGTGAACGTATGGATGTGTGTGTGTGTGTGTCTGTGTGTGTGTGTGTGTGTGTGTGTGTGTGTGTGTGTGTGTGTGTGTCATGGCCATCTAGCACGGGTGCAGCTCCTGTAAAACCACAACAATGCCAGTTTGTCAAGTTGGCGGCCCCTGCTGTCTTCTTCTATTAAGCCGAATAAAGACTGCAGGGGCCATTTTCACTGAGTTCACCATAACCCTCTACCACTTTGGCCTTACATCACACCATTGATTTCTGTTATCTTCCCAAAGCATTGTGGGAAAGGGCTGTCTAGTTGGACAGCTAGCCTACATAAAGGCGAGGTAATAGAGATGTGATTTACAAGGTGAATCAAGAGAATTAGCATCTGCATGAAATCTTTTGGTTGGGTACAAAAATATATTTGAAAGTTTATCTGAAGCTAATATGAAGCTTCAACATCCAAATGAGTCAAATCAGGTAGATATCTTTCAATGTTACAGTCTTTTTAGTGCCAAAGTCCCTCTTTTTGTTACTATACTTATACCACAGCTCAACAGGGAAACACTGTCCGAGGAAACACAAAGAGGGAATTTGATGCTAAAAAGACTGTAAATGTGTCAGATATCCACTTGATATGACTCACTCAGACTGATGAAGACTCATATAAACTTCACATCTACTTTTAAATGCATTTTTGCACTAAATGACTGTGTGGACACTAGGGATGTGCAGAGGGCAGAGTAAGACATTAGTAAGTAAGACATTACAATTTAGTGTCAGTGAACTGAAACTGTACTGTAAAAGAAAGCAATGTTTAAACACATGATATTATAAAGTCCTTACCATATCCTTTCATCTAAATGGATGGTTTCCTTTCCCATGCAATACAGACAAACATGTACCATGTAGCAGGTGGATGTGACTCCCCTCGTTGAGACCTGCTGATAGACGTCACAGCGGAGCAGAAGAGAGACACTGAGATAGTGATGTAACTGACCTGCACTCTGATATTTGACATGTTTTTCTTTTTTTCTTCCCAAAAACAAATCATTTTTAAAATATTTGTATGAAACAAATATTTGTACAAAAAAAACACTATTAGTGCTTTGCCAAATGATGAATTTATATTTAGGTACACCACTAGTGGACACATGATGGGATTTTGGCTCCCATCATTTCCATTGAAAGCACATTTGAAGGATCTTTTAATATCCAGTATGAACAGGAGGAATGATTACAGTGAGGAAAACCTCTTTCACTGTTCATATGGACACCTGACTGCTGTTTAAAGACAGACTTGAAAAATTGTGAACCCGTCCTTTAAATCTTTCATTTATGCAGATCTCAGTTTTTCTGGGATGTCAGCAGTAAGAGGATGGTAACTGTCCACACAGGGGTATTATATATATTATTATTAAAATACAGTAATTTGTGTGTGTGTGTGTGTTTTAATTATACAGGCTCACAGCTGAAAATGACATGTATAGACCAGTGGGGGAAGCAAACAGACCTGTAAGCAGCTAGTCTGCAGCGGACTAAACATGATATCATATCATCTGACACTGTTATACTGTAATACTGTGCTCACTTTTATCCCCAGTAACTCCACCTAACAAGTCCTGTTAGTCTTGTACAGGAGAGCTGTAATTGGGCGATATCTTGGTATGCAAAAATCCTTTCCTTTGTTAAAGTGTGGTGGTTTCCAGCAGCAGACCCCCACCCTCTTGGCTGCAGTGAGAACAGTTAGAACAAGGCTTCTGCAACAAGGGTTCAACTAGTGCTGAATTTTCACTGTGAAATAACACTGCTGGTGATACAAGGGTGAAAGATAACACCTATGAATAAATCTGTAGTTAGATTTTACATGAAAAACATAATATACAGGATCCAATGTATAACATGTTAAAAGCAACCTTTTTGTTTATCTGTACTTTTATGTTTGATACTTACTGGGAGTAAATTTTGCAGCTAGTACTGACTTAAAGCTGCACTCATCAGTATTTTTTAATATTAACAATTGATCAAATGCATATGTGTAATGTGAAAGATGACACTCATATGGACAAATCCACAAAGAATTATTACCAACTCTGCAGTTCCCCTCAGCTTAACTGAACTTTCCAACCTCTTTCAGCTCATTATTTTGGTTTTATTGCCCAAAACTTTGTTTTGCTTCAGTCTCTCTCATCAACCTTGTTTCCAGCAGCAGCAGCTGGTGAAAAAGCTCTGATAAACCCACTGTACACTACCTGCCCAACACCAACCAGCAGACAGACACTAACTGGTGAACACAGTGGAGCATTTAGCAGCTAAAGAGACAGATCAAGGTCAAGGTTATTGTCTCCCTCAGGAGAAATTTGTCTTGGATAAAGGGAATTGCTGCAACAACGTCACAATAAAAACAATTTAAGTGATAATACAATAATTAAGAGCATACAAGCAGACACTGGCCTAAGATTTTAAAAAAAAAAAAGCAAATTAGTACAGAAGCCATTCACTCTATTAAAAAAACTGCAGTCTGAGGCAAAAACATCTCAAACAAACATACAGGGGCTGTGGCTCAGGAGGCAGAGCAGGTCCTCCACTAATCAGAAGATTGATGGTTTGATCCCTGACTCCTCCAGTCCACGTGTCGAAGTTGGGCAAGATACCGAACCTCAAATTGCTCCTGATGGTTGTGCCAGCACCCTGCGCGCAACCATCGGTGTGTGTGTGTGTGTGTGTGTGTGAGTGAGCAGCAAGAAAAACCTTGTAAAGCGTTTTGGGTAAAAGTGCCATATAAATGCAGTCATTTACCATTTACACACCTTAGTGAATAAATTACAAACAGGCACGTCTCACTTTACAAGCTTACAAAAAAGCACAAAAACAGTGGAGAGCAGCAGTTATCTGAGTGCCTCTCTGTCCTCCACTGAGTGTTGTCCTGTCCTCCACATATTTTTATCTCAAGGGTTGGTGGTGACCAAAGCAGAGCTAAAAGAAGAGTCAATACTGGGGTTACATTCACCAGGAGGACACAAACATGACTTTTCATGAAAAACATGACTTTTCATGAAAAACATGACGTGCAATGGATAAGATGAGGCTTCTTCTCACGGTGCCTGGGACAGAGTGGTGCAAAGACTGGAGAAAGACACCTGGACCTGGTTGAACTACTCCCATGGAACAGTTTGACAAAAAAAAAACAAAAAAAAACAGTGTTCTGAAAAACAAAAATTGTTTTCTGTGTGACTTCTCCTTTGACCGTAGCATTTAGTGTCAGAATGAGCAGCCTGTGGTGTCACAGAGGGGTAGAAGAATCCTTTCAGTATGTTCAAAGACTCAGCTGGTCACGCTCACAACATGATTTGAAGATTATTTTTTTACAGCATTTTCATACAAGCATTCATTGCCAACAGGCTGTTGCTCTACATCTATATATAACATCTCTATCATCTTTCAGCGCCACAGGAGATTCATCTGGAGGTAGTGGTGGCTGGAAGAGAGATACAGGAAAAGTGAAATTTTCAATTAACCTACTTTGATCAGCCTCTTAAGTGTTTTTTTTTTAAATTTTTGGGTGGGTGGAGACGTGGAGTCGCTCTGTGCGCTAACAGTGCGTGTCTTCTCCAATTTAGTGTCCTGTTATCATCCAGGATCATCACACACCCACTCCTCCTCACTGTGCTGGGATTAAGACAGCAGATTCCTTGCCACCGTCAGCCTACACGGTGGATTAAGACCAAAGCAAACCTCAGGTTGTTGCTCTCATTTTCTCCTCTCCTAATTTCTCTCGCTCTCATTCTAAACAAGCCTTCTTCTCTCCTAAATGAGCCTCTTCAAGGGGATGAGCTGAGCTTATAGCTGAAAATCTGCATTTTGGTGATTAAGGCCACTTGATGGATATCATATCACAGTCATCAGCTCATGCTATAAAGAGCCACTGACCCTGAAATGACAATTTGTATTGCATTTTTACTTTAATCTGGATTTTTAAAATCCCTCTGACCTCGTGACTCAGATAAACATGCAGAAGTGACTGATTACTGCCGATCCTATAAGTGCAACAGAGTGACTCATTTGTCATTTGCTTAGACACTGTCAGCATGATACTTCATAATTACATATCAGTGTATATGATCAGTGCGCACGGGTGTTACTGTGTCAAACATGGTTTGCCAGCACTTGGTTAACTGTCCAATACAAGGCTTGATTTACAGAGGCCCTCTGTACTTACTGCGAGTGGAATCAATACTAAGTACATCAGTGCTTCAAGCAGAGGAAGGAGGCAACTAGAGCCAGCGTCTTGACCATCAGCCTTACTTACAGTAAGGCCATAGTAGACGATACTGACCTTAATCAACTTTAGAGCCATTAAGGCCAACTGGGCGGGAGACAGAACAAATGAAGGGTCATAAAGCAACTTTTAAATGAGAGCGGTTAGGTGTAAGGTAAGAGTGATTGAGTGCTGCCTGCTAATGATTAGACAAGAGCTAATGTTTGTGCCGATCGATAGCGGCTTTATGTGGAGGCCCATTTCTGCCAGGAAAAGAAAAAAAAAAAGATAAAAAATTATGCATAATAAAAATACTTGTGGTAAGTCACAATCATGAGATACTAAGTCAGAACTCAGAGAGCTGACTATAATACATGCTCTGAGGAAGGCTTGATGCTGAAACATGTCAGCAGATTTGTCAATGAATAATTTTATTTAAAAGATCAATACATGAAGTGATTCTTTTTGCTGAATTATGGAGTGACACTTTTTTTCTTGACTTTCTTTTAGGGGATATACACTCAGCAAGCACTTTATTAGGAACACCTGTGCAATCTGATGGAATCCAATACAACAGCTCTGCCATAAATTCTACTTTTACGAAGCTTATATATTTACAGTTTTTGTTGTATGTATTTAACGGGATGGACAAAATATATTAACAACACTCAATTTAATGCTCTTCAGTACACCACCGCCACCCACTATAATAAACATAATTATCACCTTTCTGACAATGTCACCAAAAACTGAAAATGTATAAGCTTTGTAAATGTAGAATTGATGGCAGAGTGGTTGTAGTGAGTTCATATTTTGAAGTCATAATTTTGACGTGTCAAGTGTCACATGGTCATTTGTCAGTAAGTCAAAACTTTGACTTAACTCATTATTATGATACAGTAAGTCAAAATCATGAGATAGTACCTCGTATTTTTAACTTAATCGGTCAAAATTTAAGGATACTAAAATATGCAATAGTCATCTTTGATGTACTTGCTATCACATCATTTTGATTTAGTAAGTCAAAACCTGAGTAAGGACCTCATCATTTTGGACTTAGTATTTAAATGACTATCTCAAAATTGTGACTTATTATCTTATTATTTTCACTTATTATCTTATTTACTTAGTATCTTATAATTTCTTTCAAATATTTTTTTTGGGGGGGGCATTTTTGATCACGTCATAAATCACAATTATGACTCACCATGATTATATTTATTTTTCTTATTTATACCTGTGTGTTTTTTTTTTATTGGCATAGACAGGCTTCCATAGCTTGAGGATACACAGCAGTGGAATCTTTTGCCGTCTCATTATTATCCCTTGCCTTCTGAACGGAAAGGCTTTTAGTAAAGTGCAACTTCCTCCCTACATCGTAAAGCCTTCAAGACTAATAGAGTCACCAGTGCTAATGTTGTGAAGCAGACTCTGCAGCTGTTCTCACTTCAAACAAGCTCTTAAACCATGTTATATGTATGATGCACTGTGTGTACGCTCAAAGGATTTCAGATTTATTATTAAGTGAATGAAGAGGTACCTGTGTGAATCAAAGCTTATTCAAATGTGCAGGAGTGTCAGCTGCCGTCTGTGTCTTCACCTACATGAATCCAAGTTTGATCTGGTGGGATTTTATTAGTATAATAAAAACAAAAGCAAACACCCACTCCTCATATGCTTTGAAAGGACCAACATGCGTGTTATTTACATAGTTTTGACCATTATTGCTATAAGTTATTATAATTCACACATTACTCACCAAGATCATTTCTGTGTTCTTGGGTTGCAGCAACCTCAAAAGCACTGAGAGCACATGAACAAGAAACTGGAGCAGTCAGACAATCAGACAGGTTTAAACAAACACAGTCAAGAAAGATATGTGACTTTATCATATGTAAAACCCATTTTTCCACATGTGGAACACCATTTCACACATCACACACATGATCAGACATCACCTTTTGTGTAATTTTGCAAGGGAAAAAGCATAACTGTGATCCATTTAAATACAGACACATTTCACAGGTGAATTTCGAATGTGAAAACATGAAATGACAGTATATGTTAATACAGTAAAACCTTTTGAAATTATAATACCAAAGGACCACACATCAAATATGTGTTTGAAAGTCCTATCTTAAACTCCCATCATGACAAAGACATATTTTTCTACTTACTCTTAGTAATATCTAACCATGAAGCCATTGGAACAGTATTCATGGGAACTATTGTTTCTGAAGAAATAGTCTCTATAATGTCTGTGGACTATCCAGAGTGACCAAAATATGGTTTTATGGAAAGACACGTTACTGTTCAGATGTAATCTTTTCACAATTCTGAGAAGCACAAACACAATTCCATTCACCTCCATCATATCACAGCAGTGTCACAACTTTCTGATGTGGATATATTCATGGCTCAATACTGCTAGGAGAACGTATGCAACTGCTCTTTCACTTCTCTTTTACATATGTATACTTCTGAGTTTAAGACGAGCAATCAAATATATTTTAATAGTACTCCACTGATTTTGCATTGCACTTTCTCCCCATGCATTCTTCTTCTTTGTCAAAACCTGGCACCTACGTTACAATGCAACTCGACTGCCGACAGTTCAGTTGCAGATTTGGTGTTTTATGCTAGTAGTGGCTAATGTAGCCTGGAGCTGCTAGCCTCCAGCAGAGATGAGGAGCAGGCTACAGAGGTCTGCTAGCCTCACTTCTTTCTAACCCCACACCCCCAGGAGTGTTTCATTTTCAAACTTGTAGTCTTCAGCCCCAACTGACACTGACTCAAGTGACATCACTTGGGGCAGTTTATCAGATTTCACACAGCTCCCTCTGGAGACACAATAAGGTTTACACTACTTTTTTCACATATGCAGTAGTACTCCGTAACACCTGGAAACACAACCTGATGTGTGAAGTCGCCACAGTTCCCTTTTAAATATTTTAAAGAAAGGGAAAAGAGGAATAAAAAAATACTAAAAAAAACAACTCAAATATGATTTGTTTTAAACATTAGGCTATATTTGACAGACACCCAGAGTCAACTGAAAACACACAGGGACAGGATTAGAACTTGAAAAACAGATTGTCTTTAAGATGAGGTTTTGGTGATCCGTAACTAATAATTTTGGAAATTGCTCAGGCAATAATACTGTGTCTGGAAGCTAAAACGCAGGGCAACAGCTGAGACTGGTGTGAACTACCTCACATATAGATGTGCATCTTGCTGTATACCATTTTCTGCCTGTGAACACAGTTAAATTGAACGTCACTTGTGATCAGTGCGCTTCAGCAAACACGCTTTACACACTGTCTTTACCACCTATCTCTGCGTACCTTTGAGCCCCCTTCCCCTTCCCATACCTCCACCCCTTCCTTTCCTTCTTCTCCACCTCCTCTTCCTCAGCACTCCCCACCTATCATGAAGCCTCGGTGTCAGCCAATTAGGAGAGACGGTGACACTAACCCCCCTCCGGCAGAAGAAACGAGGGCTCCTTGTTTCTTTGAAAGACAAGCCACAAAAGGCTCACTCTCAAACATACTGCAGCACAAAAGGATCACACTTCCATAATTGGCTGTCTTGGTTGACGTTCAAAAGGCGGCCTATTCTCCTCAGATTGGAGGCAATAAACAATACAGCATGAATAAAACATTAATCACAATTATTCATGTCAGGGATATAAACAAATGATTGCCTTTTGTAAATATTTCATCGGGGCTGTCTTTTTGCCACGTTGCCTTGTGTGGCCCTGCGAGGGGTTGAAAGGGATCACAGGAGGGGGAGATGATCTTTTCCGAGCTTGGGCGTTTTGTTAAACATTAATGGGGCCAACGCCGTACGGAAGTGGCTTTAATCTTCTCGCCGCCGGAGCCGCTATCTCCTTCTCCCACCTTCCTCTCCTCTCATCTTCCCTCTCGATCCTCTCTGCTCACCTCTACAGCCTCCCCGCCCCTCTCATCTTGATCCCTTCTCCCTCCTCCTTTCATCTCTTCGCCCTATTCTCTCCTCTTTAACCCCCCTCCTCCCTCCCCTCGATTGACGGATTGGGCTTTCACCTCTCTGTACTCTGCAGTATATCATCTTAGATCTGGGTTATTCAAATTAGGTTTAAATCTCTTTTTTTTCTTCTCTCTTTTTTTTGCCCGCCCCTCAATGCCGGTTCTAGTTCAGAACCATTTGTCATTTTTTCCTCTCCTCGGAGAGCAAGAAGCCAGAGTCTTGCCAAAATGTCTTGATAGTGTTTTAATGGGATTCCAAATGAGGATCGCCTTCAAACCAGCCATTTCTGATGCATGCATATTTAATGCCTGTGTTTATTAATGTTGAAGAATTATTTTTTTATATCAAAATCATAATTTGAAAGAGTGCACTTGTCAAATTGCTGGTGCCATAATGTCAGTTATTACTTACATAATTAACAGTGTTTTACCAAGCTGTAAGTGACTGATTAAGCTTGCAAATGTTGATTTCACCATCTATAATCACAACTGTCATCTGCAATTTTACTCAGCTGCAGCTAATTAACTTTACTGTAAGATGGCAATAACAAAAAAGAAACTGGGCTGATGTCTGGTCCACTTGACTAAAGCTTAAAAAAAAAAGTCAGTCTGTGTTAATTTTGACATCTAAAAAATAAGGAGTGGGCTGTTTTTGTTTTGATTTGTTTTATTTTGTTTGGTTTGGTTTTTTTGTGTTCAACAAGACTGAGAAGCTAGCAGCTCCAGTGAGGCTGTACAGAGATGCTAATGACAACATCTTGCTAATATGCTTACATTGACATGTTGTTTAGCAGGTACAATATCTGGCATGTTCATCATCTTAATGTAGATGACAACATTTGCTAATTAGCATTCAATATAAAGTACATCTGAACTTCTTAACTTTTTCAGGTATTTGGTTAAAAACCAAATTATTGGACCACTTGTAAATTCTACAGCTCAGTTACAATTCATCCCAAGGGGGAATGAATGTCTGTACCAAATTACATGGCAGTCCATCCAGTGTTGTGACATTTCACTCAAAATCATAAATGACAACCTCACAAGGGCACAAAAGGAAAAGTCAGCAGATTGTCAAAGTCACTAGGATTCATCATCTAGGGACCATGAATGTCTGTACAAAATTATGTAGGTACACATCCAAGTAGATAACTAGATGAGTGAAATTTTTGACAGTGTAGGAAAAGTCAAGGGACCACCAAGTCATTAGGGTTCATCCTCTGAGGACCATAAAAGTCTGACAAAATTTGGTGAGATATTTGAACCGACATTGCCCTTCCTTGAGCCACAAAGCTATTTTGGCCAAAAATACCAACAGAGTGGTGGTTCTTGCTCTAGATAAATGATCCAGGTGATTGACTCACATTGATAAATTCTGTATCGAAAACCAGGCAAGCTGACTTTTCACTTACTGACTTGGGGGATCTCAACAATAAGAATTATGCTAAGTACAAAGCAAATACCATGTAAGAGAGAGAGAATTAACCTTAATTTAAATTGCAATATTGATCAGAAAAATCATAATTAGGCATTTTCCTCAAATTTTTCATATCTGTTTACTGTAACTTGTGCAGAGGCCTGTGCATGAGACTGGAGGGAGTTGGGAAGTAAAAAGAAACAGGCCACCCAAGGATTTATAGAGAAACAAGTTTTATTCAGAGACAATTGGGCATGTTAAGTGCTTTGCCCCGTACTATTATGGGTTTTTCTTGTAACACGCTGACTGATGACTGCAGCGGTGTTTCAGAGGATAACCGCTGTCCCGCTGGATTGGGCATCATGTAGATTTTCACACGTGCATTGTTTCCAATGAGACAAGGCTCATCCATCTCACACAGGATGAGCAGAACTAAGCCACTGCCCCATCACCAGGTAATGCTTTAACACCTGAGATTGGCTGCTCTTCGTTCTGTTCAGCCTTTTTTCCCATTTCATCAGCAACATGTTCTAATTTCCCATTTCCACCAAACACTGGATATGCAGGCTATGTTAACGGATTAGTCTACTCCCTCCTGGCAGCCCCCTAAAGCACCGTTTCTTTCTCCATCACCACTCTTCTTCATCTTTCTTTCTCTCTCTTCTCTCTTAAAGCATCTGAATTTTGTGTTGCATATTTATTCCTGCAGAATTAGCATCACAAACACTCTTCCCAGGCTCTTTGTTATGCTTCAGGGGGAGGGAGAGTGAGGCAAAGTAGATTACGCCCTGCGTTTCTCTGAGGCACACTCAAAGCAGGCTTTCTAGGCTTCCTTGTGCTTTTGAGCAGTGCTCGGGGCTTATGGAGACGCACTGCATCTACTTGAAGTAAAGACGACTATGACTTAAAATAATGTTGTTTCTTTGGCATTCCTGTTAACCACATCGTTTCCTCTCTCTTACCCTTACTTAAGTCGTATTATTCATCCTCTGCCTTCCATCCCTCCATGTCTCCTCACTTATCCATGCATTTGGTATTTCAGAGACTTCTGTCAGGCACAATGACCACATTTAACTGTAGTAAGCTCCAGACTTTGCTTTACAGTATATATATTTTGTATGAAGTCTGGCTCAACTTGTTGGTTGGGACAAATATGTCAGGAGACATGGTGGATATACAGACAAAAAAAATGTATAAGCAAACCACACATTTTGCATCTTGTAACTTCAGATTTGCTGATACAAACAATAATGCATTTTGCATCGTTTCTTTAGGTTCATTAATGAGCTAATGAGCACCCAAGTCGTTTTAGTAACAGTCCAAGGATGACTGAGCAGAAAGATGACTGCTTCATTTTCCCACATTAGAGAACCACAGAACGTACAATGTGTTTCTCTTCCAGTTGCTTAAGGTATGTTTGTGAATGTATGACGCATCTTGCATTGAGCTACTTACTTACTTTATTAATGAGCTAATGACTTGTCTGCACCCATGATTCTCTCATGAACAAAAGAATGACAGACTTCACACAAAATTCATGTTGACTCTTACAATATTGATTTTAAGGATGACTTTGCACAAAGATGACCTCTTCAAGTTTTGTTCTGTTTTGCATCCAGCTACTTCAGATTTGCTAATAATGCATTTCACTTTCAGCATTTGACGTTTATTCATGAACAAAAGATACATTTCTCTTCCAAATACATCGGGTCCGTAAGGTCCGTAAGGACATAAATCCAACTACTTCAGCTTCACTCATTGGTAAATGTTGTTTTTTGAATCCAGCTACTTCAGGTTCACTCATGAGCACATTTTGCATTCAGATTTTCCATCTAGCTTCATCTTGCTTTTTCATGTTCACTCATGACCATACGCTAAAAGCTTCATTATATGGAACACTATAAAGATTACTAATGGAAAGAGTTGCATACACAAGACCTCATACATTGTAGACAACACTCCTCTAACGATGGCACCAATATATGCTATAAATAAAATCAGCATACCTTCAGGAATAAATAAGACTTAGTAATTTAAACGGTTGTTATCTCACTTTCAGAGGGAAATACTGTGTCATCAGACAGCATATGAGCACAACTTGTTTGTGTGTTCTCAGCTTAACAATGAATGATGGGATGCTTGTTTAATTGGAACTGATATTATGTGTATTTGATAACATTGCAGGATATTGGAAATACCAAATAATTATTGTTGGTTGTGATGATTCAAAATGAAACCCAACTGTTTTAAAAAAGAAAGAATAAATCTAAATGCATCTCTTGCTTCGCTGTCATACTGTGTGATTTAGCAGGATACAATAAAAAAAGATTCAGTATTCAGCTATAAGATACTGTGATGCATTACCAGAAGATTATAAAATCATTAGAAGGAAAGATGAACATTTCTCACAATATAAGCACAAGACAAATAGCTTCCAATTATGTATTATGTCATTAACTAGACAACTGTCCCATAAAGTATTAAACCCCATAATCTTATTCAGACTGTGTGTGTTATATCATTCTAATTATCATGTGTTAACAGTGTGCTTAAAATGTGCCTATAATTACTCATGTAATGATGAGCTGGGTAAACCATGACCTAAAGTAAGTCATTCTCCATCTGTTGGTTCATCCATCCATCTATCAATCCATCTGTCCATCCATCCACGTTAATTATCACTTATCATGTGTTGGTCATGTTGGAGCTGGATGAATTGTTGTTAACTTTGACAGTCTGGACCAAAGTGGTTGACCAACCAACTGACATTGCCACCCCTAGAAATTCATGAGTTGGCAAAAATGTGGTTGAGTAGTTTTGCCATCATTCCTATTATCCTATTATCCTATTATTATCCAACAGGGCAGCACCTCACAGACATGTTATGCCTTTATTAGATAGAGAGGCACCAGTAAATGAAGGTGAAGAGAGATCAGGAATGACATGCAGCAAATTTCAATGCCCTTAGTAGGACACAAACTGAAGGACTAGTAATTATGTTTATATACTAATTTGCAAAAGCAAATACAGACGGTGCCGATGGTGTTCCTCAGCCTTGGCATTGATTCTAGTCTCGGAACTCCTCTGGAAGGATGAACACCATTCTTCAAAAAGATATTCCCTCATCTAGTGTTTTGATGATGGTGGTGGAGAGCGCTGTCTAACACGTTAGTCCAAAATCTCCCATAGGTGTACAGTTGGGTTGAGATCTGGTGACTGTGAAGGTCATAGCATATGATTCACATCATTTTCATACTCATCAAACCATTCAGTGACCCCTCATGTCCTGTGAATTGGGGCATTGTCATCCTGGAAAAGACCACTCCCATCAGGATAGAAATGTTTCATCATAGGATAAAGGTGATGACTCAGAACAACTTTGTATTGATTAGCAGTGACTCTTCCCTCTAAGGGGACATGAGGACCCAAACCATGCTAGCAAAATGCCCTCCACAGCCTAACAGAGTCACCAGATCCCCTCACTGTAGGAGTCAAGCATTCAGACCTGGACCAGTTTTTCCTTTAATTTGTCACCCATCTGTATGTTTTGAAGGAAACATTATGCCACCTGAATTACATTCTCTGTCAACTTAATGAGAAAATGTTGTATAATTATTATTTTAGTAATTAGTATGTTAGTATCTTAGTAAATTTGTGGTATTTATAGTATTACTATCGAAGCAAGTCGAAAAATTGTTGATAACAAAAAAAAAACAACTCAGCTGTCAATTTTAGAC
The DNA here is from genome assembly GCF_914725855.1 of Thunnus albacares. Taxonomy (NCBI): domain Eukaryota; kingdom Metazoa; phylum Chordata; class Actinopteri; order Scombriformes; family Scombridae; genus Thunnus; species Thunnus albacares. The sequence goes on from NC_058115.1 coordinate 2,338,008, forward strand.
TGCTTCTCTCCTATTTCCCTGCAAGACCTAATTGATCTGGTGGGCAGAATGAAACTTTCCTCCATCCCTGTAGACATTTTACCAACATCCGTGCTTAAAAATGTACTTGGGTCTATTGGTCCATGCCTGGTTGCTATTATAAAGAGCTCCCTGAAATCTGGTTGTGTCAGCCTATTTTAAACATGCAGTTGTTCAGCCTCTTCTGAAAAAACTAACCATCCATCCCTTCCCAAAAACTATAGGCCTATATCTAAGCTGCCTTTTATCTCAAAAAATTTAGAGAAAGTTGTCACCACACAGCTCACTGCTGTCTTTAGACATTTTAGATAAATTCCAATCTGGTTTCTGTCAGAAGCATTCCACTGACACAGCTCTTTTCAGAGTCTCCAATGACTTAATGATGTCTTCTGATGTGGGTGAATGTTCTGTTTTGGTGCTGCTGGATCTTAACACAGCTTTCAGTTCTGTCGATCACAGCATCCTGACTGAAAGGCTTAGGCAGTGGGTGGGTGTCTCTAGGAGCGCCTCGGACTGGTTCTCCTCCTGTCTCTAAGATAGCAGTTTTTCTGTGTCACTTGGTCCCTACATGTGTGAAACTGCTGCTCTTTGCTGTGGTGTGCCCCAGGGTTCTGTCTTGGTCCTGTATTATTGGCTTCTATGTGCTTCCCTTAAGTCATATTATTAGCAAATTTAAAAGTATCTCGTATCACTGTTACACTGATGATATTCAGCTGTATGTCTCTCTTAAGCCTGATGAGACTGATAAACTGACTATTTTGCACAATTGTCTGACTGCCATAAAGGACTGGATGGCTAACAACTACAGCTAAATGCAGATAGGACTGAAGTCCTTATCATTGCTTCAGATAGCATAGCATTCAAGGTTGCTCAGTGCATTGGATCCCTTTCTTCAGCTGTACAGTCTAATCTTAGAAATCTCTGTTATATTTGATCAGGTAATGCACTTCGATCAACATATCAAATCGTTTACCTGTACATGTTTCTTCCATTTGAGAAACACTGCCAAACTCAGATCTGTTGTAGCACAATATGAGTTATAGATGATTATTCATGCTTTTACATCATCCTGGCTACTGCAATGCCCTTTTCACCTGCCTCAGCAAGTCGTTCCTGGACTGTCTACAAATGGTCCAGAACACTGCTGCAAGGCTGCTGACCAGGTCCAGCAGGATGACTCACATCACACCCATTTCATCTTCTATACTTTGGCTTCCCATCAAGCCTAGGGTTCATTTTAAGGTTCTTGTTTTCACATATAGAGCCCTGCATAGTCAGGCACCTATGTATATCTCTGACCTTCTCCATCCTTATATCACCAGTAGGTCATTTAGGTCTTCTGACCAGGACTTACTGGTTGTCCCTCAAGCTCGACTAAAAGCAAAAGGTGATCGTGCCTTTGAAGTGTTGGTTAAGACACTGTGGAACACTCTTCCTACACTCCTCTGTTGACGTTTTTAAAAAGCAGTTGAAGACTCGCTTCGTACTGTCTAGTGTTTGTTATTTTTTGTGCTTTTAAGGTCTGTTGTTGCTTATTTTTTTATTGTTTGTTTCTTTTTACTATTTTTATGGTCCTTTTTTTAAACAATTTTACTCTTATGAAACACTCTGTGAGAGGTACTATATTAAACTTTACTGACTTACAACATATTTAATTTTTTTCCCTCCAAAATATCCAGTCTTGCAAGACAATATCTGCTGGTAGTAAAACTACAGCATTATTAAAGTTTCTTATGGTTTTGTGGCATTGGGAGGTCAGGGAAAGATTGTGGTCTTGACACAACATGTTTAGTAACATTTAACAAAAGCCATGATCTTTCACTAACTTCTATCTGCTTTTCTAGTGCTTTTGTTGCCATAACCTACACATACACACAAGACTCAGGATGCGAGCATGTCAAATTCCTGCATTTAACTTTAACTTTCACCTTTTGTCTTCACTTTCAAAAGTGATTTAAATAATATGGGATTGTTAGGTATGGGATTGTTTCAAACCTGTCTGATTGTCCATGCGATTGCTCCATTGTAAAGCTGTTTCAAGTTGCCACATACTCTGATCTCAGCAGATCAGTTGTTGAGTAAAGTGTTCTCATTATTGATAGCAATGGTGGCAATGATGGATAAAAAAAAACTAATCCAGTTTGTAGATTAGACAAATGCAGAATCTCTTTCTAGGAATGTGAGTGTGTTTGCTGGCAGTGTGTCAGCAGGTGTGCTGCTGGTATTGTGTTGTGTCAGCGCTGTCCAAAAGAAGCCTGTCCCAGTGAGTCTGATGAAAACCACTGGGGAGAGCTTGCAGCCAATCCGGGCTAAATGCTCCTGACAGTGCCGAGGCCCTGGGGTCAAAGAGGTCTGTCCCAAGACACACTTAGACACACGTGTAAAAGTGTACGTGCACACGCTCACACACACATCCATGAAGATCAGTGTGCCTTCAGGCCAGTCCCTGTATGTCAGACCTGAGATTCCACGTCCTCCGTTCCCTCCATGTTTAATCGATGTGCCTCGGGCAAACTCTCATCCTCGGCTTCTTCCATACCTTCATCCTTTCTCATCAGCCCTAGTCACCCTCACCGACCCACTCACCTCACCCTGCTCTGCCCCTCATCCTCCTATCTTATTCACCCTGTGCTACTAAAACAGCGTGCAGCAGTGGCAGCTAGGTCATATTCCCCATTTCTTTCCAGTCCATTTCATTCTCTTCAGGTGGACAGTGAGGATGATGATTGGGATGATTGTTGGTTGTTTCATTTTTCTATCTTTTTTAAATTTGTTTTGTTGGGCTCATGTACAAAAGGGTGGAAGCTTTTATATTGTTTCTGATCATTTCCACTTTTCCATTTTCAGATCATTTTCTTATCTCACAGGCAGCTGTTGGTTTCTGTAGCTACACTGGGAGAATGATTGTTAATATTTTATGGCCTTCGATTATTCATAATCATTATAATAATTTTTTTCATTCAGATCAAACTCAATCTCATGTATGTGTGTCTAGTACAGAGCTGGCTGTGGTTAGCCTAGCTTAGCATAAAGACTAGAAGCAGGGGGAAACAGCTCGCCCGACTCTGTCCAAAAATGCACCAAAATCTCTGCAGCTCCCTAAAAAACACGCTATATATTGTTTATTTAATCTGCACAAAAAACACAGCCGTTGGTGGACGAATCTCACAGTGAGATCTAGGACACTGTTTTGGATTGCCAATCAATAATTTAACCATGTTTCCCTCATGATTGTCTCATGACTTGATTGTCAACTTTGGTACCTGACCGCCCAAAATCACAGCGTAAAGGAGGCACCTTTACACTGTGATTTTGGGCTAGCTGCTTCCCATCCTCATGCTAAGCTAGGATAAGATTGGCATAAATCTTCTCATTTCACTTTTGGGAAGGGTACCTCCAAAAATGTTGAACTATTTCTATAATAGTTCTCTGTTATAGATAACCTCTCTTAAGCCGGTTTCAAGTCTCAACTATGCTTATTTTGATCTTTTGATTTTCAAACTTTTATGAAATTTTAACAGAAAGTTTAGTAAGTAAGTTTGTGTTAGTATCCCTCCACAGCAGCTCAGCACAGAAACACTGTCCTGGGAAACATTATAATATTTTACAAAAAAGCTAAAACTTCCAGGGATCATTTGGGTTCCTGAAGGTCTATTTACCATCACAGTTACTCCCCTGAGCAATACAGCAATATACTGTAAACAGCAAACCAAATGACAGAGCATCTCAGTTATTCAGTTCAATGAATTTTTAATGGCCTTAGATATCTTCCTTGTTAATGTTGTTTTCAAAGCGGTTCAGCATGCCAGTTCCAGTATGGTCAGAAAGGAAGCATATCTACTGTAATCAATGTGAAAGGGAGAACAGTGGAAAACATTCCACTGTTCCTGTAAATTGAATCATCTCTGAAATCCCCTGATAGTTCTAAATGAAATGCACCTCTTCACAGTGCATTCCATCACATTCCAGGAATTCTGTGGGAAACTGAACATGTTTTGGAACAGCAACTCAGCAGGAATCCTGTTATCCTTCATTAAACACTAGTAAACTCATCACAGAGCATTTTTACAATTTAGGGGCAATATGACAGAATCAAACACTGTATCTTTACACTTTACTTGAGATGAATAACAGTAAAAGTTTCTCTGACTTTGTATTCCACAGAGTGGTGTTAAAGTGGAGGAAGAGCTTTCAGAAACTGTCTTCTGTTGTTTCTTGTTAACAGAAGGACATCAGAAGAGGAATTCCTTTAAAGCGCAGGATAACCACATTATTATAAATGACAGTACATATGGTACTAGAGTCCTATTGTACCATGCTAATCTGCTTGTAGACATATTCATGTGAGCTATTCTCATTTTTTCTATTACATTTCCATCAATCCCAGTTCACAACACTTTGCTGCATGCTACCATCTTTACAGGCTACAGGATTAAAGGAGGTTTCTTGAATGCATCATGTGGAGCTGGGTAGCTCATTCCACTACTGCAGAACCACAAAAATAAAAGGTTAAGTCGGAGGAGCATCTGACAAACACCAATTAAATGTTGATTTAGATTCACTGTTAGCAGTCTTTCCCAGCATGAGTCACATTTGAATTAACAGTTTCATTCTTAATATACTTTGACTTGGAGGAGTTGCAGTATGGAGTATTACAGTGTAACTGACAGGTAGAGATTGAATATGGAATTGCTTTTTTAAAATGAAAATAACAAACATTAGGGCAGCTACTTTCCAATGAAGAGTCATTCTTACTATTCAGTGCAAAATTATACAGAAATTAAGTTAATCAATTTATAGATACAACAAATAAACACACAACCAGACATTTAGTAATTCAGCTTAAGAGCCTTATGTGTCAGTTTTGCCACATTATAAAACCTAAAAGCCTTAAACATAATGATGCTATATTAGGGTTAGGCATATTTAATGATTTAATATTGAAATGCCTCAATAGTTTTGACAGTCTATTAAAGTTACACTTATTGTTAAGAATCATTCTGACAACTTATTTTTCTGTCTTTATATCCAGTAGTGAACAGCATGTAAACATAGTCTGTGAGTATCATCTTGCTGACAGTGTCTGTTTTTCAGTAGAAGAGTTTCAGTGCACACTGTCTGTAGTTGCCTGTGTATTTGCCTGGAAAACAAATATCCATTATTATAAGCAGCTCATGCAAAAGTTAAGAAAAGCAGCTGCCAATATGGCCACAAGCTCAAATGTTTGTTAGTTTTGTGCCTGAGCCCAAAGTGAAGGAGCCATTTAAAAACCCACATCAGAAAGAAGCACAGAAAATACTACACATACAAAATAAGAGGTTTTAACTGAACAACAAAATCAACAGTATGTTGCCTGTAGCCAGTTAGAAAATAATTTTAAAAAAAACCTACTAAAAGCATATCATAATCTGAATATAAAGTCTCAATAATTGAGTTCAAATTCTGAACAAATCTAAATTGGTTCTAGATATAATTCTGATGTCATCTGTCCATCTTGGTAATTCATTTTACACCTAATATGTTGACCCATTAATACCTACATAACCTGGCTTCTATGATATGGTGAGGGTTTCTGGCTCACTAACTTTGGCATCTGTGGGGAAATGTAAGATGCCCTTTTTGAAAATCTACTTTCTCTGTCAAGTCTTTATTGTATTTTTAGTGTAACATTGTGTTTTGTGTTGTTCTGTCTTTGCCTGTCGAGTTATGTGTATAAAGGCCCATCTAGGAAAATATATTGCAAATGAGCTTGCAAATAAATTAAAGAAAGAGTAAAGAAAGAAAGTCCTTTACAAACAGGACTTTTAATGTCCTACTTAACCTCTACTACCTGCTGTCATGGTTAAAGCTTCTCATTTGTATTGCTTCTTGCACACTGCGAGCTCTCTAAACAAACTGACATCCATATAGACTGGTCTATGCAAACATGGGGAGACGAGAGTCTTAATGAAGCATAAAGCCTTGCAGCTCAACATCAGTGGGGTCACCAAACACTAGAACAGGCAATTTCCTACACATGTTAACCACATCTCATATATAAATACGCCATTCAGAAATGTTATTTTGATGCAAATAAGCACCCCAAGACAAAAAACAGTGATTGGGTGCCTGGATGAATAGCAGATTTTTAAATGCATTTTCATCTGTGTTAATGAACAAACAAACAAAAAAATCCCCCTCTCACCCCCCCTCCCATGGGTGGTGGTGGTGGTGGTGTGTCTTCCTCAAGCTCGGGTCCTCTACCAGAGGCCTGGGAGTTTGAGGGTTCTGCACAGTATCTTAGCTGTTCCTAGGACTGCGCTCTTCTGGACAGAGACCTCAGATGTTGTACCTGGAATCTGCTGGAGCCACTCTCCCAGTTTGTGGGTCACAGCCCCCAGTGCTCCGATTACCACTGGCACCACTGTTGCCTTTACTCCCAACATCTTTTCTAGTTCCTCTTTCAGCCCTTGGTATTTTTCAATCTTCTCATGTTCCTTCTTCCTGACGTTGCTGTCACTTGGGATTGCTACGTCTATCACCACTGCCTTCTTCTGTTGTTTGTCAATCAACACGATGTCCGGTTGGTTAGCCATCACCAGTTTGCCAGTCTGAATCTGGAAGTCCCACAGGATCTTAGCTATATGCACCAGACTGCATTACTCTGGACCAAAGTACTGGATGACTTTTAAAAAGAAAATAGATTCACAGACCAACAGACTGACTGTTACAGACAGTATAACGTATAATGGAAAATGAACAGATGAGATCAGTGTATAATGGAGCTACATAATCTAATATTCTGAAATACTATCTATGTATTGAGGCTGTCGTAATTTAGTCTATGACAGTTGAAATATGTCAATATAAAGTTTATGTGAATATGTTTAACTTAATAAATGAATTTTTTCTGATAGCCTAGGTTGTTCTATGAAGTAGACACATACAGCATATGCACATACTGTATGAGACTGTACAAGCAGGATAAGAGTATGTACTACAATGATTGCTTCAATATGTTGACAGGTGCTTTGCAAAGTTTCTTAGATGCAAAACTATACATCATGTAAATGATTGTTTTATGTAATGTTTATGTACTATTTTTATGTAAAATTATAAATGAGAATAAAAACTACTTTCTGCTGCCAGGGTTCAGTTTGACAAGCACCAGGCCCACATGGTGGCAGTTCCCTATTACTTCTTTGGCTAAACTCCACCAGGCCCCACCAGCACTTAATAAGGAGTTCTACCTCCAGAGTATGAATGGACATAGCCCCAGCCACCATGAGGGTCTTCGTGTCCCTAATCAAGATATCAGACTCATTCTTAGTCTGCCTTGGCATTATACTTGACTTTTTGTCATGAAGATGGAGCTGAGCCTGAAGGTGAATCTCTTGATTTTTCTGTCTATTGACTTTCAAACCCTCACCCCTGGTCATATGCTTTTAGTAGTGACTGAAAGAATGAGCTTGTAGATCAAAATGAGTTCTTGGGTGAATGGGCTCACTCTTAGAGAAAGGGAGAGGAACTCAGACGTCAGAAGAAGAACTTATCTTTTATGTGGGCCAACATGGTGGTGGTTCCATGTTACTTCTAAGGGCTGCGTCCTACCAGGCCCCTTCGATATATGCCCAGCCACCATGTACCTGCCAACGAGTTCCCCTCCTGGGCCTGACTGGAGAGTGCCTGACTCTGGTAAATCCCAATTCATGGTTCAGTGTTTTGAATCGCTTCCAGTTTGCCCTGTACCAGACTGTCTTGGTAAAGAGGGACCTAAGTCTGTCAATTCGGTCTACATCTCAACTCTCATTAGTCTCAACTCTCATCATCAGCTTTGGATAGTGACGACATTCATCACATAATGAGATAACTCATGTCATTTAAATTACCAAAGTAATCTAAATTTCCCAAATAGACAATAACGAGATATAATAACGACAACAAACAACCACCACACTTATGAGTGATTTAATGTTGCAACAAAATCAATGTGGCAAAGTCAAGCACACAATTTCTTCTGATAAATTATTAATTTAGGCATTGCAGTAAGTGAATAAGAGAACATCATCAAGAAACTTGAGGTAACTATTAAAGTTTTTTTAAATTTATAACATCACAACACAAATATATATTTCTGTTTTGGTGTTCAGTTCATGAGAACAGAGTCACATGGCAAAACAAAAATGATGAATAATCAATGAACTAAAAATAAGTTTTACACAAAATGAACATTTGTGAGCAGAATAAACCATCTTCATTTGAACACATGTCTCTCAAACACACTTTGAGCAGACATTCAGCACCTTGACTGTGTATTTTCCACACAGCTTTCCTGCACTTCAGGCAATTAGTGAAGGTGTTTTTGCAGGTCATTCTCCTCTGCTCTTTTCTTTTGCAGGTATAAATGCCTGTCTGGATTCATCTTCACTATGTTTAACAGTAGGGGGTACTACACAACATCATTTTAAGAAAAGTCAAAGACTGGGGGATATGAATATTTGATTAAAACATAGTAATGTACAACTGAAAAACTGACATGGGTAAATTTTACCCCATGGCCATTCTAGTGTTAAAGGTCCAATGGATATAGGCCACCCAGCCTGGCTTCAGGAGGGCAGTCTGGTATCTGTTATCCAGGTGAGGTTGCTTCTTCCTAAGAATCCCAATTCATAGACATGTTTGGATCTCTTTTAGTCTGAGTAATACTGGACTGTGGAGAAATAGAGGGAGCAGTTGTCAGTTAATCGGTAAGTTGACTAGTTAATCTTGGTTCAAACTCTCACCTACAGTCATTAACTTTGGGGAGTGACCAACAGTATAAAATCCTAGATACAATCCACTTTTGTCAACTTTTAATCAACCTTTAAAGATAGATTGAGGACCTCAGACAAAGAGTTCAAAGAAGAACTGCTACTGTTTTGCTTCAAAAGGAGCCAGTTAAGGCGGTTCAGACACCTGGAAATGAATGCATCCCTGATGAATACCTTTTAGAGCTTTTTCAGGTAGGTCCAACCGGGAGAAGATCCTGGGACAGATCCAGAGCATGGGGGAGGGATTACATATCCCATCTAGTCTTTGATCATCTTGGGATCTGCCAGGATGTGCTGGAGGACGTGGCAGGGGAGAGGGGCATCTGGGCTGCTTTGCTTAGGATGGATGGTTTGATGAAAATGAGAAAAAGTGTCTCAATTTAATGTATGTGTAAAGTATCATTGCTAATATAATATACATTACGTTTAGGAAGCACCACTCGTGTTCAGGCTCTTTCAGTGCTTGTGGACAGACAGAAGGAAACTGAAGAAGAGCAAGATCTAGAACCTTGCTTGGATAAAAGTATCTGCTAAATGAAATTGTAACAAGAACATGTTAGATAGTCATTTGCTGGAATGCATGCAGTTCAAGAACAAAAGAATCACCAGCTAGGCTAGAAGTGATACCGTATCACATGGGGTTGTATTCTGAATACACCATGCCTCATGGTTTACACTGGGCTGTCCAAGATTAAAGGAGTTAAATATGAGGCTGTGCTTCCTCCTTATCCTTTGAAAAGACATTGGGAGTCATAATTTAAAAACCCTCAGATTCTCAGGTGGATTCTGTTATGGTTTTGGTGCCTGAAGGTTTGAAAAATGTTTGCTTGAAGTAAACAAAATTTGTTTCTCTTACATGAAATGTGCAATTTACAAATTCACCAGATAAAGAAAAATGAACAGTAGCATTCTAACACTAAAGATACAGTATGTAATACAAAATGCACTACAGACCCAAGGCAAACATTTGTTACATGTAAACCAAGCTCCATCAAGGCCTGTAGTTATGTTCTGGAATTTGTCCAGAAGCTTAAAACAATGCAGATATTTCATATGCAGACTTTGATATTTTGCTTTATCTAGATAAAGGATAGGCTTCAAAAAGCCACAGAGAACAACAAAGCAGTAAGTAATGTTAGGAGAAACATACACTTTAATGGATCTAAGCACACTTTGAAGCAGCACTGCCACTAAGAGAGAGATAACAAATCAGTGTTGAAATTAAAGGTGACAGAATATCTTTGAGGGTTGTCTTCTCAGTTTGTTTGTTTTTTTCTCTTTCCCTATCCAGGTCATCAGCATTGCTAGTATTTTTCAGACAGTAGTTATGTTGTTTTGTTGTTTCATTATTTAGGTTGAACTGTTGGCAAACTGTTGAAATCAAAAGATATTTCCACGGTACCATGAAGGTAACTTTCATGGTAATCTTCCTCTTTGTCATGGGATGATGACAGTGGTGGTAGCCTATTTTAACCCCAGGGGTCAGACAGAGAGTAGCAGTTGTCTTTGAGGGGCCAGGTAAATAAACTGCTCATGTTAGCATTGTAGAGGTTCAGAAGCCAAGTCAGACATCTGAAGAAATAAAGTACAACATAGGACGATGTGTCATTTTACCAACAAAGTTAACTACTTCAAATTCATAGTATCATTCTGTTGTGACAACAGATTTATGTTCACATTAAAAATACACAATTCACAAACTCTGATACAGGTACAGATCAGTACTGAATACTACATACAGATAGAACATACAGATATGTTCAGTGTGTTGAAAATTTGTGAACTTACAAACAGCTCAAACTAGTTCTAATTGCCTAAAATTGTTTTTTTTTGTTTGTTTGTTTTTTAAATGTCCTTGAACAAGTACAGTATAGTGCCACTTACATGTTAAGCTGTCGCATTTCTGAGAAGCCCAACTAAGATTTGTAGTGAGCCTGTAAATAAAAGAAGTGTAAATCAAGCAAAAATGGCTTTGGGCTCAAGAGGTTAAGTGTCTGCATGCAATTTTCATTATGCAAATGATACACACTTACAACATCAATATGCAAATTAATATATGATGTCATTAATGACTCAATCATTTGAGCGGGTAGATTTTCATTTGAAAGGCTTTTCCTTAACAATAGAAACACATTTAATGGTCTTAACTACCCTTTTAATTGTCTTTGTACTCTTTTTTTTTTTCAAATACATCATAATGTGCCAGCATGCATTATACTGTAGAGCATACTAAATCCCCTCTGTCTTTGCCTCGAAAATAATTGCATGTAGTGCCATATGCCTTCGTAGAATGTGGAGGTTGAGGTGTCCACTTTCTTGCAAAGAGGATCGCGTCACGCTCTCCTTAATGAATATCTGAACATCTCAGAGCCTTCTGCAGCACCAGAAGCAGGTGCATGGTGAGGAGGCCAAGAGTCCCCCGGTCTGCTGAAAAACTTCCAACTGTTTCATCAAGTGTCAGAGGACTCGCAACATCTGTTTGATTTCATCAGCGGGGGCTTGCGTGGGCTTTGAGGTTCCCAGCACTGCTCGAGTGCTCTGCGTGTCGCTCAGGCAGCTGCACAGACAGACAGCAACAGGCACATCCTTGCTGCTTCTCTGCTCGTTGTCTGCTCTAATTGAGTAAACAGCCTTAACTCTAATAAGAATATCTGAGTGTGTTTACATGCAGGATCAAAAGTAAACTACTGTGTGTCCAAAAAGTTTGGAATCATAGGGAATCTGACAACGAACCAGCTTCCAACACTACTTGTGGGATTTGAACACACACTTCCAGCAGGAGATCAGAAGCCCTGGAGCCTCACACCACTCAGCCATTTTGACAGTAAGTGTGTAGGGGGAGCATGCTGAACATATGGTCCTACTTATCCATCTGATTCCACACACTTCAGACACTATGTAAAATCAGGAGTTGGCACTATGTATACTTGTAATACAGAAATTAAGACTGATCTGCACCAAGAGGAAGAAGAAAAAGAAGAAGAAGAGGAAGAAGTACTTTATTGATCCCTGTGGGGAAACTGATCCTCTGCATTTGACCCATCTTATACACACACTCTAGGAGCAAGGACAAGAACAAGGATCAAATGAAACCAAGATTAGTAATATTCTAGGATTTGTTGATCCAGGGTTACTTCTAATTGCACCATTGTTACATCATGATTAGATCTAAACTCAGCATCTCACAGCCTTCAACAGCAGGCGTTTGGCATTCATTTTGCTCATGTTTGCTCATTGCCATGTTTGTTGATGAAAACTGTGAGATGCAATTGAAAAAGCTGGTAAGTGGACGCTGAGTTTAGATTATTATGTCAAATGACTTAGGGCCTTTTTTAACTGTGCAATTGCAGGACTTGGGAGCATGAACTGTGTGTGTGTCTTCACCTGCTATTGTGGTTTATGTCTGTGCAGCTGCACAAAGTGCAAGAGAAATGGCATATGGATCAGAGGGTGCAGAATCACTGCACCCTCTGATCCATAAATACACTCTCAGCCAGCCACGTCACTGGTCTCACAGCTCTGAAACACAAGTTTCAAGTTTTATTTGTCACACACACATTATCAGGACAATGGCAGTGAAATGTTTTCCCACTGTGCCCATGCACCCCCCTTGTGCAAAGAGATACATACTAGGGATGTGCAGAGAGCCCAGTATTTGTATTTGTATCTATATTTGTTGAGGCAGAAAAAAATATTTATATTTGTATTTGAATAAAAGTGGAAAGAGGCTTAAAAATCCTGTTTTTGTTTTTATGATGCTTTTAATTTTAGAAAATGAACAAATACAATAAAGTGTTCATGAATAAACTAGGGAGGTTCCCACACCAGGCCACATACCAGTGACAGCATGCTCACAAACTGCATCTCAGTGTGGTATGGCAACTGCAACGCATCAAACCGTAAAGCACTCCAGCGGGTCTTGAAAAACTGCCCAGCACATCACTGGCACCCAGTTACCCACCATCGAAAACAGTGCTGCCTGGGCAGGGTGAGAATCAGCATCAAGGATAATCCTTATGCTAACCATGGACTTTTCACCCCCCTCCCATCTGGCAGGCGTTACAGGCGCCTCCGCTAACACACCAGTGAACACAGTCCTCCTGAGCCTCTCGGTGTTGGTCCTCAGGCTGCGGTATCTTTTGCCTGACTGCAGCACTGAGAACAGGCCGTGGTCCAGGTGACTGAGGTCGTTAACTATCCTCCCTGCCCTGGTTCTACACGGACGTGTGTAAATGTCATGCAGGGCAATTAGGGGGCAGTGACACGCACCACCTGCTCAGTGGCGTTGTCAAACCACACCGTGTTGTTCCCAGCCAGGAGGCTCTCAATGGTACCCATGTAAAACGCCCTGAGCACCTGCCTGAACCTGGCCAGGTGATGCAGAAAGTAGAGGCGCTGCTGTGCCTTCACTGTTATACTGTCAGTGTACTTGGTCCATGAGAGGTCCTCAGTGAGGTGGACACCAAGGTATTTGAAGCTCCTCAACCTCTCCATTGGAGCCCTGCTGATGATGAGTGGGCTGTAGGCCCTGTTCTGTGTCCTGCCACAACCACAACCAGCAAAGTCCAAAACCAGCTCCTTTGTCTTTTTAGCATTAATGGAGAGACCTGAGCCAATCACAGTAAAGCATCACAACATTGGCTCAATAAATAGAAAGACACTTCTTCAGAAAAACATCTTGTTGTCTGGAGGTGCTGAACGTCGGGATGTGAACACACTTCTGCAGCCAGAGTTTGATAATGTGTTGCATCAGTCTGATGTTATTTCAGTTTTAATTATATTGTATCTCTGACCGTAAATGGTCACATTGTCAGTGACACAACAGTGTTTGCACCGCAATGCATTTCAGGAATAAAACATGAAATGCTACTTTTGCAAAAAAGAAAGTTGGAAAAGAGGCTATGATGAGCCCTGGTAACCTGACATTTCCTCTGTAAACAGGCAGAATATTGAGTTGTAACTGACCAGTCTGGTGTGTGTGGAGGTGTGTGTGGTTATTCTGTAACAGCCTAGTGAAATCAGGTGGTTTAACAAAGGTAAGTGAACAGTGAACGTCCGTGTGTAATGGCACTGCACTCTGGCAGCTCAGAGGCTGTAGATTTATCAACATATCAGTCCTGTTGCCTTCAGATGCTGCAGGGATTAAATGAAATGAAGGAGAAACCTTTCATACAGTGAGTGTTTAATTAAAATAATGTATTTACATTTTAAGCATTCATCTGTTATTGTAGTATATTTGCTGCAAGTATTTACTTTACTGTAAAATCACCAAAGTTTCAGTGGATTCATTGCAAAGTCTAGGAGCCAATTTCCACCAAAATACAACAACTGGCATATGAATGAACCTCCCACCTGTGCACTGTGTGCTCTGCGCCTCTGTTGCTCTTCCTCAGTTTTCTTCTATTTTTTTCACAATTAAGGTGTTTCTTCTTTGTTTGTTTTGTTTTTTTCTAAATTCTGCTCTTTGAGGGAAATTTCATTTATTGAGCTAAATATTAAAATAGATTTGACAAAACACATTGTTGGCTTTGGCTGTTTCACCAGCCTTATCCTTTAAATCTGCTGTTAAATGAAGTACAAGTACAAAAACTTTTCCAATTTTGTATGTAAAAAAACAAAATAGTAGGACTATACATGTGTATAAGAAATATATACATGCTTAAAACCATCAAGAATCCATATCCAGAATATATTTGCATCAGTCGTGGCATCCATTGTTCTGGAAATGAAAAGAATATGGGAAAGACGACACAAGTTGTAGCCTAATGTCTACATGGTAGAAGGGTAAGAAAACAGTGGACAAAATATTTCTTATAGGTGGAAAAGGAACACCTAGTAACACCCTGAGTGTACAGTTGAAACAGTTAGCAGAGAAGCGGATAGACGCCTCAGTAGATCTACAGTCACAGAAGCTATGTCCTCCATCTCTAACCCCTTCCACACATGCACTGCAACCCTGAGATTGTCTAGACATTATCCGTAGGAGCTGTTTGTGTGAACACAAATGTCTGAACCAGTCGGACCAGATATTAAATGGACTTCCTCCTGCCAGCTCCCTAGTATAAAGTTTGTTTAATGTACGATTGAGCCCATGTGTGAATACAGGAGCTCATTTTCCGGAGAATTCACAGTGATAGACGCAGCAGGCCCGCTAAGCTGCATTGTTTTGACTGGGACTGAATGCTCCTTTGTGAAGCTAGCGCTAATGTTATTTCTCATAAAATAAAAGCTGTTTTATTTCTGGTGAAAAGCTTAAAAACGCTGAATTACAACCACAGTGTACTTTTTGCCTCATGTTCAGCCTCCTGCATGCTCTACCCAGGCGCCACTCCTCACCTTAACCAAATGGAATATTGAACATGTCATGTGACACGGACAGTCTCCTGCTGTGTGCTACATACGTGAAAGGGCAACTCCGGACAACGTCTGGACCTGATTCTTCAGACATTGTCTGGAGTTCATATGTGAAAACAGCTTCTATAACCTCAGTGTTCAGACTGAATAAAAACAACAGTAAACCAGGAACTATTTTCTCCTTTAACAGTCATCTGTGAAGGTCATATTGCTGCTTTAATCCTATTGGCTCCATTCAGTGGTGCTCAGTTGGCCTGAGTCTCTCTCTATTTGTCCATCCCTGAGGCTGGCTTTCTGCTGTGTCCTTGGACACTGTGCTCACACTTCACAGCCAGTATGAGTGCCACACACACACACACACATACAGTTACACACGTGCAGATTGCTCACACACACATCCACACACCGATCAGTCCTGGCCCTGGGGAGTGAGAGGTGCGAGCCAGAGGCATTTCTATCTAATACAGCTCTAACAGCTCCTGTGTTTATTCCTGGATCAGTTTAACACCTTCTGCACACTGCTCACCCTCCACCCATCCCTTGCCCACTGGGAGTGAAGAGGCAGGAGGGTGGTGGTGGTGTGAAAACACAGAGCGTGCTCTATGACACATATGCTTGCTTGTGAGTGTGCATGCTGCTCCCAGGGGATCAGAGTGGAGTTTGATTTCCTCTCACCAAACCCCTCCAAGATTATTGGGTGCTATTCTTATCTCAGCGGTTGGGATAAAGGCAAACTGCTCGCCTTTTGTCCCAACATGGAAGCTCCTGATTGGGTGTCAGGCAGGATAACCCCCCCATCACTGCTCCAGGCCTGGCTGAGCATCCATAGTCTCAGACCATGAATCACTGGATTCAAGTGATATGGGCTTCAGACCAGCAGTGCTAACACTGATACTTTCATTGTCAACATACACATTAACACTGATGTCTAATATCTTTAACTTTGGCTATTGGATCCAAAATAATTACAAGTATTCAGTATTTCCCCCAGAGTTTACACCAGTAAACACTTAAGATAAGAGGTACTAGAGGCATTCAGGCATGTTTTAAAGCAAACTTCTGTAACTTCCACTGAGCAGTGGCCAATATGCCACAAGTGACAATTACAGGATAATAACAAATAGACTGAAGAGTCATAAAGTCAGTAGTGACTCAGTAAGGTCCGTTACACAGTATTATCATACCAGATCTGGTAAACATGGAGCAGCAAAAAACCTGAGTGTGTTCAACTGCATGTAGGTGTATTTTGTTGCTGATTTCAATGTTCGTTTGTAAAAGGAAGAATGTGCTATTTCATCTTTAAAGAGTTACAAAGTCTCAATCATGACCTGCAATGTCTCTGGTTCAAGTCCTGCCATGGACCTTTGTTCCATGTCATTCCCCATCTCTCCTCATTTTCACTGTGTTTTGACCACCTCGACTGTGTGCTTTGTTTTTGTGTTGCAAAGCTGGCGTGCCTTACAACAGCCATCCTTGCAGGATGACGTAAAGAGATGTCATCTACAACTTATGGCAGCAGCCAACATGACATAGCAACTGAAAAAAACAAACTCCAGAATATAGCAAGTTCATGCATGTGACGCAGGCGACAACCACAAGATAAAAGAACTTTCTTTGAGACCATAGACATTGACAAAGGCAGAAATTATTACAATTTACCTGATTTATCCCTTTGGATGACATCACATTTTCAAGTTCTGCTGTCTTAGTTTTATGGAGTGACAGGTCAGCATAACGTTACCATCAACACACTTCATATCTGAAACTGTCATACTAGAGATTTACAATAAGGTTGTCAAGGTTGTACCTGCGAGTTCTTTGTTCTTTTGCCAAAAAATAAATGAAAACTGTTGAAGGAAAGCTCAAGCTGTGATAATACCTTTAGTATTATTGCAGAGTTATTCAATTGTCAACCATATTACCTAAACTGCATAATTTTAGTAACATGTGCAGTAGACAGCTGTGTTAGGGCTGGCTTATGCTAGAAAAGATCTAGTTTGTACAAAGTTTTTTATGACCATATTGGAGGACAAAGTGTTTTTAGCTTTTCAGAAAGGCCACACTTAAAGGCAGGGTGTAAACCCTGCTGCCATAGTGACAGACCTGTTGAAATAAAAAATTAAACATGGGGCCAATCAGTGCGTGAAGTGTGTGTGAACATAGTCCACCATTGCCACATGGGAAAGGTGTAGGGGGAGGGGATTTCAGATGCTGTTCGACCATCCGACAAACACTTCTTTTCAAGCATACTGCCCCCTTTATTTAGGTAAACACAAGTAACAGATCCCTTATATTAACCCAATACCACATTTAAATCTTGATCATGACATCCCTGTTTAGGAAAATAATAAATGATAATACTTGAACAAGTTCTAACCAGGAGCATTTCCCTCTGTTTAAATATCTGCCAAATAAATGTCTTTAGCCAAAGAACTAGTAGGGTTGTGGTCACAAAACATTCAAATATGTTAAGCAAAGGAACAACAAAAAATACAATGAAATGACTGACCTTAAATTGCACAGTCTCACCAACTCTAGTGCACTTGTGGAAACTATGTCACCCTTGACATTGCAAAAAACGTTGTTTACGTGATTCAGTGTTTAAAATGTCTGGGGGGGGGGGGATTTGAGTATAAAACTGGGTAGACAGTTGGAGCCAAAACAAAAATAGAGTCTGTTGAGCAAGCAGGAGCTGCAAAATATCTTTCCAAATGTGTTCAGCAGACTTTCTTCAAGGTTGGAGTGATGACGAACTGTTTGAGGTTGAACACGAGTCAAAATCATCAAAGCCGTTTAACTAAGATGTCACTGGATTGTGATCCACTGCAGATTGTTAACTTCAACTGTCTGACTGCAGATTTTTCCTCAGAGAAGAAGGAGAATGCTGAGGTTAACATTTTTCTGTCTTTGCTTATTGTTAGTTTAACAATAGCACTATTGTACAGGACATGTGGTCCTTATTGATTATGATGGGCCTTTAGTGGCATCATAAACTAGGTCCCATCAACCCTTAATGCAGGGCTGGATGCAACCCAATCTTCTTTCAACCTATATTTAGTTCATAAAAAGGTTCTCATTTGCTGTTGCAACTGCTCAGTGTCTCAGCTCTCTCCTGGAAAAAAAAACATTCTCTGGTGCACAGGAAGTGATGTGTTTTATATTGCTTATTAGGATAAATTTCTATATGCATTAATTCTGGTTTGGTATCACTTTATGTGGTGAAGGCACACCCATATAAACCTTTCTGAAACAAACTACTGTATTCATGTTCTGCTCGTCTTTCTGAAGGGTGGACATTGTGCTTATGTTGCCCCACAACAACAACAACTGTTGACAAAAGCAGTGCTCAGATTACCTTGCTAGTTTTTAAGCAGAGCAGAACGACCTCCACCCACCTCCATGCACATTAAAAAAATCATTGTCCATAACATGGCAATGGCAATTTTGCTCAGAACAGAGAACAGCTTCAGTTACATTGAGCACAGGATACAACAAGCACTCATGGAGTGTATTTAAATATACTCACATGTCTTTTATAAATGCCAAACTATGACTATTCTTTGTGAGTATATGCATACGTACATAAACACAGACACACACTGCACATTCCTTCCACTGTGCAGCTCTAGCAAATCCAGATGTGTATGGGCTGTAAGACAAAGAAGGTCTATGAATGGATCTGGCAACCGAGATATGTGTGTGTGTCCGTGTGTGTGTGTGTGTATTTGTGTGTCTGTGTGTGTGTGTGTGTGCGTGTGTGTGTGGTTTACGTGTATTTGTGTGTGAATAACTGTGGAGAATTCCTGCTATTTGACAGTTATAGCAAACAATGGCTCTGACCTTCAGACTGTTGGCAGTAAAATTACCCCACAAACTCTTTGGAAGGAGAGCTGTATCCAAACACTGGCCTGTTCTGAAGAAACTCACAACCTTATGCTGAAGGAAATGTGCGTGTGTGTGTGTGTGTGTGTGTGTGTGTGTGTGTGTGTGCGCACTCTGTTGATGTCTGCCAGTACTTTTTTTTAATGACTTTTCTGCTGGTGGTGGCAACTATACAAAGCCATGTGGAGGTAAAGTTCTAAGCGCCTGAAGAACTGTAGGAGGCTCAGGGAAGAGAAGAGAATGATTGAAAGAGGAGAGGAAAAAATAGGTCACAGCTGTTCTGTATCTTTTCTCGAACGCCCCCCCACCCAACTCCAAGCACTCCAGCCAACCATACCCCATCCCACCTCCTCAGCAATCCCACCACGCCAGCATACACACACATACACATACACACACACACACACACAAACTCACACCACTTGGAACAGTCTGCTGATCCCCAGACCTCACGTTTCATGTGTTTATTTTCTAGGTGCAGGGGGAAAAAGGGAAAAAAAGGTCCACATTCCACAGGATACATGATCTGCTGGCCAGAGGAGGAGGAGGAGGAGGAGGACAGAGTTAGATATTTATCAGTGCAGTGCTGTCTGCAGTTCTGGGAACTAGTGTCACCATGTGGAAATGGTTTAACTACATGTTACAGTAGCTTAGTTCAACTGAAAGAGAGAGAAGCATGTTTTATTTGCACATCAGAAAACAAGATGCAAGAGTTTTTAGGTTCAAATCCTATAAAAAATGAAACAAAGGAAATGTGCTGTCAATACAGATGCTCAAATGCACACTGTTTGATCTCTGAGTGTCCAGTACAGAAAAAGATCCAGGATGTGGTTAGCCTAGCTTAGCACAAAGAGTGGAAGCAGGGGGAAAGTTAGTAAAGTTAACTAATTAACTAATTAATAAAGTAAAGTTAACTAATTACCATGTTATATGTGTTTAATGTACTTTTAAATGGCTAGCTGCTCTCACCAGCTTCCAGTCTTTATGCTAAGCTAGGCTGACCACATCCACACAGACATGAGATTGATATCTGAACATCTCACTCAAATTTTGAATTATTCCTTTAAAGAGTCAGTGAACAGCAGACTGAACAGCAGGAGTTCTCTGGGTAGGGTCAGATGTGTGCTCTGTTGCACCTGTAACCACATTTAACAGTGATGTCACATGGTCATGAAGTACACGTGTACATCACTGCAACAAGGTGATCCAAAACAAGGTTTTCGGGGTGTGTTAAGTTACTCTTTAATGAAGGTGTTGTGCAGTGAGCCTCCAAATGTTACTAGTTACTAATTGCAATAAATAAATTGAGTCAATAATATGTTATTGCACATAAGTTGGTCTATATCACTGATACACCAACATCAGATCAACACATTTGCTTGCTGTCTTTGTCAAATGAAGCCTGCAGCAGAATGTGAATGTATTCATTAACTGACAGGGTAAATGGATGAAAGAAGATTGGCACTGAGGTGGAGGGAGGTTTAGACTGACTCCTCATGGCTATTCACACCTCATGCCTCTCACATCACTACACCCACACTGTGTCCCTCAGCCAGGGCACCATATGGGTCCTCTGCCCCTTGACTGGGGACTCTGGCTAACTGTTTATCTGGGATTTGATAGGAGTGCAGTTTCTCTTTCCATCTGTCCCCATGTTCCTTCCCTGCCTCTTTGCACACATACATTAATATGGTATGCAGTATATACAGTATATATGTATGCATGTATGCATACTGCAGTTTTTACACCACAATAGTCTCATGAGTCAGATAAATCGTCCTTGAACAAGATAATGGATCCCTGCAGGCTTCAGAGTTGCTGTGCTGCTGCTGACCCCAACCTTTGATCTTTGTCTGGAGGCGGAAAAAGAAAGTATGAATTCCCATGCGGGGACCACTGGTGGAAGATGTTTTCAGATCTTTTAATTAAGTGTAGAAACAATACAATATTCAAGGTACAAGTAAAAGTCATACATTCCAAATCTAACAACAGAAGAAATATTATCAGCACAACGTACTGAAAGTATCAAAAGTAAAAGTACTCATTACGCAGTCAGAATGGCCTCTCTGTATAATATTAATGAATTTTTATAACTGATGCATGGACATGTGAGAGGGGTTTAAATGTGGTAGCTGTTCCAGGTAGAGTTGTTTTTACAACTTTATATGACGTTTGACAGTTTTTTCCATAATGTTCCTTGTTTTGTAAGCTCATCATTTTTTTCTATAAAATCCAAATCTACAACTATTAGTACAACTCTCAAATAAATGTAGTGGAGTAAAAAGTACAATTGTTACATCTGAAATGTGGTTAATTAAAATTATAAAGTAGCACAAAATGTAAATACTAGCACAAGTATCTAGAAATTGAACTTAAAGCTGTATTGATCAGTATTTTAGATTCATAATGGATCATATAACTATGTGTAATGTGAAAGTCACAGGAGGATTGTCACCCAACTCTGCAGCTCCTTTCAGCTCTAGGAAGCATTTTAGCCTCTTTCAGCTTATTGTTTTGGTTTTACGCCCCACAGCTTTACTGTTTTGATTCACTGTGATGGCTCTCAATGGCATTGTTTCTCATTAGTATTGTTTCCGGCAGCAGCAGGCTGAAAAAGCTCTAACAAGTCCACTGCATACTACCGGTTCATCACCTTACAGGAGAGAGACAAAGTTAGAGACTAGCTTGTGAACATAGTGGAGCATTTAGCAGCTAAAGAGGGCCAGATATTTTTTTAGGAGTTGGTGAAGACCAAAACAGAGCTAAAAGAGAGTAAATTTTGGACTTACATTCATCAGGTGATACAAACACAACTTAAAACTTAAATAAAACAACTTAAACTTCATAAACAAGTGAATGATGATATTGATCTATGCCTGCTGGATGTGTAGGTATGCAACTGCTTGCTAACACATTCACAACAACATTATAAAGTAATAAAATATCTGTTTTGTGTTTGCAGCTTTAATCTGATCCCTGCACAAAATCATACCTTGTTATGATCAACATGTCAGCAGACAGTTTCCTATTTACTCATCCAGCAAATACAGAGTAACATTAGCATTCATTTGTCACATCACATCCAATATTCACTCTCCTTTTGGCTATGGTGTTGGTCTACACCAAATCCTGAGAAAAATATCCAGCTCTGTAGTGCTGGGCAGGTAGTGTGCAATGGGTTTCAGAACATTTTGGTAAAAACAGATGCCTGCTGCTGGTGGAAATGAGCAATGAAACTGAACCAAAAAAAGTACATTGATGGGCTGTAAAACCAAAACAATAAGCTGAAGGATGCTAAAAAAGTCCTGCAGAGCTGAGAAGAACTGCAGAGTTGGTGAAAATTCTCTGTGAGTTTGTCACTGCAAGTGACTCTTTTCACATTACACATTGTCATTTGATCCATTGTCCATAAAAAAAATATTTATTAGTGCAGCTTTAAGTGCCGAGTAAATGTATATACCTGCACCTGTATGTACCTGCATATTTTTACATCCGTTGTTATGCCGGGATTTTCAAAGAAGCACACACACACAGACACACACACACACACAGGCACAAAAAAAAATCCACACAAAGATTGCAATGTTTAGCTGGAGTCTCGTGCATGCTTATGTTGTGCAGAGACGAGAAAACAGGAAATTGGTAGCGTCTCGTTCCCTTCTGCCAGGCTTCAACTGCTAATTGAGCATATGCTTTCCCCCCATAGTACCTCATTAGAGAGAGAAAGAGGGGGGAGGCAGGGGGGCAGAGGCAGAGGAGAGAGAAGGAGGAAGAAGAAAAAGTGATTCAAAGACAGTGTGAAAGGAAGAGAAAATAAATGATGGCAAGAAAAAGAAATGAGAGAGAGGAGATGTGAAATTGCCTTCAGGTGGTAAATTCTGCTGTGACTGTGAGGCCCTGTGGCATCAGGGAGAATTCCCTTCCTCAAGTCAAGCTGACTGCTATTCCTGTCATAGAACCGCAGGCTATGCCACACACACACATGCACACACGCACGCACGCACACACACATACACACACACACACACACACACACACACACACACTCACACTCACTATACACTGCATTAAGTGCAAACTCTTTACCCACAAACGCAAGAGCAGTATTGCATTTAAAAGCATCACAGCTATGCGACCAATCTGGATGTTCTATTCATAAGGTAATATACTGTATGATACAATATTTTACATTGAGCTTGAAAGTTCATCAGTGACCTTGGAAAAAGTCTTAGCACAAGTTCCACTAACTGGATATTTTACATAAGTTTCAGCTACATCTGTGTCCTAGGAATGGGAATACAGTCATGTGGTAAGTTTTGTAAGAGTTATAAGATAATGATAAGTTATGATAAAATATGTAAGTCACATGATAACTGAACCATGTCCATGATAACGCTGAAAGCTCTGGAACTTTTCCACAAAATAGACCATGCACTAAAAAAATGTTGTCATATTGTTTTACATGACTGTGAACACCTATAATACCACTAATATATGCACACATTTGCATTATGCTACCTCACCCAACAAAGTATCAGGTTTGGAGCCAGTTTATATACTTGGTTTACAGTATTAATTAGCCTGTTGAGCAAACATTCAGTAACGGATGAAAAAAAAGAGAAAGTATAGCTGCCAGTGTGTAGTCAGGTGCACATTAAGTTCTTTATTCTACATCCATATTTGTTCACCTTCTGTATGTCTTGTAAACTCACATATTTAGGTAAATGGGCCCAAACAGCCAGTAGTCTTGGCTTTTGCTGGATTTTTTTTTGTCCTCTTTCATTTTTTTTTCATTCTCATTGCTAAAACCGCCTTTCTGTGAGCATAAAATACTGCACAGCAGTCCAGCCTGGTTCTGATCAAACATTTTAATCAACTGTGGGTACAAGTTACTCAGTGGCATTGTAGCAACATTTTGAAAAAAAAAATCAGACTGTTGGCCCACTTTGGGGAAATCTTTCATGCTTTAACCTGACAGAAATCATTGTGGAGGTACTGTGAAGGTGATATTAACTCTCTAGTCCAAAACTCAAGGTGCTGTATAAGATATTTAGACATGGATGAATAATTCTTCTTTTTGGTTTGAAAACTTATCAATTGATTGAAAGCTGACTAAAAAACTGCATATTTTTCTTCAGAAATTCGTGGCAAAGGTCGTCACAGTAGAAAAAAACTCGGAATGAATTGTAATACTGAATCAAGCTGACCAGCTGCTGTTGTGAAGTATATCAATATTGTACTTAAACTAGTGTACCTGCACCATTCAATATCTTCATATGATTAATGACTCAAATGATTACATGTAATGTGAGAGGTGTCGCTCATAGTTACAAACCAACAAATAATTGCTAATTCTGCATTTCCCTCAGCTCTACAGGCCGTTTTAGCATCTCTCAGCCCATTGTTTTGGTTTTACAGTCTGTTTACCCACTTAACCTATTCTGGTTCAGTCTCTCTGCTCTCATCAACCTGGTTTCCAGCAGCAGCAGGCAGCTGTTTTCAGTGAAAATGCTCTAAAAACCCACTGCACGCTACCTGCTCAGAACCAGACAGCTTTTTTTTCAGCATTTAGCAGCTAAAGAGACAGATATTTTTCTCAGAAGTTGGTGGAGACCAAATATAACTAAAAGGAGAGAGAAAATTGGACTTAAAATTCATCAGGTGAACACAAACATGACTGTAAATGAATGCTAATGTTGCTCTGTGTCTGCTGGTTGTATAAACAAGCTGTTTGGTAAAATATCCGCCATATCAACTTTGTAGGTGATTGTATGTCAGTATTTTCAGCTTGTTCTACTGCCTCCTGGTGGCCAAAACATTAAGTACTGCAGACCTAAGTTTGTTGATGATACCACATTAGTAGATATGATTTGCAACAACAATAAAATGGCTTGCAAGAGTGAGTTTCATGTTTCGTGCACTCATGTGTCAGAAACAAATGTTTTCAAAACCAAAGCACCAAAGCAAATTGCTATCAGCTACACTGAAATGGCAATGAAGTACAGTTGAATTTAGTCCCTATTGATGATATGTAGTGCAACAGGTATACCGTGTATGCAACATGTATGTATATACATTCACTGAGCACTTTATCAGGAACACATGTGCATGCAATTCAATACAGCCATGCCAACAGTGTGTCCAAACTTTTGACTGGTACTGTATGTGCAGAGTATGTGCTTCTATTGATTATATATATATAAATAATATAAACAGTCCAAAAAAGATTGGAATAGATGGACATTTCGGAAGATGGGCAAAAACTAAAACCATAAGAGCCATCAACAGTCTCTTACTTCTCTCATAAACCTCAGTAGAATTTGAAATATTTGCTCTAACAAGGTGTCAAACATCCCATCATAACCTGCCTCCATGTCCACCACTCTGCCTGCCTGTCTCTCCTCCGTCATTGTTTCTTCTTTCATCCTCATTGTCCTTCCTTTAAAATCCTGCCTGCCTCTTATGATTTAACCAAATCTGGTGGAAAGTAGCAGGCTCTCTAGAAGCCTTATCTCTCTCCTGACATCTCTCCTCCAACCCCATTTGAAAGGCGTACCAAAGCCAATCTGAAGGCTCTCAAATTGATACTTAAATCTTCCCAAATCATAGGAGGCTCAGAATGACAAATTTTTAATCTCCAGCCACCCGCAGGCCACAGCTCAAACTACCATAACAAACACGTCTCTCTCTCTCTCTCTCTCTCTCTCTTTCTCTGACTCTCTATCCCCCAGTTTATCTCTTCTCTGTTGTTGTGGATTTTCTTTGTCATGATCTAACCTCCATTGTTCTCAGCAAGCATTTCGAGGATGACAGTGTGCAGGGGCGAGCCAAGATTAACATCAGTTTACGTATGCAAAACATTCTCACATCATAGTAAGTGTCAATTTTTTGGGGTTGACTCATCTTGCCAAAAGCTGAAAGAAATTCAGTGCTGAACACAAGGGGCAATTTGGCACACACAGACTACTTCCTGCTTCACAATGGCATATTAAAGCCCCTTGGAAGGCAAATCCATCATTGGCTCTTAATTATTTGGGGTCTAATGTGCATATAGTAAACACCTAAAAAGTATGAGAACATAGCCTTTGACATAGTTATGTAATTCTTTAGAAAGTCTCTGTCTCTTCAATTGTTACTGGGTTGTAGTTAGGCGCGGCTAAGCAAGGACATTAATTACATAATAAATGTCTTCTCAGTCACATTTAGGAGAAAGATAATTGATGTGGCTATCTAATCAAGCTGACTTCACAACACATCCAATCATCTCCTCCATGGGAAAACACAAAACTGTGTTAAGCTACCTGGCAGCAAAGCTAATGCTAACTGTTTAATGTAAGTGAATGGAAGATGCTAAAACACTTACTGTCTTAGGAGGTATAGATCAATAAAAACACATGTCTGTGTGGTCTACCCTAGTCTGCTAGTTAGCTGATTAGTCAGGATTACTGGCAGACTACTGGTGTAGTTGATAATAAGCTCAAAAGTTTCGCATAGAAAAGCTAATGCTAACCGTTTCATCTAAGCTGGAAAATGCCAAAATGATTAGCACTCTGGGAAGTATAGTTAAATAAAAACACAGATTTGGGTGGTCTAACCTAGTTTGTTAGTGGAATATTAAAGCTTTCTACTATGTAGAGTCCATCTGATAGATTTGGTAGTTAATAGCAATATGTTTAAGCTATGATAACCAATTCATGTATGTAAATGGAAAATGCTAAAACCATTAGCATCATACTCCAAGAGGTATAGTTGAATAAAAACACAGATTTGGGTGGTCTAACCTAGTTTGCTAGTTAGTCGATTAGGCAAGCTTTCTAACCAAGTAGGGTCTATTTGTTAGATTTGGTAGTTTATTCCATGACAGCAAAATGTTTTACTGATTGAATGGAAAATAAAATGGTAACTGAGCCTAAAGGGAGCTGTCAATCAAGAGTGATCTGATCATGCCCCCACAGTCCTGAGGAATAGTTTGATCAGCCAAATAGCTGTTTTTGAACTAGGTTTTCTAATATGTTATGTTATGAACATTTATTTTCACTCAGATTTTTGTGGATGCTTAATGAGACACTCAATTTTGATATCATTTGCATTTTTACTATGTGAGGCCAAGGTTCCAGTGGCTTTAAATAACAAATGTCAAGACAAAAGCTAAACATTTAGCTTCTCATCTTTTTTAGCCATATACCACGCACAGATGTTTAATATAGGAGTCATGTTTACAGAAGTTGATTATGCATTCTGTTGGATTTAGTAACATCGTGCAATTTTTGACAGTTTGTCAGTTTTGCAGAGACAACGCTGTGCCTCTGAAGACCAGAAGTAAACATGGTGCAGATGAGACGTAAGGAGGGAAAAAGAAACAAATGCACTAAATAGACCTTTACAGAAGTGAAATCTGATTATTAAAAACAAAATTAAGCAATGAAACTTTTATTAAGGAACACAACAACTGATTACTGTAACACAAACAAATAGTTAATGTGGGGTTTTGATTTGAACTTGAACTTGAATTTGACCATCAATAAACTGTAAAATCACTACAGGCTGCAACAAAACTGTTCTCCCTTCGTTCCGACATTTAAGTGTGTGTTTATCTGCATTTACCAGCAACATGTCAACACCATCTCCACCTCCACCCACTGCACTTGTCACTCTTGACTTGTGCTGTGTACAGATTTTCACTGTTTCTTTAAAAAGTAGGTAGTTTCAAACTGAGTTTCACTTTTTTATGTTATTGTGTATCCAGAAGTTATGTTTTATTCCTCCAGTAAGATGCTGTAAATGCACTTATGTGTCAGAATAAATTGTTCAACAACAACAACAAAAAAAGTACTTTTACAATCCAATGTTAAGCAGATACTGAATATAAATGATATGTTTTTATATCTTTGCCACAAAAACAACTACCTTACAGGGTCACCTGTAGATT
Organism: Thunnus albacares; assembly: GCF_914725855.1. NCBI lineage: Eukaryota > Metazoa > Chordata > Actinopteri > Scombriformes > Scombridae > Thunnus > Thunnus albacares. The sequence continues at coordinate 2,365,980 of NC_058115.1, forward strand.
TTGGGATAGAGTTGTAATTTTCTGTTGCATACAAAATAAGTAACTCAACAATGTAATACATCCCACTAGTAAAATGATTCTACATATATTGAGCATTCATATTTACATGAACGACAATTTGTTGCAAATCCTGCAACTGCTGGAGTGTTTCACTTCCCTCCATTCCTCTATCTCAGTCTGTGTTTAATGACATTCAGTCCTACAGCATGTGTGCATCTAATTGGTCTGCAGCATCTGTCCTCACACAGTCAGACACGCACACACACACACACACAAACACAAACATGCAGGTCTAATGCTGCCTGTCAGACAAACAAGGGGGAAGACACAAAAAGCTTGCAAGCATGTGACTTCTGTGATATAATGTGCATAATTTTGAACTATGTGTATGTGTGTAGCAAGTGTACACCATTAAAACATAAAATCCAAGTGTTTATGATAGTAACACAAAAATAGGGGTTATATGAGCTTTTAAAAGAAAAGGAATAATCATCTTGCACCAGCATTGAGAAATGTGCATGTTTTGGGGTTTTTAAAACTCACAGTGGTGGAACATCCCTAATGACACACAGCAACCTAATACTTCAGGGTGGAATGTATGCATAGCTTAATGCCACATTTTGTTTTGCACATGGATATTAAAAGCATATGCGGTGGCGCTTGTTTTTACATCGGCTATGAAAAGATACTTTCTCAACTTCCCTGGGCCGCTGGCAAGTTGACTTGCTCGGAAAAGGATCAAGCATGAGAAAGAGATGAGGAGTTTGCATCATTCCTTTAATCTGAGTTTTAGGAGAGGGTTGAAGAGAGGGTAAGAGAGGGGGAGAACGACAATGAGCGAACAACAAAGAGAGAAAATGACAGAGGGAAGAAAAGACGAGAGGGGGCAAAACAAGAGAATAACAAGGGGGGCAGGGGGGTGCTTAACAGTTCTAAATAGAGCGAGGAGAGAGCATCTTTCTTCAGACAGGACACACACACTGATAATACACACCACACATGGCCTCCCTCTATCTACACAGATATACTGAAAGAAATATGAATCTATTTCTCTTCAGAGTGACTTGCAGTTGTTTTTCTTTTATTAAGTAGATGAAAGTGCTGTGTTTTTGCTTGTGATAATATTGGAACAAAACTGTTTTCTCTCATATTGTACCCCACAGTGTTCATAAAATACCAATACCAAACCAATACATCAGCCCAGATCCAGAGACAGAGCCAGCCGAGCAGCAGCATATTGATTTTCCTTGTGACCTCCTGAGTTAAGAAACAGATGGGTCTCAAAGAGGACACTGACAGGCGTCAGCGGCGACAGCGATCAAATTGGCAGAGCGACAGAGGCGACATCCAGCAGCATCCAGTCACAGCACGCGGTTGGAGGGCAGACAGACATGATGCCATTCTCGATCTGGCACTCTTTAGTCTGCCTGTCTCCACTGTCACTAACAGCCAGTGGCAGACATGGTGATATAGTCTACATAGTTCATTTGAGTTTACACAACATTTGCTTATTTTGCTGAACTCAAGTGGACAAAATACTTGATTGTATTTTCGTTGACAACAGTAATTCTATGTTTGTATTGTAGTGCTTTAAACGGTACAATGTGGAGTTTTTGGCCACTAGTAACACTGCAAAGCAATACTTTAATGACCAGGTTCCAGTTAAAGTCCATCAAAATAAAACAAGTCACATAACTCGTTTCCAATATACCGAACAAACAATTTCAAGTCTAAACCTGATCAGATCCCAGAACAATCAAAGTAAATAAGACAAAAACAGGAAGTGCTTACGTGACGTCACACCTTGACTATTTGATTATTCGACTTGCACTATATTAACACAGCTTTGAAAGTAAATGTTCAAATGTCATGTCATTACCTACCCAGGAACTTGAAACACTTGCAGCTTAACTTGGACTCACTTCGACTGTACTTGAGACTTGTTTTGACAAGACTTAAGAATTGACATGGACTTGTTACAACTGACTAGACACTTGCTTTGACAAAACCTGGCTCTTGACTTGAAATTGTCTTGACTACGTGTGGGACTTGACTTGGACTTGCCATAAAAGACTTTTTGACATTGTCTTCATTGGGATTCTTTATGACCTTGTTTTCAGTTTAAGATATAATAACAGTGCATGTTTGAATACTCTAATTTCAGACTTTCAGACACTCAGCTAAGACCATCCAGAGGCTGCTGAGAGGTTTGTTTGTTGGTTGGCACTATTTTTGACAGGGAAAGATAAACTCAAAGTTTGATAGTGTTAAATAATAAAATAAATGTTTTTAGTCACCATCCTTTGGCCAGTCTGTTATGATAGTGAGGAAATGAGTTTTCATGCAAACCCTTTCTAAACTTGAGCTACCCTGCAAACAGGCAATCAAACAGATGGATTGGGATGAAAACATAACTCCATCCAACACTACTGGCGCATGTAAAAGGATCGTGGATGTAGGCATTTCAACAAGTTAAACATGCAAACACTTCCAAGTTTCAGCAGGAGTGTATCATCTTGTTCTTTCGCCTCAGCATGAATATATTTCATTACCAAAACAAGAGATAAGAAGGCCTAGAATGATGATATGGCATCAATTTAAATTCCTGTAGCACTAGCATTTCAAAGACATGTCTAATAACTGTATAATAACAGTGAGCTAACTATGTTCAACTAACATAGAATCATGGAAATCACCATCCTCAAGGGATACAGTATAAATGCTGCAAAAACTCTATAGCTGTGCCACTGATACTCTATTACTACAAATATACAAAGCAGTGGCATCTGGTGATTATTAAACAGGATGAAGCAACTAAGATTGATCTCCTGTACAAACAAATTAAATGTCCCCCCTTCTGGCTTGATGTTCAGCAAATACCCAAAACACTGAAAATTGCCATTAACTGAGAACTTTGGTTCCAGCAACAGAGTTATCAGTTTATGAGATATACCTGTACAATGACATTCAATATATTGTCCACTGCATTTAATACATAAGGGGGAGGCAGAATATTAGAAAAAGCTCTCAATATAATGCAGTCCAACACAACATCACAACAAACTACAGTCTCAAAAATGAACACAAGGTTGAATAAACAGAGATATAGCTTGATTACTGACGCATAAAACAGTTAAGCTACTGTGTCTGCCCCTCTCACCAAGTAGCTTTCAGTGTGATATCAGGCTTGTCCGATATAAGGTTTTTAAAATCTTAACTCCTCCACTATTGTCCACAGGGATTAAGGTGCTTGCATAATCAACTTGAGTGTACTGGTTCTGATGCTGTACCCTGCCATTTTACTCATTGAGTGTACTTCAAAATTCTTTTTAAAAAAGCTAATTTTCTGACCTCTGGTAATTCTGCTTGTTTTCTGTTTTGCCAGGAGTTAGATCAGAAGCTCGCTATTGGTTCTATATCTTTACATTCAGTAGTAAGATATTGGCCCAGGTCATAAAGAATGGCTGCGGTGGGAAACAGTCTTATATACAGTATAAAACATATGGTATCTTTTTAGCTAGCAAACAGGCACCGATCCAACCGAGAGTCAGCTAGGTTTTGTTTAGATTTATGGACACAAAGCACAAGGGCTTGTTTTGCTGCAATTATTATCTCATTTCTATTCCTATGGGTTTTAAATACACGTGTAAATAAGACACTTCGCTGGCTGGTAATGTGCCACACATTGGCCGTATTAACCCAGGATTAAAAGATGCTAGCAAACTGCTACTACTGTTGCTGATAGTGAAACTATCCTAACTGCTATTACTTCTACTTTTCTCAATACTACCACTACTACGGCTACTACTAATTAACTACTACCACTATGACTACTACTACAATACTACAGTACCAGTATACATGAGCTAAAACTTCAACCAATTTTACTAAAATAATACTATACTTTAAACGTACATTAACTGAGTTTTTGGTCATTTGGGGGCAGCAGAAACAAGTTGTTAACACACCACTGACATATCATCATATTTTAAGCATCTATGTCCACATCCAGCAGTTACCGAGCAACATTATCACTCATTTGGAGTCATGTTTCTGTTGAACCTGGTGAACGTAAGTCCAATATTCACTCTCTTTTAGTCTCTCTACCAACTCCTGAGGGAAATATCTGTCTCTTTATCTGCTAAATCTTCACTATGTTCACCAGCTAGTCTACAGATAACTGTGTCTGTTTGCTGTTCGGTGCTGAGCAGGTAGTGTACAATGGGTTTTTAGTTGCAGCTGGATGGCTAAGCAATGAGATGAAACTCACTGTGATGCTCCATAAAGCTGAGGGGAGCTGAGAGGAAATATTAATTATAGCCACTTCAAATAAAGGTTTTGTATTCTATGAAGCATATCCATATTGTAAGCTACTATCTAAGTACTACTTTTGATTCAAAAAGACAATAACTCAAAATGTTCTTTTTATTGCATCAAACTAAATATTTTATCATGGTTATGAAAACACTGTTCTAGTGACAGAACTGTGTCAGTGACCTGGGGGATATTACTTTTTATTTTTTTCCATAGAAAGATGAAGGGACTACTTATTCCTATGAACCCAGCCTTAGACACTGTGGAGAATTAAACACACACTCTGAATGCTGTATGCCGCGCTCTAAGCCTCTTGTGATTTGTCCAGTCAATCAATCAGTCGATCAGCCCATTTGACTGTCAGCCTGTCAGAGCTCCAGTCGGCGGCGGCTCGGTGAAGCAGACCAGATAAGACCGAGTCCCTGCGGACGAGCAGAAAAACACCGCTGTCACTGCAATCATTCCAGCAGTGTGAACTTGGCCTCACCAACCACAGCCTGGCCACGGGGGCACCCACTAGAGCGCATGGGTGGGTGGGAGGGGGCAGTTCTGAGAGGAAGTGTCTTGTGCCTTAGGAGATGCCATTCTGGGAGCAGCTGGTACCCTGGCAGGATTAGATACAGAGGAGAAGCCACGCTGACAGAGAAAGATGGAGGGCATCAAACACCCACACAGTCATCCCTCTGCCGCCTCTCTCCCTCTCTTTCTAAGGGTAAACAATACAATAAAAACAGTGTCAGAGATAGCAGTGATGCCAAGCCCAAGGCTCTCCAACCAAACCATCTGATATTGACACAACACCCAACTCACACTGAGGAAGAGATGTTGTGGAGATGCTTGGCAGTTGGTTCTGTGTAAATGCACACTAAGGGGAGCACTCACAGTGCATGAGTTTGAGAGGGGGGGCAAATGCTATATTTCTGTACATACAATAACTGTTGAATATACTGTTTTAAACAACTCTTTTTGTTCCTCCACCATGAAGGGACTAAATCACAACAAGACTAAGAGTCTACAATGCCTTGACCTAAATGCTAACATGAGCATACAAACATGATAACAATTGTAATGCTTGCATGTTGATGGTGCAGGTATAGTGTTTACCATTGTAGTGCAGCACATGCAAACACTTGCACTTAGCACTTAACGCAAAGTACAGCTTAGACTGATGGAAATATCAGTAGTTTTGCAGGTATTTGGTCATAAACCATTTTGACCTGATGATGGCACTTGATGAAAAGTCAAAGGATAAAAGTTGTTACAATTCATTCTGAGGGGAACATTAATGTATGTACCAAATGTTATGGCAATCCGTACTGTAGTTGTTGAGGTATGTCACTCTGAACCAAAAAGGTTTATAAACTTTACAGGAAAAGTCAGAGGATCACCAAAGTCTATAATAGTCTATAATTCATCCTCTGGGGACCATGGAATATCTGTACAAAATTGTACAGATATCTCAACAACAATTCATCCACCAGTTGTTGAGATATTTCAGTCTGGGCCAAAGTGGTAGACTGACGGACTGACAAGAGATTGGCATCCCACAGCCATACAGGTAGTATGGCTAAAGACACCATTGATTCTACTTGTTAATGACCTAGAAAGGTTAGCTGAGATTAAGCAGCTGAAACTACTTAATCATAATCAAATCAGAATTGGATTTTGGTCATGGTTGAAACCTTTACTGAAAATGCAACCTCTTGTCAGAAACTGAACTGTTTAAGTAGCCATGGTTGGATGTCCTTTCAGAGCACAATGGAGCAGGTGATCATGTCATGTCACATTAATTCTCAACAAGCAAGCTCTCAGGTCAGATCTTCTCTGCATTTATATACAACCTGAAATTCCAAATTCTACAGTGGCCTAACTCTCATTCATATCCAGTCTTAGTTATGTGTTAAAATAAATCAGGTCATGACCTGAATACTGCAAGCCATAGGCCATAGCTTCCCTGAAATATCAATCTATCAATCAACATCAATCATTCAGTTGATCATCTTCAGTTGATTGTCATTCAGTTTATCAGACAAAACAACCATCTCCACCAGAAAATAAAAATTAAGGATAAATACCCAACCTTAACCCTAACCAATCAAGTAAAATCAACACCAGTGCAAAAACTCAAGATTGAGTGGGTTTCACAAAACATGTAATCTCAGTCTAGACACACACAGGCCCTCAATCACACACCCCCTCACACGCATACACATCAGATGCTGGATTGGTACAATCACAGAGGTATGTTTTATGAGAAGATCATCTAATAGGATCAGAGAAAACAAGCAAATAAGTAGACATTGAGTTGAGATTGTTTTGTCAATTGCTGTTTCTGAGGTCAAAGATAAACTGTCAAGCTCAATTTATTAACACTTAAGTAAAATGATCAGTGGTTTGTTATTCCTGTGACAGTCATTTATAATTTTTCAGGTGAATGTTCAGCATGTTGCCGTCTGTTTTACTGTTGTTGTTGACCACAGCAGAATATTTACATCTGAATGTGATAATCAGAGGTGTTGTTGGCTAGACCATTACAGCGAGGCCAGCCCTATAAACCCCAATATCTGTCCGTCACTGACTGACTGAGTGATGAAGTTACATTATTGATTGGCTGAAAGATGAAGGTTGCTGAAGCTTGGGACAGTCAAGTATCCCAGAATGCATTTCACACCAACCGGCGGCGATGGTGGAGATTCTGAGCCAGGCCAAAAGCTGTTGTAATTTCTGCTGTAGGATTATTAATATATCACTTTATTAAGTTTTAATATTTTTTCAGGTGAGAAAGTAACCATTTAGATTCCCAATATGTGGTCAGTTTATCCAAATAACACCTATTTAAAAATTTGCTCTGATATTTTCAGACATGTGAGGAGCCACTGGCCGGGTGACCAGCCAGTCATCTCAGCTGTTAGTAGCCCGACTCCTGAGATGATTGTCCATTGTCATCCCAGGGAGAGCATGATCCGATGAACTAATCTGTGCAGCTCTTTGGTGATTTATTGCTGGTTCTAATGTCTCTGTAGCATTTTGATATATGATATAATTCCTTTTGGAAGATAAATGTTGGTCTCACAGATGAAATCTAACAGTTGTAGCTGCCACATCAGTTTGTCTGAATGTAAAGTGAAGCTTCATGTTTTTACTGCATGGAACAACAGCGCTGCCTCTGGGGCTCTATATGTACTGATACACCACATTTACATAAATATAAATCTATTAAAATGAACAGATCAGTCTATATCAAATTTTGTAATATTTTTTTAAGCTATGTAAGCTATGTTTGGATTTTTATTATAGCTACATTATGAACTGAATAACATAAGTCACTGCATCTCTCTGTCAATGTTACTTTTTGTGATAAAAAAAGTGTTAGTGAAGCTTTGAGTTTAAGCTGAGCTGCTGCTGTCAGCAAGTACACAGCTGTTCCAATTGCAGAACGATCATACTGTGTCCTCCCGTCCTGTATTTCCGAGTCAAAGTTGTCAAGTCCGAACTAGTAAGTACATAAGTCCAAACTTGGTGTACATGATATTGAGAAATGCCCTATGTCAAACTGGCTTCAGTCAAAGCCTGGGGGCTTGGTTGCCACTTGTCACCACTTGCTGTATCTGTCGTTTCAAATTAAAAGCCCTCTAGCATTCCTTACACAGTCCAGCCATACACTAGGTTTTGACCTAGTCTTCTTTGTCCTCGTCTGCATTGACAGTTGTGCCTTTACCTCTCCCAATGTGATTGGCTGCTGTCAGATTGATTGCACACTTTTTTATAACATAATCTTTCATATAATCTTTCATCTTTTGTAGCTTCGAGTCAAAAGGCTAAAATCCAAGGGAAGCCACAAGTCATTGATGTTAAAGTCAGTAGTTAGTTGAGCTTGTCAAGTCTGACCAAAGTCATCTGATCTGACCAATACCATCATGTAAAAATACTACATTACAAGTAAACGTCCTGCATTCAAAATCCTACTTCAGTTAAAGTACAGAAGTATTAACAGTTATATAAGCATAAATTAAAGTACTGGTTCTGCAGTAAAATTGTTTATGCTGAAGCATCAGTGTGTAAGCAGCATGTTACTGTAGCTGTAGAAGTGGAGCTAGTTTCACTACTTTATATACAGTAAGCTAGTTTAGTCCAGTAGTTCCAAACATAGGGGTTGGGTCCCTCCAACGGGTTGGTATTAGTTTTTTAGACTTTATTCTTTTAATATTTGCATTTCTCTAAGATATTGGATAATTTGACCTCTCTGGGCACACAACTAGACACTGCTTTTGTTGCTAAAAAGGGTTGGGAACCGCAGTTTCAATATATAACAATGTATTTTATATGTTTATCATATGTTATTGTATGTTAATTTTCAGATTAAGAATTAACAAAGTAAAAAGTCACTTTAGCTGTCAAATAAATGTATTGAAGTAAATAATACAATATTTACTTCTGAAATGTAGCAAAGTATTAAGTAGCATACAATGGGAATGCTCAAGTACCTCAAATTTGTGCCTAAAGTACAATAAAATGTACTTAGCTACATTCCTCCATTGCCTATAAGCTTGTGACAGTTGGTTAATGGTAAATATAGTAAAAGGGAAATATCTTTGATCAAAGCTGGTATCAATGTATTTAAAGTGTTTCACAATAAGTGATGCTTGTGCATGCCCACTTGTTCTTCAGACAAACATGAACTGCTTTCCTTAGACTAAAAAGAATGAGCAGTGCTGCACTGGTTGAAATCCATCTAGATGCCGTCCTTTCTGTTGATTACCACAATTTCACAGTTCATGTGAAAGTCATCTAAAAACCAATTAAAACAGGTTCACGCTACATTCCTCCTCATTTCCACAGATCACAGGGAACTGCCGGCAGAATTAAAAGGTAAGATCTGGTAATTACCTCCAAACCGGCCAAAAATTTCAGATCTATTATGTGATTTCTCCACTGGGCTTATCATGGCCTTATCAGACTGTAGGCTGATTACGGAGCGAAGCCCTGTGATGAAAAATGAGGAAGAAATAACAAAATAGATAGAGAGTAAAATAACAGAAAACAGCATAGACACACACACACATACCAGTATATCCCCCACCCCCCCATCTCAGGTACTGAGGTGATTGTGGATTCTGGTTAAAAAGGTCCCCAGGCACCCTCCTTCTCCTAGTAGCAACAGACGGCTAGAAAGATGAAAGGACGAATGGATGTGTGACGAAATGAAAGGGGGGAAGAGATGAAAGAGGGGAGGTCAAGTGTAAGAGACGGAGCGACAGGTTTTCATCATATCTTTTTTTTGTTTTTCTGGATTAATGGCCCGTCACTTTGCAGCCCTGATTAGCCTGGTTTACTCTGCTCATTTACAGTGGGTGATGGCACTTCATGGGTGAGTTAGTACACATCTGGTGGCCCACGAGAAGATAAAGGGATGGAGCAAACCGCAGATTAAGATGAAGGGATGGAATCAACAGCACACTGACAAAAATGAAGGGAACTGTGTCAACTTCAAAAGATTTGACTTAGCTTTGTATGTTTTTTCGTGAAAGCTTGGTGTTCAAAGGTGGAGTTTGGGGGATAGACTGCTGATGAATGATTACACTGTTGAGGCTGTCTTCCCAAGAAAAACTACAGCAGTCGTTTGTTCAAACGCCTAAAACAACCTATGTTTGGCAGGCAAGGGTACATGTTAGGAGCAAAAGCCAAAGATGCTGACGTTGAGTTTCAAAACTTTGTAGGGAGGAGGCTGGGTGGGTGGATGGGTTAATATGTGACCTTGAAATGGTTCAAAACCTTGATTCTGTTCTATTTTATGTTGACAGTCAGTGCTTTTAACCATGACCACCGTTCTCTAACCTTAACCAAGTAGTTGTTGTTGTTTAAACCATGATGACAAAGATTCCATAACCTTAATGAAGTAGCTGTTTTTTTGAAGTAACCAAAACCACAATCTTTCCATATACTTCACCAAGTATTTTTGTGCCAACATTGCAGCAGAGGATCTGTAAATGCTATAATTGTAATCGTTTTGGAAGGCTTTGACAAAATATGTTCTCTTGCCAATAGTGGCATCAGATCAAAAAACATATGGGCAGAACTGTTGGAGGGCCATTAAAAACCTATAACTATGTAACCTAGGTGTTATACAAACAGAAGTAGTTAGTGTCTTAGCCAGGATGTGCCATTGCAGAGAGGAAATGTCAACCTGCTGGTGGTGCTAGAACAAAAGTAAGGGAATAACCAAAGTCAGTAGAATTAATCTTTTGCACACCATGAATGTCTGTACTCAACTTCCTGGCAGTTTATCCAGTAGTTGTTGAGATATTTTAGACTGGACCAGTCAGTGGACCGACTGACCAACTGACTGGCAGACGGAAATTGGCATCCATAAAGAGGTATGCTAGTGTAGCTAAAAAATGATCTTAAAGAAGAACTTAATAGCAGGCTCAACAAAAGTTTTCTCTGTCCTCTCTGGTTGAAATTTAAGAGTCTGTTTCACCTCTGACCACACCCAACAGTGATGCCACAGTGTCCTGGAGTACACCTTTACATCACTGCTGCAAAGTGAGAAGTTAAACCACTACAGATCAGCAGAAACAAGATTTTCACAGGCTTTTAGGTTATTCTTTTAGGACTGATCTGGAAAACTGCATTTATATAATAATGTATAATTTTTTTCTGATTGGCTGAAATGTGTGCATTAAAAACTGAAACTGCTGTTGTGCCCATAGTACACATTTTGGAGCACCACCCTGCATAAATTTTTACTGAATTTTTACTGTGTTTTAATGTACTGTATGTATACAGTATATATACACTCACCGGCAATCTAATGCACAATACAATCTAATCCAATACAACAGCTCTGCCATAAATTCTACATTTACAAAGCTTATACATTTTCAGGTTTTGTTGACAATAATACTTTGTTCACTCCATTAACATACATGAGGGGGGCAAAATACTAGGAACACTTTTCAATATAATGCACTCCAGTACACCATGACCACGCACTACGACCTCTCTCTCTCTCTCCCTCTATATATATATAAATATATATTTATAACCATCCGTTTTAATTATTTCACCTTTGACTCTGAGAAATCAAATGTTTTGATAGTTTTGGACGATAGTGGAAGTGGCTACATTAGCCTACCCATGATCCTCAGTGACCATTACTATGGTGAAGATGCCAGATAAAGCTGTAGCAAAACCTACATTCAGAATAACATTATATAGTACTGCAGATTGGTGGTTACAATCAGGAACAAAATACTGTACTGTATATTCAAATGTAAAGAAAGTAATGTGTGTATGTATAAAGTATGGGACTTCCAGAACCCAAGCAGCCCAAAGTAACCCCTCCCACTTCACATGTCAGTCTTATATGTAGGCCTATTATTATTATTGTTATTATGATTATGATTATGATTATTATTATTGTTGTTGTTGTTGTTGTTGTCGTTGTTGTTATTATGTATGGGCCAATGAGTCTAGGGGTATTTGGACTATCTATACATCTATCTATACATACTATATATAATTATATAAAAATTACAGCTCTTTAATGCTTTGAGACATTCATATTAATGCTTCATACATATGCTAAGGACAAGTGTGCTGACATGGAAGTATTTGCTACTTAATGCATTATTTTGCTTAATTAATTACCTCATTAACATAAGTGTTATGTTTAATATATCAGTGTGACTATAGCATGACATTAGGCAGTTCAAGTGCTTTGTTTTAGTGTTTTACTTTTATGCATATTTAAAGATACAATCAGTATTATATTACTGGCTCTCTGCCCAATCTTGGGTTCAATCCCAGGACTTCCCAGAAGGTGACGAGGCTAACCACTAAACCACAGTAATGCAGTACAAAACTTTGGGTTTTGATTTCATCAGTATAAAAAACTCAACTATCTCAACATAAGAGGCCAGTTAGCAGCTGCCGCTAGTCCAGACATGGTTATAACAGAATCAGAAGAGGAAAGGCTGACAAATGCTTATATCTATCCTGTGGAGATCAGACAAAAGTGGTAACATTACATTTTGTGTGAATCTGATTGACCCTGTTTTCTCATCTAAAAGGTTTTAAGAAAACTGAGAAGTTGTTGAATTGACATTGTTATTGTCTTTGAGAGGATGCATTCAGTAAGTCATATCTGGCTATGTTTATATATGCATAGCAGAAAAGCAATAGTCTGGCTCCGTTCTTGACGGTGTAACATTTTGGGTCCATGTTTCTTGGTTGAAGTAGAAGAAGATGAGTCAAAAACTCACAGCCACGCCGATACTAGGGTTTCCACAGTGCTTGTCGTTTATTACTAACATTCACATCAACCTTACCAAGCCCAGTTGAATGGCTACTATTTTATCATACATGAACAAAACAGGAGCCACACGTAACCAAATGTTACTCTTGAGTTGAGGGGCAAAAACAAAATAGCAGCTCAATAACATGCGTCCACTTACGTTGAGCAGCTTGCGCGCTGCTCAACTAACTCAAACAATACAAGGCGCTGTCTGATGACGTTTCTTCTCTTGTATTTAGGCAACGCAGTGAGTCTTAAAGGAACATTTCACAATTTTGACTGTTACAACGGCATTAGATGAAATCTTCCCATAATGTTGTTCGTACAACACCAAATACTACTTTGAAAATCCAGAGGTGGTTAGAGGTTTACTTTAGCAGTTCATTTAATACTTTTCACAATGATCAGGGAAATATGCCAATCTAGTTGTGATTTTTCTTAGTTGAGTTACGACAACTTGTGCAGCTGTGTCAATCTCTTCCACATCTTTTTTATGCCATTTTTGTGGTAGTTTATCTGTCATTATTATTCATGATGTAGTGAGCTAGATAGACATGTAAGAGGAGGACATTCCCATTCTTAATCCCACCTGGAAAACGCTGGGTATTTCATACACTGATGTGTTTCCTTCATTGATGTGTTTCCTTCCATTTGGTCCCTCTTAGGGCTCTTAGCACTTTACACTGGGATGATAGCACAAACATAAAAGTAGTTTTTCTTGACTCAAGGGATGTTTTGAAACATAAAACCTTCATGGATTGAAAATTCAGAACTCAAAGAGTAATATTTGACATTGTTTGCTGTTCCAGATGTCCTGGCCTGTTTTACATGTCTCTTTTGTAATGGAGGTTTATGGAGGAAATGCTTTTTCGGACGTAGAGGATTCTATTAGTTGCAGTACTGCAGTTGGTCACTGAGACAAATCGGCAGCAAGGCTGAGAGGCTGTGCTGCATACAGTTCTCTTATTACGTCTGTGGTGGTGATTCACAGTTCTGGAACCATGAAAGGATAGCAGTGAGGTACCTCTGAGTCAGATTGTAACATTGAGTGCATTGGCTAGATACACTGCTTCATACTTACATACTGGTTACCTAACGTGAAATTTGACCGTCAAATCCTTGTAAACAATTTGATAACAGTAAAAAGACGTGATTTTCTTGAAGAGCATGCTCTTGAAGAACATGCAGATGAGGAATTTTAGAAGTTTTTTGCTACTAATCACATATTTAAGTATCTGCAAGTATGACATGTGACATAAAGAGAAAAAAACCCTTTCTTTGCCAATGTCTTTTTCATCAAAAAAGCCAGCCATACTTTTTTCAGTGTATGAAACAGAAGACAACAGGGACTTCCAAAAACTTCAGAAAGTCAGAGCAGACAGATTCTAAAAGATGCTTATGGGAAGTAATGAGGTTCCAATTTGCTGAAGAATGGCTTGTCTGATAAGAAAAAAGAATCACAACAATGAGTGAGACAGAGAAAGTGGAGATTAAGCAGTGAGAAAGACAGAGACGGAGGGAAAGATTTAGAGACAGAATATTCCGAGCATCTGTTGTCGAAACTGATGATAATGCCTCATTATTGTAGTCATTAGGGAAACAAAGAATGACAGAGAAAATGATGAGCAGTGAGAGAAAGAGGGAGAGTAATAAGCGTACAAACTGAAAATATACGATACAGAAACACATTGTAGGTGGAGGGATGGAGTGGAGAGTTCACCTACCTTTTTGTTTGGAGAATAGACTTTACCATTTTTAAAGATAAGAGAAAACTTTATTGATCCCTGTGGGGAAATTGGGTTTCTACATCAAGTTACAGGGTGCAGCAGGGAAATAGAAAACTATAATATGACACCTGAAAAAAGCATCAAGTGGGTGGTAAAATGAAACAATAAAAGCAGAAAAAGACAAACAGTAGAAGCAAATAAAAAGGTAACTGTATAATATAAAAGCATTTGCAGGGTCATGTAAACATAGCTGCCAAATATACAGAGATCTGTTCAAATGGGAATTAGACTACCATCACGCTTGCTGCTCTGTGCGGCTGTTATGCAAAGCAAATTGTATGAGGATAAGGTCCAGAGTGGTGGTTGTCATGCATGCACACAATGACATGCTAACATGCTGACGTTTAGCAGATACTAGGTTTACCATGTTCACCATCTTAGTTAAGCATGTAAGCATGCTAACATTTTGTTAATTAAGGCTAAACACAAGTAAAGCTGCAGCTGATGGAAATGGCATTAGTTTTGCATTTTATTTTATATCTATATATATTTTTTAATTAATATATATTGATAATATATTATCATGGTATAAGAAATTTTCTAGAGATTCAATTCAGGCCATCACATTGATGCACATATAAATCCATCAGTCATTCTACCAAGTGACAACAACCTTGGCTTGAGGCTGAAACCAGTGTGAAAGTGTGTTAAAGTGCAATGCCACCAACACTAGATGCTGGCTCCCATTCAAAAATCCTCAACACACATTAACACATCACATTTTTGGCGAACGGGATCACATTTTTGGTGAGTGCCAGATGACGCTGTGAAACTGAAACATTGCAAAATAACTGGAGATCCATCATGGCGGTGCCCTGCTGCTAGAGGAAAACAGACCACAAAACCAAATAAAACAGACCAGGCTATCTTCACTGGAACTCTCAAAACTCTGGATAACCTATAGGACTTTGTGGATGACTCTGCAAGCTGTGCGTCATGAGTCCACCATAAAAACAACCCTGACATGACTGGTCCACCACAACTGACGACGGGACCACAACTATTGAGGTCAGAGTGCTAGAGTCCATTAATAATAAACTCCTGGAAATACTGCACACAGACATAAAAGAACTAAAAACAAGTTTCAAATACACCCAGTCACAAATCAAAATTTTACAGGTGGAAAATAAGGAATTCAAACTCACCATCAATACACTCGTGAATACAAGTGGAAACCATCTTGAATGAAAACAAAACTATGACAGAAACCACACTAGACCTCCAGAACCACAGTATGTGCGGCAGTCTCGTATTCATGGGAATAACAGAACAACCTCAAGACAACCCAGAACAAGCAATGAAAGAATTTATGCAATCAGCCCTGAAACTGACATACAACACTGACAAAAACATAACCTTTCATAATGGCATCAGAACCAAAGCAACAGCAGACCAGGGCTTATTGTCACCAAATTTGAATATTTTGAACAAAAAGAACTTGTTAAAAGCTGAGGAAGGGGATTTAAAGGAAGAAATTATTGGATGAATGAACAATATTCACAGGAAATCCAAGACAGGTGAAAGAAACTACTCCCAATTCTCAGACAGTGCTCTGAGAAGGGAAGAAGAGTCGCACTGACAGTAGACAATCTGTACGTAAACGGCCAACGTTATCGAGACAGCAACATCACCACCTGGCTATAACTTCACACTTTGGGATCCCACATCATGTTTAACTGAGCAAAAATGACAAATCTAAATAGACCCTCCACAGATATGGATATCTGTGTGTGTGTGCATGATGTACCAGGATGTATACAACTTTATCAAATCTACATACAAATGCCCACTCAAGTTTGTCAGCTGGAATGTGTGGAATGGCAAAAAGAACCAAAATTATGAATAACCTCAAAAAAATTAAAAGCTGATGGGTGTTTACTACAAGAAACTAAATTATCAGACAATGAATACAAGCAGTTAAAAACACAACATTTCAATCAAATATACCTTGCTGTATACAACTCCAAAAAGAGGCGTCTCAATTCTGATTAATAAAAACACGCCACTCATCCACAAACACACCATAACAGACCCAGAAGGACTGTCATTATTAATGAACCAATCAATAACATCATATAACAATTACAAGTATTTATGGCCCAAACACAGATGACTCAACATTCTATCATGACTTCTTTACTTCACTACAAGATTTTTCAACATCAGTTATAATCATAGGTGGTGACTTCAACACTGTTATCAACCCAACTGAAGATATGTCAGTCAACAATGTCACATCATACCAAAAACAGGCACTCAACACACATATTCAAACAATATCTTGTCGCCAACACCAAGATCCATCTTGGTGTTGGCGACAAGATACTGTTTGATGGATCTTGCTGTTGGCGATAGTTGGAGGCTACAAAACCCATCAGCTAGGGAATGCACTTACTTCACTCCAGTGCATCATTTTCATGAGTTGACTACTTCTTAACAAGCAATTCCATGACCCCACCATCCATCCAATCATCATATCCGATCATGCCCCAATTAGCTTCATAATGCACAAAAATACAGAAACTAAAATCAACCCAAGGTGGTGATTTACCACATCTTTACTCAAAAATAAAGGAAAGAACAACAAGTAGAAAACAAATTGGAGGGAAAAAAACAAACAAACAATTACACAGCTCCTATGAAGCAAACCTCACATAACAAACAGTAACAGAAATCAGAGAAGCTAAATTCCAAATTGAAAATATCATCAATAAAAAGACACAATTTATGTTACAAACACTATGATAGAACTACTCTGAACATAATGAAAAATCCAGCAAATACCTAGCAAATCATTTTAAATGCAACAAGGAGAAATCACTCATCTCAACAGTCAAAGACTCAACTGGGAACATCACCAATGATCCACAAACTGTAAACAACATCTTCAGACAATACTACTGTGACTTACAGTGACAGCAAGGGAAAAAACTCAGCAGAAATAGAAAATTTTCTAGATGGCATCACATTACCCTCACTAACAAAAGACCAGCCAGAAATCTTAGACACTCCATTAACATCCACAGAATATGAAAAGGCACTAAAAACAACGTCAAACAATAAAGCCCCTGGACTAGATGGATTTCACACTTTTTTATAAATATTTTTGGCAGACACATCATCACTATTCACCAGAATGGCAAACAAGATAAAAAAAACAAGCAAACAAACAAAAAATCCATCCCCTATCATATGAACACAGCACTCATTTCAGTACTGCTTAAAACAAATAAGGATCCAGCTCACTGCACATGATACAGACCCATTTCTTTAATAAATACTAATATGAAAATCACCAGAAAAGCACGAATTGAATCAATTATCTCATCCCAAATTCACCCATATCTAACAGGATTTATTAAAGGCAGACATTTATCAAATAATACGCGCCATCTTTTCAACCTGATAAATATATCCCACCAAAATGTCACTGAAACTATTGTTCTTTCACTAGATGCTGAAAAGACATTTGACAAAGTAAACTGGACATTTCTTCTAAAAACTCGGAGAGTCATTTGTACAATGGATTAAAACATTCTACAACAAACCAAGGGCAGCAATCATGAATAACAACCTAATCTCACAAAACCTCACACTCCACAGAGGTACCAGACAAGGATGTCCACTCTCACTTTCACTATTTGCACTTTTTATTGTATTATTAGAAGCAGCAATATGCCAAAACAACCGTATCACAGGCATCCGCACCCATCAGATAATAAATAAAATCAGTCTATATACAGACGATGTACTCCTATTTCTACAATATCCAAACAGATCAATCAAAGAACTTATCAAAACCATCAATACATACTCCAACATCTCTGATTATACAATAAACTGGAATAATTCCACCATCCTACCAATACATGGTGATAACACTCATGCTACACCACAAATCCCCCACTTACCACTCACTACTGGCAACATCACATATTTAGGTATAAAATTCTCCCCCAGCACTTTTCATTATAGGAAGTATTACCACGATAAAGATGATGGTATTACCAAGAATCAATTACTTATTAACAGTGAATAAGTAACCACAGTAAAATGGTTCAACACTGCACACACTAATAACAACATTTTATTGGAAAAACAAAACCCAAGCAAGCCATCACCACCACCCATGGCTTGATATAGAACAAATTTAATGCCAAGACATAGCAGTCACAGACTTACTCTTCCTCAGTAACACAGTCCAACACCACAACTGCTTCAAAAACATTGCAACTGTCACAACTCTGACAGCTTGGTGGAAAGTCAATAAAATAAAAAACACTATAATGTCACCTACCCATATGGCACAATCCAGATTTCACTGCAAATAAATCACCTCTAAAAGGCACTAAATGGAAAGTAAAGGGGATTACACACCTCCACCACATTTTTGACCATAATACCTTGTTAACATTTCAACAGCTTGTTGAAATATATGGCACTGAGGAACAACAATACTTACAGTACATCCAATTAAAACATTCAATCAAGGCAAAAATAGGCATCTCAAGCACACACCTGGGACAACCACCACTATTGGACAGCATCAGTAAAATTGCAAAATCAAACAAACTACTCTCAAAACTGTATAAACGTATCTTCCACTGACTCTATCAATGCACCACATATTCCAATAAACAAATGGGGAAAAGACCTCAACATCCACACCGATAACCACTTTTGCAAGCTGTCTCTGTCTTAGCCATAAAATTGCCAAACTGGAACAAAGAATATCCACCCTTTATCGGATTAAAGAAGGCGAACAGCTCCTTGAATCCCTGGTTAGCGTTGACCCTGCTAATGCTATCGCAGCTGGAGGGCAACTTGACTCTACTGCGCAACGCTCAGAACCAGTTCCTTCCCAGGCTGGAGATCCCTGGCGCAAACTAGGTGCTAGACCGAAGTCTCCAATTAGCTCTACCCCCCAGTAAATGGAGCCCTGAACCACCGTCCTAAAAAGCAAACATGGCAAAAAGAGTCCCTGTCCAGCTTGTCATCCCAGGACATCTCACTGGCCAACAGATTTAACGCCCTGGATGAGCAGAATTTTCCTCCACTAAGGGGAGGCCTCTGGTCTCCCCCATCTATGGACACAACAGTCACTGCCTTACCCCTAGCAGTCACTCCAGCCCTGTGAAGATGGATTGTATTGTTGTTCATATAGGAACAAATGACATCCCAAATCAACAACTGGAACTGCTTAAACTGAACTTCATCCACTTGTTTAAGGTCCTGAAGACACAGAAGTGCCATGTTTACATCTCTGGCCTAATTCCCACTCTTGGCCGATGGGTGGGTTGCTTCAGTCACCTGCTGAGCCTACACACCTTCAGTGTTATAGTGCATGCACCACTGGTTGGGAATTTCATGTTTTATATAGTGAATTCTAAAACCAATAAATCTCTGCACCAGTTTAGGAGTCATTTTGATGTTGATCAAAAACAGTATCAGATTCATTATTGTCAGTGCTGTCTCTGAGTTTTTTTTCTGTTTTGCTCCTGAGCTCTAAGTGTGTCCTGTCTGTTGAGTTTGTCAGAGAGCTGAATTGCAGTGAGCTGTGGCGTGAAACACAGCCTTCCAGTTGGAGCGATAAGACGACCTGTGCCAGCCTGTCTCCTCAGCCACGCAACCTGATGGCGAGAGAGAAGAAAAAAAGTAAGAAATCAATATGTCAGCTCTCTGGCCCTCACCATAATGGCTCCCAGAGGGGTGATAAGGAGCTTAGTGTTTCCCAATGAGAGAGGAGGGTGTGGGAAAAAGGAGGGGGGGCAGGAGACAGTACTGTGTGTGTTTGTGTGTGTGTGTGTGTGTGTGTGTGTGTGTGTGTGTGTGTGTGTGTGTGTGTCTGTGTGTTCATTTGTCTGAAACATGCTAGGTCCGACAACCCCCAGACATCTGTCCGTCCCCATAGGACTGGGCCCAGACACTGGAGGTATGATACATACATGCAAATGGGTGAGGAAAGGGGACTTTGGGTGCAGGGGAGAATCAGGACTCAATCCAGGTGATTTATTGAAGGATAATACTGATAACTTGGAACTGGTGTCAGTATTTTTTTTATTCAGTACAGTTGCTGTAGACAGTATTGATCCAAATCAGGTTTATTAGCCAAGCATGCTCACACATACAAGGAATGTGACTGCCGTAATCAGTAGCTGTGAATGGACGCACACACAGTGACAGAAACATACAGAAAGACAAACAACTACTTCACATCATGTGAACATTTATTATGTTTATATTTATTATATTTATATATTCATTAATTGATGTCAAATGTCAGAAAATTGTTCCCAGAGCCAAATGTACAGATGTTACTCGTTAAAATTGACGTGACTATTGTAGTAATACCGGTAATGGTAATGCCGTGGCGGCAGTGAAGGGGCGTGAAATAATTTATCCAGGAGTAGCTGGATAAATTATTTCATTATTTAATTTAATTATTTAAAGTGGTCTTGGTAAGAATAAGACAAGACACACTTCTGTGGGGGTTTCCTGTGGGTGTGAAAGGTGGGTGATGATAGTGATGATGTCTCCAGGATTCCCTTTGTCACTGATTCCTTCCTGTTATGTTACTTGGCTGAATAAATTGTCCTCTTTCACTTGTTTTTGTAATTTGGTCATACAAAACATTGCAAACAAGAAAGTAACATAAAAAACAATCTGACTTAAAATTCCTGTTATTTCTCACATTCCTTTCTCACATTCCCAAACACATCATTATTATTTGACTGTACCTTGAGCATCCAAACCTGCTGAGCTGTGTTCAACTTTTTGATAGCGGGATAAATAAATATACAATGCATGTCTGTTGACTTGCTCTAGCGCCAGGTCTGAGCAAATATATATATATAACAAATATAGAGTTATATGCAGCGATCCCCCCCACAGCTGCATCTCCCCATTGAGAGAGAGACGCCATGCGTATTTACGTACGAGCCTCAGCTATGTAGATATCATGCTGTCAAATAGTAGCAAGGCCTAAATGTAGCAAAAGTTATGCATTTTAAAATGAAAACATATGAAGGTGGATGTAGCCTTAATGTGTTTGCTGTGTGTTTTGTTACAGTACATCATTTATGATCAAGATTATCTTAAAAGTGACAGTACTGTATACTGTAGTAAATGAAAGTAAAGCCAGGAAGACACTTCACAGAAAAAGTGTGACTGTGCCCAAGTTTACGCATCCACATTTTGCGCAAATTACACAGTACACTTAGCGTCCTGCAAAAGAGCGTACATACATCCAGTTCCACAGCACTACTCCACAAGGAGTGGAAATACGGACAGCACCACTCTGCCATTGCTGACCACACTGTGGTCCAAGGGGGTCTATAGCAAAATCCTGTCAACAGGATTCAAGCACTCTGATGCCACCTAGCATCTACAGTTAGGTAGTGCAGCCCCTACGTTTACTGCCGTGGCAGCACCGTAGTAACACGGCAATAAGTAAGTAAAGCAGACAAATGAAATGAGTAACATCTGTATTGTCTTCAGATGATCTTAGTCTGAGCAGCTGGGCAGAACACAGAGATATTAAATTTATTACTGAGGAAGAAGAAGAAGAAAAACAGCAAATATTCACATCTGAGATGCTAGAACAAGATATTTTTGGCATTTTACTTAAAAAACAACTTAAATGAATAAACGAGGATGGATATTGTTGCAGAATAATTTTCTGACGATTGACTAATTGATTAATAACATAAAATCAAATCAAATTAACTTTATTGTCCAATTTTGTTGCATAAAAGTAGTCTTCAAGTTCCATGACAATGAAAATCAATATCACATCATTCACATCATACGTTACAAAAACAGTAGGTAAAAAACATTTTACACTATACTAGATACAACGTAAAAAATTGGCTCCACCAGTCTCTTTGACTCTTCCTACTGAGTACTGAGCATTGAGCATTACTGAGCATTGCATAACACATGGCCGACATGGACGCTGACAACATACTGTCAGAGAGAGAAGATGCCAAATTTTTAAATAAATTACATTTGTAAATAACCAAACCTGAATCAGCATGAATGGTATTAACCAGACCTGATGCCTGATATTTTTTACAGGTAGCAGAATTCTACTGCAGCGCAAGGTAAACTATGTGACAAAATTGACTGGTTACTCATTCTTTGCCCCCCACGGGGTATGTTCCAGAGCTAGAAAAACCCAACAAGGGGGCTCAGGGCAAAAATGAGGTGTGGGCCCCTACTGAGTCCCTAAACACTTGTTCCCCCAACCGTTTTTGCCCAAAATCCCAAACCAGTACTTCTACAATGGGATACTTTCCTGCACTAGGTTTGCTGTATGTCAGTAAGTTTGTGATAATTTGATTAAACAGTATTTCCAAACAAATTTGTAATTAATCAGATTACCATAAAGAAATAGCCACAGAGACACCCTGGTTCCCCTGAGGGTCTGTCACCTGTTCATCCAAGTGTCTTGACTAGTCGAGGCCTGGCAGTCATGAGCATTAGGTCTGTCAGTCTGTCATCATGTGCTGTTCTGAGATATCTTTTGACATTTTAATGCTGAAAACAATCTCCATCAAGTGTGGTACATAGTGGAAAAGCAACAGCAGTGTAGAAATACTTGGCAGTCTCTGAGAATGCTTAAGGCGATGAGTTCTGCTTGATCAAGGTAGAAAGTATGCCTTTGCTGTCACCTTCTACATCTGTTTCAGTCATGGGGAACAAAGGTGTAGGAAACTGACATAGTGGCTGGCGAGGTCATATTGGTGTGACATATTACACATATGCACGGACAGAACCTGTCAGTGTGGACACAATGCCTGCAGATTACGCTTGTACCAGAGTAAACTTTTTTTTTCAAATAAAAACTAAATATATTGTTCAGCATTTATATAATCATTTGGTATAGTATTTGGAAAATGAACAGAAAGTATAAAACATGATATAAAATACGAAACATCATCACAACAGGAGTCTGATCTGTGGTGTTAAAGAGGTTAATTTTCATTTTCCAATTATGTTTTCCTAAAGACAATTTCCAGTGTATCTGAAGTTTATCATTTAGCATTTCAATGTAAATCCATCCAATCCACGCAATCAATTTCATAAGCAAATCCCTCAGGGAAGCTAATCACTTTAAATCCCAGTACAGGATTTTACTGCCATGGCAGCGTTGGCGTCATATTTTCCAACAGTGGATACAGTATCTCACTTTAAAACAAAAGACGTTAAATAATTGCATAATGCAAGTGGGATTACCTGTGATAATCCAATATGCTGAGCGTCTGACAGCTGTGACGAAGCTCAGAGGCAGTAATGTGATCAGTGTGCTGTAATTGGTGTAATCATGAAAACAAATCTCTGCATAGATTTAAGCTCACGGGAGAGAACCTTGGTTCTCGTCTTTCCTTTGAAAACAAATAGATGTCTATGTTAAAAGCTCTTACTATCAGAGGAAGCCAAGCGGCTGACAGTTCTTGGTTTTCCTAAAAGTTAAGATATGGTAAAATGTTCATTAATTTCTTGTCTGTCTCCAATTAAGGTTTATTTGAATTCCAAAAACTGATGAATGTTTAAATGAGTCCTTACAGCTAGAAAATAAGATAGAATTTGAAACAAATACCTCTATTTCATGATGTTGAAATTCAAATAAAATGACAGTGGCTGAACAAAAGAAGACTGAAAATTCAGTTTCTCCAAAAAGGTGGCCCTTTGGCTTAATTTACCCCAGATCAGAAGTAAATTAATCCTAGTGGGAGAGTCCTTGTGCCATCTGGGGGCAAACTTATCCACTAAAGTACTGATGCACTGTATCTTGGCAAGATATAAATATATTGTTTCAATGTCAAGTGATCTTGAATTAGTCTTAAATACAGTTTAAACTGCAATTAGCTCTTCTTAGCCATGGTTACCCAAGAGCTGAGGATGCCCAATATGAATGCCACAGGGCCTGAATGTTCCAATTCAAAAAGTTCCCAGTCAGTAAAATGCCCTGATTCATTAAGCTCTGATGCAAATGAATCTTTTATGGGAGCTTTTATCTCTCCTCACTTGTTTTCATTAGCAAAGAGCAACAAAAAACGTATACCGTAGGTAGCAGACAGACCGTCACTATCTCTGGTTAAAATGACAGACATCAGCGGCAGCTAATTAACGTTAATTCTGTAACAGCTATAATAAAAAATTGTGATTTTCTGTTATTTATATCCCGTTACGATGTCAGTATCTATGTTAAGTAAACATGGTCAAAGTTCCAAAACTTGAGGTAAACGTATGTAAATGCCACCTGCAAGTCAAAAGCCAGGGCTTCAACCAGTTCTGAACACAGTTTGTTTGAACACAGAACAGTTTGTAACGCATGCCCACAAACAGCCGTCTGTTCTGTAGTCTTTATTGCTAAGGTTGTTGCTAAGGTTTTTCCATGCGTTGTTTGCGTTGTCCACTTTGCATTGGATTTGGAAACCAATCAGAACAGTGTGGGTTTATCAACAGGCGGTCGTAAAGAGAGAGTCAAAACTGCCTGTTTCAGGCAGAGGCTGAGTTGAGGGGCTTCATAAAGGCCACAAGGAGTTTTTCTATACATAAGGAGCCCCAGATTAAAAATGTAGACCTGGAAATGTGTGGATCATGTCTTCTTTGGTGAGCGCTCTACAGATGCTGTCTGTATTCAGACTGTTTGAGAGTAAAGAGACACATCACTCAGTGGTACCACAGTATGACCGCCAGTGGTGCCTAGCTCCTCCAGTTTGGACACCATTGCAAAATTTGGAATATAATGAAATCGGAAATATATTTATTACTGAAGCAATATGAAATTGTATAAATTATATAATCTCAGAGAAAGTGTTGCATGGAAAAATCTAAAAGAAATCAAAGTGCACAAGAAGTTAAGTTAAATTTTCTTACGCTTTCATGGAGTATGCAGATATAGTTTACTTCAGAAAACTGGTGAGGTAAGTGCAATGAAACCATTATACCTTTTTTATACTCAACAATGGAATTTTGACTAACTTACTGCCACAGCCCATTTTACCATTAAACTTCATTAACACTCAAATGTAGTCTTGCTTGGTATTACACCTAAATAAGATCATGTCAACTCACTGAAGCAAAACTTGGCTTAATGCAACTCCATGGGCTTTAACAAAACTCTAACTTAATCTGCTCCATCACATCCCTGATCATCTCCCTACATTTTTCTGTTGAACTATGATATAACACTACCTTGTGCTTTGGCAATAACAGTAAAGAATCATTTCAAGGTGCATGAACAAACAAATAATGCAGTTTTTTATGGACAAGACTGTCCATAAACATACACTATATGACTATGGATCCATATTAGAATACAATATGCATTTTACTTTATTTGCTTAAGAAATCTGGACGTAAATGTTGTTATTTTGTAATTTTCTCTACATGTAGCAATGTATCCACTAACGACGGCAACATGTGGCAAGTTACAAACAGTTCTAGGGTTGCTGTGTTATAATGACTTTAATTTTTTTAAGACTGGTTGTGTTGTGGAAACTGATTTTAGCCATGACACAAAACCTTAGTATATAAAACTTCAATCTAGACCCAGCTGCTAATGCAAGCTGAGGTGCAGGAGCACATGGGTGAAGACAAAGACGCAATCATGCAAGTGAAATGTTGACGTGCACACATTTGCAAAAGCATACATTATGTAAATTATTAGTCTAAAAGCTTTCACCAAAAACGTACCCTTGTTTTTTAAAATGTCTCTGCGAAATATTCCAAAGGAGTTACAGCACTAAAGAAGCTAACAGAAGAGTTTTGTTTTTTGGGGGTTTTTTTGTTTTTTTTTAAAAACAAGAAAACTTAAAAGATCCTTGCTCGTAATGTAATCCACGCATGCTGGAGCCTCTCTATGCACCCTGGACTCATGAAGCAATGGCATATGACTGGGGGTCACTCATCAGGATGGGGAGATAGTCAGCTCACCCCCCTGCCGAATCTGCTACCAGGCCAGTCCAGGTTTTCAAACATAAACATCAGATTAAATATCAAGTAAGACCATCTGTACATCCATCTCAACATCGAAGGAAACAGTCCTGGCCACATGGATCTTCTGGGGTTCCTAACCGCCCAGATGGCGGCCTTTTCTCCCCGCTGAGGTCGAGAGGAGGTTCCAGGTGCATCGGGCTGGTGTTGAGGGGCTTGAGAGGAGCTTCTACCCTCTGGCCACTGGGATCCTGGATGGGATTGCTACATAGGACTGTCATCTGAGACCGTTTATCGTACCACAGAGCATGCCTGTCAAAACCTGCATCAAGTTCAAAGCAGTGTTACATCAGCAAAAACACCTGGGCTGTGTTTCATGGAATGCTTTTTGGACTACTGTTGATACTCATTGCTGTATTGTCTGTACGTGTCTGTCTGGCCAGAGCAGTCAACATTGATGGAAAACAACTGGGACAACAAGTGATTGAGCTTGGGACAAATGCTGGCTCATGGCCAGTTGACACCCCTACAGTGAGTCTTCATCATAACTTACTGGGATATTTTGCAGTCTATTCCTCTGTCCTGTGGCACGGATGAGCCCAGGTGCCACAGCGCATCACTGATCCAGTGGACCGGTCATCTGCCACCCCATTTTGGAGAGTAGCAGGTCTCCTCTTCATGCTGATCCTGCTCTCTGGAGATGTTCAGCTAAATCCTGGACCAGTGACACCTGGAGTGCTGCAGAACTTCGATGCTGATTTGCGCCCGAGTGTGTCTGGGACTCCTCTGGTGCCAGTAACGAATGAGCAGCAACTTTCTGAGCCGGGCTTCTCCCTTAACAGACTAAACTTTGTTAACACGAGGCATGATGGCTCCATGAATAACTTTTCACTACTGGGCTGTGGAAACCTTGATAGGTCCAGTGTCTCTCTCACAAAACCTGCTGCTGACACCACTGCATGTTGAAACCCTGCAGCAAGGAGGCAGAAGTTATTCAAAACCTTCCAAACTGTTAATCATGCAAAAGTCTTCTAGGACCCGAAGCTGAAACCAAAGGGACTATTCGGTGGACATTTTAACATCAGAAACATTACTGCAAAGAGCAATCAGCTAACTCATGTTGTGTCTGACTCAAATCTGGACTTTCTCTGTCTGACTGAAACATGGTTGAAACAAACAACTCCTGCGAGTGTGTTCATGGTGCCCGGATACCATTGTTTCAGAAGAGACAGACCTGATGGAGGAGGAGGAGGGGTCCTTTTTTATGTGAGAGACAACATCAAATGTGAACGTGTGGTTTATAATGCGGGTAACACATTAGAATATATTGGGATAAAAATAATGTTGTCCCAAACAAATGTCTTTTAACATCATAGGTGTCTATAGGTCCCCTTCTGCAGATGACACTTTGATTAACTCAAAGTGATTAACTCACAGAAGTCTTGAAAGAGTGCAATCTCAACAAGAATTATTACTTATGGGTGATCTTAATGTGAACTGGGAGGATAAAACTATGAGAAAAAAACTAAAAAGGATCACAGAGAAATTCCAACTAGAACAACTAGTAAAGGGCTGAACTGGGATTGCAAAATGCTCCAGTACACAAATCGCTCTGATATTTACTAACAAACCAGAAAGAATAACTAAAAGTTATAATTTAATCACTGGCTTATCAGATCATGACCTAACCCTATGTGCAAGAAAATTGACTAAAAGTAGATTTAAGACCACAGCAACTAAGACAATGATCCTTCAATGCATACCCAGAGCTAAGCAAGAAGAATTTTCCAGTGAAATTAACAGCTTGAACTGGGATGATGTACTGTCCTCTGATGACCTGGACTATGGCTGTGATACTTTTACTCACAGAATCATCTCTGTGAGGGAAAGATTTAATATGAGGATACAGATAAAATCTAAAAATAAAAACAATTTGCCATGGTTTAATGAAAATTTGTGGAAACTAATGAAATCTAGAGATGCTGCACTAAGGAAGGCAATTAAAACTAGAAGAGACACTGACATGCTGATTTAGAAAAGTTTAAGGAACAAAGTTATCCAAGAGCTAAGAGAAGCTAAATCTCATTTTTATCTCAATATTTTGAATGAGGCAAAAGGCGACAGTAAATTGACCTGGAAAAACATTGATAATCTCACATGGAGGGACCCAAAATTTTTAGGGATTTTAGAGATTTTAAACTCAAAGTACAGGGAAAGTTCATTTAAGATCATCTTACTGTTGCTTCTGTCTTTGATATTTTTTTTTCTTGAGTCTGTATATGAGTTAGTAAAAAAATTAATGAAGAGGACACTAGATATTGTTCCTATAGATGCTCCAGGTCAGGTTTTCGAGCTGGTAGAAACTAATGAGTTACAAGTAAAAAAAATCATCAGCTCCTTTATCAAATCACACAAAGATATTTTAACTCCCCCTATTGCTCATTTCATTAAATAAATTAAACTAATTGTCTTTTAAACACAGCGTCTTGAAATGTGCCATTGTCATGCCTATTTTTAAATCTGGAGACTGCCTTGAAGCCAGTAACTACAGACCAATAAGTATACTGCCAGTACTCTCAAAGGTTGCCGAGAAAGTTGTCATTAAACAACTCACAATATTTCTTAATACAAGCAATTTTGGTCTACATTGTATGCACTTTGGCTTTAGAGCATGTCATTCCACCGAAACTGCTACCTTGCACTTAATAGAGCAAGTTAAATCAAGACTTGACAAAGGAGGAATAGTTGGTGCCGTATTTTTAGATCTGCGTAAAGCATTCGACACAGTCAATTATGATGTTTTAATATCAAAACTCTCTAAATGTAACTTCTCATCTGGAGCACTGGCATGGATGTCTTCATATTTATCCAATAGGATACAATGTGTTAAAGTTGGTGACACACTGTCCAATAACATGAACTGCACAATGGGTGTTCCACAAGGGCCAGTGTAAGGTCCCCTATTATTTAGCCTATATATTAATCTCCCTCAACAGTGTCATGATGCAGAACTTCAAATGTATGCAGATGACACCGTACACACATGCAAAAACAGTTAGCAGAGTTAGCTGCTGCTAAGCTAACAATCGCATTGGAAAGGATCACACATTGGCTTGATCAATCATGTCTGAGTCTAAATGTAAACAAGACAAAAGGTATGTTTTTCTCTAAAACTATGGTACAACCTCCTAATGCTGATATTTTCATAAAAGGTGAAAAAATGCTTTCTACTGTTTGTTGTTGTGCTGTTGTATGTTTTTTGTCAGGGACTACAGATGCAAATTAGCTTCAAGCTAACTCTGGTGCAGTGCATCTTTAATGTTTCAAACTGCACACTGTCCCATTCAATAAATAAAAATATCTGAGAAGAGATTATATGCTGACAAATCAGTAGTTTTGGCTTCGGTGGACGGGAGGTACTTTTGAAGCCCTTTTATAGTTTCCAATCCAGTTCTGAAAGAGAAAATTAAAGTGACAATGTCACTAAAGCGAAGAGAAATATATTATTATTTTGGTGAAAGTAGTGTAATAAGTAACATGTTACTCTAGTAGGTTGGTATGCCCCTACTAGCCCATATATGTGGGACTGATGTGTTGCTGATAACGCCTATTTAATAGGCTGATAACAGTCAAATCGAGTGGACAGAGTGAAGCCTCTTATCTAGAGAAATGATCAGCTGATCACCTCACCTCACTTTAAGAACCTCCCAGTTCAACATTGATTCATTACAGATCAGATCAGAACATTTGATCTGATCAGCTCCATAGTTGTGAATCAGGACCTTAAGTATTTGGAGTAGGTAGCTGGTAAAGAACAGGAGGCTGCAGCTGTTAAGTGAATGTGTCAGATACATTAATCTATCATTTCATATATAATGCAGCTCAAATCATTTTGAGGTTGTGAACATTAATTTGTCTGCCTTTAATAGCTGCAGTGTTTCTGCTTCTCAGCCAACAAATGTGATTAGACATCTTTGAGCTGTAGTTATTTTAGCTTTCAGTTCAAATGTTGAAATGCAAATGTAATAAGATTTGATAAGGAATGCAAAGAAATTCAGATTGAATCTCATCCCTACAGATCTGTGATGACGGAAAAAATCTACATAAAGTGTGTTAGTTTGGTGTTGTTCCACCATGAGCCTCCAGAACAGCTTCAGCAAGCCTTGTCACACAATCTGCAGATTCTTTTGTGTGTGGAACCCTACTGTTGGGATGAACAGCATCCTTCCAAAATATATTCCCCCATTTGGTGTTTTGATGATGGTGGTGGAGAGCACTGGTTTTCATGGTACTCCAAAATCTCCCACAGTTCTCTACATATTTATTTGTATCAAATTCAGTTTTGGTTTGCAAGCCGCCTTGACAGTGCTGACCTTTGAGGGGACCATTTACTATCACACTAAAAAGTGTTCCACAAAAGAGCAATGGCTTGCAGACAGTTATGAGACAGGACTCGATGGTACAAATTTGTCTTTTAAATAAACTGTGTGAAGTTATTGTCCTATCAGTGACAGAGCTAAGATAGCCTAGTCTAGTTAGCTCATCAGCTACAGAAGTTAATCAATCCTGCAAGAAGTTAAGTCACCAAGCTTCTGGAACCACCTATTTCATGTTCATGAGCAAATGTGACTGAGGCATGACCACCACTTAAGGTAACAAATGCACTTGTTGGGTAAGTGAAAGTTTATGGTTTTGGTTTACACAAAATGTCTCATGCTTCAAGTAACTGCGGACTTAACCTTAAAGAACTGCCAGTACCTAAACAAAATTTTAATAATGCCGTAGTTACTGCCTGGGTACATTGTACTGCAAAATCTGATATTGAATGAAATACTTTGTTAGTGAATATTTTACATTTTCTCATTGTGTCTACAGAAAATGTCATCCAGGAGGCATTACATTTCCCTCAAATGGTACTTGCTCTTGTAATTTAGTAGTACATCAGTGTCATTTCTGGGAGACAGGGTTGCCTGCCTAAGAAATCCTCTATATCATTGCACACTTCTGCCTATACTGCTGACAGACAAGAGTCATAATTTACACGGCACCTGGAGGTCCCTTGTCAGTTAAACACAATCATTAGTCATATTTAGGCATTTGAATAAACAACATATTTATATACTTGTATTACCAATTTGGTAGCACTCATTGATTTTGCTGCTGGTTCTTACCACTTTATGCCAGCAGTTATGGGACCTTTCTGGTGGTAAACTTTTGAACCTGAAGAGCTGATGCAGACCGCCTGAAAGCACCATTACTTCTGGACAAGAACACCAAATGATAATGAGGTCAATCTTTTGCCGAGTGTTTCATTTGTGGAGGGATTGTAGGTTTTTCCCATGAGCCTTCAATCCTCTGAAGGCTGCAGAACTGTTACGCTGAGTATGTCATCTGAAATCTTTGTCATTTCTGAGGTAGAGCCACTGAAGACAATTAACCTCAAATATATCCTCCTACTTATTTCTATTTCCTCTCCTCTCACTTTACATGATCATATTGTAGAATACTGTTAAAATACTGAGGCCTAACATTGCACTTCCTTATTGTTGGCTGCCTGTAACTAGTTTGAGCAGTTGAAGGTTATTTTTCTGCTGCATTCATTGTAAGTCACTCAGTAGAATAGAAGCATCAGCTGAATGTCTACAATGTAAAATGTAAATGTAACCTCAAATCACATATTCCTTTACTCTGTGTCACTGTGCGCCTCTTCATGTATTTTATCGTCACCAACATGTCAGCCTCCCCCTTAACCTCTCCTTTCCTCTCTACCTTCCCCCCCCCTTCTCTCCCTCATTCTGGTAGAACAACAGAAACCAAGTCGATGGCAGTGACAGGTGACGGTTTAGATGAAAGTCCCTGACTCCAGCGGCTGTCAC
Source organism: Thunnus albacares (assembly GCF_914725855.1). Taxonomy (NCBI): domain Eukaryota; kingdom Metazoa; phylum Chordata; class Actinopteri; order Scombriformes; family Scombridae; genus Thunnus; species Thunnus albacares. The sequence continues at coordinate 2,398,196 of NC_058115.1, forward strand.
AGCGCTCAGCAGAGAACTGAAAGAACCAAAGGAAGAAAGGTTTTAGTTGGAGGGGAATGGAGGGAGGCGAGGAAGGAGCGGAGGTGGAGATGTGAACTGAAGTCGTGGAGTGTCGCCCCCGGGGCTCTGAGCCTCTAATTGACTGCAGTGGGCTGACAGAGGCTCTTTGTGACTGTCATTGCCGACACACACACACACACACACACACACACACACACACACACAGAGGTTTGTATTTCTATACTTGTGAGGGTTATTTGCACTCCCTCTAACCTTAACGCTTATCCTCACAGCCACATGTCTGGTCTTAAACCTTACCCAAACCTCATCTAAATCCACATCTGCATTTCTAAGAACATTATTCAATGGATTCAAATGAAATAGGTACAATCAGGCCCTGCTTACACCTGGCATTAATGTGCATCTTGGGTGATCTGATCTCAAGTGGACAGTTGTGAATGCACCCAAGACGCAGTGAGGACGCACTGAGATCTGCAGGATCATTGAGATGATCTGGGACGCATGTGGCCGCATTCATCTAGCAGTGTGAACACAATGCATCCTGGGCCACATTGAAGGACTGCCTACACAACTGACGCCCTCTATTTTCCGGCAGACTAGGCACAGGACTTGCATTGTTGCTTTCGTTCCTTGAATGCCTCTGTCCAAAGCTGCGTTTGATTACAGGACTTGTTTGATTACAGGATAAACAAATGCATTATTTTGTTTTTCCATTTTTCATGTGAATTAAAAGAAAACAAAATCTACTTCCCATTTTTCCAGTTCCAGTTTTTGTCTTCAAATGGGTAATTGGAATAGAAATGAAACCAAACCAGAAAATAACTTGTTTTTTGCTTGTCTGACTAAAAAGCTTATTTCAGAAGCTAAACATTTAATTCTGTTTCCCCTGGATAGTTTCCTCTGTCCTGTCAAGTTAACTACAGTTTTTAGTTTTGCTGTGCTGCTTGATATAATGGAGCTCAGGATTTATCAGGAGGATGGCTGCTTTACTCCAAACACTATATGAACCTTGACTGTGTGTGTAACAGCTGACCAATTGTATGTGTCGAAGAACACAGAACATTAACTAACATTAGATCCTGACCAATCCTGTTGGCATGTCAGAGATTTAAATAATCGATTAAGTCATGACGGGGCACACAATGCATTGTATATTTGTTTATCCTGTTATCAAACAAGTTGAACACAGCTTTGGATGGAGGGTACATGCCGGTTAAAAACAACAGAGAATTTGTTTTTTGCAAACGGGAATGATGTACATGTTTGGTGTAATCAAGGCCTCAGTGTATTTGTTTGTAGAAGCAAAGACGTCCAACTATGCCTATGTATGACACACATTTGCAAAGTCAACCATATAGTAAACTGTCTTATGTGTGATAACTTCGGAGTGTAAATGACACTGCAGAATCCAAAATAAGGGGAATATTTTTAGAATTTTTCTATAGGAGTCTAACACCTATAATCAGCTAGATCTACATTCATTTTTTGTTGGCCACTTGAGGGCAGTGCAACAAGACATAAACACAAAACACAGCGCTTATACATTTACTCTGGTGAATGTAAATGTTTTATGGGCTTGTCCCAGCAAACAAAATAATGTCCCCGGATGTCCCCTAAAGGTCCCTGTGAAGATCATAGTTCTCTTGGTCTCCTGAATGTTCGAGAGATGTGCCCTGCTTGCTGGGTATACTTAATCAGTATACTAGTTTAGGTTTTTGAAGGATCAGCTTCATGGCTGAAAGAAAACGACATCATGTTGCTAGGAGACGGAACGTGAACTGTGACCTCTACTGTCAGGGTCACACACCACAGGCGTTTCTCAATCTGCGTCTGTACTTGTGTTCTTGTAGACTTGTGACACATCATCAGTTGCAGCCCAACTACTGTTCCAATCAAAGTCCACATCTAGCTAAGTACAGTCCAAATACCTGGATGTGTTCTTGCTCCGCCCATTTTATCAGGGGTTCATCAGGAGCTGACTTGTGTGGATATGAAACAGCCAAGTATCCCAGAATAGCCAGGATAAAAGCTGTTGTAATTTTCACTGTATTTTTTCACGTTAAAAGAGTATATTGAGAAGTGTTCCTAATATTATACCTCCTTCATGTATGTTAATGATGTGGACAAAATATTTGTAAAAGTAGAATTTAGGGCAGAGCTGTTGTGTTGGACTGCACAGGTGTTCCTGATAAAGTGCTCAGTGAGTTTATATTCACTTCTAACCCCTACAGTAACTGGGTAACATTTCTTTTCTTGAGTGGATTGTTGTCATCCTCCTATCCTGTTCCTTCACAGAAATACATAAACATGCATCTATTTATGTTAATACACTCACAAGCACACTCACAAGTAGTTGTACAGAAAAAGAAATGCATAGAAAAATCCTGCATCCATGCACATGTCAACACATAATCACAAAAACACACACGCATGCACCAACTCCCACGATGGCTGTGTCTTGGCTGTATTCCAACAAATTAGACTCTCTGTTTCCTCCTCACCACTCCTGACACACACACACTCACATGCACACAGTCACACACACATACTGTAATTCTAGAAAACGGGTGACAGATGCAGCAAGGGAGTTTTTTTTCGAAGCCTTTTATCATGCCAAAGTTCCACTGGGACTCATTCAAATGGACTGCTCTGACAAAAACATGTTGATAATGGCCACGCCACATATAGCTGGGACAGGGGGACCAGAGGGGATGGGGGGAATATTCGGATGACTGGATGGATGGATGGAAGGATAGATAGATGGCTTGATGGAAAAATAAATTGGTGAGTGGCTAGGGAGGACAGGAGGTGGTTGTCCCAAGAGGTGCGGTCAAGACCAGATGGCATTTGTGTTTGAATCCGTGACTACGTGTTGACAGCAGGGAGACACACACACACACACACACACACACACACACACACACACACACACACACACACACACACACACACATATGCTGAGCTTAGGTAGGAAAAAATAAACAAGTAATACTCAACTCAACTAAAATGCCTTGGCCAAGGAATGTTAGGTTTGAAAGATGTGTAAAACTACACATTTATTGTGATATACGTGGTGTAACGACAGGTGTAGTAACAGGCAAGAGGACTCAAATGCACCACTCAGAAACAGAACTGTTTGGTCAAAACAGTCTTTACTTGAAGAAGTACGTTACACAGAGAATCAGCCTGAATGTGAGCCAAACGAAGTCCAGTAATGGGAAGACATAGGCAAGGTCCAGGGAAAACAAAGCAGGGATCAAAAATACCAGGAGAGTAACACACTAGAAAAAGGCTGGAACGCTAGACTTGGAGGTACTAAGACAAACTGGCACAGAGAGAGGGGAACACAAAAACTAAATACACTACGGAGGGAAGACCAATGAAGGGCAGGTGAAACTAATCAGGGCAGAGAAGACAATCACACAGGCAGGAAACACACAAAGGCAAGCAAGTAAAGTATCAGGAACCAGAGGAATGGTGAGTATTTTAAAATAAAACTGGAAACGGTGACAATGAAGCACATAACGTAGGGAGCAGGGCAGACATAAACAGGAAGGAAAGTCCAGGGGCATCTGGTGGACAGGTGGAGAAATGGCAAAGGTTAAAGCAGAGTGCTGAAGGCAGAGACAGAGACAAAAAGGGACCTAAGCAGGAATCATGACACATGGAATATTTACAGCCTATAACATTCAGGTAAAGCTTGTATGGATCTCATTTTGGGGCATTGTATGTCTTTATTACATAGAGAACAGTATGGAGATGATAAGAAATGAGGAGAGAGAGAGAGGAATGAAAGATGCAACAAAGTTCCCCAGCCAGACATGAAAATATCAGGCGAATAAGTGCAAAGTATATTTTGTTAAGTAAAATGTTCTTTAAAAATATACTATATATAATATATCTTCTCCACATCTACACCCCTTAGACAATGGACTGCTTTCCACACCTCACACCAGACCTGCTCTGTTGGGGGACAGAACCTTCAGTGCTGCAGCTCCTCCGCTCTGGAACGCTCTCCCTGCCTCAATCCACAATGGTGAGTCTTTAAAGCTGGTTGTAAGACACATCTGTTTAGCCAAGCTTTTTATTAACTCACCTATTGTGTATGTGTGTGTGTGTCCTTGGGTTACGAGAAAGGCGCTTAAAATCAAATGTATTATGTACTATTATGTATTATTATGTAGTATTATTATTATTATTATTATTATTATTATCATACCCAGGACATTTATGTAACCATATTTATCACAGGCACTAGGCACAAGCACAGGAATGTAACTGTTGTAGAAAAAAAGTGCTATAAATGTTCTTTTATAAAGGCAATATCAAGCTGTAGGGTCCTGTTTCCACCCACAACGAGCGGCTGGGAAAGAAAGACAGAGAGAGAAAAAAGAGAGAGAAGGAACCACACAGTGATGAGTGCAAATTGCAAAAATTGCATTATATTCTCTTAAATTTTTGTAAGGTCAGTTCTGCTCCCTTCAGTTTGATAGACTTGTATACAAACATACATTTTTATGAAGCGCAGATATAGTGGCACATCACAATAACACATCTTGAGTGCCCACAGCTAGATTCCGGCCATGGACCTTTGTTGCGTGTCATACACCTCTCCGTATCCATGTTTCCTGTCGACACTGTCGATTGTCACATAAAGGACAAAAATACCAAAAATAATTTTTAAAAAACTGTTTGCCAGTTCTTTTTCAATGAACCACCTGTGGCCATCAGCAGCAGCAGAGTGTGGCATCTGCAGTCTTTGTTTTTTGTTTTTTTATCTGCTAATTGTATGCACAGTTCACACAGTGTTGGTACCTTTGCTAATTATTTAAATCAACCGTCACACCAGGATCTAACAATCAAATGACTACTTGTGCTTTTAGTGTAAGTAATGTTCCAAACCCCATTTTCTTTGGATAATCAGAATAAATTGTCATGTCAAAAGGATTATTACTGAATTCTCATTTTATGTGTTTTTTTACAGTAGTGGCATCTTTGTGCACATGTAAATGTATACTGATATGACTGAGTGAATGCAACCTTTGAATCAGCTATTAAAAATATATATAGTCAACAAACAGTGTTAACTCATGTCATATACATACTGACAGGAGTTCAGTTTCTCCTCAAATGAAGCTCTGTCTCCACCTCTCACCTGACTAATGACATCACTGCACCTGCACGTGTAGCTGCAGTGATGTCTGCTGCTTTTCCCTGTAGAATCATAAATAAGTTGTTTTGCTTATGGCCATAACATGTAAATGCTTCCAAGGTATAGTGAGTCAACTCTTCTTCTGACATGATTTCTTGTGACTGCTGAGGAGCTGGTGAGGAAACCCTCTGTTGTCCACCTTCATAGGTAAATGAAACATACAGGCAAACAGCATTACAGGCCCAGACATGTAATGTTAGTGTTTCCTTAAAGTGCTTCTCCTCGACTCCACGCTGCCTAACACACTTTGATTAAATATTCCTGATAAATAAATCAGTGCACACACTGACACAACCACATGGTCACACGCACACACATACAGAAACATGCAAGACACACTGTCAACATCCTGATTCCATTGCCCTCTGCACTGATTTCACTCTCATGCATAATGCATTAGCTAAATGCTTAAGTTGAATTATTAGGATGTTTTATTCAGGAAGGGGTCGGGGCTGCCTCTTTTCTCTCTGTTAAGGAGGGTTCGTCGGGGAGGGGGCGAGGCGCCTAAGCGCTTGGGCACTGTGGAACATGATTTGGATTAATTAGTAATGGTGAGTGTAAGGTGCTGGAGATGTAACATTAATGTAGACAGGCTGAGGGCTACCGTGCTAACAGCTGCTTCCTCTTATCTGGCAGAGCGGAGGAGATGCCAGATTTCAGAGTTTAATCCTCAGGTCAGTGGAGCAGCAGCTCAGCCTCATGTCCCCTCAGAGACACCGTACACACACTGGACAGTTATGGTCTTTAATCCAAACAGACATTAAGTGGAGCTTTCATTAGACGCATACTGATAAATCAGTGCAGCAGTGGTCTAATCAATAGATTCAACCCAAATATACTCAGTGTATTATAATTATCATCCTCACTGTTACTGGAGCTTTAATGCCCTATGGGCTTAATGCTGCTTCATGTGTTTTCCAGCCTTTATTTTGGGAGATAAACTTATATGCTTTTTTTCTGAGAATGAGGGGGAAACAGCTAGCTAGTTTTTAGCACCTGGAACTATTGAACAGCAGCTAGTCCCTGGTTCCTTCAGTTGAAACACAAGTTAAGTTCCTGAGTTCCTCAAAAGGTTCTTGGTCACCTGGGAAAGTTCCTGCAGTGGAAATGCCCTACAACACATCAAGCACCCAAGCCACAAGGTTTAGAGGTGTTGGTAGGTGTATTTTTTACTTTTTTGCTAAGCTAGGCTAACCATATCCTAGCTCTGTACTTAACACATGGACATCTCACCCCAGCTAAGAAAGCAAATAAGTGTATTTCCCAAAATGAATTTACCAAAACAATTCACTGCCTGAGAGACTGACTACGTCCTTGAAGGGGATGTGTTCTGTACATTTTCAGGTCTATAGTTATTTTTTGGGGCTCCATTGAAATATCTTTGCGTGATTTACAGTTAAATACAGTTAAAACAGGCCATTTTAGCTCTTTAAGGCCCCCCTCCCAATGAACCCAGTCTCTTTGGGAGACTTCCTCCGGCCCCAGAGGCTACCTCAACAAACCTTGAAGCAAACTATAGTCATCAGATTTCTTTACTACTTGTTCTCATTCTCATCCTCAAAATGTCACCTTTTCAAATACATGTGTATATGTTCGAGCCGGAATCCGATCTGAAATATGAGAGTGGTCAGCGTGAACACATGGTAAAACCTTAGCAACAACCTTAGCAACCAAGGCTGTGGAACGACAAAAATAAATTCAAGTTTTGGAACTTTGACCATGTTTAACATGTGACATCATGACAGTATATAAATAACAAAAAATCACAGAAAGCATATGTCCCCTTTAACTGATGTGATTGAATACCACAATAAAAAAGTTTATCCAGAATTACCTTAAAATATCCCACAAAATTCTTTAAGTTGCCATCAGAAAACGTCTTGAAAATAACTCCAACTGAAGATGTTTGAGGCCACACAGTGGAATTTTAAAAACAAACATGGAAGACGATATCAAGAAAAGCAACTGCCCACTGACAGTTCACCTCACTAACGACCCAAAACACAAGGTGGCAATTATACTGATTCTTTTTATTGGTCTATGATCAGGTCACAAGACAAAACTACAAAATACTGTTGATTTTTTCAGTCAGAAAAACACTGACCAAGGCCAAGCCAGATCTGCTAGTTCCCATGGATACTTCTATATCATTGCCATTAGTAGCTGTGTGTGTACGGTGGGGATGTAAACACATCTCCAAATGTCTCAGTGTCCCACTGGAGCTGCTCACTGGTTGTTGAAGGTTGTGAATGTGTGTAACAGAGAGAATGTCATGCAGCACAGTGCTGAAGAACAGTATGTATGTTCAGATGGACCATTCTCTGGAGGAGTAAAGGCCAACAAGGGTATATGGTGCTGAGAGGCACGTTTGACCCCTAAACCACCTCAACATGGCCTCTTTCAGGTGGACTTATTGTAAAGGGAAGGCGGATAATAAAATTAGTCCTGCTCATCTATATCTATAATTTTAGATATTGCCATATAACAGGAGGTGTTTCTGTGAAGATGTACAACAGGAAAATTATGCAGGTTTTGTCACCATTTAGGCTTATGGAATAATTCAATTTAATACTATAATTAATATTATTATTATTCAAATTTCAAAATGTCGATTTGTCTAATATTTTTTATGACCAAATAAGTGCCAAATGAATGGCTAGCTCCCAGCAGCCTCGGCTGTCTAGTGCTAATTAGCAAATGTTAGCATGTTAACAAGTTTAACTAACAACTAACATGGTGAGCATGGTAAACATTGGTAATGATAATACTAACATGCTGATGTTTGTATTATCATTGTGAGCATGTTGTAGCACAAAGCTACAGCGTCACTGAGCTGCTGGCATGGCTGTTGGTGTAATCACGAGTCAGCTTTGTTTTTCTTTTTTTTAACCAAGCCAAATATCATCCCCTAATCATAACCACATAGTTGCTGCTGTACTAATGATGACAAAGGTCTCCTGCTCTTAAGAAAGTAATAATTCTAACCCACACCACATGTTTCTCTACTATAACAAAGTGATCATTTTAACCCAAAACATGATCTTTCCAAGAAATTCTAAACCTGGCCAAGCGATTTCGTGCCTAAACCTAACCAGACCTTGTCACATCATGAAACTGTGATTTGTGACCAGGGCTGTAGTGGTAAATAAAAGCTTGGGTAAACTCTACTAAACAATGTCATTGAAAACACTGTATGTAATTTAGATAAATAAGGGCCATATAGACTCTATATGGTCCCTATTTTAGATCAATGTTTGGAATATAACAGAATAACAAAACTGACTTGATGGGGAATGAATATGTTTAATCTTTGTCTTAAAGACAAATCGCGATCAAGATGAAAAATCTGCATTTTATGTTTCCTAATAGGCTAACTGAAACTGTCAGTTTTACAACAGTTACTGAGGTCAACAACTCTTTAACAGCTTAAGAAAACATCATATTAATGTAGTTGTGTCATGTTAGTACCTCTATCTGTCACAGATACAGGTGCAAGTTAGACTTTACTAGTCTGTATGTGTTTCTCTTTCCTCCTTAAACTTTTCAGGTCTTTACTTTCAACATGTTTTTCTTTCAACATCAACACATCCTGCAGTTCTTCCTGTCTCCTAATTCTTTGATTCATGCTCTGAAAAAATCTGATAGAGCATAAAGCAGTACTTCTACTTACATAGCGTCAATTATAGTAACTATGGATTAACAACACACTGTGAGGATACATGAGCAGTTAAACTATTCACACTATCAAGCCACATTACTGTAGGCTACTGTAAAGCAGCAGCAAGCTTAACTGGATGGATAAAAAAACACTAATGTCAATTTAAAAATAAAAAATAAAAAACTAGCTCCACTGAGGAGTGTTTGCTAGCTTCTTACTTTCTGGTCTTCTGTCAGGCAGATTGTTATTTGATGCCGCACATGTCAGTTAATGTCATATATGATCCTCTGAACTCTGATTCATTTGTCTGTCTCATGAAAGCGGCTCCAGTCTGCCTGCTAGCTTCAGCACAAAGGGGGCAGTGGTTTGTTGGTCACTCTATGTTAACAGTAACAGCTGTCTCCAGGCTTCATACGAGGATACAATGTTCACACGGAAAACAAAACAAGTACTCCTAGAAGCTGCAACAGAAACTACAGTAAGAAGCTAGTCTGAGCTAACTGCAGTAAAGTGATGGAAAGCCTGTGTTAACACTCAGAGGAGGCTGTGTTACGCTATTTCAGAATTTAAGAGATGGATAAACAGCATGTACGTGTATTTAGCCTCCGCTATAGTCCTGTTTCTAACGGTGTCAGAGTGTATGATCAGAAAATCCTTCTGTGTCATTCTGGAGTGCATGTGTGGCAAGAGCAGGGGAAGTTATTTTATTAATAGTGTCAACTATTAAACTATAACCTTATAACTATACCTTATAAAATACCCGACTGAGACATGATTCCAAGAATATACACAAATCTTAGTTAACAATATAATACATTTGTCAGTACTAGTTCAACCCACACTATTTACACAACTGCCCTGCCATTGGTCATCTGAACTAAAAACACAGAAAACCACTCACACCACACACACACCCAGCTGACCAAAAGGAAGGCAGCAAAATCAGGAACAGCTACCACTATAACCAAAAAAAAAGAAAAAGAAAATAAACAAAACAACAACAACAACAACAACAACAATAATAACAATAATACAAAACAATGAAATGCGGGAGGCACAAATACAAAATAAATAACTCAAAGTAAGTAAAGTAAAGTAACTAAACTACCAATTAACTGAGAAGGAACCTAATGTAACTAAACAATAAATAGGACCACATGAACTGGTCCACCACCACTTCAAATAAACTTAAAAAAGGAGGAAAAAAAGAAAACTGAAAAACTTGCACTGCTTAGTGTCCTACATGGGCTGCTTAAGTTCACTCCTGACTGAACTGCAAATGCAAATGCAAACTACAATGCAAAACAAAACACAGAAAAACAAACAAAAAAAACAATAAAAGTAAAATCTGTCCATATACAGTAGAAAGAAAACAGCTGAGACAGAACCAGCAGATGTAGAGATGTAAAAAAAACAAACAAAAAAAAAAAAACAGCTGATGTTGCTCAGGGAGTGGGGTCTGGGCCACCCACCGTAGTGCACAGCCTGGCTTCAAAAATACCTGCAAAGTGCACGAGACACTAAAATTACCAAGTGGGGACTACGCTTGAATTAAAAGTAATGCAAACTCTCGTATACATACCAGAGGGCGAAGGCACAGCAGCGGGAGGATGAAAGCCACAAAACCGCAGCTGAATCACTAATGACAGCAGATCAGAGACCCAAAAGAAAAAGTTACATTTAGCTGGAGGCCAAATAAAAGTAGCTTAAAGCTAACGAAATAAAATTAAGCGAGCAGACCACGCAATGCAAGAGAGCAGAAGCAGATATAACACCAATAACATATGCTGTAAAAATACATACCTTACCACTGCTGGGAGACCAGATCGCAAGGAAACACGGCGAACACGCCAGTCCGTCAAACTGTGCACACGCCAGCTGCACGGAAATCAGGCTCCAGAAAGAGGCAAAATTGTCCATTAGAGGAGTGGTCACCTGCATAGATATAGCACTGAATGTGCTGCCCAGTAATAAGCGCATAGCTGATTCATTGAATGTTTTTTTTGCAGCGGCCCTCTTCATTGGCACCCACACTGCACTGCCACAGCCTCAATTCAGATTTTTTCAGGCAGGGCTAATGTCTTACTTTCTTTATTGAGTATAAAGTAAGGTCCTATCATTCAACTTTAGGGGAGTAATGAGTAAGTAATAATAGATCACTTCTTAATTAGTGAGCTGTTGAAGACACATACTGTGGTATTGAGTCTATGATGTCATTGGTTCACTCCAAAGCAGCTGATGGCTCACAAGGTGACTATTTTTCATATCCATAACTATTCCATAATCATGTCCATACTGTATGTCTCAGTGGATATAATCACGCAGCAGGTAATGATCATTACATTATCAATCCACCAAAACACAATTAACACTGTTGTGTGATGGCACATCTCCTGTTTAGTGTGTGTGTGTGTGTGTGTGTGTGTGTGTGTCACAGACTGAAAGCCCTTAGGGGTCAGTATGTTAGGCTGCACTCATTTCCCATCTAACAATATGGTACAATTAGCGAATTAGCATGGAGTCTGACCACACCTGAACACACACACACACAATCTGTTGCACCTATGATATCTTGGGAGCGCAACCACTCTCTCCCCCTCTGTGTGTGTGTGTGTGTGTGTGTGTGTGTGTGTGTGTGTGTGTGTAGCAGTTGTAGGTCCAACAGATGGTCAGATCAGTGTTGCATATGTTCTGCCCCCACTCTTCCAATAGGGACGATTAAAACACAACTCTATTTACAGCTTTATTTACGCCACAGCTACACTGGTTACCTGGGGGCATCCTGTTTCCTCTTTAGCATATGCAGTAGACACTTTGTTTGAGCATTTTTTAATCACAACAATAATAATGTCTTCCAGAGGGCATTGTTGCAAGACATTGCACATTAGAGCCATATTACACAGAAATTTAGGGAATTATTGTATTTGTTAGCACTCATTCAGCTGCTCAGACACTTCTGGCCGGTGTGACTGTGAGCCACAGCTCCACCTGTGGATCCAGGAGAGAAACACTGGACAACACAAAAACACTGTAAATAGATTTCTTGGTTGAAAAAGAACAAAAAAACAAAAAAACAAGTACAAGTACAGCACTTTTTAAAACAAAGTGAGGGTAAAGTGGGTAAAGTTTAAAACATGGCAAGTACATTGAAACATACACTGTAAAACATCATGCAGGAATTTAGTAGTACCAACTCATCTTTTGTCATTGACATAAATATATACGTTGTTGTTATCGCTTGTTGAGTTCACTCAGTTGAAGTTATGTTTTTACAACTCATGAGACGACTTTAAACCCACCCTCCTCCACTGTACTATATTTTTCAGTTAGATTTTGTGGCACAGAATCAGACCTTTGTTCTGTCATGTTTGTGTGTGTCAAAACAGACAAACAGAAAAACAACAGAAAAACCAAAACCTTTTACTCACATGCAGTGAAACCAAAGGATGGAAATGTTGTTCTTTAAAGGACGGGTTCAAAATTTTTCAAGTCTGTCTTAAAACAACAGTCAGGAGCCCAAATGAACATTGAAACAGGTTTTCTTGCTGTAATCATTCCTCCTGTTCATGCTGACCATTAGAAGATCCCTTCATAATGACCTTACAATGTAAATGATGGGAAATGGGAGGATGAGTAACAGGCACAGCCCAGCGCCCTGAGATTTGTGATTTGTGATGCGACTGGCTGGCCTGCATTATCATCCAGGCAGAGCGCCTTTTCAACCCCTGTTCTTAGTAGGACAGCCGTGGAAAGCTGCAAAAGGGAAAGCTGAATAACCTCTCATCTTCACACAGCAGGGTAAGGACTGAGAGTAAATGAGAAAGTAAAAGGCCACAGAGAAAGCTGGGCTTCAAACTCTGGGTGACTTTGCTTTAAAAGATGTAAGAAGCATGTGCAGTAAAAACACCAAAATACTCTGTTTCCCAAGGATATGTTCTCTGACATGACTGAGAGAACCCTGCCTATCGTGGCTGCACATCCAACTGAAAAATATCACAGTGCACAGAGGGACCAATAATGTTGTGAAACAACAGTCTGAAGAACTGAAACGAGACTTTATCGATCTGTTGATCACAGTCAGCTCTTTAAATGGTGAGGTGTGTATCAGTGGCCCTCTACCACCAGTCAGAAGAGGAGCTGAGAGATTCAGCAGATTGTTGGCACTGAACATGTGGTCCTGAACCACATGAACTGTCTATTCAAAACACTTTATTGACAATTTCAACTTTTTCTGAGGCTGCAGACATTTTTTTTAAGGCAGATGGAATTTGTCTTATCAAGCCAGGAGTAAAATTGTTCACCTTTAACCTGTTTTACATCCTGCATCACCCATCCAAGGACAAGAGACAAGAGGAATCAAAACAGGAAGAAGACATAACTCAAGTGCAGCAGAAACCTTGAGGGAGAGCCACCTTGGCCACCATCTGAGGAAAGCTTTGATAATGGAAGACATCCGAGCTGAGAGGAGGAGTCCACCCCCCCCCTCACCAACAACTGTCTCTGAGGATCCACTTCCTTCACCACCCGAGGCCCCATCCAGGTCATCCTCCTCTCAAGTTACCCCCCCCCCCCTTGGAGTTCACTGACCACATGAAAGAGCTAGTCACTGCTCGGACCAAACTTACCCCACATTTTCTCTCAACTAAACTCCCCTAAACTCTCCTCAGTGCATGTAAAGGATATGGGGACCTCACTCTGTCAGGGTCTTCACCAAGTGAGGTTATCTCAACTGCTGTGGTTGTGAATGGCAGGTGAGAAGTTGTCATTTCTCTGACATGTGGCCTCCATTGACTCTGCAGGTTTTGAAACCACAATGAGTGTGATCCTCTTCTCTCTAATATGTGGCAGCTGTTGGCTCTCGTTAGGTTTTTAAACCTCAGAGAGCAGCCCTCTTCTTTGATCACTTCTCTTCCTCATCTGTGAGCAGTGTGGGACTTGCCTCTTCTCTCTTTGGGCCTCTGACTTGAGTGCCGGCAACTTTACCCGTTTGTAATGCTGACGTGCACCCACGTGGCTCTCTCTGCGACCTATACTGCTGAGACAGTGGTGAGGAGAACCTGGTACGGCCCTTGCCAGCTGGCCTGATTCCAATGTTTTCTCTTGAAGTCCTTTATCACCACCCAATTTCCAGGCTCAAGGTTGTGCATGTCGCCTGGCCTCTCATGAGGAAGGGCTGCTTCAACATTTGGTCAGTTTGTTTTCTTTTCTTTTTTGACAGTGCTGTTTTCTCTACTGCTCTTCCACTGTGTTGGTGGTAGGAACAGTGTTGTTTTAGGTCAATTCCCAAATATTCAAATAGTAAAATAATTGCTTTGCTTACAAAATGTATGCAATTATCACTACTGATTTTTCTTGAAATTCCAAATCTGGGATTATTCTCTTATCAACTCCTTTGCCACAGCACTACTGTTTTGCACAGATCTGACATCTTTCAGGAAAAAAAAAAGAAATTGAGTAATTTGAAAAGTCTCTTGTGCCGGTCAGTGTTCCCCCCTTTTGACACATGTGTCAATATAGAAGAGGAAGAGATCATTTGGGCGTATCAAATACCATCCTGGTTTTTGCTTCTTCCTTTTTCCACTGTTGTTCTCATCTGGTGTTGCTCTGTTCTGTAAACCTTTGAAATCAGCTGTTGGTGTTCCAGGTGTAGTCGTGTCTGTTCTCAGCACCTGTAAACAGGAAGTAGTTTACGCTGCGCGCTTTGCTGTTTGCTGTTGAGACAGAGTCTGTGTTATTTGTGTACACCTCGCATTTGCATACTGCAAGCTGTCCAAGTAACAGTACAGCATCCAGCAAATTTTTCCACAATGTCCCAAAATCATGGAACACCCCAAAACCTACTATCTGTATAGATAGTGGCTGTTTTCCCTTTTGCCAATTTGCATGTTTCTATTAATGCTTTCAATTCTGCTGCTTGTGCAGAGAAGTGTGTGGGGAGTGGTTTTGCTTTCAGTGTCTCGTGTTGTGTTACTACAGCATAATCTGCTGTTTTTACCCCAGTGTTTTGATCTATGGATGCTGATCTGTCTGTGAACAGCTCCAACTCTGCATTAACCAGTGGTGTGTCCATAAGGTCTGGTTTTGGGGCTGCAGACTGAGGAGTTGCAGGGCTAGGCACAGTACATTATTTAACAGTAATGTTAAGCACTTCCCACAACACTGCATGATATATCAGTCATCTAGCTGCAGAAAGGTGAGCAGTCTTTTGCTCCAACAGAATAAGTGACACAGAATGTGGTACCAGTAGTGTCAAATTTTGATAACCTACCAAATCTCTGGAAGCCATAATGGCTTTTTCTGCAGCTGCTTCTGCTCTTAGGCCGATTGGAAGCCCTGCAGCCACCAAGTCTAATTTTGATGAGAATTATGCAACCGGACTTAATCTGTCTCCATGCTCTTGTAGTAGCACAGAGGACATGCAGCCATTTTTCTCATTAACAGTCTATGTGAATGGTTTAATCATGTCTGGTAGCCCTAATGTTAGTGTATTTTGTAGAGCTATTTTAAGCCTGTAAAAGTCCAAATTAGCTTCGAGCTAACACCGGTGCAGTGCATCTTTAATTTTTAAAACTGCACACTGTCCCAATCAATAAATCAAATGAAAAGAGCGCTCCCCCCCTAGCAGACTTAACCTTGCCAGGTTTCTTTCAATGCTGCAGAGAGTATTGTCAGACTTTCACGATACCCCTGGAATAATCTATTGATCTTTACACAGTACAATTTCAATTTGTTGTACATGCTTAATCAGACAACATTGTATTTACTTTTAGCCCAGAGAGTTGTAGGAATATCTGTCAGCTCTGTGGAGTCAGCTGTTAATTGAACCATGGTTGTTTTTCTGCACAGGCCTTCTGGTTGTAACCCACAGACCTAAGTCCTTTCAGTTTGTGACTGATCCTTTTTCTAAAGACATATGTGGAGCTGAGTCATGCATTTTGAAAAGCCAGTGTTTTAGGTTTTCTGGTACTTCCACTCCTGCTACACATATGTCCTCTTTACAGTAAAACCACCTTGTACTCAATCTGTCACTTTCTCTATCTTTGCTGAACCCCTCTAGTTCAAATGTGCTCCTAATAAATGTGTGTAGTATAGTATGAGTTTATCTGCTTTATGTACCATACTACAATGCCTCTTTACTCTCCGGAGGCAGTCCTCGGATGAAGTAGGAATTCAGATGCGTTTCCAATGGTGTCATCTTGGTTGTTTGCAGGTGTTACGAGACCGCTGTTTGCATCTTCTAGTGGATTTGGCAGTTCTTCACCTACTTGTACCGTGTCTGTGTGTCCATGGTTTGAACACACTCTGTGTTCAGAGGATCATATTATTGGTGTCTCTTTCATCAGGATGGAGAACGTATTCTACCATGGGGAAGATACCGCGCATCTCCTGTTCCTTGTCTCCCTCAGGATCTGTGGGATAAGGAACAGCTCATATCTTGCTTCTAGTGTGCATATATGGTGGTCCTTGCCCTGGGCTGACCTGTGGTGGAGGTGCTGAAGGGGGTGGAAGCGGCCTTCTGGTGCCTTTCTTTGGCCCCATTATTCTTGTTGGTGGCAGTGGGACCAGGGTACAGTGGAGGATTACGGCCTTCTTCTTCTTGAGGGTTGTTTTGCGGCTGAAGACAAGCTAAGTCAGGATTCTGTTTATCTGTTCTAAGACACTGCACAGACTTGTTAGAAGCCCCTCCCTGACCTTCTGCTGCTACTATTGCTATTGTTTTTTGTTTTGCTGCTTCTATTTTTTTCATCTCACTTTCATTTACTTCTTCCTGCCACAGAATAAACACTTTCCAATCTCCAGTAAATGGAGTGAACTTCTTTCTTTATTTGACATCTCTTCTGCTTTCTTTTTATCTTCCTCTTCCTTTTTCTCCATATTCTTTTTCAATTGTTCTAGCTGTCTTGAGCTGAAACTCTCTTCCGAGGGGGAAGCCAAATTCTCTTACCCAGACCTCAAATTGACTACAGCTTTGTTCACAATATATCTTCAGCATATGTTGAACTATGGGTGGGACTGTTTTTTTCATCAATTCAATTTCATCATTTGGTTCTTTTTCCCATTTACTATTTTTGGTACCAATGTCTCTGTAGTCTGATTGTAATTACTCTATAATTATCAATAAGTCGTCACTTTTATGCAGACCCCATTCCTTTCCTTGTTTCCAATTTTGCTGTTCAATTTATGGCAATCTGCTACCTGGTCTTTTCTTTTTGGTTAAGAATCACAGGATATGATATTTTATTTATTCACCACATAATTAGACACATTTTGTGAAAACACAAAATTCAGACTGAAAATGACGTTCCCAGCCTTACTGTTACAAATTGCTGTTACTTTACATCAAAATGTCAATAGTATAATCCTGCCATCTCTAAATGAAGCATCACTGCAACATCACTGCCAACTTGTGTTAATGAAATGGCACAGATTTAAAAGGTGCAAATGAACAGCAATAAACTGCAATCTGTTGCACTATTTTACTGTAAAGTTAGGAAACAACAGCTCTATGATGTCTTTATAAAACAGCAACAAACTGCTAATAACAGCAACAGCAAAACACCATCAATTTTACAGTAAATTAATGGCAACCCTGCTGCCAGTTCTTTATTATTTCTCTGACGGAAAGAATCTCTAACAGTGAAACATGAGATGGGGAACAATAGAAGAAACACTGACTGGTTATTCAGTAACCTAACGTTTAATTATTTCAATATCAAGTCAAGTCAGCTCCATCCATACAGTGCCAAATCACAATAAAAGCAATCTCATGACTCCTTTCATATAGAGCAGGTCAAGACCAAGACCATCCTTTTGTAATGTGCTTCTTTCAAACTTCATCTTAATGCTTTTAATGTTTTATGATAAGCACTTTGAGTTGCCTCGCTGCTGAAATGCACTATACAAACAGACCCAAGCCATCCTGCCTTTTCCTTCTCCTTTTTTCCTCTCTCCCACAGACCCCACACACTGGTTCACACTTCTATTTGTTTCAGAACAAACTGTAACACTATGGTCCACTGTCACCTGCAACAGCCACAATAAATTAATTGACTGTGAAAAAAGAAATAACAATTTTGAATGGTGCCTTTTGAATAATATGAATCAAAATTTAACTCAGAACACCTAAAGAGTGTGTATCAGCTGCACAAATTTATCAGGCTAAAACAACACAGTATTCAAGATGTTTCACTGCTCTCAAATGTAAACATAGGTTAGATTAGACTCTGAACGGTATGCAAAGGCCAAACAGCATTACTCTGTCTGTACTTTTCAACAATAATTGTTTGCTATCACAATTGTATCAAAGTCCCAGAACAGTTTTTTTCTCTTACCGGACAATTCCTCTGAGTGAATTCACTGCTACGAGATGTCTTCAGTGACCCAGTGCTGGACTCAACACCTCGGTTGCCCCTTCTCACCCAACAGGACTTTGGTTAAGATGCAGTCGCTTGGAGGGGAGGTTTGGAGCTTGTCAGGGTCCCCAACCTCTGCTGTGCACGGTTTTTGGTTTTTGTCCACAGCAATGAGCCGTCACTGGTTCACATGTTAACATCCCACCCTTGTCGTCAGAATTGTTGTGGAAATTTAAAGATGAATTCACAGAGAGCAAGTTGTGTTTCAGAGTTTTATTGCAATATCCAGAGTACACATTTGCAAATGTGGTTCTCCCAGTTTGCTAGGCTGAAGAGATATTGTATAAAGTTCAGTGTTGGTATTTGTATATACAGCCACATGCATCACAATCATCCCATATTTGTCACCCTAACAGTTATTTTTAATTAATTCACCGTATCTCTAGGGAATTTCTTTCAGTCTCTGCTGAGAATTAAGGGTTGAAGGCAAAATCTTTATCTGCCTTTTCACCCTGGACTTTTTCAACAGCTGAACAACTTCTTGGCACTAAGCAACTGTTTTGATGTCTTCCAGTCAGGATTTCGACCACACCACAGCACTGAGACTGCTCTTGTTAACAGATTTAAAAGGTGCTTTGTGCTGCATTCGACACGGTCGAGCACAACATATTACTAGACAGACTGGAAAACTGGGTGGGACTTTCTGGCACAGTACTAAATTGGTTTGAATCCTACTTAAAGGACAGGGACTACTTTGTGTCTATAGGTCATTACACATCTGAGCGGACATGCGGTGTTCCCCAAGGCTCCATTCGGGGGCCTTTTCTGTTCAGCATCTACATGCTTCCATCGGCTCAGATTATGGAAAACAACAAAAATTGTTACTTAAATTATGCAGATGACACATAAATTTACATAACCATATCACCAGGGGATTATGATCCAATACAAGCACTGAGTAAGTGCATTGAACAAATAAACGATTGGAAATGATTTGCCAGAATTTTCTTCAATTAAACAAAGACAGACCTGAAGTCATTGTCTTTGGAGCCAAGGAAGAACGATCAGACAGCTGCAGCTGATTCAGAACAATTCTTCTCAAGGTCTCCCTGAGACCAAGAGAGTGGTTCACATCACTCCATTGCTCAGATCTTTATACTGGCTTCCTGTCTGTCAAAGCATTGATTTCAAAATACTGCTGTTGGTTTATTAAGTTAATGAATGAATGGTTTAGGGCCAAAATACATTTCTGATCTGCTGCTATGTTATGAACTATCAAGACCTCTCAGGTCATGTGGGACAGGTTTTTCTATCCCCAGAGTCAAAACTAAACATGGAGAGGCAGTGTTCAGCTTTTATTCTCCGCATATCTGGAACAAACTTCCAGAAAACTGCAGGTCTGCTGCAATGCTCGGTTCTTTTAGATCAAAGCTGAAGACTTGTGTATTTGCTGCTGCCTTTTATTAAATCAAATAATTATTAATTTCTTACTCTGCACTGTAACTGTTAGTCTTGTATTTTATACCTGTCTTATTCTATTTTAGCTTGTTTTTGTTTTCTATTCTCTCAGCTTTTAAATGACTGTTCTTAGTTGTATTTAAATGTCCTTTTATGGTGTGTTTATTTTGCACTTTGTCTCGATGATTTATGTAAAGCACTTTGAATTGCCTATTTGCTGAAATGTGCTATATAAATGAACTTGCCTTGCTATGCCTTATAGTAACAATCTGAGCCTGTAAGTGGCAAAAACAAGCACTTTTAGTGGATGTACTTTGACGGGCGCAATTGCCCCCAAGGATTACATTGCAGCCCATTTCATGGCTGCCGGCTGAAGCACTCTAGCTCAATCCTGGACCAATTTCAAAATTCTTGTCCCCATTAGTCACTTAGACCCAAAATGATGGGGAAATAGAACCCAGGTTGAAAAATACTGGAATTTCCCTTTAGTCTGATTTGTGATCAAATAAAGGAAGAGTACACTAAAGACAAGAAAAGCTGAATCAAAGTTCTGTCCTTTTTTGAAGTTCTGCCAGATTATTTACACTGATAGAGCAAGTTGAAAGCAGCGGGTGACAGATGAAACAGAAACATCACTGCATATTCAACATGCCTCTGATCTCTATTTGTGTGGTGTTGATTAACTTATGTATGTTCCCTGCGTGTGTGTGTATGTGTGTGTGTGTGTGTGTGTGTGTGTGTGTGTCCTTTGAATTTCCACTGGTATATAAATCATTTAACACAATACCACATTTGTAATAAGCTTGCCTTGATTCTGTCAACGCCACCAGAAAAAAAAAAAAAAACACTGCTAAAGTTTCAGCATCAAATAATTCCTGAAGTGTAAAGTTTTCACATAGAAATGTTTCTGTATAGTGTGAGGAGGCAGAGATTAGCGACATGAACTCATGACATCCAAACATGGATGTTGCGAGCTGTGACACACATCACAGTCAAATTTATGTGAATGTATTTTTCGCTGAGTTGCAGTAAGCTGCGGGTTTGGGGGTGTTGGCTTGTTGTGTTTTGATAGTGTGCTTCTTTGCTTCATGGCATAAAGATATCATTTTAAATGAATAATCAATGTTTAATACAAAAAGAAAAAAAACAGACATGGTTGCCTTAAATCAGATAGATTCACTGTTGTTCATTATGAAACTGTTCTACCACACAACCACAAACTGTTGTGTGTTTCAGATTAAAGGTTTTAATTGTTGAGCTTTAGTACAAAGCCCCTATTGTCCATAAAAATGATTTCTTTTTAGTAGTTTTAGTAGTTTAATAGCAATATGGAGCCTCAAAAGTCTAAAAAGATTTTTATCACACAAGTTAATATCTTGCAATTATCTTGAAGAAGAAAATAAGTGTTTAAACGCTTGAGCTTTTGTATGGAGCTCAATAATTCAAACATTGTTCAAGTTATTCAAGTTATTAACTCTGTACTTATTAACTGTCTGTACTTAGAATATGTTTGGATGTGACTTTTTAGCCCCAAACTTTTTTTTAAATGGGAGATTTTTCTTTCCTCCATAATCCCTGGAGTTCTGAATCCAGCACCACTTCCCTCCCTTCGTTTTAGTCCCTAACAGGACTGCTGTTGGTTTGTTGTGTCCCTCTGGTTGGAACCAGAAGCCTCAGGGTGATGGGTGGGCAGCTGCCTGAGTGGGTGGGTTGCTGTTTAGGGCACTTTGGGATGATTCCTGCTCTGTCCTAGTTTCCAAATCACTCTGAAAAACATGTTGATTGAGGAAACCTTTTTTCACCATGTTTTTTTTTTTTCTCTCTTCGTCCTCTACCTCCTAAACTCCCCTCCTCCCTTCTTCTTCACTCAACCACTCACTATCTCCCTGCCTCACCAACCTCATAAACAGTGTCTCTTTCAAGTAGGGTAAAATAGCATGTCATACCAGAATTTGACAGATTCTCGTCGTCACTGCCGCTGTGATTCCAGCCTGAGCTTTTTTGAAGTCAGTCAGAGATAAACACATTTTTGGCTGCAGGAGGGAGAGGAGAAGGGGAAGAAGGGGGAGGTAAAGGAAGAGAAAAAAGGCAAGAGGAGACAAAGAGAGCGTAGGAGGGAGAAAAGGAAAGGAGGAAGAAATGATAGAGGGAATCTGAGTTGGGCTGTGAAGTTTGTGCAGAGGCTCCTTCTGATCTGTTATTGACTGGAGGGATTGTCCCACGCACACAGCTGGACTGTGAAGTAAATGACCCTTATCTGGCAGGTCATTCACACACATGTGTGTGTGTGGGGGGGGTCTTACATAGGCTACTTTTGGGGACAAATTTCAGGCTTAAAACCAGTTAACTGGGGACAGCTTGTCCAATTGGGGACAAAAGCCGTACATGTCCCTAATTAGGAAAAATTGGATTTTTGGGTGAGTGGTTAAGGTTAAGGTTAGGCTTAGGCAAGTAGTGGTTGTGCTGTGGTTAGGAAATGAATGTGAGTTAATGTCCTAGTGACCTAGGACAGTGTGTGTGTGTGTGTGTGTGTGTGTGTGTGTGTGTGTGTGTGTTGGAGGAAGTAGGCAGCAGCTGATAACAAAATAGGATTATCTCCAAGCTTTCACTAGCTGATATTGTGTGCCCCTAAAAATATACAAGAAAAAATACAAGACTTCCTCTAAATTGTTTCATTCTCTGGGTGGAAACACCTGTGAAACAGCAGCAGAGCTGTAAAAAGAGGGGCCTACAGTCTATGGTGGTAGTGGTGTTATATGAGACGCAAAGGTATTGGTGAAGAACATTTGGCTCAGTATGTGACTTTTGTGGGTTCAGTGCACCATCTGAAGCAAATAATTAATGTTGCACTGTTGCATTAGCACCATGTATCTCAAAATGGGGGGCTGGTCTCCCTGGAGGGACATAGAGCCATTGCAGATAAGGGGTGGCACATGATCAGATGGAAAAATGTGGAGTGGACCTAAAGTTGAATGAATTTACGAATAGTTATTTAATAACCAGTAAAAGGAAACTCTGAAACTAATGCAGTCCATTTACTGGCAAGGCCATCAAGGTTCATGTTAGTAAGATCCAGACAGTAAAACAACATGTAAAGTTGGAATTAGTGGACAGAGTGGTGACAAGAACGAAAAGCAAACAGGTGATGCTTATCAAAAAAAAAAAAAAAAAAAAAAAAAATCCAAAATATGACAGAGTCTACCCTGCTGTCAGGTGTGTAGTTGGTGGAAGTACAGCTTGTACAGGGAGTGTCAGTGATTTGACGAATGCAGATGACCCTCTGATGTCATTTAGATCACTGGTTCACAACCTGATTTTTGAGAACTTCATGAGAAAAATGAAGAAAGAGAACAATTTACATCTGTTTTACAGTCCTTACCCGCCTGTCAGTTTCTGTATTGATTTTAAGCACATCATGTCTTACACCAGCCTACTCCTCTGACATGCTGTAATGTATGAGCCAGTAGGCCTTGAGTCTTTTAGTTATTCCAAATACACAAATACTTTTTTTAGTTTTTAGATTCCGAGCCTGCCTGAGGATCTGAGAGTAGCTCAGAGTGTTGATATCTTTACATTTATAACCTACCTCTTGGCTTTTGATTAGAATGCTTTATGGATATTATTTATTTTATTAACAATTTATTGTATTTATGTATTAAAATGTTGTAATCCCTCTAATCTATTTTATCTAGTTCTTATCTTTTTTATATATTTATATTGGTTTTATTATCACATTTTCATCATTTTTTTAAATTTATCATGTGCATGAGTCTCAAATTGTTTTACTGTCTACATGTGTTCTGTCTAATCAGTTTGCCAGTCATCTGTAAAACACTTTGAATTGCACTAACCTGTATATGAAAGATGCTATGCAAATAAAGTCTGATTGATTGATTGGACACTCCTCATGATGAGTAAACTGACATTGTATGTTTCAAATCTCCTTAAATGTTTATGTACAAAAAAGGATAAATGAATGAATCTCGGAAATTTGTATAACTTACACTTAAAAGAAAAATGAAAAGAAACAATCAACAGGAGCGTTAATGGATTTCATCACATTGGAGTTGGAGCAGTGTAAAGACTAACCTTCAGCATTTGTTTGCAGTGAGATAAGAGTAATCCTACTCCATGTAATCAGCTCCTTCCCGTGCCTAGCAGCAGCAGCATTAGCTGCTTGCTCACTGTGGCCTGTCAGAGCCATGATGTGCTTGAAGTTCAAGCCGGTGGGAGACAGAGGCGGCTGTTGTTTGGTCTCGGTGTTGTTGATGGGCAAGAGACGGAGGGGAAAGGGCACGGAGACCCCAGGAGAGAGAGCGAATAAGAAAAGGCTGGAAGATGAAAAACATCATGTGATGGAAACAGGGAGAGAGGGAGGTAATGGAGACCTTTGAACAGCAGCACTCTGGGCCTTTGAAAGGGTTTTGGTGTCTCTGGAGTCCTCAGTGACACTCGGCATACACACACACACACACACACACACACACACACACACACACAGAGTCACACACCGGCAACAAACAGGCTTCCACACATGCACACACAATAAGACAGAAGTCTGGCTGCAAACAGAAATGATGGGGGAGGAATCAGTGGATTGCAGAGGAGCACAGTCTTTGAAGTGGAATGATTTCAACCAAAATAACATTTTAAATATCTCTCTCCCTTTTCATAAGCTGGGGTGACATTTTTCCAGGGTCAAAAGCATGTTTTGTTCTTTTGAGTCCTTCATGGATGGTGACAAATCATCTTGACTTGAAAGATGCGATCACACCAGATTTTTACAGGCAATATTTACTTGTGTGGTGTGGTGAAGAAAGGGTGGGACAGGAAATAGCATGGATAGGATTGCAAACACAAACTAAGGGAACTAGCATGTTTATCAAGCCAATAAGAGAATTCCACTCAGCTTCTTATCAAACACTTTGTCATTGACCTCTACCATCATTGTTCTTGCACTCACTACAGCCAAGCAGTGTCCTTTTTTCTCTGCTGCTGGCGGGGTCATTTCACGCCCAGGAGACATTAGGAATAGTGAGTTCTTCTATGAGATGAAGAGGGAGTGAAATCTGGTGTGAGTGCATCATTAGTCTGGTTCCAGACCTCTGAACTGCCTTCCACACCTCTCATATGTTCAGTAATTCAAACAGGTGTGGTGTTGTGAGTGTTGACAGCTGTTTCCCCTGGTTGGAGAAACAATCATCCAATCATAGCTTTATAGGCAGGATTAAGAATGGGGAGGGATATATATGGTATTTTATGGATACCAAGCTACATAACTCCACATGTAAGAAATAATGATAGAAAAATGTGTGGATGTAGCACCATGGAGAGTAGGGGTGTGCCCGAATACAAATACATTATTCGGCAAGGCACAAATAGTGGGTTTTATACGAAAATTTGTTTCATACAAATATTTTTCAAATTGCAAAGCAATAATTGCCTTTGAAGTTCCTCCCTACACATTACACAATGTGCTGTCTCTGTGTTATGGATGTATAAATAAGTAGAGGTCTGACTGCAATGAGGTGATAAGTGAACTTTTAGCTCAGTAGTCAGTGCAGTCGTCTATGATCTGGGAGACTCCAGTTCAAGACCCGGTGTGGGGACCTCCTTCATAAGGTAGTTTATTCATGAACACTTATTGTAACACTTTAATTTAAGTTAAAAGTGTAATAAAAACAAAAACAGGACTTTTAAGCTTATTTCCACTTTTATTCGAATACAAATACAGATACAAATAATTTTGCTGCCTCAACAAATACAGATACAAATACAAATACCGGGCCCTTTGGTCAGAGGTCGGAACATTTGACTCAAGTGTGTTGGTTTTACATTTATAGCTCTGCAACTAGTAAGGCTCTTAAAGACACTATGTGTAGATTTTTTGTGATTATGGCATCTTTGAAATTATAATTAATATTCTTTATATTCATTTATATATCTCACTGTCTTTCTATCAGACCATTCAGTCTTTGTCTTTTTAGCCACACTAGCGGTGTGGCTCTAGTGATGCATCTTTGGTTGGCTGTTTGTCCACCACTTTGGTCCAGAACAATCCTCTGACTTTTCATTCAGTACCATCATCAGGTATTTCAACTGTCCAAAATTTTAGTTTGTGACTAATACAATATAATAAACAAATTACATGACATAGCATGTTAGCATGCTGGTGCTGTTGACACTGGCAGTAGGTGTTCCTAAGTCAAAACTGTTTCAAATTCTACACATATAGTTTTAATACATCTACATCTATCTTTACAAATACGTAAAAGTTCATATATTCTTGTAGTTTTTAGCATTTTGTTTTCATTTGATTTCAACTGTGGTAGTCAACTTTTGTTATGTGACTTATGTTATGTTATTAAATAAAGACTGAATCATCAATCAAAAAGTATCAATCAAATAGTTCAGTGATAATTTTATAATTAAAAAGAGTTGAAGCATAAAAAAAAGCATAAAAAAGAGAGCGCAATAAGATGATGTCATTAAAAGTGCAGCATTCAAACCTCAAACAATGGAAAAATGTGGAGAATCTGATGAAAATATGACATTTCTGTTTGTTTCATGTATTAATTTGAGAGAGATTACAGCCCTCTCATCTCTCCACACAGATCTGATGTTTTTGTCTGCTGCCATTTTTCATCTTTTAAATCACATCTTCATTTACAGTGTGTCATGATTTACTCTCTACGTCTTTTTCCATTGCACTTTAACACATTTTGTTTTCATTGACACACCAACTTTTCCACCTCACCGTTTTTGCAATATTTCTAGTTGTTTTGTATCGGGGATTTTTTTTTTGTTTGTGTTTTTTTTTTTTTTTTTTTTTTTCAAAATTTGGTGTTTCCACTCAGGTTTTCTCATGCACAAATTGAAAAAGCATATTGTAACAGATGGATGGAAATGCATTTATTGATACTGGTAATATTGTCAGTATCCAATTTAAAAGTCATCCATCTCTCTTGTGCTGTACTGGAGGTTAGTGAGGAGATGAGGTGATTTGGCTGTATTGCATGTGTGTAGCTGTGTTTTCTGCCTCTCTCTCTCTCTGTCTTCCCACAGGGCTCTGGGCTCTCCTGGTATTTCTCTCTGATTTCCATCTTTGCATCATCTGACATTGTGAGCCCTTCTTAGACACTGGGATCAGCCCGGTCCTCCACTTCACAGGCAGTGCAGTCTGTCTGTGTGAACCACGGTCACACACACACATTTCATATATGAACAAAAAGATACACACACACACATATTGAGCCACCCCTTGGGCTCCAATGCAAGTTGCTGCACTGCAAACAAGGTTTGCATTTGGGGGGCGGGGGGGCAACAAAGAGGGCTCCAGCAAAACAACACAGGGTCTTCCGGCAAAAAAAGTTGAACATGGTTAAACTTTTGCTGCAACACAACGTGACATCATCTGGTAAGGCATTGCCTTGGTGTGACAGCTCCAGTGTCTTTTCCCTTGGTCCTGCGGTCTGTGTGTTTGTGTGCTCACATCAGCCACTGCATTCATACACTCTCAAACATTACACTTCATTGCATTTATTATTGTTACATTAAGTTTGGCATGCCTCTCTCTCCTCTGTTAACAGTTGGTCAATCACATACATGTAAGCACACATTCCTGGAGGAAAGGTACTTTGTAACGTGAACGCTGTGAATCCTGTCTGAGAGTATTACAAACTGCTGTGCAGTGTTTTAGTGACTGAAAAGCCTTGGTGTATGGTAATCAGTGCTAACATTAGTGAGCTAGGATAACTCAGTGGAGTACAAAGTCAGCACAATGGATCCTCCTAAATGCTAAAAACAGAAAGCTTAAATCGCTGATGGTTAACACTATGTGAGAAAAGGGATAAAGATGCCTTGTTTCAACATATGTAAGCTATACATTATAAAGTTGTTCAGTCAGTAGACTCAGATAATGTTTCCACAAATATTTCCAAAGGAAAGTGTTCTGTTTTGAAAAGTGGAAAATTCTGCACAGAAAGAATTCAAGGTTCAGTTTGACTCTAAGGTTTGGTTAGGTTTAGGTAACGGATTGTTTAGGTTAGGAACTGTCAGCAGGAAACAGGATGGTTGTACGTCCAACCATCCACCCTGACCTCTTCATTAAAAGAGGCAATATCACTACTTCTGACAGAAAATATTGATTAATGGTAAATAGGCTGCATTTATATATCACCTTTGTAGTCTTCTGACCACTCAAAGCACTTTATACTACATGCCACCTTCACCCATTCACACACACATTCATACACTGATGGCAGAGGCTGCCATGCAAGATGCCAACCTGCTCATCAGGAGCTCTAATGCTCATTCATCACACACACACACACACACACATACACTCACACACCGATGGCACAGCCTTTGGAATCGATCTTCCGATTAGTGGACAACCTGCTCTACCTCTGAGTCACAGCCACCCCTACGCGGCTAAGTTTTACACAACAGTGTACCACAGTGCATCACAAGGAAAGCTGTCTGTATGTAGTCTAACTGTTTATCTGAGATTGCCACGTATCTTAACATTTGGCAAATACTTGTAAACTTAGTTACTGTCTAAGACAAACCAGTACCTCCTCTCTACCAGCAGAACCTGCAGGCAGTGAATCACATCAGCAGCAGAGGACAGAGGACAGGATGAAAGACTGCCTGCGCAGAGAGCAGCTGCGCACACATGTTGTGCACTTCCAGAAACAGATTGTGATAACAAAAAAGAAAAAACTATGAAATCGGGAGATTCACGGGAGTAATTACCAATCGAGAACACAGTGTGAAAAAGGGTTAAAAATAGGGAGACTCCTGTGAAAATCAAGATTGGTGGCAGGTATGCTTGTGCCACCCATGTGCAATGTTTCTAGCAATTCATTTTTCAATGTTTTATTTTCCTTGCAAAAGTTAGCGTTCACTGATTTTGACATTTCATGTGTTCACATGCATGAGACTTAAATCTGTGATGGTCCCACAGAGAGAGAGAGAGAGAGAGAGAGAGACAGAGAGAGAGAGAGAGAGAGAGAGAGAGAGAGAGAGAGGAAGCAAAACAGAGATGGTCCCTGAATCCCTCTCACTGTTGTCCTCCAGGCTACTGTGTCAATCCCTCTAATGAGGCCTGTGTGTGTGTATCTTTGTGTGTGCACGTGTGTTTGAGCTGTAGGAAAAGGTCACGTCTCCCTCAAGGCCTGTGCAGTAATCAGGCTGTTTCCAACAGATAATAAAACAACAGCAGCACAGCACCCAAAAGCTGCATGTCGTCCACCTGGAGGGACATTTAGAGGGCGGACTGGGACCCCCAGGACTCACCCCTGACTTGGCAGCCACCTCAGCCCCCACCCTGCATTTCAATCCAGCAGCAGCAGCAGCAGGTCCCTGCTTTGGGCCCCTAGTCAGCTAAGTAACTTCTCCTCCATATTGAACGAGTTTGGATCAGTAGAAGCTGATGTTTTAAAGATGGTATAAACTAGTTTTCTATTCGTCAGTACGACTCACAGCTGCATTCAGAAGATGCCTCACCCCAGCTTCACGAAATGAAACTTCATTGCAAAGGTTTTGTGGCTGATAAAGCAGTGTTAAAGTGGCACTGCAATGATGCAGTATTGCATTTCCACGAGGTTGGAAATGCAATACTGAAGAGAGAAGAATGATATCCTGAGTTTTTGTCCCTTTAGGCCCAAAACTTGCTACATGCAACAATGGAAATAGCAACACCTGGCCTGGCCCGGCTGCCACAAACATACTCAACGTTTGCTCTAATACGCTGGTGGAAGTGATCGATCTCAGTCCTCAAGGAGGCGATGTAGGCTAGTTAAAGCTAACTGGAGCATTTCCATGACCACAGTAGTACACTAACATGGCGTCTGCCAAAGCTTTGTCAAACTGGTTAGCATGATTGATTTGAGTGGAAGTGAGTCCAAACAAAAGTGGTCAGCTTTCTCTTGTTTCATGGTGTAGCGCCCCCTAGCTACATCGTTCAGACAACAGCTCACACTTGTGTTGCATTAAGAATTTTTAGGTGACTCACTGCAGAACATGACAACATGTGATATTATTCTTATTTCTGTTGTTATTATTAACAATCTTCCGACCATTCAAAGTGCTTTACACTACATGCCAATATTCACCCATTTACACACACATTCATACACTGATGGTAGAGGCTGCCATGCAAGGTGCTAATCTGCTCATCAGTTTCTAATCATTCACTCACACATTCACACACTCACACACCGACGTTACAGCCTTTGGGGGCAATTTGGGGTTCAGTATTTTGCCCAAGGACACATTGGCATGCAGACTGGAGGAGCCGGAGATCGAACTACCAATCCTCCAATTAGCGGACAACCTGCTATACCTCATGAACCACAGCCACAGTTAAAACAGTTAAAACCACAGTTCAAACTAGCTCCACCTCCAGCAGCTACAACAGTAACATGCAGCTTACACATTGATGCTTCAGTATTAATAATCTAATGATGTCATATATAATAATATATGTAAGATATAGAAAGATATAAAGCCATGTTAAAAGGCTATGTAACTGGGAATTGCAACTGCCTTATTTGAACTGGATTAAGTCTCTTGCTTGTGTGTTTGATGTTTGTATTCCCTATCTGTTGTGTTTCATTTCTACTTTAATCGTACCTGGTGTGCTGTCTTGGCCAGGTCTCTCTCAGAAAAGAGATTTCAATATCAAGGAACTTCCTGGTTAAATAAAGGTTAAATTTAAAAAAAATATCAGTCAGGGGGACCAAACCAATACTTTTATTTTCATATTCTTTAACTACATTTTTCTCTCACAGAACTGGTTCTAACGATGTGCTGTCTGACTACATCAGAAATCATATAGTTGTTCTGAACAGCTTCACTCAAGGGCCCACCGTCACAGAGAGGGGAGGGGGACAGGGAGACACAGTATTGTTTCACTACGGAGAGAGAGCGACACTACAGGGTAACCAGGGTAACCAGCCTACCTTGGCTAAGCTGGCTAGCATACTGCCATGAGCATGCTACTGCTAAGCACTGCACTGCCAAAACGTCCTGGGTTCTGGGTAGAGGTGTTGTTCTACACATCAGATTAAGTGGATTATTAAACTGTTTTGACAGTAATTTCTTGGGTCACGTAGTGTATGCTTCATACAACTGCATGCACTGAATCATAACATGATGGTTTGGGACGAATATACCTACTGTTAAACTCCTAGTCTGCACAGTGCAAACTGAAGTGTTAGTAGGTGGAGCTGGAGTTAGTTTGATGTTAGATATTCAGACATTCTGTGAGTTTAATCCTCAATAACTCTGGAAACATTTTGATCATCAGTTTTCATCTGATTTGTTTTTCAGAGCAGGATAAAGCTTGAAAATGATTCAATATGGCCCAGTGAGCTATCCTGACTTGTATTTACCCATGTTAAAATCCCCTTCATTCTATTTCCACTATTCATTTCCACCCAGACTATTAACAAACACACATCTCTTGTTTAGACTAAGTTTGGACTATTTTTCCCTTTTTTGGAAGTGGAAGTTGGAAGTTTCCATGTGGGTATAATGTGTCTTTGTATTTTGTGAGCAGCTAAACTTATTACATCTACCAAGCTGACATAACCCTGCTGACATCATCAGGATTATTTCCTCTGACTTGATAAAGTTTAAGAGCCAAAGAAGACATTATACAAGCTGAGTATTACTCCCTATAACAAACTGACCTGTAAGGGTAACATTGGTGGACTGCCCCTTTAAGTTTGTTATACAAAATTAACTCAAATGTATCGTCACCAAGTTCAAGTGTGAAAAAGTTGTCTACAGAAGAATAGAACTAAATGTTTTGATTGCTTGTGGTCTTTGGAGCCACTGCTTTGAGTTTTGGATTAATTCTGACTGATATTCCCACAGGAAGTGAATGCAACATGATTTCAATCACAGCTGAGGGAGCAGCATACTGAGCACACCGCATGTTCAAAAACTCCGGATGGATACTTGACAGAAAAAGAAGACAAACAATTCTCGTAAATGATTTTGACCTGATTCTGATGAGAGCTAAAAGCCTTCTGCCCTTTCCTTCTTTGCCAAAACACTCTTTGTAGTCATGGCAACCAGCAGCCTGTCCCCTGTTGTCACTCTGAGCTGTTTGGGTGATTTTTTTTCTATTCTGTGGTGCTGCTGGTTTAATACACTTGTGTGTGGATTTAGTGGAGGTTAAACCTGTTAAATCTGGAATTGCATGGGATTAATTTATCACACATTCAGTGGTATTAGTCTCACCTTCAGTGAATGCCCACCACTTACAAACCTCTGGGTTTCCACCTATTCATGTTTTCAATAAAATCATTTGAAAAAATAAATAACATATATATACAGACGTGGCCGAAAATATTGGTACCCTCCCAATTTTCTCTGTATGAAGTTGAAACTGACAGAGGATAGTGTCCATCATTCTTTATTTCACATTGAATATAACTGAAACTTTGCTTTGATTTACAACTTAACATATTATTTAATACAATAAAAAAATGAAAATGGCATGACTATAAATATTGGTATCCCTAACTTAATATTTTGTGACACAGTCTTAGGAGGCAATAACTGCAGTCAAGCACTTTCTGTAACTCTGAATAAGGTTTCTACACTTCTTCACTGGTAGCTCGACCCACTCTTCTTGAGCAAACTGCTGCAGTTCTCTCAGGTTTGATGGGTGTCGTCTCCCGACTGCAAGTGTCAGATCTTTCCACTGATGTTCCACAGGATTCAGATCAGGACTCATAGCAGGCCACTTCAGAACGGTCCAACGTTTTCTTCTCATCCACTCTTGGGTGTTTTTTGATGTATGTTTGGGGTCATTATCCTGCTGGAAGCTTTCTGACACTGGGCTGTATGTTTCGCTCCAAAATGCCTTGATAGTCTTCTGATTTCATTGGGCCCTGCACAGATTCAAGGCACCCAGTGCCTGAGGCAGCGAAGCAACCCCAAAACATCACTGAGCCTCCTCCATGTTTCACAGTAGCCATGGTGTTCTTTTCTTTGAAGGCTTCATTTTTCTTCTGTAAACATAGGGTTGGTGTGATTTACCAAAAAGCTCTAATTTTGATCCATCTGTCCAAAGCACAATCTCCCAGAAGGACTGTGGCTTGTCAACATACATTTTGGCAAAGTCCAGTCTGGCTTTTATATGTCTTCCTCTTAGAAGTGGGGTCTTCCTGGGTCTTCTACCATGAAGCCCATTTTCATTCAGATAGTGACAGATGGTGCGACTTGAAACTATTGTACCTTGAGCTTGAAGTTCAGCTTGGATCTGTATTGAAGTTTTCCTTGGTTCTTTCTCCACCATTCAAGCAATCCTTCTTTTCAATCTTGGGGCAATTTTCCTCTTGCGACCACGTCCAGAGATGTTGGCTACTGTTCCATGGGCCTTAAACTTCTTAATAGTATTGGCAACAGTGGTCAAAGGAACATCAAGCTCTTTGGAGATGGTCTTGTAACCTTTACGTTGACCTTTTTTCTAATGTCTTCAGACCACTCTCTAGATTTCCTTCTGTTTTCCATGTTCTATGTGATGCACACAGTGACACAAAACAGCACAGTGAGTAATTTTCTCCATTTAAACTGGCTGCATGAGTCATTATAAGATTGAAAACACCTGTGATACTAATTAAAACACAATAGTCTGCTTAAAGTATCACTACAAATCAGTTTTTTCTTACATCTTCTAAACGGCACCAATAATTTTGTCCAGTCTATTTTAGAATGTCTTTGTAGAATAAGCATAACTTCAGTTATTGTCACAGCTTTTTTGTTTTGTTCCACTGCAAACCAAACAGACATGCATTGATAATAACATATCTTTAAATGTCAACACTGTTCAGGGTGAATGGTTCATCATTTTAATAAAATGCAAGGGTACCGATAATTTTGGCCATGTCTGTATATAATTATATATACATATATACATACAAATACTAAGATGGAAAAGTCAGGGTATCAATAAAAGCAAATTGCAAGGAAGTGCAATAGAAACAGACTTAGTGAATAAATCATGACCTATGTGAAGTATGTGACTGAAACATTTCGCTCCACTGAAGAGATGAAAATATCAGATCTGTGTGGAGCGATGAGGAGACTGTAACATTCCTCAAATTAATACATGAACCAAACTGAAATGTCATATTTCCATCATGACCTCATCTCTTTGCACCCTCTTCTTTAGTGCTTTAATGGCAGCGACTGGAAAATAAGGACCACCAGTTGCTTATCTTGATAAACCAATTCCTAATATTCACATTAGGGCAGTGGATGGAAATGCACATTAAATTGCATTTTCTTTTGCTACCTTTTTTGAAATTATTTATTATTTGATGATATAAAAAGAGGGTGTGATGTCATTATTGACAGCTGTTACAGCCACCCTCAAACCTCTGTCAGGCAGTGGGACGGCTGAGGAGGTGTGTCTCATGGAACACCATCCTGTCATCCAACTTTACTGCGCAGACTCTGGCTCCAAATGACATCACACAAGCAAGATAGCAGCTCCTGGAAAGGAGATATTTTGGCTTCACTTTTGCATAGCGGTAGGAAGTGGAGATGCGTCGTCCATATTTATATACAGTCAGTGATGCAGATTTGTGCATTCATTTGGTGTGTTACATTGCATGTGAGTCTGTGTGCATGTGTGTGTAGGTATGTGATGCTCTCAGATCTTGGGGGTGTCAGTATGAAAGGAGAGTAGAAGTTGAGTGTGTGACAGGCTGTCAGAAACAAGTCATATCTCAAACTCATCATGAAACATGTCCTCACCTCTGAAGGTGTGATGTACTCTATATGTGTGTGTCAAACTACTTCAGCCCCAAAACTTCTACCTGAGTGTTTAAAATAAATTCAATACACTGTATTACGACCTTCTGGGAAAACTATAATATTTAGTTTTGAGTTGTGATTCCACAATTTAATACCTACATTACATTTCTGCCTGGGATTATTTTTATTGTTTAGTGCTTTTCTTACTGCGAAATGTTAAAATATCGTCTGTAAAAAAGGTCTTTTTTAAAAACAAACACAATCCACCCTGTTTATAATGAATACCTAACCTTGTAACTACCTTGCATTGGATGTCTGAAGGCCTGGTGATGGATATGTTTCTGCTGAAGCTCCAACAGCTGACATTTTGTGACAAAATTCAATGTCCTCACAAAGAACTCTAAGAGCGCGGTCACACCAAAAGGTACAGTGAAATGTATCCTCACATCCTTGTGAAATACCTGGTGCTGGAAGCTTGGTGACATGATGACAAAGCTAAAAACACCTAGCACATCAGTTCAAATCCTTTGACTGTCAGTTGGTGCCTATTAGAGGTGTGCCCGAATACAAATACATTATTCGGCAAAGCACAAATAGTGGGTTTTATATGAATATTTGTTTCATGCAAATTAAAATAAATATATTATAATAATTTAAATATTTGTTGGGGGTATTCGCCAGAGATAAAGCTGAGCTACTGACACTAGCAAAGTGCTTACAAGGGACTCTCCATAACCTGTTGTTCCCCTTCTTCTTTCCACAAAGTTAGATTGTAAAAAATAGGCAATAAATGAAAAGTGAAAAGCAATAATTGCCTTTGAAGTTCCTCCCTACACATTACATGGTGTGCTGTCTCTGTGTTATGGGTGTATAAATAGGTAGAGGTCTGTCTGCAATGAGGCGATGAGTAAAGTTTTAGCTTTTTAGTAATCAGCGCAGTCGCCTATGATCTGGGAGACTCCAGTTCAAGACCTGATGTGGGGACCTCCTTTGTAAGGTAGTTTATTCATGAATGGTTAATGACACTTTTTCTAAAATTAAAAGTGTCATAAAAACAAAAACAGGATTTTTAAGCCTCTTTCTACTTATTCGAATACAAATACAGATACAAATAATTTTGCTGCCTCAACAAATACAGATACAAATACTGGGATCTCTGCACATCCCTAGTGCCTATCACACACTGGTTGCTTCATGCACACAAAAAAGGTTAAGGTACAGTAACAGTCATCATGTGCTGGATTAGTTCTTGGCCAGCAGCAGTAACTTTCTGAACTCTCCTGGCAACTTAACAGTGGCTAAAATACAAACAAACATACATACAAAAAAAACTCCCAAAAGAACCACCAGTAGTCAGATGATCAGAGGTAAAAGCCCCTGAAATGTCACAATTAACCCCTTATTGTACAGGACAGTTCAGTCTTGGTAAGTGGGTATATTGTGGTTTCCATCCCCACATGCGTATTCACCCCACTGTAAACTATTTCATCTACAAGCAATAAAAGTAACTATTTTTCAAGTTTGTAAGATGCCACTTGAGAGCTTATTACACTGGCATTAAAACTGGACTCAAGGTGAGCAAATGGTGCTAAATAAGACAGAGGAAAATTTTGGATATAAATACCAAGGAAATCTCTACAAATACGTATAAATCCTGGAACATAACTCTAAACATGTTAAACAGTAAAATGATAATGGAGACAAACTTTGCCAGGTTGACTAGAGAATACAAACAGCCATGAAATAACTTTAAAATGTATCTATAATCTGTAATCGATATTTTTGAAATACAAATACAATGTATCAAACAATGCAGGCACGGAATTAAGTCATTTTTAGGACAAGACCACTTTGGCCTTTGATAAATACAAATTTGTTGGGGCATTGGGGACAAAATGTAGGACACCAAGGTCAAAACCAATGGTGGAATATCAATAAGTGATAATTACAGTGTATGAAGACAGTATACAATCAACAATTAGGAGATACTGTATTGAAAAACAGTGCTGAGTTTATTAAAACTGTACACTGAATGTTTACAGTTTTTACATAATGTTTACATGACTAAAAACACTTATTTACATGTTAAACATTAAATACGCTGATGAAAAACTTCTCGTAGAGAGACTAGGATGAGAGCTGTCAATCATGTAACAGCTGACAGACTCTCCTGATCTGTCTTAACTGAGAAGTGTCTGTCACATTGCGCTGAAAAAGTAGCAACCCATCAGATCTCACAGCAATTTATAAACTCTATGTACTTTTGTAGTTAGCTAACACTATGCAGCAATATCCTGGTTAAAGATGTCAAAAGTTAACCACAGACAATATTCTATATTATATTATTATACATATTATTTATATATATGTTTGCATACACACTCCGCTAGTAGCTAGAAAATCACGTGTTCACATCAGATGTGTAAAACCGACTCCTACATGGAGTGCTGCATTATGGGTTGTTTGTGGCATTAATGTTGCTAGGCTAGCGAGTGTCTTAAAGTCTGTTTCTAGTGAGTGTGTTAGAGTCAGAGACTGCAGCTCCCCTCAGCTTTACAGAACTTCATAGAGAGCTTCAGCCCATTGTTTAGCTGTCCAGCTGCAACTTTAGTGTTTTGTTTCACTCTCAACGCTCTCATATCATCATTTTCGGTGGCAGCAGGCAGCTGTTTTCAGAGAAAAAGCTGTAAAAAGCCACTGTACACTACCTGCTCAGCATCAAACAGCAAACAGACACAATTAGCAACTAGCTTGTGAACATAGTGGAGCATTTAGCAGCTAAAGAGCCAGATATTTCCCTCAGGAGTTGGCAGAGAGCAAAAACAGAACTAAAAGATAATGAATATTAGACTTACATTCACTATGTGGACAGAATGTTGCTCCGTAACTGCTGGATGTGGAAATAAGCAACCGTTTGCTAACTGGTTCAGATTTTTTAATAAATGATATGGTAAATCCCTCTGCACAGAGGTGAAAAACTATGGTAAGTACAGTAGGTCAGAGTTGAACCAGGAAGTCTATGAACTGTGATATCTGAGGGTTTGTCTGATCAGTCTGATGGTTCATGTCTGTCGGCCTGTTTGAGTATTCAGAGGAACAGGGAGGCATGAAAGTTATTCATTTATTTTAAAAAGGCCTTTTAACATTTTTGTGTTACACTTTATTTTATGTCCCCCTGGTATTTATAAACATTTATAATCCATATATAAACAGTTAATAAATGGTTAATAACACATGATAGTGTAATTGTTAACAGATATAGAGTACAAATCAAAGGTCTGGACACCCTCTCCCATTCACTTCAATGAGTAAGTGTGTCTGTAAGTTTTGACTGGTACTATAAGTGTCTATTGATGCATTTGTTAACAACTAACTAACTCCTCCTGTGGACACTCTTAAGTGTTTGCTGCTGTATAATCACATAATAAATGACAATATAGTAAAACACAGTAATAATAATATGAGTGACACTGATATCTGTGTATAACTACATTATTGTGTGTTATAAATCATTTATTAACTGTTTATATACTGAATAGAGAGGCTTGAAGTAAAGTGTTACCATTTGTGTTTTATCAGATTGTTTTACAGCGGAGAGGCTGTAGAGATTGGACAAAGAGAGAAGTTGTCATTGTATTAAACGAGAATAACTGTTTCTCTGTGTCATCACTTCTTCTCTTTTTAGACTAAAAACCCAGGACACTCACATCTGACTTTCTTCTACATTTGGAGTTTGACAGAAGTTTGTAATCTGTGTCCTAAGCAGCCAATCAGCAGCTATCAGCCTCCTATATCACACACCATGCAAAACCGAAACGCACATCTCCTGTGCTGTGGATTTTCTTCAACGAGAGATGAAGAAAAACACACACACACACACACAGAGAGACAGACTGAAATGGACTGAGGCGACAACGCATCTGAGAACACTCTGATCTTGATGCCGCGTCCAAATCAGAGAGCGCAAAAGATTTTCCACATCACCTTTGAAATACTTTGGAGAGAAACTGAGCTCAAACTTTATGAAGCCATGCAGAAGTACGTGGACTCCTCCAGGCGAGTATTTCACTGCTGTCAGGTGAAAACCTCATATATCTGGAACCTTGTTTTAGCTGGAGGCCAGTGCATTTATGATATTATCCAATGAATTTTGAAAAGGTTTCACAATGAGCCTTGGGCGTTGGCTCTCAACTTGTGGAGGAGCATTCGATCCTTTGACTTAGTTTGAAAGCATGAAACATACACAGATACAAGGAGATACAAGGTTTTCACCTGAGAGGGATGATTTGACCTCTTTTAAAGCACCATCTTTAAAACAATAAAAGGTGTGTGAGTATTCAGGCTTCATCCTAATGCACAAACTCCTACAGACCCAGAGTGCTCTATACTTACACTCTGACACTGAGCAAATGTAGCTCCACAAATAAATTCATCTCCCTCCTAATAAAAGATACAGTAAGCAGTGCAAGGTGAAAAAGATGTGTGTGTGATGTGTGTGTGTGTGTGTGTGTGTGTGTGTGTGTGTGTGTGTGTGTGTGTGTGTGTCTGCCCTTCCTCCCGCTAAGCTGATATTTGGCTATTGATTTATGACTGAAGCATCTATCGTGTTTAACAGCAGAATGCCACCTGGACATTGGGCCAATAGAAACGGCCTCCAAATGATTAAGTATCGGCTCTTATACAATCTTTGGGAGTGTATGTGTGTGTGTGTGTGTGTTTCTTCTACCAGTATTTCCTTCCCCTCTGCTGCTCCTGTGATGCAGCTGATAATAAAGATGGAGGTTACTGGGGTTACAGCCGTGCCCCCCCCCTGCCCACCCCACCACCCCCCAGTGATCTATTGGGCCCATCGCACCAAATGAGATAGCACTGTCCCCATGCCCTGTGTGTGTGTGTGTGTGTGTGTGTGTGTGTGTGTGTGTGTAAACAGGCGGAGGTTATTCCTCGCTGCACATGGCGGTGATTTGTTTGCATGTATTCCATGTCAGGTTTGATGTATGTTATTATTGCAGGGCCCCTGCAGCCGACGAGGCCATTATGAAATAGAAAGCACACACGCACACACACATACACACACACATGCACGCATAGCAGCAGATAAGCGAGATTCACAGTGACACACACACACTTCGTCCCTCCTGGCAATTCAAAAGTTGACACAGCTGATAGGTTGTGCAGTAGGAAAACTAATATAAACTAATGTATTTGCAGTTCCTGGAGCTGCTCTGACCTGCACAGCCTCTCTCTCTTATAATCCAACATCTCTCACTCTTGCCCATTGTACTGCCATCTCTGTGCTTTGTATGTACTCTTGATGTTTTTACAACTGTCTCACATCTTTTGTCTCTAAATTAAAGCTGCATTAATACATTTTTATCCACTTTTGGCAGCAGAAGAAACTGTAAACAGAACACTGACATGTCATCTCCTTGTAAAGTCGATACCGCTAACATGTTAGTGAAGATCTGATTCTACGTTGTGTTGCGTAGAGGGTAATAATCACACTTCCCAAGACTGTCTGTGAGCAATTTATTTCCCAACCAGCAGCAACAGCAACTGTAGTTGTGAAGAAACAAAGCATTCACAGGGTTTCTCTTGCATAAATGCTCTCTGCGCCTGGATATCATGAGTAAAGTCACTAACAAACAGTGTCAACACACTTCTCCCCTAATTAATAGATTCATGCATGAAAAGAAATAAAATTACAGCTCTACAATGTATTAATATTAAAACACTGACTTCACGTGTGTTTTTAAGTAACCTAACTTCATATTTACCGCAAAAATAGCTAAAGTACAGAGGGCACAGAACATGTGTACCTTCCCAGGAAAAGTCCATAACACAAAGAGGAGGTACAGCACATGACAAATGCAGTTCATAAAATAAGACGATCACTACAATTCCTGCTATAACCCGAAACATGTGTCTAATATTTACCAAAATCAGATTTACTCACACAATTTCCTAAATACATACTGACAACATATGAACAACACTTGAGAAACATAGGAAACATGGCAGTGGAAATGCTAACCTGCATCCTTCAAGATAAAAATCTGCACTTCAATCCATATAAGATTTTACTGGGATGTACACCGCCCTGTTCGTAACATAGTGCAACAATACCACACTACTACATTAGCTCACAGTTGCTTATTTACTTGGGGCAGAGCCAGCCCTGACCAATCTGGTCCCCTAGGCAAGATTTTAGCTGGTGCCTCTTGCATCGCAGCCAAGTCCACCATCAATGTTCACACACTCACACAGAGACTGCATAGCTTTATGTCTTTGAGATTTTTTTATTTTTTATTTTAGAAACAAAAAACCACCACAAAATAAAAACAGTATCAAAGAACCTGATGCTGCATCACTGGGCTGGTCTGAGGTGGAGGAGACAGGAGCGCTTGGTGATGCATTGCTGGAAGGTGCTGAGGTGGAGAAGGTGTCTGCAGGTCCAGGATTTACAGGGGTGGGATTAAAATATTTCAGAAGTGCATCTGAAGAGAGGAGTACATGTGACCATTTAGACCATTTACACACAGAACTTCTCCCACATGATGCATGCTGCTTGCTACACCTATGAGACTAATCAATAATGAAAATGCAAAGGCTTACAACTATTAATGACAACAGGGGATAGAAAATGAAAAGCATTTTAATTGACTATTACAAGCAGAGCTAACGTTGGCTAACTAGACTAAGATATCAGTAACAATGAATGTCTGCCTGGTTGAGACAGACAGTGGATGATTCATGCAGCAGCAGAATGTATTTCTCAAAATGATGTTGTAGATTATTCCCCAAACACCTGATTAGTATTTCTAACTTTCCCCAGTGAATTTAAGGTAGGAGTAACTGACGTTAACTTTAGCTATTTATTAATTTAACGAACGTTAATATCATCCAAAATAAGCTAACATTAGTAACACTGTGCTAAGTAACTACTAGGGATATACAGAGATCACAGTATTTGTATCTGTATTTGATGAGGCAGCAAAATTATTTGTATTTGTATTTGTATTTGAACAAAAGTGGAAACAGGCTTAAAAATCCTGTTTTTGTTTTTATTACGCTTTTAATTTTAGAAAATTAAAGTGTTACAATAAGTGTTCATGAATAAACTACCTTATGAAGGAGGTCCCCACACCAGGTCTCAAACTGAAGTCTCCCAGATCATAGACGACTGCACTGACTACTGAGCTAAAACTTTACTCATCGCCTCATTGCAGACCTCTAACTATTTATACACCCATAACACAGAGACAGCACACTGTGTAACATGTAGAGAAGAACTTCAAAGGCGATTATTGCTTTGCACTTTTCATTTATTGCTTATTTTTTACAACCTACTTTGTTGAAAGGAGAAGGGGAACAACAGGTTATGGAGAGTCCCTTGTAAGCACTTCAGGTGTGTCAGTAGTTCAGCTTTACCTCTGGCTAACAACCCCAACTCCGGGAGTGATGTCCAAATAATGAAATGTGCATTATGTAGCAGGTGGATGTGACTCCCCTTGTTGAGACCTGCTGATAGATGCAACAGCGGAGCAGAGGAGAGAGACTGAGATAGTGATGTAAGTGATCTGCGCACTGGTATTTGACTTTTTTTTTTTCCTGAAAACAAATAATTTTAAAAATGTTTGTATGAAACAAATATTCATTAAAAAAAAAAAAACAACCAAAAAAAACCCCACTATTTGTGCTTTGCCGAATAATGTTTTTGTATTCGGGCACACCCCTAATAACTACTATGCAATAGATAAACTATTCATTCACCACACATTACCTCTGTCTTTGACATTTTTCCTCCTCTTCTTTTCTTCTCTGGGCACCAGAGAGCTTTGGTCTTTCGTACATGATATATTTGAATTAGGCCACTGATAATCATATCACATTTCACAGTCAGTGTCACTCACTAGTCCATATAAATTGCCCATCCCCCACAATCAGGCAAGTCTAACTAAGAGCTGGGGTGGGGGGGGGGGGAGTCGTCTGGGATGATGCTGCAGGCAACTGAGAAAATAAGGTCTATTTAAACGCACAATATGTAATTTCAGCCGCTAGGGGTCTCTCAATTAAAACAATAACAAAAGACGGAGTGTGATGACGGTGTGAAGTAACATGAGATCATGGGAGTTGTTGTCTTCATTGTTAAACAATCAGCTTCTTCAGGTTAGGATTACTCCAGTGTTCATCATTCAAGATGTTTTTACTGGGAGACAAATTATCCGCAGAGGTCTCCTCCTCTCCAAAACAGACGGACCCAGTGATTAAAGCAGGTAAAGACACTGAATAAAGCTGTTTCACCTTAAAAATAAGAGCTTCTCTGTCACTGTTCAGCAGACACAGGACATCCAGTAGGTGTTGCTAGCTGAGCCGTTGCTAGTGTTTACTCAACTTGTTTCTTTGATAATTTAAGATTCAGACATTCGGTCAGTCAGTCAGTCAGTCAGTCAGTCAGTCAGCGCCATGGGAGTCATCCACTCAGAGGCTTGAAGCTTCAATAAAAATAAAAAAAACAACAACAAATATGTCTAAAAACTGCTTTATCCTCTTTTGGAAAATGGAGAAATGTGCACAACAACTAAAGCTTCATTGTAGTTTATATTTCCTCAAAGTGAGGAGAAAAAGAATCTCAGCTGGATTTTAATGTGCTTTGTATCTTATTAGCTGAACACATGTACATAGTCAGGTCTTTTCTTCTTTTGATGAAAGTTTCTGTGGTTAATAAATGTCTTCTTCTACTGTGCTTCCAAATCAAAGTGTTGTTTGATCTGTATTTTTTTCCGTTTCATTCTGAGACTTTCTTTTTAAGTTTTTTTTTACACCACTTATGATTGTGCATAATATCTTCATCAGTCCTTCAGAGTGTGTGTGTGTGTGTGTGTGCTGAGGCAGAGCTCTGGGTGGCTCAGCAGGGATCTTCATCTCGCCTGCGGGTGGATGATCCCCACAATCCAGCTCTTCCTCTGTGGATCAGTCCCAAAGCTCCCACTCAAAGGACCAAATATCCTCTTGGCTCATGCTTAGCTCGGTCCAGCACAGCGAAAACACACTGACTTTGGCTACGGCTACTCTGTCATGTTTGCTATGGTTCTGAAGATGATCACACAGTTAGATTCCCAAGTGTCCATTCAATAATTCATCAGCTTTAACAAAGTCCAGTTTCTAAACTTCAAAAGACTGTGCCGTGGAATAAACTGGGAACGAGGAAGGCCAACAACTGATGGCTGACATCATTATTCTCAATGTGTCAGTGTGATAAATAAATTTGCATCTCAGTCAAACTCATCACATTTCACGTTTAAATTTCAAACATCAACAGTGGAATAAGAGGACATTTGGGGATTTAGGGTGCTAAAACACAAGCTATATGGTAGCTGGCTACTAAAAAGTTATCGTTATGGTATAGAGTCAAAGTACTTTACCCATTCTGAATCCTATTTCCTTTTGTTTCTTGCAGGTAATCTTGCAGGTTTATGTTCCACCAACACTTAATTATTTCAACTTCATTTCTGATAAAGAAATTTCAGTTTGGCATGGTGGGTGG
This sequence comes from Thunnus albacares, assembly GCF_914725855.1. NCBI lineage: Eukaryota > Metazoa > Chordata > Actinopteri > Scombriformes > Scombridae > Thunnus > Thunnus albacares. The sequence goes on from NC_058115.1 coordinate 2,442,226, forward strand.
CTCTATAAACTATAAAATACCCATGAGCCTGAGCCATTATTGCTAAAGAGGAGAAATCAGCCACAGGTGTGAATCACCTGGTGTTTCGAATTCAAAATGCTTTGTTGTTGCATTCGTGAACAAAACCTCATAGCTGCTGAATTCATTGAAGCTGCAGATTGTATTAGTTGCTTCCTCAACAGTGTAATCTTTAGCTTCAGCTCACTGTGAGGAGCACATGTAGCACAGTTCTGTGATTGGTTGTTTTCTTACAGTAAAATTTCATTTTACGTTTTTATGTCCACACTACCTTCAACTGTTTATCAAAGAACTAGATATCTCCTAACACATCACAACTCTATTACCGTAACTAAAACTTTTACAATTACATTTTTTAAATCACAATAATGTTATATATAGTTTGATCTTGATAAAGGTTTCTCTTATGTCAGGATTTTTTTCATCTTCAGTCTTTTGAAAACCCTCAAAGTAAAGCTTACTTCAACACTCCTTTTATCTCTGTTTTGTTCTCCACCAACTCCTGAGAAAATAGCGGCTAAACGCTCCACTATGTTCACCGGCTAGTCTCTAACTGTGTCTGTCTGCTGTTTGGTGCTCAGCAGGTAGCATATCAGAAGATAAAATTACACATTTGATTCAATGTTAATATAAAATGATTGATTAGTTCAGCTATAAAAAAGATGTTCATTCAGTTAAAATATCAAGTGGGAATGTAATTTACAGTATTACTTATTTTCTTGCTCAAACTACATTTCCCTCATGGTTCAATCATGTAACTGTGCAAACTTTTAAACCCATGGATCATCATAAAGTGTGTAGTCAGTTGCCCTCAAGCTGACAGGCTTTTGAGGTTTCCCACTCAACATCCGTCTTTTGATTGCACTTCAACAAAAAGTAAAAAAAAAAGGAGGGGGATGTCAGAAAAGAAAAATTGCAGAGTAAAGTAATGTGGGCTGATGATTCTGAAATGTCATCCAGAACCCTCTTGACTTTCATGCCTTTGTTTTTTTATGTAAATCAGATGTTGATGATTTTCTTGTCCTCTGATGTTAGCAGGACATCTTCTCTTAGCCTCGGGTAAGCAAAGACACAATGATCTATTGTCTTTTCCTGGTTCAGCCTCATCAACTCTCCCAGTGCCTTGTGGGAACTGGTGTCCAAACAACACTTATCATTGTCATGTGTTGAGTTACACTGTATGGATGACTGATGCATGTTTGTGTGTGATCTCTACTGTAAGGCATGACTGCAGCGTGTAGTAAGTCATTAGTTAGAATAACAGATGGATGTAATGTACAGTCAGAGCACAGAGAGTATTATAGAGGTCTTCATTATTCACAAAAAGCAGATTAATGCCACTGTGTGCTGGTAAGTCTAATGAACAGTGGGTGGAGAGGCATTAAAATCCTAAAACAACGAGATTCAGCCCGAGGATCTAGAATGAATTAACAATAGAGGGAGAAAGAAAGATGCCAAAGAATCCTATCTGCAGCCCTCACTGATTTCCCCGAAAAACATCACTGAAAGAATGGGAGCCTCCTCCGATTTCTCAGCCAAAAAGTCTGAAACAATTACAAGCCCGGGATCACAGGCAGAGCGTCCCTCGAAGCTTCTTTTCTTTTTTCAACTTTCAAACTCGTCCTTTTCTCTGTGCCTGCTTTGATTTTCGAAGCAATTAAATTGAGACAACAGCGAGCTTTGCCGAGCGCCGTTCAGGGGAGAGAAACGACCGTAGTCATTGGGCAAATATTGAAATCGGCGGATCACATCAAAACTTGATCAAACTTGTCTGATGTGTCGAGGCGACAGTGGCAGTGAATTAGACACTGGGGGGAATCCAATCAGCCAAACAAAATGAGCCTGGTGTGTGTTTTTTTTTTTCGAAGTCAGATTGGCACAGAGCAGCGCACTTGTTCTACATGCAGCAGCCCACACAATGAAACTGATACAGGCTGAGAAACATCTGCACATTGTTCATCCAAACACAGCAAACTCCCCACGCAATATGCTGAAAACAGATCAGGCCTTATTCCCTCCTGCTTGCTCAATTCATTGTCTCTCATTTCCGCCTGCTGTTACCATGGCTACACAAATTTACTTTTATGAGAAGAGAAATATCAGATGATTTGATGAGTTTCTTTCCTACAGCTTTTAACCGGTGAACTATGCACATCTAGTGTCCTCAGATGTTTAAAGTCTTGTTTCAGCTGCAATGTGTTATGTAATATTATTTTTTACATAGAAATTCAAATGAAAGCCGGAGACAGAGCAGCTCCACTGGGACGGGGGCTACATTTCTAAGCTCAGAGTGACTGTGATTAAGCTCTAATTCAGGTTAATGTGCTCATCTGAACCTTTGCAGCCTGTGACTGAGTCTTCCAGTTACTATGAATAATCCAGTGAACAAAACCTCCCCTGTTCTATATGAACACATAATTCACATTATTCTATAATGGATTATATACAGTATATTTTCATATATGGACAAATATTTTAATCCTGTATCTGTTTGTGCACATATATTGACATCTATATGTAGCAGGACTACATAATATTTATGTCGGCGTTGCATGTATTTTTATTATTGTTCAAATAGACATTTGTGAGCTATTGTGCCCATATGTACCTGCTAGAGGTGTGCCTGATACAAATACATTATTTAGCAAAGCACAAATAGTAGGTTTTTTCCATACAAATATATTTTAAATTATTTGTTTTGGAATTATAGAGGTCTTCAAACATGTCAAATACCAGCGCACAGGTCAGTTACATCACTATCTCAGTCTCTCTCCTCTGCTCCGCTGTTACGTCTATCAGCAGGTCTCAGTGAGTGGAGTCACATCCACCTGCTACATGACGCACATTTCCTTATTTGGACATCACTCCCAGAGTTGGGGGTGTTCCCCAGAGATAAAGCTGAGCTACTGACACAAGTGAAGTGCTCACAAGGGACTCTCCATAACCTGTTATTCCCCTTCTCCTTTCTACAAAGTTAGGTTTTAAAAAATAAGCAATAAATGAAAAGTGCAAAGCAAGAATCACCTTTGAAGTTCTTCTCTACATGTTACACAGTAACAATAGGTAGAGGTCTGTCTGCAATAAGGCAATGAGTAAAATTTTAGCTCTGTAATCAGTGCAGACATCTATGATCTGGGAGACTACGGTTCGAGACCCAGTGTGGGTTTTTCTTTGTAAGGTAGTTTATACATGAACACTTGTAACACTTTAATTTTCTAAAATTAAAAGCGTAATATTTTAAGCCTCTTTCTACTTTTATTTAAATACAAGTAATTTTGCTGCCTCAACAAATACAAATACTGGGCTCTCTGCACATCCCTACTATGCGTTCTACTGTGCTATAGCAAGCACAGCCAATGACAATGTTTTGAGATGCAGTAGGGGCAGATAATATAGATATAATAATAAAAGCGAAAAACAAGTTGTTTTCTGGTTTTGGTTTAATTTCTATTCCAGTTGCCAATTTGAAGATGAAAACTGGAAAAGCATGTGAATTTCTGTTGTTGTTGTTTTTTTGTTTTTTAATTTGCACAAAAAATGGAAAAACAAAATAATGCAGTGTATATTTGTTTATCCTGTTATCAAACAGGTTGAACTCAGTTTTGGAGGGAGAGTATACAGACCCCCCTGTTCCTCTTTCATCACAGATTGTCAGATCATTTTCTTTTCTTTTTTTTTTTGTTAAACTAAATGAAACTTTATTCATGTAATGTATTGCCATATGCACATATGTTATGAACATAATATAATCACACATGTCAAATACAGAATTTGAATGTATTTGACATTCAAATACCCCCACTCTGTATAAATATCAAACATTTCTACAAACGTAGCATATTATGTTTTATGGTGTGACAACGCTGTGGTTAAGGTCTGGTTAGGTTTAGGCACAAAGACCACTTGGTTAGGGTAAGGGAAAGATTATGGTTTGGGTTCAAATAAAATAAAAAATAAAATAAATGTCCCGATGTCTCACTGAAAACACCTGGTTTTCTCGCTAGAAAAATGGCTGCAAATGTACTGACGACAAAAACACCCACCCACTTTTGCCGGTTGAAACAGGGAGCGGGCATGGGTTTCGAGGTGGTCTCAAACCGTATCTCTGCTGATTTCCAACTTGCTGCCAAGAAACTTACCAACCATTCACCGACCCCTCCACCTAATAGGAAAGTCAGCTCATATAGATCGCATGTGAACTACGTCACTTTAGAAATATTGAGATGATACGTATTTTGGAAATGTTGATATGCTACATCTTGTAGAAATGTTGATATGATACGTTTTGTTGACATGTTAATATGCTACGTATTACACATGTTTAAACGTAGATATTCAACATTTCTGTAGTTTGCAGAAACGTACAATGCCAACGTTTTATTCTGGCGACCAGACTGAACATAAAGGGAAGAACTTCAAAGGTGATTATTGCTTTGCTACTTCATTTATTGCCTATTTTTTACAACCTAACTTTGTGGAAAGGAGAAGCGGAACAACAGGTTATCGAGAGCCCCTTGAGAGCACTTTGCGTGTGTCAGAGTGATGTCCAAATAAGGAAATGTGCATCATGATGCCATTTGCACTGAACATGGGCTCATGAGACCAAGCGGTGAAGGACAGCATGGCTCTCTTGTCCTTGAAGATGCCCTGGGTGTATCACTTCTCTTGTGAGTAGACAAAGCCCAGTGTGAGCACCCGCTCAATCCAGCCCTGATTGCAGGAACAGTGAACCAGTACATGGGGAAATGAAAGATGATTAAGTCTGCCATCATTAGTTTACATTATTCTTCAGTGATGTAAGCAGACAGTTTTCCTGCCTCCCATGCCAATTTTGTCTCCTGTGCGTAACGGAAGTGTTCAGCATTCTTAATTTCTCCGGTGATGTCCAGTGCAGTAGCAGTGGCTTCAAACTTCATGGCGTAAAGGTCAGAAACTTCTACCATGCAGCTCTGAGCAGTTAAAACCTCCACAGCAGCATCTTTGGCTGCAGCATTGAATGAGCCAGCACTCTGGTGTGCATACATGATCAACACTGTCTTTGCCATTCCTGAGATAGCAATGTAACTGACCTGCATGCTGGTATTTGACATGTTTTTTTTTCTTCCTGAAAACAAATAATTTTTAAAATATTTGTATGAAACAAATATTCATAAAAAAACCCAAAACACTATTTGTACTTTGCCGAATAACGTATTTATATTCAGGCCCACCCCTATAGCATTGAATAACCACGGGAACATGATCATAGTTGGGGGTGCTGACTATAAGCCCCCCCTCAAAAAAAGACAAAACATTTTTTTTAAATTTATTAAATACCGGCAGTAATCCCCCTGCAGCAGAGACGGTGTGTCTGGAGATTTAAATAATAAATGAAGTCCCACTGCTGTGCCTCATGCCTAAATGTGCACAGTGTCTCTCTTAAGGGGGAAACACACTTATTGTTTCTGCTGCAGGAGGATTGCTGCAGGTATTTAATAAACTCAACAGATATCTTTCAACGTTACAGTCTTTTTTATATTGCCAAATTCCCTCTTTTTGTTGTGATACTTCCAATGCAGCTCAACAGGGAAACACTATTAATTAACATTAATTACCATAAGATCCTGACCAGTCCTGAGTCATGTCTGGAGATTTAAATAATCAATGAAGTAACGCTGCTTCCCTCTTTTTGTTTCCATGCACAGTGTTTCCCTGTTGAGCTACAGTGGAAGGATCATAACAAAAAGAGGGAATTTGGTATTAAAAATACTGTAACTTTGAAAGATGTACGTTTGAGTTCATTAAAAACCTGCAGACCTCCCCATCCCCCCATAAGTGCATCTCCCCATTAAGAGACATGCTGCATCCATTTACGCAAGAGGCACAGCAGCCTAACTTCATTGATTATTTAAATTTCCAGACACGCCATTTCTGCTGTGAGGGAACACTGTAGGTATTTAATATACTCAAAAACTTTTTTTGGCTCCACTTTTTTTTAAAATCATGTTTCCACAGCTATCTATCTATCTATCTATCTATCTATCTATCTATCTGTCTGTCTGTCTGTATAGGAGGGGCAGATAATATAGATAAAAGCAGCAACAAGTTATTTTCTGGTTTTGGTTTAATTTCTATTCCAATTGGGGATTTGAAGACGAAAATGGGAAAAGCATGTGGATTTCCATTTTTTTAATTCACATGAAAAATGGAAAAACAAAATAATGCATTGTGTATTTGTTTATCCTGTTATCAAACAGGTTGAACACAGCTTTGGACGGAGGGTACACAGACAGAGGGGATTTTTTTGTTTGTTTGTTTGTTTGTTTGTTTGTTTGTTTGTTTGTTTGTTTGTTTTTAGGAACCTGCAGCATTTAAATCAAAAGTAAGGTATCAAACCAAAGACCCTTGATTTATTACGAAAACTTGAAAAATAAAATTATGAAGTCAATCTTATGCAGTTTTGAATACATCCACATACAAGAAAACTCATATATCAGTGTTTATTTGATAAAATACATGTATACTGTAAATATTTAAAGGGAAAATATTCATAGATGAAAAAATATTTTAAAATGGTATATATGTGGATATACATGTGTCCAGATGTTTGACTGGTACTGTATGTGACTTTAATGTTTTGTATATTGGTGAGAGACACATTGAAATGCAGTATATGTACTATATGATTTACATGTACGGCTATATAGCAGATTTCTGTATCCTAGCAGTAGCAGTGCTATTACATAATATATCATAAAACTACTCATCGTCATCACACATTTGTGTTGACATCAAAATGTACCCATAATGCTTTATGAGTGAACATGTGAAGTGACAGCAACGGGATGTTCATTTGCCCTGGTAGACTGTTTAATATAAGAAGAGACCAAACATCTGAAGCAGCTTCATCATCATCAAACAAGGAGCTGAACAGGTTCGTTCAGGATGTCTACATGCTGTATGTCAACCACAAACCAGTTCAGTGCAGTAACTGGGTTAACAGGGGGCTCTCTATGTATCTGTTAGTGACTCATAATGTTTCTCTTCAGTATTTGCCTGTTAGCTTGGTCACTGTAGTGGATAAAGAGGCAGTGGAGCCTCTAGCAGGGCTGTGTGATTCTGTACCTGCAGGCTAAACTCCAGCTGCTGAAGGGTCTGTGCTTGTGTTGGCACAACAGTAGGATTGGGATTAAAGAGGGGCAGAAGGTTGCTGTATATACAGTAAAAGAACAATGTTAACTATTATTAAAATCATTATTATAATCAATAATTTACATCAGGATAGTGCAGGTAGATGTTGTAGGACTGCAAAATGTTCATTGCATGCTTTACTAACACTGATGTTGCAAACTGGCAGAGCCTGAGTCATGTTAAACTGAATTGCTGCTTCTGCTTAAAGGACTAGTTCAACATCTGGGAGATGCATATATTCTTTTTCTTTCCAAGAGTGAGATGAGAAGAACAATACCAATATTATTGATCAACATCATGTCTGTGTGTTATTCACTGCTGGTTTAAACACACTGATGTTCCGTGTTCCAAGAGATATTTTGTGATGACGTGTTATAATTAGCATTTTTTTCATTTGTCCGCTTTCCTTCAACCCGTCATGTAACTCCCTCGGTTACTGATTTCCTTTGCTTCCCAGAATTGCTCTTAACTACATACAAGCCTAAGAGTCTACAGCTCATATCCATGGATGTATTAAGAGAACTGGATACAGCGTTGGAGGCGGGGCTCTGTTCATTCCTATGAAAATTGCTCATTGGCGCATGAAGCTAAAAGAGCCACTTCCCACTGTAAAGAAATAACTCAGATGTTGCTGATGCTTCCTGATCGTTAGGCCCATAGAGCATGCACACCAGAGACTTCTGCCAACCAAGCCAGCTAATTTCTGGTTTAGCTGTCCACTGACTTGAATGGGGATAAAATAATTCAATTGTTTGGCTCTTCTAGACTTTCTAAATGTTTTCGGACCAAATGGATCAAATTCTGATAGGGAAACTAATCATTTTATATGGGTTTTGGCGCTAAAAAAAACGTATCCACTGTTTCACAGCTGCTCCTTTTTCAATGATTGTGTGAGGCAAAAAGTCTTTTTGGACCTAATGGCATCACATGACGGACCCAGAAGTTGTAATTCCATGGTTTGGCCACTATGTCAACTTCTGCCAAAGACCAAAGACCAGCACACTTCCTGGGGGCTTGCTCACATCGGCATGCTAACATGGTTAGCATGTTACCAGGCTAATATGTGCTAATTAAAGTTAAACACAAAGTACAGCTGAAAGCTGATGGGAATGTCAGTAGTTTTGCAGGTATTTGATCATAAATTTGGTATTGGACAGAATGAAATGTTGATCAGATGATGGTGCTAGATGGTTAGCAGATCAATGTTATTATAATCCATTCTCTGGGAACCATGAATGTCTTTACCAAATGTCACAGTAATTAATCTGATAGTTAAGATATTTTATTAAAGAACTAAAAAGTAAATCTCGTGGTGTCACTAGAGGAAAAGTCAGAGAATCACCAAAGTCTTAAACTCTTGAAATTCCCCATAAATGTTTGTACCAAGTTTTGCGTCAATCCATGAAGTGGATGTTTACATACAGTATATCACAGGAAAGTTGTGGACTGACCGGTAGACCGACTTTGCCATCCCTAGAGCCATGTCACTAACATGGATTAAAATCAGTCAACAATAAATATGCCACCTTCCATTAATGATGCTGGTTCCAAGCTAATCAGTAACAAATACACCACCTTGCTTTGACCTATAATGGTAGCACTCCTGGCAAGCCAATCTCTAAAGTTTTCCCACAGTGCAAAAACACAGATGTGGGATGCATCATTTGCCAATGATTAATCAAACTTTCGGAAACACTGTGACAGGAAGACTGTGTGAAAGAAAATGCATATTTTATGTTTAGTCTTTGTGATTGCAGTGCAGACAGACATGTTTCTATCTCCATCTCCATCTTTTCTGTCCTCATCTCTCTGTCACCTCTTGTTCCTCTCCTCCATCACTTGCATCCCATCTTGTCTGCATCAAAGGAGCAACACTATGGCAACAGTGAGTCCCATTGTGGGACTCGTGCAGCCAATGGAGAGGCTGGTCAGAGGGTCCTCTTAGGAAAAAAGCATTTTCTTTTTGCCAAGCAACAAGCAGCTAAAGCAGCCACTGTGTGTTTGAGACTGAAAACACCTGAAGAGTGTGTGAAACGTTAACTGGCTGATGCTGAGTGGTCCTACACCACAGCATGATGCAGACAGTGAAAACAGGCAGACAACAGAGAGCAGATGCTACTTCTAAGAAATGAGAGTGTACTAATTACAATTGATATAATACATAATGATAATGATGATATAGCATATAATGATATATCATCATATTTCATTACATCAAATCATATCAAATTTCATCTAATTTCATTGTCAACTATTAATCACCTTGTCTCAAAGTGTGTATGTAACGGGTATAGGATGGACCCAATAGCAGCACAAATGACACTGTTATAAACTTAGTAGTCTTTATTTCACACGATGTCAAGGCAATATAAGCACGGTCGGAGAAACACAGTTCTAAGGAGTATGACTCCACCGGAAATTGAACCCCGATCTTCCACTCCCACAGCAGACAAAGACCAGGGAACAGGCAGGCAGAACTCAGAGTCAGGGACAGAAGGCTGGTGGGTTTACAGGGGCAGAGACGAGGAGCGATGGTCGAAGAACCAGGAACCAGGAAGTCAGTCCAGTGAAGAAAGCAAGACGACGTAGTGTAGACAATCTGACAAGGAGGGAGTGGGCCGAGGCAGCTTATATACTGGCTTGATTGCAGATGATGAGCAGGTGGGAGCGCCAGGTGAAGGTGGTTGAACTAATGAGGGGTGTGGCAGAGCAGAGAGTGAGACTGAATGATTGGATAATTCCCACAGCAACAGGTAAGGGGGAGAGCAGACTCTGACAGTGTATGATTTAGAGCTGGAAGTAGGCATATTTTTGGACTTGCCAGGCTAGCTGTTTCCCCCTGCTTCCAGTCTTTATGCTAAGCTAGGCTATCCACGATCTGACTGTTTTTGAGTTTTTACCAATTTTCATGAAGATTTCATTTATTTGAAAGAAGTGCATCAGTTTAAACTGATTATCTCCAAGATTTTACGATCCCTGAAATAAAAAAAAAAACGTGTATGTCTTTCTTCTTTTTCCTTTTTTCTCATTGCAAGAGGACGCTGATGACCTCAGTTTACAGTGATCGAGTAGTAGTAATCGAATCGAAAAGCAGTGAGTGTGTCTATACGGTGATGTAACATACAGGCTGTTTTCCTACAAGTGCTGTATGGATATATATGAAGGACTTCAGGTCTCTTCTGACCACAGAGAGGGCCAACACTCCTGAGTTCTAAAGACATCTCCAGATAAGAATTACAGAGCGCTGTGATAGTAGAGAGTGAAGTGTAGATGGTGGCTTATAAATATCACCGTAGTCAAGATTGTACTTAACTGTTGCTGGCTGCGTGAGAGTGTGTGCAGAAAGTTCAGATTTTGAGTATCTCTGTATCATCTTTGTCATTCCAATGAGGCACACTGTCATAAAAATACAAGACAACATACAATATTTACAAGGTCTTATTAGCCATGTACAGAATATTACCAAGCACTGTTACTGTATATATAGAGATTTTAGGTCCCAGATTATATAGTTCTAGTTCAGTTTCTAGTTAACATTTTTTATTTATATTTTATTACTTTTTTCATCTACCTCACAGTGTCCTCATTGTTTGTTTTATGATTATTGTGTGTGACTTGGCTGCTGTAACAGTGCATCTATCAATCTGTGAACCATCCAAGCCATATATGTACATATGTGGGGAACTGCGGATACACATCTACTTCAAGCATGACTTTTTCTTTTTTTTTGCATTTAATACCAGATTGAGATAAATAAGAGTTATAAGTTGTAAGACCTGAAAATGAGCTTGTAGATTGACTAAGGCTGAGATTATGTATCTCTGGGTCTGTCACTCTGAAACATTTATGTGGCTGTTTCTATTATACTTCTATACATGTTTATGTTTGTTTTCATCTCCATTTCTGACCCACATCCCAACAACATTGGAATACAGTCTCCAACCTGCTAGACACTCAGGTCCACACTACACATTCTTGAGATTTGGAAGTAGTGCATGTTGGCTCCTGTGCGACCTCCAGTTACCCATAATGCATTTATCTGTGTAAGGGTCACAGGTATGTTTGTGTATCCTTAGAGAGGCATGATTCAAAGGATGGGTTCACAATTTTCAAATCTGTCTTAAAACATCAGTCAGGAGGCCAAATAAACATTGAAACATGTTTTTCTTTCTATTCCTCCCGTTCATACTGTCCATTAGAAGATCCCTTCATAATGCACTTACAGTATAAGTGATGGGGGACAAAATCCACAGTCCTCCTTCTGTGCAAATATGTATGGAAAAGTTTACCTGAAGCTAATATGAAGCTTCAGCGTCCAGATGAGAAGATGATGAATCAAGTAGATATCTTTCACTCGTTACAGTCTTTTTAGTGCCAAAGTCTCTCTTTTTGTTACTATACTTCCACCTGCAGCTCAACAGGGAAACACTGTCCGAGGAAACACAAAGAGGGAATTTGATGCTAAAAAGACTGTAAATGTGTCAGATATCCACTTGATATGACTAACTGTCAGGTTGAGTAGCAGGAATGGACGCAATTGCAGAGACCAGCATGCAGAGTAGACGAAAACCTTTAATCTTGAGGTGGTCAGGACTGGTCAGGACTGGTCAGGACTGGTCAGGACTGGTCAGGACTGGTCAGGACTGGTCAGGACTGGGCAAAACAGAACCACACAGAACAAGCTGAACAAAACAAATGATCCAACAAAGACTCAACTCAAAACCAGACCTTAAATACAGACTAAACTAATCAGGGAATGGGCGACAGGTGATGAGACACAAGGGCAGGCTGGGAGTGATTGGCTGAGGGAAACACAGGAAGCAGGGCAGGGCTGACGAGACTGATACAGGGCAGGTGTGGGGAAGACACAGAGCAGAGCAGGGCTAACAAGGGTGAAGCAGGGCAGATGAGGAGGAGTACATGAACACACAAGGGAAACACAGTAACAAAACAAAAATCCAGAAAACACAATACTCTAAATACAACCCACACCAACCTGTCCAAGAACCGCCATGAACCTAAAGTATACAACACACCAGGCTAAACAACAAAAGGCAGTCCAAACACACCACCCAAATATAACAAGAAAACCTACAAGACCAGAAGGACTAAACAGAAGTGCAAACCAGGAAACCCCAAAGAATACAAGAACATAAAAAGACCAAAAAACACACTGTCCAGGCAGGGTGTGACAAACTCAGACTGCTGAAGCCTCATATAAGCTTCACATCAACTTTTAAATGCATTTTTGCACTAAATGACTGTGTGAACACACGGTGGATTTTGGATCTTTTAATATCCAGTATGAACAGGAGGAATGATTACAGCGAGGAAAACCTCTTTCATTGTTCATATGGACACCTGACTGTTGTTTTGAGACCAACTTGAAAAAATGTAAACATGTCCATTAAGAAAAAGCTACTGTATACAAAATTTCATCATCTGCATAAAAATGGTATTCAGAGATATTTCTCCTGACTTTTCCTATAGCTATATCATCAGGTCACAGTGCATTCAGGAACTTGGTTTTTGACCAAATACCTGCAAAACCAGTGACATTACTACGTTATGTTTAGGGCTGTATAGCAAATGTTAGCATGCTAACATCCTAAAATTCAATGATAAACTTGGTAAACACTGACCACTAAACATCAGCATGTTAACATTTTCATTGTCATTGTATTTTTTAATTGAATTTTCACCTTTGCTATATTCAAAATGTCACCTGGATGTTATTTTTATAATTTTTTAAATTTATTTTTAAATAATAATAATGTATTATTTATTATTATAAAATAAATAAAGATGAAATAAAAACCAAAAATAAAAGACAGTTCTTCTTGTTAGAAGAAAAATACATATTGCACGCGTGTGTGTGTGTGTGCGTGTGCGTGTGTGTGTGTGCGCATCCTTCAGTAATGATGGCAGTCTCTGGAGGCGGGCTGTGGTCACTTTGAATTAGTGGCTTTGTCTCATCAGACTACTGTGTGCGTCTCCATACCTCACTGACTCCTGTGTGTAGTATTGCTCACTGGACCTGAGTCACACACACACACAAGCACAGACTCACAGTGCTGTGCCACTCATTGTATGTATGTGTGTGTGTGTGTGTGTGTGTGTGTGTGTGTGTGTGTCAGCCTCTCTGACAGCAGCAGCCTCGGGCCAGTCAGCTTCCTCTGCTACACATTTACATGCAGAAACAAACAGCTTCCAAAGTTCTTCAGAACATGCATCCATTCATCCATCTCTGCTAATATGAAGGTAATAACACACACACACACACACACACACACACCACATACACATGCATACACACACAATCTTGTCACATCCATTTGGGCCATGAGTAACCCTATGGGTAGACCCCTCTTACCTGGGGGGGTCCGCTTCTTCTTGTTAATGGGGACAACCCTGGAACCTCAGGATCCACCACGCACACGTGTGCGTGCACACACACACACGCACGCGCACACACACATAGACACACACACGCCCCATTAGTTACACTTTGCCAGAGGGATCACCCCCTCCTCTCACTAGGTTGAGTCACAGCCCTAGTATAGCAACCTCTTTCTCTTTCTCTCTTACACACACACACATGCATAGTCATGAAAACAATCATTTTTTATAGTTTTGACCTCCTCGCTAATGTTTAACTAACTTCCTTTCAGATTTGACCTCTGACCCTGCCCTCAGGGTCTCTTTGTCAATGAGCCCCTTACTCTCTGCATCAGGTTAGCAGTTTTCACCCTCCAGCATTTCCTGCATTGCTGGTGGCTCCACCCCTTCAGGCTTCATTGCATTTACACACAAACAAAACACACTCAACATATGCACACACATGTACCTACACACTGAGCAGAGTGGATGCAGAGCCTGTTCATTCTTCAGTTGTTCTTCAGTAACTAGACAGCAAAAGCTAATGACAGCCATATCAAGTGTTAGATGGTGAGATAGCCACATCTTGGCTAAAGCCAACCAGCTCTGTCGGCTGTACTTACACAACAGAGCTTTGAGCTAAACGCAACATGCAATCATACTCATAATGATTAACATGTTGATGTTTAGCAGGTATATGTTTACCGCTGAACTGAGGCTGATGGGAATATGATTTTATTAAAAACCACAAATGTGAACCTCCTAGTGGTGCAAGAGGATAGTCAGGGAATCACCAAAATCATTAGGATTCATTGTCTGGGCATCATTGATACATGTACAAAATTTCATAGCAATCCATCAAGTAGATGTTAAGATGTTAGACAGGATAAGTAAAAAGTTTGATCTGCTGGTGGTGATAGAGGAAAAGTCAGAGGATCACCAAAGTCATTAGGGATTCATCCTCAGAGGAACATAAATGTCTGTACAAACTTGCCATCAATCTAATAATTGTTGAGATATTTCAGTATGGACCAAGCTGTGACACATTTGCACTGTTTTCACACAAAAGTATTCAGTGACTGCTAGGGGTGTGCCCGAATACAAATACGTTATTCGGCAAAGCACAAATAGTGAGATATTTTTTTACGAATATTTGTTTCATACAAATATTTTAAAAATTATATGTATTTGGGGGAAAAAAAACATGTCAAATACCAGCGCACAGTTCAGTTACATCACTATCTCAGTGTCTCTCCTCTGCTCTGCTGTTACGTCTATCAGCAGGTCTCAACGAGGGGAGTCACATCCACCTGCTACATGACGAACATTTTTAACATTTTAACAAAAACATTTTTAAGCCTTTTCCCACTTTTATTCGAGTACAAATACAAATACTGGGGCCTCTGCACATCTCTGCTGACTACAGCCTTCAAATTTCCTGAATTTTCACTCAAACACAAACAACCAACAAATGTCTGTGGATCTGCAGCACATTTTACTCGTTTACATCCTCACTTCAAACATATATTTATATGGAAAGCGATCTGCCAAATCATAACCACACTGATATACACCTATATTCAACCAAACCCCCACCAAAAACAAACTGTCAAACTATAAAGCTTTCCTGCTGCATTTCTATGACTCGTTCCTGTAAAATACACTGCTGTACATTCTATAGAGAGCTACAAATGAAAAGTTTGTTTACAACAATATACACATTTCTCACATTATCCATAATTGAAAAGCAATGCATACAAAATAAAAAAAAACAGAGATCATACTTCACAGACTGCCATAAAAAGATCATGTGTTGCCTGTTAGTGTTTTTATCTGATTGACACGTGAGTAGTTGTGTTCATGTCTGCTGGAAGGATTTGCTCTTGTGTGTAAAATGAGCTGCTGTGTCCAGCAGTGGTCTGGTAAAGTTGACTGCATGAAGAATTTTGAAGATGTGGACTCAGTATTGAAGCATGCATGTGACCAATCATAAAAAAAAGAACTGTAATAGCAGACAGACACACAGTAAAACAGTTACTTTTGAATGATGAACTGTAAATACTAAAATCAAAGTTATTTTTTCTTACACTGTTTATTTAAAATAGACAAGAAAGCTGACATCACATTTTTTTTTCTGTAGATCCTGCATTTTCCCGTCACATTCCCTGAGGAAGGCAGAGTGCAGTATCTGCAGTTTTTAGGCATTATGCAGGCTCTATGACAATGACTTGTTTGAGTAAAATAAAATGGCATAAAATCAAATTTAAAATAATATATGATCTTCTAAGTAGTTTTACTGGCTATATTTAAAAAAAACAAAAAAAACTCAACTTTATGGTGTGTGTAGTTATTGTTCTCTGTAGATGTAGGGCAGAGTGACATGATGACAGGTAGTGATAGCATGACGATTATAGTAGTTGTTCATAATTATCAATTAGTATAGTAGTTTGTAGAAGCTCCACATTGCACACGTTATCACGCACATTGTCACAATGGGCAACTTTTCAGGAACCTGGGCATGCTTTTCAGTTTGTCTATTTAGTTTTCAAATGCAGAAATTAAAAAGATGGGGCTGGTGTTTCTGTTGTCAAATAATGTATTAATCCATCTGTCTATACTTTCTGACTCAATACTTGCAGCCCCAAGCACATTGGCTCCCACTGAACACGTAAAACTTTCTAAAACTACCCACAAATAATAATTTTCTGAAACAGCTGCTCACTGTAGTTTTAAGAAACGTACCTCAAACAGGAGGCAAATTGTACGTTTGTTGGGGACTATATTCAGCTGCGGAAGAATCCACATTTGGTGCTCTGGTGAGTATTTCTAGCAGCAGGACAGTGTGTGTGTGATTGAGTCAAATAAACTACAGTGTATGTGTTCATGGTAATGAAGGAACATGTCACCCAGTGCAACAGTGTGGCTCACTGATGTGTTTTTAATGGTTGTTTGTGGAATGTAAACTGCCTGTTGTCTTTGCCTGTTGTTAACAAAAGGGGGAAACTGGACTTTAAGGGGTTGATAAAAAACAGTGAATATGTATCAACTTAGTTAATGATTCTGTCTCAGTTATATCGTAATAATCACAAAGACAGCTGATTGCCACCAAGCCTTCAGATGTGTTGGAGAGAGGTAGCAGGACAAACTAACACAGAAAGACATATATGACACGTGAATATCTCTCTCAGCTCTCAATTTCTCTCACTCTGTCTCTCTGTATGTTTTCATCCTTGAATTGAAAATAATCCATTCCTCACACATTCAGTAACTCAGTTTGCAGGAAGCATGAGAATCATTTCTGTCGATTTAAAAACCTGCATTGTGGGGGCAGCTGTGGTTCAGGAGGTAGAGCAGGTCGTCCACTAATCGGAAGATCGGTGGTTCAGTACCTGGTCCCTCCAGTTCTTGGGCAAGATAATCAACCCCAAATTGCTCCCAAAGGCTGTGCCATCAGTGTATGAGTGTGTGTGAATGAGTCTTAGATTAGATCTCCTGATGATCAGTGTATGAATGTGTGTGTGACATGCAGTGTAAAGCGCTTTGAGTGGTCGGAAGACTAGAAAGGCGCTATATAAATGCAGTTCATTCACCATTTACCATTCACTGTTGAATCTCTGAAATGTTCTGTCTATTGACTGAAGGAGGGAAGTTCCTGTGAGCTCTGGAACTGTTTGAAAGACATTCATCGAGTGCTGCAGTTCACGGTTTTGACTTTGAGTTAGAAACATTTCATTATTAAATATGTCTTTTTATTCTATTGCTAGTTTAGTTTATAATACACAGGAGGCAAAGTTTAAGAATTTTGGTAATAATTCTCTCGTTCCTTCTTCCTCTTTGTAGCATACAAATAAAAGCCTGCTTCCTCTGCACCATATAGCAGCTCAATAATATCTCTGTTTGCTGTGTTCATGTGTTATGTGAGGTGTTGGAGTGTGTTAGTGGTGATGTCTGTCTTTGCTTAGTTCTGTTCTGTGCTTCAGCTCATTTCAATAGCAAATGTCCAGAAGTGTTATGAAGCACTGCAGCACCCCCATGTGTCTGTCTATGGAACTGCATGTCAACGTATCAGAAAACTGAGACTCTGTGTGTGTGTGCGTGTGTGTGTGTGTTGTGTGTGTGTGTGTGCGCGCGCATGTGTGTTGTTGGATAATACAGTGAAAGGTCAGGCAGGAAGTCCTGGGGATGGAGGCGCATACTGAGAAGATGAAGAGGAGAACAATGGAGGAGAGGAGAAGAGAGGAGAAAGAAAGAAGGAGAGAAGAAGAGAGGAGGGGAGGGGAGGAAAGAGGAGAGGGGAGGAGAGGAGATGAGAGGAAAGAGCACAGGAGAGGAGAGGAGGGGAAAGGAGAGGAGAAACACAATAAGAATGAATCCAAAAATACACTGTTAATACCACAAGTCTCATGAAGCATACTGTATATTGTGACTCACATGTAGCAGTGAGACTGACTGTAAATGGCTAATAGATGGTTCAATAGTTTGTTTGTTTTTTTTTGCTAGAAGAGATGTGATGTAAATGTAACATCTGTCTGGCAAAGACATTGGAAAAATGAGAAATGTCATTTTAAAGCAGCACTAAACTGTCCGTAGTGTTGCTTAAGTAAATGTGAGCAATAGTGTTGACAGTTTGTGTTGGGATCAGACTGTACACCATGTTTGTGGTTTCAGATGGTCACTGTATCAGATTAGGAAAGAAAGACTTTCTTGCTATGTCTTGGCTGAAAGGTGGTGCAGACCACATGTTGAACCAATCAGAGCTTGCATTCATGACTTCACTTATGTATAAAAGTCATCAAGAAGGATTAAGAAGGAAGTGCCAGGGACCAACTTGAGTGTTCCATCTGACAACACCAACGACAAGTGTTTCTGTATGTGATCAGGGTTTTCTGAGGGAAAGTGAACTAGGAACACTGGGCGGTGAACGTGGGTTCTGTCTTTTTCCTTCCTACTCGGTAGAAAGAGGGTGAGTGTGTGTGACAGATAACATCACTGGAGCAGCATTGCATTTCCTTCAAAACATATTTGATGTTGCAATTTAGTAGCATGTAAACACCATTGCTAGGAGACAGGGTTGTCATCTGACTGCTCATGTTTGTTTCTCCTGTCAGACTTATTTTTTAGCATTGCATAACAATAACTCTTGTGAGTACAATGACATTACCAATAGAAACTGAATATAAGTTGTATGAGGCGCAGAATTATCTTTCAAACTGGAATTGGTGATCAAATGGTATTCCCTGCTCTTCTTGATACTAAACACATTATCAGCTGTGTGTGTTTTGTGTCTCAGTTGGATACCATAGAACATACTGTATACTGGCTGTGAATGCAGGTTGGTGCATTTCCTTGGATGCCTCCTCAAAATGTTATCCAGCTCTTTTCTTCTTCTCCATCTCTTTCTCTCTCTGATTCTCTGTTTCTCTCTCTCTCTTTCTCTTTCTCGGTCTCTCTCGGCCTGCAACCAGGACTGTGGCACATTGTTCACTCACGTGTGTGTGTGCATGTGTGTGTGCGTGTGTGTGAGCCTTAGCCTTTGTCACTGCGCCAACTTCTGGCATTTTCTCCGTGTCAGAGCTGGTGTGTGTATGTGTGTATGTGTGCACTTGTGCGCGTGTTATCTCTTAGCTACCAGCATGAATGTTCCTTGAGCTGACACAGTGTGGTAATAGAAACATTTCATCATGTGCACACACACATATATACACACATGCATACATGTGATGACACATGGGTGGATTGATCTTTTTTTTTCATCTTGCACCTGGAACCTAAATTCTTTAGTTCGTGTGAATTATCTCCTTCATGTTGCTCAGAGGTCAAATCAAAAGGTCGCACCTCTTGACTCAAATGTATCAAAGCATTTAATTACAGATTTCTCTTTTCTTCAGTGTTTTTAAATTAAAAAAAACAAGCTGTTGAGGTATAAAAATAGAGTGTCTCAACCCCTGTGTGCTGGCGTTAATGAGGTGCTCAGATATGGTGATATGTGTGTATATGTTCGTACTGAACAGAGACTGAGACTGTTCATCCACTGGGAGCTTCTGTTTTTACAGTGCTCACTTCTCTCTGTTGTTTGGTGTGGAGAGGATGCATTGTTGTGTGCTTCCCCTCAGAATTCAGCTGAATGTGGTCTTAGTGCTCACAGTGCCAACTCCTGCAAGTACAGAAATATGTCAACTTTTAAGCTTTTAGGGGACACAGGGGACAGCGTACCCGACTGTAGCTTCACTTTGATGGGAGCCTGTCCCTCAATTTTTTAATGTTTGGACAGACTAGTACTTGTATCAATGCTTCAGGTTGTAGTTCCATATTTAATGCTGGAACAGCTGTATTCAATGGACCAAAATTATTTCAATAGTGTTATGACCCAGCTCTTAGGCCATGACAAAATAAGAGTAATGCACACAGTTGTACTGAAAAGTCAATCAACTATGTTTACTTTTGAAAGAACAAATTGCAATAAAATGTGCTTATCAAATGTATGAAATGGTCAGTCAGTAGTGCTGGTGAGTGGGTGTGTGAATGTGTAGTGTTGTATGGTGTAAATATATGATAAGGGCAACAAAACAACCAAACAAACAAAAAAAAGTGTGATGCAGAAAGAGAGGGAAGGAATGGGGATGGCTGATCTTAAATGCATTCTGTTTGGACTGGCCAGGTGCACCCAGTGGCACTAATATACAGTGTCTGGCTACCTGGACACAAAACACAAAACCCCTGCAGCAGCCCAGGGCACCACACAAACCTGAAGGCCATAGCAAAGCCAGAGGGCCATCACTGTAGTCCTGTAAAAATGTACTTTCTGAGTCATTCATTTAGAATTTTCACAACCATTGTAATCTTTTTAACATATCAGATATGAGATATCTTGTTAAGAGGTATCTGCCAAATTATCACGCCTCCATTACTGTGGCCAAAAATATCACAGAAAATGGCATTATGACCACATTCATCAAACTTGAAATCAAATTTCTAAATGTTGGCAAAATGGGAATCATTGCATTTTCTATCAACTCCCTTCGTGCAAATATATTGAAGATTATGAAGAAAAATCACTGTCCTCTTCTCTTTCTTGACACGTAAACTTTTCCACCTTCGCCAAGCGTAACAATTTGACGCTATTTAAGCTTCTACTTTTTTTTTTTTTTAATTTCATCCATTTCCTCTCAGATTTTTTTCCTGCACAAATAAAATATGTGAATGACAATTGGTTAATGGAAATGATCTGTCTTAAAATCCCAGCTGAGACCTTATTTTCCCATATGAGACCCTGAATTAGACTGCTATTACTACTACAGATGTTAGGAGACACCTGTGATGAAGCGACGCAGACTGCCACAGAGTAACACGCACTGGAACGTGAAGAGGTGGATGTAAAGTATTATGAAATCAGGTTGCCCCTTTAATATTAAATGTTAATTAAGGCTCATGTGAACGCATTAAAATAAATGTTGAAGTAACCTGAGCATTGACAGCCTGTGAACCGTCAGCAGTGTGGTACAGGTCCATGTGCCTGCAGTGTGGGCACAGTTGGCTTTGCTCACATAAAGACTTCTGCTAGTTGAGTTTAAGCCAGCTTTTTTATGGCTCAGCGCTAAAGTGAAAGCTCCCGGGCATTTTGTCTCCATCCTGCCATCCTCTCATCAGCAGTAAAAGCCCTCCATTTACAGGACAGAGAGCTGAGAGGGAATGCAGTGTGCCACAGGGCAGCGGTTACACAGACAGATTACCTGTAAATCCCACCCAGGGGGAATGGAGAGCAGCCACATCAGCAGACTGCATGCCAAACACACACACACACACACACACACACACACACACACAGCTTGGAGTAAGTCTATAACCACACCAGGCCACATAGGGCCAAGCTACTTCACTCCTGATGCAGGAGGTAAGAGTGTGGTGCTGATGTAGTCTGACTGGCTAATGTGAAATGTGAGTGGACTACCAGGGGAGCAGAGAGTCCACATAAGGTCAGAGAGGTGATGGAAAGTCATAATAATGATTGTGTCGAATGGCAAAGGTCCTAATGTTAGGACTGGATCATCTAACAATGTTAAAATGGACAAAAGGTGAGCACAAATACGTCTAGAACTGCTGAGGCCAACATTAATAACAAAGTAAGTTTTACTGAGCAGACAAAAGAGAGACGGGGAGTTTGTACTCAGAGGAACTTGTGTAGCGTGCTTGTGTAGTTGTTGTACTGTGTGTGAGAGATGCTGACAAGCTGATGTGTAGTGTCCTCTGTCATGATGATCCACTTAATACTTTGTCATGATGTAACCTTACTTTATGTTTGAGATGCATGTAATTATTAGTGCAAGTTGAGCCTGGACTATGCTTTTATTTCTATAAAGTTCATTTCTTTGAATGCTCTGAAGTGTTTTAGCTTGACAGATACATAAATGTGTGACATACAGTAAATATTTAGACTCTGGTGGCTCAGTATAGAAAAGTATAGGAAAATTATACCAATCAGGCAATAAGTCATTCATGTTTCAACTGGTGGCAGCACGCACTACATGGTCAGCTGGATCCAGAAGATGATCACCAGACTGATTGTACATTATCACAACATTTTCATAAACATCCCACTAGAGCTGCAGAAAAGACTACACCAATGGTTTCCTCAACCTGACCTGCCTGCGTTGCCTTAAGTTTATTAATTATATCATGTTGTATCATATTTAATTCATATTGCTTTATCATTTTACAAATGTCTGTTGTCCAATAGGATTCACAAGTAAATTGTAATAAAAGCTAAAATGAGTTGTGTGAGGTTTTGTTTTATGATGAAATACATCACAGTTCATTGCGTTAAACATTTTGATTATTATATTTTTAAACTTTTATATGTGATTTTGCATATCTTTGTTATGTGGAGATACATATCAATAAAACATCTCAAATTAAAACATATCATCCAGCCCAAACATACATACATTCTGCTGTGGAAAGGTTATTGCATTTACTGAAAAAGGTCTTAGCATAAATTTGATGTGAAAAAGTGTGCAGACACCCTGTGGTGAACACAGTGGAGCATTTAGCAGCAGATATTTTTCTGAAGAGTTGCTGCAGACTAAAACAGAGCTACACACACTGGGAATTTGCAATTTTTTTTGCTTAGTTTTTATTGATAAGGCATGACATTTCAAATTTAAGACATGATGCTTATTTAACATCTTTCTGTGACTGGTGCACCTTTGAGTTTGTAGTAGCTTATAATTCAAGAAAACAGTGGTAACTCGGGACAAGTCTCTCTAAAAACAATCAGTGTCATACTCTATAATAAACCACATTCATCCAGACAGTCTCATGCAAGAACATTTTCATATTCTTATCCTAAAACCCTCTGACTTTTTTCTGTGAGGTTTGCTCATAAAAAGTACTCCAAGTTGGATTCAACAGACTCTCTTAAGTGCCTGAACTTGTTGAAAATCTCTCATTTCTGCCTGATGAATGTCACCTGTTTATGAGGAGATGAATGTTCATGAGATGTGATCGTTAGCTTAATCAATGCCTCTAAAATGTAAGGCTTCGTGTTCTGCTTCTGTTTGTGGGCGAGTTTCATTCACAGAAATGTTACCAAAGAGTAAAAACAAGAATTTCACACCGTTTCCAGTTCTGTTTCCAGATATCAGCAGACAAAAACATAATAAGTTTAGGAGCGTCAGTAGGGGACCTGAAACAATTAGAAAATATTAATACAACGATATAGAGCAGCACTGTAGTGGGACAGAAATAAAGAGGGAATGCTTTGACATGAATGCCTATATACGTCTTTCTAAAGCAAAGCGCTCATGATGGGAGGTGGTCAGGGGATGTGACAGTCCCAGAGATTTTAGACAAGAGAATATAACAGTTAATCTTATACTATCAGCTGCAACAGAAGATGATCCTACTGGACAGAGACATGCAGAAAGATGCAGAAAGAGGCAACTACTGAAATGTAGAAGTTGCTGCGCCAAAATATGCCATTATAATAATATGGTGAATTTAGTTTTAGTTATATAGGCTATTTTATTTAGATGATTTTGGTATCATATTTAAACTACAAGTGTTGCTCCCCTGTAGAGACATCAGTGACTGTCTGATCAGGACTCGTACGACAAGTCTGGAGCACTCCTAAATCCCATTTATACCCTTAAGAAAATTCTTAGTATGAAAAAATTGATGAATGCCACAAATTTTCTTAAAAGCACAAATCTGTTCGTATGAGTGTTTCTTGCATAAGGCCTAGTGTTCATATCATGTCCAGTGATTTGCTCTTTCAGGTCACACAGTTAGTGTGGGTTGTTGAGAAGAGAATGGTAATCAGGTGAGCATTTACTGATACATAAATAATCACAAATGGTCACAAAAAATAACTATGTGGATAAAAAATAATTTTCACTTCTTTCAACATGAAAATTTTTTATCAAAACACATTATGTAAACTCACATTTAGCACAGACATACAGTATTTAATTTCCACTCTCTGTAGTAGCAGTAGCAGTTTTAGCAGTAAAATGAGGAACCAGTTTCACTTTTCTGACTTCAGCTCAGTATATATGTGATCTGAAGGGAGCAAAGAGGTGATGTGGTGTGTACGTGCCATTACTGCTCAGCAGGAACGACCTCCAGGAGGATCTGTAAGGTTCTGTTGAAGGAATCTGAGGACAGAAAAAAAAAAAAAACATAATGATGTCATCTCTCATTTTATATAAGGAAAACTGCTTGACACATGTTAACCTAATGAGATTGTTTGGTTGGAAAACAAACAAGGAAAAAGATAACCTGGGAATGTGCACATTTTAAGCTACAACAGAAATAAGATACTATTAGCACATTAGCCAGAGCTTATTAGCATTGCAAAATGAACATGCTTTGTTAGCTGAGGGTTTGCCAGCTTGCTCTCCTTCCATGATTATCTTTGAATTCTTAGGCAGAGTGAGCTGAACTATTTAAGTCTCTATTTTAAGTCCATCAAATAGGACAGAATTCAGTATAATCTGGTTTTAAAATGACGTTATACAATCAAAAAAAAAGGATTTCATAAGGGTTCTCCACAGATAGAGCTCTACCTAAGACCATAACCTTAGGAGATTTTTTTTTCTTTTCACTAGCTTTTGTAAATGTCATTTGAAAGGCAAACACAAAGAACCATTTGTCTGTAAAGAACCTGGGTTTAAAGAAAATGTTTTTAATATTGTAGTCAGAGCCTTCACCAGGCCAAAGTAAGAACGGCATCAAACCTACCCTTGGAAGGTGACAAGAATATGATTTTTTTTTTTTAACTGGGTGTAGTTTTTCAGCTTTTTCTTCAAAAATATCCATATTTAATATAGTTGTTTGTTTTTTTTGAATAACTGTCATAGTTTACTAAGTGAACCCTTTACAGAAATGTTCCACTCAGATATGCTAGGTGGAAGCCTCAGATACAGTTACAGCATTATTTTCCAAATGTCTTCACATATTTATCAGGGTACTTCAGGGTAACAATAAGTAACAATTTTGTAAAACTGAAACATGAAAGAAAAAGTACAGCAAGACCTTGTGTCCCCAGAATGATCCATCTATCCCAATGTCGTATGTGCAGATGAATGTAAAGATCCATTGTATTAGTGCCTGATAGTTATGAGTTACCTAAAGCCCTCTGAAGCCACTTTGGTCTGTGGTCGAAGTAAATGAAGATATAGTAGGCAGGGATGCCAGTAAGGGAAATGGCAAATCCAATCCCTGTGTTGACTGGGTCCGAGTACAGAGACAGGAAGACCATGAAGAAGCATGTGAGACAAAACACCACTGGGATGAAGAGCGGTACCTGCGGAGAAGTTGGGAGTGAGGTATGTTATCACAAAGAGTTTGCTAGATTGAAACATAGCTCATAAGAACAAAGTGGGACTGTCACGGGTTCGCTTTCAATGATGGCTCAGACGATGAGAAACTTCAGCGTGGTGATTTTTTTATTCACACCAAGTTCCCCAAACAAGAGTGGCAAAAATATTTACAGTGCAGGAGTGGGAAAAACCCAATAAGAAAAAAAAAAGTATTTACACGACAGGTTTCCTACTGGCAGCTCATCACCCACATTGTTACTTAGCCATGACCAAAAACCCAACCTCCTAAATGAGCAGAGCTCCCCCTTATATATTCTTAGCCCCTCCCCCGGGCAAACCAATTACCAAATTACAGACTCCTACAGTCAAATTTGACAACACAACGAACATTAATTCAAAAATCAATGATATACTTTGTATACAGGAAAAATGGCACTAATCGCCCTCCATACAGCGATGGCCCAATACCCCCAAACCAAAATAAATCATAAAATATCAGTTCATACAATGTTGATGGTATAGTCCATGGTCACCTGACCCTCTTAAGCGCGCCACCAAGCGCTATATATTGTGTGTCCAGGTATTGCTTCAGTTTGGCCCATTCCCGGAGGCGACCAGAGGCAGCAGCAGCAGGTAAGTGTATATGTGTGTGTGTGTCGCGTCAGCACCGAGTGTGCACCCTCGAACGCCTAGCGTGAAGAAAAGAGTTCGGACAGCGGGGAAAAGTTTGTTGGAGTGCAGGACCGCGGGACACAAGTGCGGGCCTGCAAGGAACAGTTTTAACCGGAGCATGGCTCCGCAGGAACAGTGGGAGCGCTGCGGGCTGTGCGCTCCCGGCACCGGCGCTTTCTCTCCGGCCAAGAGAGAGAGAAACGCACGCCGGTTAGGGCATGACGGAGCGTTCACGGGCGCCCCGTCACAGGGACACTGTAGGATACATGGAGGGTGTGTGAGCTGTAACGTGGTAAATGTTGTGACACCAGTCCAGGTAGGATTCAGTACGGCTACAGGTGTGTACAGGTGTGAAGACACTGACCTTAAAGGGGCGGGGGAGGTCAGGCTGGGTGTATCGGAGGTAGATCAAACCCAGTACTACCACACCGATGAACAGCCACCGCAGGAAGCTCATGAAGTTCAACAGGCTGTAGATATCTCCCACAAACAGCTGGAGCATGGTCATTGGGTACTGCACTCACATACAAACACACACATGCACAGTCAAGACAAGGCTTTGTAACTGATGTTGTAGTTTATGTGGTTTGTGTAGACATTCTTATTCATACTATGGCTGCAGAAATGATTCTTGTTTCTGATTGGCTGGCAGGTGTACATTAAAATCCATTATCAGAACACCTCAAACGTAGGTCAGAGGTCAATTGTTTATCCACCCTTCTATGTAAGCGTGCAAGGTATACGCAGGTAACCATAGCAACAATACTTATACTTCTAACTTATGCTTCCCAACACAAAACAATAATTAGCATGTAACACGGTGAGTAGTATTTGTTTCAACATTTATGTTTATATTGACATTATTGATTTTTGTTCAACTCTAATGGTAATTGCTGGTATTTTCAATGATTGTTATTGCAAATGTAGGTATCAGTGATATCTATTATTGTCGGTATTGTCTAATTAACAGTGATTGATTGCTATCATCATTATTATTACTGCAGTAAACTGACCAGTATGAGGACAGCAGCCAATGGAGTGTGTCTGCGGACGTGGATCATGGACAAAACCTCGGGGAGTTGTCCTTCACGTGATGCCACAAAGAACATCCTGGTAAACACACACATGGGCACACACACGTACAAAAGTGTGAATAAGAATGATAATAAAATCAGAGTTAACATTGAATTGATTTAATCTTGGATCAAATTCACTTTATGTTGACATTATCAGATGATTTGCTGTACCAACAGAGAACGAGCTTTGCTACCCAGTAATGTCATGCAATGCAAACAGCATGATGTAAAGTGGGAACTTCCAATATGCATATATCCAATAGAGGTGTCAGGATGACTGCACTCTGTGTTCTCATTTCCATCAAGACTGTCTCAGGTGTGTAGTTCAAAGGCTGATAAGATAGAACTTGCACACTATGGAAGATAGAATTCCAAACAGAGGCGGTACACAAGAGTCAAACATACTAGTGTGACTTGCTTTCATTACTGTACATACCTTAAGTTCTTACATAGTGGCTTTATTTGCCTCAACTGCAGGCCTTCATGTGAAACAGGCCTAGAGTCAGAGTCAGATAGACCTTTCCTTACTTTCTCAGTTTGAGATTCTGTCATATTTTGCAGCGTCACTGTTTCTCCTCCAGTTTGCTGTTTTTGGATCGCTGTTACCATAAATGAAACTCAACACTTCCTGAGCAAATGTTTCACATTGGAAGGCTTAAAGGTAATACTCCCTCTACTTTCCGAGAGGCTTTTCAAATGAAAAATCAGCTGGGAGTCTTCATTTTCATTGACGGTAGCTTAACAGCAATCGGGAATAAAATACAACTCTGTTGTTGTACTGATTGAATTAGTACAGTGTAATCGAGAGGAAAATATGCCACTGTGAATGTAAAATAAACAGGTTAAGTGTTTTGTTATTGTCATTTGAATGTACACTGGTGTGAGACCAAGGCCACCAAGTGAAAGAATCTGTACCTTGACAAGGCAAACAGGCAGCCATTCATGGAGCCGTAGCAGGACAAGGCCACAAACACAGGCACTGCTATTGAAAAATTCCCCAACAGCTTGTCTGCAAAAGTCTGAGGATATGATGGGGACAGGCACAAACAGTAAGGGAGAAAAGTGAGCATAGTATTTGTTTTTTTATAGATGCAGTAGGTATAATAACATAGCACAAAATGAGCTCATCTGATTTCATTGTTTTTGAAGACGTATCAGAGACTTTGTCTTTTTTTTTGGCCACTTTGTGGCAGGAAAAACAAGTAGTGAACATAACACTGACATATCATCACATTTTATGTTGAAATGTTGAACTTGTTAGCAAACAGTTGCTTATTTCCACATCCAGCAGTTATGTAGCAACATTATCATTCATTCGGAGTCGTGTTTCTGTCCACCTGGTGAATGTAAGTCTAATATTCACTCTCTTTTAGTTCTGTTTTTACTCTCTACCAACTCCTGAGGGAAATATCTGGCTCTTTAGCTGCTAAATGCTCCACTATGTTCACCAGCTAGTCTACAGCTAACTGTGTCTGTTTGCCATTTGGAGCTGAGCAGGTAGTGTACAGCTGCCTACTGCAGCCCAGATCGACACTATGAGAAAACAATAGAGTAGGATCTTAATGCTAAATGCTACTAAATGTTAGTCAGTTTATGTGCTGTTAAAGATTAGCTTGGTGCATAAGGTGAAACTGTGTTTGTCATGGAATTTACAGTACTTTTACCTTCTCATCCTGAGATGCAATGGTTAGAAAAACTTTAAAATACATACTTTTAAATTTTGTGTTATAATTCGTTTTGAAGGTGGTGGTATCACACATGAAGCAAGTTAAATAAAACCCAACAGTTACATTGACAATACAAGAGAGGTTTACTGTATGTTTCCTGTTTTAGTCAATGATATTGACACATGGTTTAACTAACATTTATGTTAGTAAAACGTCATCTAGTACAACCTTGTATTTATTTATTTATTTACTATTATTATTACTTAGCTAATTTAGTCATGTAGTCCCACATTAGACACACTACAAGATATGTAGTGTGTCTAATGTATTTTGATATTTGGTATTTTGATAGATTCTGGGGTTGGTCCTTACCTGTTACCATGCAAACAATATTATGTTTACCCCCTATAAAGGTCATTGGTGGTAGAAAAGGCTGCAGAAGGAAGCTGTCATGAGCTCATTATGTCATATTGAAATGTCTGAACTTTCTTCCTCATTGCTTTAGGTATGGATGGAAAAGAATCCAATTCAATTCCCGCTAGTGGCACTTTTAATCTGGCCCTGTCAAACATAATTGATGACTCAGCTTCAGAAAGTACTGGGATCAAATCCCAGTACTTACCGTGCTTATAGTTTGGCCCTGTGAAATAGGCCTTTTCCATACACATGTGCTGGCTTTGCTTGACTCGATTTGACTCAGCGCGTGAGCCCAGCACAGCAGGGATTAGCATGTCCATTACAATAAGGCTACCTGCTTGAAGGTGTGTCTTTAACTGATGACGCACTTGTCTTGAGTGGAAAAGCAGCAGGCTGTATACATCATAGCTGTGACTACTGGTCAATGTCGTGGCTGTAAAAGGATTGATAAACACATTTAATTTCCTTTCAATTCTTCACAATAAAAGTCCCCCATGATTTTGTTATTTAAAAGCTTTTCACATGAAGCAGCAGCAGCAGGAAATGTGTTTTCATCTGTATTAATTTAACGGTAAAACAAAGCAGATATCTGAAAGTACAAACAGAAAGACAAGAGAGAAATTAAACTTCAAACCATAGAGATTCAGTTTCAGTAGTCAGAGCTGAACACACAGAGACTTTTAAAAACAGCTTTATCTCTGGTCTCCAGCACAGACGTGAGTTGAATCTCGCTGCACAGCACATGCTTGTTTGAGAGGGACATCACTGGTTTGCTGCATTTGGCAAGACATCACCACAACCTGCTTGGAGGCGGGTCGGGCGCACTTTGGCCCGACTTCGCAAATGGTCCATCTCTGGGGCGTGACTCAGCACAACTCCGTGCAACCGTAAACTGGTAATGGAAACGCAAATCAGTGCAGCATGGTTTGACTCCGCACAGCCGAAAGTGCCAGTGGAAAAAACCCAAAACAGGACTGGCAGTGATGGCAGGAAGCCAGTGAGAGATAAATCTATGCTGCAGCACTTGTCACTCTTACAGGTTGATCAACCAGTCTTATAAACATGATTAACTATGATGCAATGTAAAATGTAATTATTGTAGCATTGCATTTATTAAATAATGCTTTTAATGTGATAATGATGTGCACAATGTCTTATCAAAATGTCAACTAAAGGGTAGTTCCACCAACACCATATAAAATTGGATTGGTATCTGCTTTCACTTTCAAAGTGATTGATTTTCATAGACCAACCAGCACCAAACAATCAAATGTTATTCATGTTTTCTGCTGTGGCAACATTGTTTTGATTGAAATAGACAAACTACTCATTTTGCATCTATGTCAAACTCTTGGATTAAAAATGACAATACACCTCAAACTTAAATGGTGGCTAATTTATAATGTCTTGAGATACACACAAGAGAAAAGTTATCTATATGTAACCATATTAGCTCTCCACTTCTTTCTGTCTACTGTGTTCTTCAGACTCTTACATTATGTGAATACCCCTTTAATATATCAGATCTAAAATTACTAATTGGGCCTTGAGGCCAGCTTCCTCGAGACAAGTTCTAGACATGAGTTAAACGCCGTAATTAAGTTTGAGATGTAAACTTTTGCCCACTGTCTGTGAGAGAGGAAGAACAGAGTGTAATTCTTTTATCCTATCGCAGCCTTCTAAGAACAGATAAATGCTCTTAACACCTTTCTTAAGGCGCTCCCATCACTCATTGTGCACAGGGCAATAAAAGTAACTGCATTAGAAAAGATCAGAGATCTTTTAGTGAATGAGTCTTCCCCAGCTACAGGCTTACAGTAGCACTGATTGCAGTCCTCAGTCTAACAAGCAGTGGTGGCTGTTATTAGGGAATGTCTGTGATGTGATTAGCATTAACTGGGCTGGGCTGAAACAATTACATTAACAGCTGCTGGGAAGCTAAACTGTCAGAGACACTTGGCATGTTAAGTGCAGGAAGGCAACTATGGTGCTCACATTGGGAGTAAACATCACTTACAGCAGAGAGGTGAGACCTCAACTAAATGCTTTGAAGCGGCAGACACCTTCTTACTGCTGGAGAGCCAAGGCCAGCTCAAACTCTGAACAACTCAACATCAAAAATCTGTTGACAGCTTGTAGAAATAAGAGTCAGGCTACACTGTTGCTGTAATCATTCATTGATTTTACTTTCAGGAAAATTCCTTCTGTCATAGTTTTGGCAAATATGCTACAGATTAGCACATCATTGCACCCACTACTGTCATACAGAATGTGAATACACGTTCTCTGCTAGCATCTTTAAAATATATTTCAATGGGGAAAGAGGTAAAGCTCAGACAGGTTTTGAACAGAGCACTTAGTTAATGGCAACCAAAGCCATAAAAAGATTTGTTCAAACTATTTTGAGGTGTGAGGGAAGGTGATCATTAAATGCTCTCACCATGGTAATTCATTCCCTCTGTTGCACCATTTTCTGTAAATCACACCTGTAAATTAAGATAGCAGCACTGATGACAAAAGTGAGATCAGTCAAAATAGGAAATGATGAATGAGGAATGAGTTGTAAGGCTGTTGCATCCACATTCTCTACAATGAATGCAGTGTTTACTACAACATGGTATAGAGATATTAGCCAAAACAGACAACAAATCCCAGGTTGTAAAGTAACAGTTCTTTGTTGCAGTCTATTTGGGTCCTTTGCCAAGGACACATGATACATGTACGTAGTCTATAACTCAATGGAACAGAATGGAAAATGGAATGGAATGGAAAAGCAAACAATAACAAAGAAGAAAACAGTCTATTTTTAGTTGGCATTGTGACATAACTGGCATAGTTTACTTAGAACTGTAAATGACCTTCAGGTTTTTCTCCAAGGAGTTAAGCAGGAAAATCAACAGTTTTACAAAAAAAATTCTTACCAAAGGTACACTTACTTGCTTTTTCTCAAGCTTTCAATCTCATGATTTTCCTCAGCAGATGCAGTTTGCTCAGTTGTCATGGAGACACATAGGTCATCACGTGACCTAAGTATCTTGTGGTCACATGATAACAGGTGGTTGGATGTGGGGACAACATTGCAACTCCCGGACAAACATCTTCTTTTGCATCAGTGAAATGTATTATTTATCTCCATATCATCTGAGCAAACGCCACCCACTGAGGAAAACCAGGAAATCTGGTTAAAAGTTCCAGAAAAAGCTAGTGTGTAATTGTCAGTTAGGGTTACCCAGGTCAAGAATACATTTTCATTCTCAAGGATAATCAACAGTTTGAAAATATATGGTAGGAGGCCAGCCATTCCATAAAAACAAGCATTACATACTGCATGTTCATAGAAATTACAGAGCTCAGTTTGCTATCAAAGAGTGATGAAGCGGATGATTCTAACAACTGTAGTATGAATCCCCTGGAATTATCGAGCAGCTGCTATTCATTTGTATCATGTTATATTATATTTTATTTAATGTTTTATACTTTGCAGGTACATGTATTTAACTGTGAAAACCCCAGATTTTACCAGGTAAATATAATAGTTAGATTTTGTAATAATAACACCAATTTTGGTGTGTACTTGCTGTTGAAAAACATGATGGTGAATAATATTTTTATTTAGGTACAGTATTTTGATTGCTTTTTCTCTCTTAGAAGGTATTAGTATTACTCACCACAGCGACAGCCTCTGAGGCCAGGAGCTCCTCAGCTGACATCACGGTGTAGTACGCCACATTGGTCAGAACATAGCAGGAAGTCACAATCACCATGGAGATGCAGATAGCTAATGGCACAGTCCTGGGGGATAATAACAGAAGGCGTACACTGTCATTCACCTCCATTTCTCCCCTGTTTTGACCTCTGCCTTTATTATTTTTTTTGTCTGTGTGTTCTTCATAGAAATAAAACAGTGGGAGGCCACTCTGCTGCTGATGTCAGCTATAAAGGCACTGAAGCAAGAGATTTCAAAAGCGCATGATCCAAATATCTTGATATTCCCTTTCCAAGAGCTGCTCGAGGGGCTTGACAATAACAGTGATGTGGAAAGAAAACATGAAGTAAAAGATAATCCATACCAGATAATGCACCAATTACCTCCAGACGCAAAGTGTATTATCAAATCTTTAAAAAAAAAACATGCTAAATTAAGGTGATGAACATAGTAAACATTAAACCTGCTTAGCATCATCATGGTAGCGTTGTCATTAAGAGCATGTTAGCATGCTGCCGTTAGCGTTTATCTGAAAGCACTGCTGTGTCCTGACTGTAGACTCTTATTCTTGTTTATAAGTGTGATTGGATTATAGGCCAACAAAATAATAAATAAATACAGGCCTCAGCATTTCTCCTTAAAAAATTTGTATTCCTGGCAATATGGAGAAGGCTCTGAAACACAATCTACATCTTCATGTTGGGAAATAAAATAAATAGTAAAAGTATAATATGTGTTAACAAATTAGCTAAAAGATAATACAATATAATCTAGACCTTTTTTCCTTCTTCCTCAGTTTACTGAGGGTCGTGGGGAGTGCATTGACTCATTTCTAAAATGTCTAAATCCTGGCTATGACTTTGCCTATAATGGAGCATTATTCGGTTGATCGGATATATTTAGAGCAGGGTCCAAAAGTCTGAGACCACTAACCAAGATACTTCTATTTATCATTTGGTTCAAATGTAATACTGTTTTTTTCATTACAAATGATAATATCAGCTTAACAATTTGAGTGAAAAGTTGAATCTTTGAAAAGTGTCAATGAATTTCAGAATATCATAGTATTTGGTATGTCCCCCTTTTTAATGACAGCATACACTTGAGCTGGTATGGACTCCACAAGTTTGTGCAAAACCTGATGACCCACGTTATCCCAGCATTATTTGACAATGTTCCAAAGAGCTTCTTGTGATGTCACAGAATGCTTAGCTTTCTCAGTCCTCAAGTGCCCCCATGAATGTTCAGTAGGGTTGATGTCAGGTGACTGTGGAGGAAAGTCTATGACAGTCAGGACTCCTTGGTCTTCTTTGGTCTTCAAGTAGTTCTTGCAAAACTTTGAGGTGTGTTTTGGGTCATTATCCTGCTGCAGTATGAATCCTTCTCCACAAAGATGCAAACCAGAGGGTACAGCATGTCTCTGAAGAATGGAGTGGTACTTCTCCTGGGTCAGGGTGTAGTCATTCAGTGCAGGTGTCCAACTCCAGATTAGGCAAAACACCCCCAGACTTGAATATTGCCACCACCATGTTAGACTGTGGGTTTGAAACACTGTGGTATCATTCTCTCTCCTTACACACCTTTCTGTTACTCCAGTTATCCACTGTGAAATGCTGGTATTTCTTTGTTTGGCCTTGTTTCTCCTCCTGAGAAGTGGTTTAGAAACTGCTACTCGTCCTCTGAGACCACTACAAGACAGCCTTCTTTTGACAGTGCTTTTGCTGATTGGAGTCTTGCATTCTTTATTTAGCAAATCTGTATCTATGATGACATTGCTTTTCTATCTCTAAGGGAACTAAGCTTGATGTATTGATCTCCTGATGGTGTGGTCACTTCTGGTCTGCCTGATCGTGCTTTGGGTACAACTGATCCAGTTTCTGCAAAGCGTTTTAGAGTTCCATTCACTGCCCCCTTAGAAACCTTTAGTCTAGCCATGATTTGACACTGAGAGAGCCCCTCTTTGCCTAGAATAACAATTAGACTTCTGACACTTACTCTTAGTTCTGATACCATGTATCCCACTATCACAATGCTACTTAGTAAGCAAGGATCTGCTGGAAACTGGCACAGCCATATTTATAACAGGTGAACATTGACTGCAAGTCGAGTTACTTAACAAACCTCTGAGTAGATCAAACTCACCTGAGCATCATCTGGAGGCATGATTCAGTGGAAGGAAAACAACTCAAGGAAATCTGACCTTTTGTACAAAGAAGCTAAGTTGGTCAATGCCACAAATTTGCCTTAATTTGTTGACAGAAATAGTGCAGAATCTTAAATGTTTCTTCTTCATTTGACATGTCAAGACATCTTGTGTTTTTAAATGTTTCTGAATCCTCCAACTTGATTTTTTCCAGGTTAACATGGAAAATATTAGAGATTTTCAATGTGGTCTCGGACTTTTTGACCCCACTGTGCATCAACAAAATTGACTGTTGCCATGATACAGTGAACTAGTTACACAACCCCCTGAGAACATTCAAACTGTTCATTAAAATATGACAAATTGCAGTTTATAGCATGGTCATTAAGAATTATTGATTCTGATAGGCTAGACGGTGTAGATTAACCTTAAGTAACAAGACATCTCTGACACAGGTGTTTGTTTGCCATTCTTAAATACTGTGTATTTATCACAAGGTAAAGACAGAAGCTGTGACACTTAGCTAAAGAGCTGTGAGACAGGGTTACTTGTGTAAGCAATTCAAATAAAATTAACAAATAGCTGCTCAGTAAGAACCAATAGATGCAAAGGCATGAGTGCAATATATCAACCCATCCATCCACCCAACCTCCACTTTCCTACTTTCTACTTTGTTACCTCACTGTCAGAGTGCTGAGGAGTGATCATATGCATCTTCAGTAGATTCTTCATGTAATGTATGATTTGTTATAGTCCAAAAGGACTATGATAAAGTTGCCATGATACCCTGGTTAATCTTGATTGCAATTGTAACTGTTGTTGTCAGTGATTTTAAAGTGATGTTATTCAGTGTGTCTGGTGAAATTCAGTCTGCAATAAATGTGGCATGAAATAACAGATGAGATTAAGTATCCACATTTATTTGTCTAGTACTGTTTTTTCTCTTCATCCTAGGTCCTCAGGTATACATTCATACATGCCTTCACTTGTAATATATTGTTCTATATTTTAAACACAGACACGATAGATTTTAGCAAATGTTACTCAAACCTGCTTTGGACCCAAAGCACACAGGGATTGTATAATATAAAGATTCTAGTTCCCCAGGGTTTGCAGTGTACTCATGAGGCCATAAATCTGAGAGTAATCTTTGATTCAGACCTGAACATTTTAGCAATGTCACCAAGTCCAGTATCTGTCAAATTAGGAATATTGCCAAGATTAGATTGTTTCTTCCATTCAGCCATGCACAGACTCCAAATCATGCTTTTGTCTCCAGCCATCTAGATAACTATACCTCCCCTGTTCTAGCCTCCTTGCACTGGTTACCCGTGGTGTTCAGAATTGACTTTAAAATTTTATTACTTGTTTTTAAATCCCTAAGCAGCCTTGCCCCATCTTACATTATCGACCTTCTCACCCCTTACACCCCTGCTCGTACACTCAGATCTGCAGACCAGCTGTTGCTCTCAGCCCCCAGGGCAAGGCTTGAGACAGAGGGTAGTGGGGCAATACGAGCTCCATACCTGGCTCCAGTCTGCCTGCAGAGCTCACAAAATAGGTTTTATTGACAATTTTAATCTGTTTTGGGATTGTTTCTCCCTCTTCAGGACTGATGGAGTCCACCAAAACAAACCGGGCTCACGAATGCTAACATACAGCATGCGGTGCAGTCCTCTCCACATGACTGACTGTTTACACTCCACATACCTCCCCTGGAACCTCCTTCTTTTTCTCCGGTTTAAATGTAACACGTTCACCTGTTCATTTCCTTATTCAGACCATTGTTACACATAGGACCTCCCCCTGGTGAAATGTTCAACTGTACACGGTGGATAAGACCCTCATTACCTGCAACCCTTGACTTGGGCTCTGCTGGGCTTAGCACTGGGTCTGTGCCCCTCAGGATGGCGCTGATAAATGCTCACTCCATTGCAAATAAGTCCTTTGTACTGAACTCATTTTTTTCATCTCAAAAGATTTTCTGTTTCTGACTGAGACTTGGCAGAGGAGCTTGGAATACACCCCCCTAATCAAATCGCTATAATAAAAAGCTCCCTGCAATCTGGTTGTGTCTCAGCCTATTTTAAACATGCAGTTGTTCAGCCTTTTCTGAAGAAAAATAGCTTTGATCCATCCCTTCCCATAAACTATAGGCCTATATCTAAGCTTCCTTTTATCTCAAAAATTTTAGAGAAAGTTTTCGCCACTCAGCTCACTGCTGTCTTGACTACACACAACATTTTGGATAAATTCCAATCTGGTTTCTGTCAGAAGCATTCCACTGACACAGCTCTTTTCAGAGTCTCCAATGACTTAATGATGTCTTCTGATGTGGGTGAATGTTCTGTTTTGGTGCTGCTGGATCTTAACATAGCTTTCAGTTCTGTCGATCACAGCATCCTGACTGAAAGGCATAGGCAGTGGGTGGGTGTCTCTAAGAGCACCTTGGACTGGTTCTCCTCCTGTCTCTAAGATAGCAGTTTTTCTGTGTCACTTGGTCCCTACATGTCTGAAACTGTGGTTCTTTGCTGTGGTGTGCCCCAGGGTTCTGTCTTGGGTCCTATACTATTTGCTCTGTATATGCTTCCCCTAAGTCATATTATTATCAAATTTAAAGGTATCTCGTATCACTGTTACACTGATGATATTCAGCTGTATGTCTCTCTTAAGCCTGATGAGACTGATAAACTGACTATTTTGCAAAATTGTCTGTCTGCCATAAAGGACTAGACTAGACTACTGCAATACTCTTTTCACCTGCCTCAGCAAGTCATTCCTGGACCGTCTACAAATGGTCCAGAACACTGCTGCAAGGCTGCTGACCAGGTCCAGCAGGATGACTCACATCACACCCATATTATCTTCTTTACCAGGGGTGTGCCCAAATACATTATTCGGCAAAGCACAAGTAGTGGGTTTTTTACGAATATTAGTTTCATACAAATATTTTAAAAATTATTTGTTTTCAGGAAGAAAAAAAACCATGTCAAATATCAGCGCGCAAGTCAGTTACATCACTATCTCAGTCTCTCTCCTCTGCTCTGCTGTTACGTCTATCAAAAGGTCTCAACGAGGGGAGTCACATCCACCTGCTACATAATGCACATTTCCTAATTTGGACATTACTGCCGAGTTGGGGGTGTTTCCCAGAGATAAAGCTGAGCTACTGACACATGCGAAGTGCTCCCAAGGGACTCTCCATAACCTGTTGTTCCCCTTCTCCTTTCTACAAAATTAGGTTGTGAAAAATAGGCAATAAATGAAAAGTGCAAAGCAAGAATCGCCTTTGAAGTTCTTCTTTACATGTTACACGGTGTGCTGTCTTTGTGTTATGGGTGTATAAATAGGTAGAGGTCTGTCTGCAATGAGGCGATGAGTAAAGTTTTAGTTCAGTAGTCAGCACAGTTGTCTATGATCTGGGAGACTCCAGTTTGAGACCCAGTGTAGGGACCTCCTTCATAAGGTAGTTTATTCATAAACACTTATTGTAACACTTTAATTTTCTAAAATTAAAAGCGTAATAAAAACAAAAACAGGATTTTTAAGCCTCTTTCCACTTTTATTTGAATACAAGTACAAATAATTTTGTTGCCTCAACAAATATAGATGCAAATACAAATACTTGGCTCTCTGCACATCCCTATTCTTTACACTGGCTTCCCATCAAGATTAGGAATAATTTTAAGGTTCTTGTTTTCACATATAGAGCCCTGCATTGTCAGGCACCTGTGTACATCTCTGACCTTCTCCATCCTTATATCACCAGTAGGTCACTTAGGTCTTCTGAACAGGACTTACTGGTTGTCCCTCACACTCAACTGAAAACAAAAGGTGATCGTACCTTTGAAGTTTTGGCTCCAACACTGTGGAACACTCTTCCTATAGACATATGATCTGCAGTCTCTGTTGACTTCTTTAAAAAGCAGCTGAACACTCATTTATTCAAACAGGCCTTTGTCTCGCCTCACACTATCTAGTGTTTGTAATTTTATTTTTCTAATGTTTTCCTGTTGAGCATATTTTATTGTTTGTTTTTCTTTCTCTACTGCTTTTTGTGGTCTTATTTTTAATAATTTTACTCTTGTGAAGCACTTTGTGACTTTGCTCGGTGAAAGGTGCTATACTAAATAAACTTAACTTACTTTATTTACGTAACTGTGGAATAACCTTCCACTGGAAATCAGACAAGCAACCTCAGTGTCCTCTTTTAAAAAACATTTAAAGACTCGTTTTTTTACAAACAGGCTTTTAATTTTTGTTTTTTTATTTTTGTTCTTGATTTTTTGCTAGGTTTTTATTCATTGTCTTTCTATTTCTTGATTGCAACTTATTCTGATTTGTAATTGCACTGTGTAATTTCTGATTTTATTTCTGTAAAGCACTTTGTAAACTTGCTTTTGGAAAGTGCTATATAAATAAAAATCATTATTTTTATTTGAAGCCATCACATGGATTAAACTCACCTCTCAGGGTTTTCTACCTCCTCTGTCACAAAGTTCAGGTAGAACCTGGAAAACAAAATAGATATAAGATATATCCTTTATAGCTCCACTGACTAATGGATAATATTTCAGACTGCGTGTGTGTGTGTGTGTGTGTGTGTGTGTGTATGTGTGTGTGTGAGGACCATACCTACCACCCAGCGTATGCATACATCCCAGAGTAGAAGGCCAGTGGCATACCAGACAGCTTTACATTGTTCAGATCAAAGGCATTCTGAAAATGTCTGGTCTCCCCTGCAAACACACACACACAAGTACATGCACAAACATGCACACACATGAGAAGGGATTGTTGCAGCAGTGGAATGATCTGTACAAACTGTTTTTACACAGGACCAGGAGCATTCATAGCCATAACTAGAGGAGTGCACTCAGTAGAGTGCAGATCTCCGCCAGGTCTGTACAGTCAAGATGGTGGCACCAATAACAGAAACAGGGATGTATTCATGTCTTATGTCTAACTTAAGTGGATCATAACACATTGGGTATGGCGTTATAAAATAGGTTTTTCAACCACAAAAGGTCTTTGAGCATACAGTCATAAATGTACACAAAAAATATTAGGCTGATGGGTCCAGTAGTATGTGAGATTAGCTGCAGACAGATACACACACACACACACACACATTACCAAACATATGATCCCCTCCAGGATTATGCCTGGCGGAGTTAATAATAACAATAATAATAATAATAATAAAAGTAGTTTTAACCGTAAGACACATGAATGGAGCAGTAATCTGCCTTATTAGCTTGGAGAAATAGATTATACTGTATCACACAGGTACTTCAGCCAAGATTAAATCAGTTACTTTAGTTATTTAGGAACAAAAGCTGCTCAAACATTAATGGGCTCAAACAATTGTATTTACTGCTCACTTTGTGAAGACTTGCAAAGATGAACATAGATATTACCAGGGTCAGATTAACCTTAATTTGGTTAAATGCAAATTTATTGAAGAATGTATGTAAATTTTGGCAAGAAAGATAGGTTTGCAGGACTCTGCTTGAGGCCCCTAACATTTGAGTTTATTGTATTTTTGTGGCACATACTCCCAAATTTACAATCAGTCAAATTACCACAAACCAACTGACACACTGAATATGGGGCTTTTAAGGCTATAAGGAGTTTGAGGCCCTGGAGCAGAATCATACTTATCTAATTGGTATTCCAGTCCCGGATAATACAATAAAATACAAAATGTATAATTACAGTAATTAATACCATTCCTAATCAGTGTTACAAGCTTAGAGTTTTATTAAGCTCTGTTAAAATGAAATTAGAGTCTGTAATTTGTGGTTTCTTCAGCCCAGCAGGTATCCGGAGTCCAGTTTTTGATAATCTGTGTGCAGCGATGAGTCATCTGTGCCCTCAAAGTAAAACAAATAATTCACTTCTCTGTTTTTAATTACTAATTAATTCCCCCAAATTACTTAATGATTTTTAGTGTTCTCACGACTTTCCAGAATAAAGACAATGTTATCATGTCAAATGTGTTTAAGGAATGTCACATGAGCCAAACCCAAAGTGGAATGAATTTATGGGTTAAAAATCAAACAAAAACTAATTCATGAGTACAGTTTATGAAAATGTACAAAATACAGATTTTGCCTTCAGAGATTATCTGCAGTTTAATCATCAATTGCTGCCAGGCTACAATTAACAAATATTTTTTGTTTGTTGGTTGACCAAAGATCAACTACAACCCAACCATTACAACAAAATCTGAGCAACCTCACTGAGGACAATATGGTTTAAAGCTCAAAAATAAGCTAGTGCATGGACCTCTACTTAAGATTTTTTTTTTACGATAAGATTTCTCAAATATATATTTGAACTTGTTGCTGAAGTTTTAAGAAAGGAGCACAGATCCAGTCCTACCTCTAAACTCAGACCCATGTGGAATCCTATATGGGCATTAGCTGCTTTTCAGAATTAAATACAAACCATTTTGTACTGTTATCCATTCTACACCGCAGGGTTAGAAGATGAATCGCTGCAATCATCAGGCACTAGTAGCGTCATTAGATTCAGTGGGTGTGTAGTTCAAGAAATGTTAATGATCATTATGAGAGGACGTGGACCAGTGAACATCTCTAGTACTGCTTATACAGTGATGCTTTATATACAAATAACCAGATTTTAAAGTGAGGTCCATAGCTGAGGGGAGAACAGTGAGTCCAGATGCTGTGATTCAGAGCCCAATGAACACCTGCTGGCCGGACATTGTGAAACACATCGGGTATTGCTTGCTGTGAGCAGCTGTGAATCATGGCCTGCAAGGTTTAAGGTTATATTTACAGTGCACATGTTGTGAAATAAAAGGAAGCTATGTTAATTGATGCAGCTGAGAACACTGTGTGAAGTCAGGGAATGTTCTGAACAACAAATACAACCATGATGATGCAACACTAAATGCCCTCTAGGGGTATTTGAAGCTCTAGTATAGTGCTAATAGAGGCTATTAGAGGTGATGATGGTAATGATGATGATGGTTGTGTTAATGGTAGTGATGATGGTGGAGATGAAGGTGTCTTACCTTTGAAGAGCTGATACATTCCAGGCACTATGATGATGCCAATGGCCAGAAGCTTGCTGAAGGTGAGAAAGATTTGAATCCTGGCTGTCCACGTCACACTCATACTGTTCAGGTACATAACAGAAGCTACAGGGACAGACAGACAGTCATGTTACATCATCCTGGAACAGTGGATGTGTTACAGTTAATGTGTTTCTAAACCTTCAAGTTATCTTGTTACATTCAGT
Source organism: Thunnus albacares (assembly GCF_914725855.1). Taxonomy (NCBI): domain Eukaryota; kingdom Metazoa; phylum Chordata; class Actinopteri; order Scombriformes; family Scombridae; genus Thunnus; species Thunnus albacares. Next base: position 2,484,564 of record NC_058115.1, read on the forward strand.
ACACTGTGTTCATTTCTTTCTCTTACAGTTTCAGACAGTTCCCAAATTTGGAAGGGGATGATCAGTAATGTCACATTTTGATTTTCCGTGTACTGATTGAAGGCCACTAGGCCATGTGTATTGTGAGAAATGTGGAAAATGCCGGGTACAATTGCTGTCAGAGAAGTTTGAGACACCCTTTTTTTTTTTTTTTTTTTTTTTAGATGAATCATTTCTGGATCATTACTTAAGTGTCAAGGTCAAGGGAGGTGGAGTTTAGGAAAGAAGCTCTGCATTAGGAGGGGTTATGAGAGGTATATAATTTAATTGTTTTATGATTTTGCATTAGGTTCTTTATCCCGGGATCAAGGCCGCGGTTTGCTTTGTATTGCTCTTTATGCAGAGTAAACCTATTCACATTGAACTCTACCAGCTTCCAGTGTATTTCTTTGAGTCTTTCTCTTATAAGTGTTGAGTTTAATGCTAAGTTGTGGGTGAAGATTTATTGGCCCATCTGAAGATTTTACCATGACAACTGCTTTGTTGTATACACATTAAATGCACATCAGATATATTGCATCAAGTGGATAAAAGTGCAGTAATATAAAAGCACTCTAGGCCCAGATTCCCCTCACAATTATGTTCCTGCTGGGCAGCACAGTAGGAGCCAACGTCCAGTGCAATGCAGGAAGTACTGTAGAGTGTTCTTTATGAAGCAAAGGAAGTAGTAAGGACGTGGAGGTCAGGGTGTTGGATTTGTGTGTGTAACTATGTCTGACTTTAATTTGAAGACCAGAATTTGTGTCCCGTCAAAAACAGTTAATGTTTGCTTATTTTTAACCATAACTATGATCTTTCCTTAACCTTAACTGAGTGTTTTAAAACAACAGTCAGGTGTCCATATGAACAGTGAAAGAGGTTTTCCTCACTGTAATCATTCCTCCTGTTCATACTGACTGTTAAAAGATCCCCTTCAAATATGCTTCCAGTGTAAGTGACACGTTTACAATCTTTTTAGCATCAAATTCCCTCTTTGGATACAATATCCACACACAGTGGATAAGTTGAGGCCACTTTTTTCTACATCGTGCACTCAAAATGCTATTGCATGTGCACAAGATACAATTTGTGAACACGAGATAAGTGTATATACAGAGAGCCATCACAACAGACCAGCCTTTCTCCTCAAAGCATGAAGTGCAGTAAGACTGCTTCAACTATTGGGTGTCAGACTGTGGCTGCTCACTGCTACTAAATAGTTAGGATGGATATATAGTATAATAGTATAATGGGAAGGGTAAGGACAGGATGCAGAGTATAAACTCCTGGTATATAAAGTGTACTTGGAAAATAAAGAGATACTGATTGGAACTGGATGATGAATGGATTTCTGTCAAGTGTCAACAAGCAGTCCAAGACTGTCTGACTATACACATTCCCCATCAGGTCGGTAAATGTGAACACGGAGTTGGAACACTGAATCACAGGTGAGACAAGAGGTTTGTGACTTCACATCGGGTGAACCGTTTGGAAAAAGTACCGACACCTTTTACTCAGGCTCAGTGCCACGAGGGGTCTTAAGAGGGCTTGTGTGTGGGCGTGTGTGCACCACAAACAGCCGTTTCCATGCGTCTCCCCCTGCTGATTTTGACAGAGAATCTTCCAATAATTCAAAAAATATTTAGCCCTCTTCCCTGATTAAGAGGTGTATTCTTTGACTTTGAAACAATAGCCTCATGTTGTTTGCCTTTCTAAGGCCTTTGCATGGTTAAATCAATGAATTTTATCTTATGAATAAAATTGCCCCCTTGAAATTTTTAACAGCCTCCTCAGTCACTTCATCCTGGCACTGGGCCTGCATTAACTCAAAAAGTAGCAATACCAAAATATCAAAATACTCCTTAATAATTAAAAGTCTTGCATTCAAAATCTTACTTAAATATTTTATTTACCAGGAACTTATACTCTGCATCCTATCCCTACCCATCCTGTTATATTGTTATACTATATACCAACCCTAATTATTTAGGAGCAGTGGGCAGCCACAGTCTGACACCAGACAGTTGAAGTACTCTCACTGCAGTTCATGCAATGGGGAGAAAGGCTGCTCTGTTGTGCTGGCTCTCTGTATATGCAATTATATTGTGCACACAAATTTACCAAAACATAGGAACAAATTGTATCTTGTGCTCACACAATAGCATTTCTAGCACTCAATGCAGTAAAACATGGCCTTAATATTTTTTTTTCCTTCCGGGCTCCATATAATTGCATTATGAAGGGATCTTCTAATGGTCAGAATGAACAGGAGGAATGATTACAGTAAGAAAAACATGTTTCAATGTTCATTTGGGCTCCTGACTGTTGTTTTAAGACAGACTTGAAAAATTGTGATCCTTTAAATACCATTATCAGCATGGCCATGTGTTGTGTTCACTGCCACAGAAAAGGAATATATGTCTTGTTCATGTATGGCGCCGTCTTGTATCTGCTCCATCACTGTATAGACAGACAGACCCCAGCAGGATCCGAGAGGAGCTGAGCAAATGTGACACATGCTGCATGTTTACCAACCTACATTAAAAAGTATTCATGAATTGTGCCTGTTGCTTTAAGAGCATTGCATTTTGTGCGGAAAGCAGTCATGTTCCCTATTATACGTCTTTGCAAAGCTGCTGTAGCGTCTGTTTGTGTTGTGATCTGTGTTTTATTTAATGCACAGGTTTGGGTAAGATAAAGACAATCCTGGGTCTTTTTGTCATGTGGACAGCTGACATCATCATCTCCATCATCCTCCTCCTGCCACTAACTCCACACTTCAATGCCTGTTATCACACACACTTAAACCTCCTGTCATTTACAGACCAGGTTACAATGGGTCAAAGAGATAATATCATTGTGATGTTTATTATCAGACTGATGCATTAGTCTAGCAGTGGTCTTGGTACATACTGATGCCGATGGCGGTGGCCAGTTTGACAGCGATAGGGGGAATATCACAGGGCATGAACAGAGGCTCCAGGATGTACTGACCAAAGGCCAGAGAGATGACTGCCATTGCTGCAGGCCTGGATGACACACACACACAAACATACCATTACATACAGCAGGTTTTAGTACAAACATATATAATACTACATTAATTGATATGTTCACAATCAAGGAAACACTGTTCAAGGAAACACAAAGAGGGAATTTGATGCTAAAAAGACCATAAATGTGTCAGATATCCACTTGATATGACTAACTCAGACTGCTGAAGCTGAATATAAACTTCACATCAACTTTTAAATCACTGAGTGGACACACTGTGGAATTTGGCCTCCATCACTTATATTGAAAGCACATTTGAAGGGGATCTTTTGATAACCAGTATGAACAGGCGGAATGATTACAGTGAGGTGTTCATATCGACACCTGACTGTTGTTTTAAGACAAACTTAAATGTACATAAAAAATGCATTTATGCATAATTAAAAAAAAAAAAACATTTAGTCAAATGACTATGTGGAATATTTATGGGGTCACTCATAGTGACCTGCTCAGCACCAAACAGCAGACAGACACAGATAGCTGTAGACTACTCCTGAGGATATTTCCGTCAGGAGTTGGTGGACAGAAACACATGAATGATAATGTTGCTCTGTGTCTGTTTAACTGTATGCTAACATATTAATTGTATCATTAGTAGCAGTAGGTAGTAGTAACTACCATTTTCAAGGTCAAGAATGAAATTTGATGCTCAGTACTGGAGGCAAAGTAATGAAGAGATAACTACTGCTAATATTACTACGTGATAAGTAATAATGTAATGATAACATATCTGCATTATCTTATTAAACCATCAAAGAATGTGAATAAAGTTCAGGGAACATGCTGAACCCAATTTTCAAGCTGGTGGTGAACTAGCCACCCCTTCAGCCTGACATGACCCCAATCCTGGTCATTTCAGATTTTTTTTTGGCCATTTTATAATCAGCAGATATGAGTGTGTGTGTGTGTGTGTGTGTGGTATCTGATGGGCACCAACCTAGGTAAGCTGTTCCCATAATCATATCCTCATGTGGTGGACAGTGTTCTGACTGTCTATAGGCTTGCCTTCAATAAGAATCAAATAAGACTGGCCGGTCCCACATGTTCATCCTATGGCTCATCAGTATTTCCCTCTTCATTTCCCACAACAGCCACTGAGCTGCTGCAGCCAGGGAAATCTCTCTTTGTCTCACTCATTCTTGTTTTCATTCTCTGTCTCTGTTCATTTCCCATGGTTTCCATTGAGTCCCACTAGCCTGAGGCCAGCATAAAATTGTGCAGCTCAGGATAGCCACGAGACTGTTTATACTGCTTCGCCTTTGCTGTGTACACACAGCTGCATATGGAGGTTTTTCTCACCTCACTGCTCTAAACTACACTCAGTATCTCACAAGGTCACAGCCAGCCAGGGCCTTTATTTGCCTGTTTTATTGGTCTGTGTCACCCAGCACACTCTAACAAAGCTTTATTAAATTAAACAGGAGCTGTGAAAAACAGATCCTGGTAATCTAAGGGTTATGTTTCTAAACTGTAATGATTTGCAACTACTTGATGCAAATAAATGCGATAGATTGATCATCACATCAACACTCAAAGTAGCAGAAGCAGTGTATTTAGCTCTCTTGTGGAGAAACTAAGTGTTTGGAATACACTGAACATCTACACTGGAGAAAATTGGGCTGCAGAAGTGGATTGAGAAGTTATTTTGTAACTGCTGATTCTGTTAAATATATTGTATATTAATGTCCGTTTAGCAGAGTTTGTTCCCAGTCAGACCAGAAAGGGAACTGTTACATTGTTGTAAAACAGGTCACAAACAGAACAAGAAATTCTCACAGTTCAATGTATTTGTCCATTTGACTCCTGTATCTCAACTGACTGCAAAACGTGCCTTACTTGTGGAGCAGTCCATAGCTTTTTCCATTTTGAACTCTCTGGGTGTCCATACCCTCAAAGATAATGTCTATCAGAAAGGTTTGAGGGTTTGAACTTGTGGTAGAGTTCACCAAAGCTGAATCCCCACAGAAAGATCCATTTGGATTTACTTTATCTCTGCAAGCAAATCCACTGTTGGCAGGGATTCTGTTTGAAATGAATTAAAAATTTGGTCTGAAATTTAGCTGTTATAAAGACTGGTGTGACAGAGCCTTTAAAACTGAGTTCACGGTATAAGGGTGGGCAAAGTAATGTGGGTTAAAGCAGCATTCTTTTCTTTTGGCCCCTATGCGCTGCACATGGGATTTATTCACAGTAGGGAAATGTTTTGGTCTCCACCAACTCCTGAGAAAAATATCTGGCAGCTGAGTCTGTCTGCCGTTTGGTACTGAGCAGGTCATGTACAGTGAGTTTTCTTTCTCACTGAAAACAGCCGTCTGCTTGAAATCTGGTTGAGGAAAGCAGCGAGACTTAAACAAAACAGTTAAGTTTTGGGCCGTGAAACCAAAACAATGGGCTGAAGGACGCTAAAAAGCTCTGTAGAGCTGAGGGGAACTGCTGAGTTTGTGATAATTCTCTGTGGGTTTGACCTCTTTAGATCAACTATTCATGTAAAAATAGTTATCAGTGCAGCTTTAAGTTTGAGGTAAGGTACAGTAAACTTGAGTTAAGGAGACATCCATTACCTTATAGCAATGAGGTCAGCCCATAGTCTTATGAAAGCCATCTGTGGTCCAAAAGCTTCCAGTATATATGTGTAGTGTCCACCAGACTTCTTAATACAAGTCCCCAGCTCAGCGTAAGACAGGGCTCCTGCAATGACAGAGGTGACAGATTAGCTCTGGCTTCAATACAAGAAAGTAGGCACAGAACAGTCCCAGGGCTGTTAAACTGTCTAAGCCACATCTATAGACATGTACAGTCCCTCCCTGGGCCCCATGATCACCAAAATATATTACTGTGGGAGCCTCTCTGGGTCTCAACCCATAACTTAAGAGAGGAAGATTTAGATGGACGAATTTTAATTACAAGTTTAGGGACTAGGAATTAAGGGAAGCAGGAAAGGGGTTAAGGAAGAGTATTAAAGGATAATGTGCTTGGACCTTTCATTACACCACAAAACGAAAGGATTTAAGGATACCGCAACAATATATGCTACAGTGCGCACAACACGGCCTCAGCACCCCTTCCTGCAGCACCGGTATTTGGATGTGTCTTTAGGTTTTATATTGAATCAGTGCATGCCATGCAGGACTAGATTTGCCAAAGAAACATCTGCTGCTCAACAATTTGGAGAATAAGTACACAATAGTCATTTATGTATTTATTTTGCAGCCTCGGGTGGACTGGGACTAAAATCTGTTCCTTGAATGCAATGACCGGAATAACCTGTTTGGGGCCCCGTGGCACAAATCTGCTGTTTGGCAACTGACAGACGGTGAACATGGATGTCTGAAGCCTCTAGTCATTACCTGCTTTACTCATCCATCAAAAGACAGGAATAGGAGTACTGAGATGCATTGCTGTTATTACATTATTATTTTTGTTATAATTATTATCCTTATACATATAGTGATAAATAATAAATTGTGTGTGTGTGTGTGTTCTTAACTATGCTATAAATGCTATAAATCATCAGTTAATACTTAATTTCATCTGTAGATTGTTGCTAGGTCAAAACAGACCCCAAGACAATCTTTGTACCCTGATGATGTGCAGCTTTTGTTAAAAAAAAAAAAAAAAGGTTTTAAAAGAAAAATGGCTATATCAATTCAGAAAAAGGTCATCCAATTTCATGATGAAAAATGTATTTAGGTTAACATGTCCTTTTGACTTTTAGGACACCAGGAGGGTTCAGAGAGCTACTGGTGTAATGTAGTGGTTGTTTCAGATTTCAAAGATCCATGATCAAGTAGCCTGGAATAACCTTTTAGGAAGTGACATGACAGTACTTTGACAGTAACTGTAATTTATGAATCTGTTCAGTTGTTTGGTTTTATCTTAAATCCCCTTAAACATCACGTTACATGGATTTGACACAAAAGGTGATTCAAAATGTTTGTAAGACCTTGGCACAGAAACACACTGATCAGGGCACAAAGTAAACATGTGCTTGTGAACACAAATCTATCCAGTCTGTTGCTTTTGGATCAGTTTGACTTGAGTTTGGATCACTATCTGCCCGCAGGTTCTTTGACTTTTAGATCATCAAGCCTCTAAATGTCAAATGACACACTATGGGGATATGTGGGTGTTTTGGAAAGGAAGACCTGAATGTTAGCCCAATGTAATAGTGACCCAGATTATTATAAGTGAGAGGTTTGATTTATTTGTGTTCATGAAACAAAATATTTATTTCAAAATCATAATCTTAAGCAACTTTAGTGTGACTAAGAGAAGACAGAGTGCAGGCCCCGGAGTGGAGTTGTACTGGGTGACACACAATTACATCACTGCTTTCTTACAGCCGTTAACAGTTGTTAGACGACAATGCTAATATTTACATTTCTGTAGAGTGGCAGCAAGTGTGTGTTCACACACTGTAAAAAGTATCCATGTCAGGTTATTTAGTCATGTTAGGCTGTCTCAAAACAAATAAAGCAGGACATTATAAACTCAGAGGGGGTTTTCATTTTAACTGACAGTGATACTCTCATCTCAGTATACCTGTATATATGTGTGTATATAGAAAAAAAATCCAGTCAAAAGGAAAAAGCAGCAACTCCTCAGATGGTTTTTAGTAATAAAACCTATTATTTGCATATAAATTCCAAGTACAACCTTGGTTTGAGTAAATAAAGCATTTTAATAGGTTGCACATTAAAAAAGCTCAGCATTTGCTTTTAGTTAATTCAGTATATATACACAAGCCTTTTTTTCTAAAATATGTTATGTGGGATTTTATTAGATAGTGAACAATTTAGAGGTGAAAGGATTTTGTTAAACTAAACCATGTTTTTTTTCCAAATAAGTTGCACATATAAGCCAAGCATAATATTTGTTACTAGTAATAAAGGAGATATAGGTTGCATATAAACACCAAGCTTGACCTTTGCTTTTAGATAATAAACTGTTTTTATGCATAAGTTGGACACAAATACAAGCTAAACTTTTTTGTTTGTTTGTTTTGTTTTGTTTTTGTGGTAAAACAGTATTGTTTGCACATAAAGACTAAGTTTAACCATGTTTTTTTTACAAATAAAACAGTATTTTTGTTCATAGATTACATATAGGAAACAATGTTTTTAGTAATGAAACTGAATATTAGTTTTCACAGTTCATTCTGGGTAGTTACTGGATAGATGCCCTTTATGTATGATAATGTTTTTAGTAAGCACTCTCTCCTGGAAGAAGATATCTGCCACACTGTCAAACTACTATACATTTAGACTTGTGTGTATTATTTACTTTATTTGCTGTAACGAGTTATTTAGCCTGTGTACAGACAATATACATGTTAAAAAAGACTCCACTACAGCATCATCTCATTCATTGTAGCTCTTCTGACAGCAGAAAGGACAGCTTAGCCATTCACTGACACACCTGTTAACCAACTCACCGAAGAGCGACAGCACACCGCAAGCGATCCACACTATCAAAGACATTCCCACACTGCCCGAGTTCTTAAGGATTCCCTTTGGAGAGATGAAGATGCCCGCTCCGATGATGGTCCCGATGATGACTGAGATCCCTCGGAGAAGGGTCACCTTCTTCCCCAGTCCCACCTTTTTATCGTCCTTCTCCAGGAGTTGCCCGCTGGGATCTGACTGTCTCCCGTTTTGGGAAACTTTGTGTCCGTTAGCTGAGACTCCTCCATCTTTTTGACTAGATGTAGACCTTTTGGTCATCTTTTTAAACACTGTCTAATACACACACACACACACACACATACACACACACACAGTCTCTCTTTTTTTTTTAGAATGGACTCAAAGTGTGTTTCACCTGTGACTGGTCCCTCTGCTGTCTGCCGGTGTGACTGGGGCAGGCAAAGTTACAACAGTGGAAGTAAAACTAGATTCCAGGGGGGGAAAGTCCTCCTCAGGCTCCCTCTCTTTCTCTCTCTCTGTCCTCCCTTTCTCTCTTATTGTCATTCATGCCCCGCTCACTAATCTCCCTCTACAGCCCCGGGTGCATGCTCTTCACCTCTCTAACTTTACCAAACTTTCCAGTGCCTCTTTGTCTGTTACTCTCGTCTGTATTGACGTGTTATCCTGAGTTTGGTTTACTTACTTCTGAAGTCCCTCCCTCTCTCTCCCTTTTAATTATCTCTGTAGTTCTGCCTCTAAAACCAGCTGTGCGTCACTGAGGTGAGCTGTTGCACTCCTTTGGTGCGATGTAATGATGACATTGCAGAGAGGGTTTTCAAACACACCTCACCTACTTCCGCGTCTCTGCCGGCTCTCCGGTTTATCTTCGGTCTGTTTTCCTGTTTTCATTCATTATCCGCCTCTGTGTTTGTCCCGGAATAGATACATCAATGACAACCAGCAGGAACAAGCCGTGATAGGACAGCACACACTTTCTGACAGACTGTTACTGTTGTGTGTTGCAGAGGGGTGTGGTACAATATGTTAAAAGGAACAGAAACCAGGAAAGTGTTTGCAAACCCTCCGGGGCTTTACTTGGAACTGATACACTGCACACACACACAAATACAGACACTCTTTCTCTCTCTCTCTCTCTCTCTCTCTCTCTCTCACACACACACACACACACACATACACACACAAAACTTTCCACTCCCTCTAATATCATTCATATTAACACATCTAAACTTAAACTGCACTTAAACTGCACTCTGCTGTTCAGTGAGAGCAGTAGAGATCAAAATGAATGCTGATCTCACATAGCTGACGGTTGAAGACAGGTTAAGATGTAGTCTTTTAACTTTAAGAAATAGTTTCAAAACAGCTTTATTGTTTTGAAGTCAGGTCTTAAGAAGAAAGAAAAATAGGTTTACTCTCATTTCTTTGCAATATGTGTGTTTTGATGAACTGAGATGAGTTTTGTTTTACTTGTCAAACCATTTAAATATTATTTGAGTATGCACTGAGGGTCCATATTCCAGTAGTTGTTGCCTTGATTCCAGTAATGATGCAAACATAGTGGTGATCTACTCATGAAAATATTGCTCCATTGCAATGCTAGTGGGGATTTAAAAAACAAAAAACAAAAAAAACCTAACTAATCCCCTTTGGTGCTGTAGTCTTTTCAGCAGGATGACAGTGTAAGTAGGAATGAGTCAAAATCAACTAGTGTTTGTCTTTAATAGTTTTTGAACAACAGTGGAGCTCTACAGCACAGAGGAATAAAATATATCAGACTTTGAAACACACACAAATTTCCCTCTCTGTCCCTGATAGTTTCAGATTTTTCTGTGGTTTTGAGATTTTTGCTTGTGACGGTCTTTCACTACCCCAAAACCATGGGAAAGAGAAGCCTTTTTTACATATAATACACAAAGACATTTCATGACGCACTTTGGCACAAACAGCTGACAATAGGTGTATTGTTCATTCCTGGATTCATGTGTCTTTGTTCCTGGTATCAAATATGAGGGTGTTTTTTTGTAAGTTTAACAGGAAATCCCCACTGTTATTTGTGTCATTTAGAGGAACATCTCAATCGGCTGACATTTACATTTACTTCAGCAGATTTGGTCATCACTTGACAAAAATATAGAGATTCAGTCAGGTGCTAACAGGAGGTTGTATGTTGGGTTTTTCTGTTCAAAAACGGTCTCTGTCGTCACATGTGAGTGTCCTCCTTGATCTCTCTCCAGCCATCCACTGACGCTTGGTCCATGACCTTTGACCTCTTCCCAGTGAATGCTGCCAGGTATTTTCCTGACCCTGTGATTGGTATTTTGGTGGACAGTGGGTCTTTGATATTTTGCTGAGATTAGATGTCTCAGAACTACTATCTGTTTCTGGCATGACGTCACTACAAACACACAGCAATAACATTATATTATTGCCATTTCACACGGTTGTTCACTGTGTTTACCTTCAGCTGCAGAATAACCAGACACAACTCTACACACATCAGACTCACACAACCCTGCAGAGGTACACCGCAACGCCTGATTTAATCTGAATACGGCCATAACTCAATATTCTTTATATGTTGGAAACATCACATTACTGAGCTCATTAATTCTGTGCATCACTACCTCCATCCCAAGTTTCTTTTTTTTTTTTTAGCAAAAGTGGCATGTCATGTTCTCTTCCTTGAATACATCACAGAGCTGTCTTACAATATGATATGAGCATACATGAGATACAGTAGGATTAAAACTGAAATAGCGTCATCGTGTGATTGGCTTAGCTGTTTCAGAGCTACGAGACCAATGATGTGACTGGCTGAGAGTGTATTTATTAATCACCACACCTGTTGATCTATATTCACCTTCATCTAGCTCTTTTGCACTTTCAAAGTCAGAATCAGATTTATTTGCTGGTGTCTGATAAGCAATATTCAGACAATGTACATACTATTTACAGACAATACACAATATATAAGCTCTGTACAGATTATATAAAAGACAGACACTATACATAAAGTGCAAGAGTGTGGTATTGCAACAAGAATAATGTGCATCACATATGGGAATGAAATTGTGATGTATGAGTATTTGTACCAAGAACTAAGTGTAGCTATGGCATAGCAGATGATACTGAGGCCATATTCATAAACATTCTGAGAATGCTCTCTGAGAGCTCTTAACTTAGCCTGAACATTTCTAGTCAGGAGTCCTATCTGAGGCGTGATTTAGGAAAATTCTCAGAGCAATTCTGAGCAAGGAAGGGACAGAAACTTTTACCTTAGTGAGGAGGTGTGGTGGACCCCGTTGCTAGGTATGACTCATTCTTTTAAAAGGTGTGATTGGAAAAAAAAAAAAAAAAGAAAAGAAATAAAAATGCACTCTTAGTGATAATGGACATAGAATGGAGAGTGGAATCAATAGGCCTAATCATAGAATTTAGTCTCTATTAAGACATGGTGTAATTATAAATACTATTTTATGTAATGAACATCTCTGTTGAATAAATTATAAGCCACACTTTAAAAGTAGCCTATGAAATGTTTGAAAACACAGGCCTACTTGCGCAGTAGCCTATTCACATGCTGATAGTTATATCTATTTTCTTACATATATTTACCCTGCTGGTCATTTTAGTATTTAATCTATTTGATATGAACAGGGGAAAAACGGCTCAGCTTTCATCAATTTCTGTGATTACTGGTCTGTCTAGATAAGTAGTAGCGTTGGTTAGTGTGTAAATCTATTTTTTCCAGGTTCCAGCAAATTCCAAATTTTTCTAGTTGCCAAATATCTTGAGATGAGATCGACCACAAACATTATCCTTGCATGATCTAATCTGTGGCGTTTCATTAATTTACTGTCATTCAGTGTTTGGAGAATATTTCTCCTGCCTCTTTGTCTTTCTGCCAATTTCTCCTCTGCTTAAGAAACTCTTAAGACTCTTAGAAGTCCTCCTCCATACTCATCACAATTCTAAGAATTTTCTTAGAATTTCATCACTAGGAAGCTTTATGAATATGGCCCCTGGTCAGCTATTTATGAGGGTGATGGCATAAGAAACAAACTGCTCCTGTGTTTTGGCTTCGGCTGTTTTGGTCAATGTGGCGCCGTACTGGACTGCGGCTGGAAAGTTGAACCAGAGTCAACTTTTGGAGAGATGCAACCCGACATCACTGAGGCTAAAATCTGCGTTGACCAATCACAGCCAGAGATCAAACTGATCAGAGCTGTTAACTCTGCCATGAGGGAGTATAAAGACATTACTAGGATGAGGAGAGGACATTTCTCTTCATTTGATAACGTTAAAAGTAAAGTTAGACTTTGCTGTCTGCTTCCCGATGAGAGCAAAAGAGAGAGAGAGAGCTGAGAGCACCAGCGGGAGAGAGAGAGAGAGAGAGAGAGAGAGAGAGAGAGAGAGAGAGAGAGAGAGAGAGAGAGAGAGAGAGAGAGAGAGAGAGAGAGAGAGAGAGAGAGAGAGAGAGAGAGAGAGAGAGCAGCGGTGGTCGAGCAAACTAGACAGTGAATGAAACTGAACTGGTAGCAAGAAAGCCAGTGAATCAGATCAATAAAACGTTATTTTCTGATTGTTTCTCAGTGGTTACGTTCTAAAGCACAAATAAACAGGCTCACAGACCCCCACACACCTCCGCTCGACCCTGTGGCTGAACGCCACACCTCCTGATTTGGTCTGAATATTATATGCCTTAAACATGCAGTAAAGGAAATTCAGATCATCAGCCAGGTCTTTGTTTGCATCAGCTGGGGCGTGTGGTCTTCTGTAGTTTGTGATGTTTTACAAGCCTTTCCACACTGATGCAGACTGAAAAACTGCCAACAATTGACGACTTTGTGCTGCTGTGCAGGAATGAACCCAAATAACAGGTTGAAGACCAACACACAGTCTGTGCTTGTGTGATTAAAACAGGGCCCTTAGTCTTACACAGGAGCCCTTAGTCAAAATGTAGTTTTCATACTGTAGCGGTAGAGACTACAGTACCCATAATGCAAACTAACTGACTTCCGAGTAACTCAGTAAACTGATGTCAGTCACCTAACTCCATGGTGTCCTGTCTACTTCATTATACATGGTGTGAGGGAAAAAGAACTCAAAAGCCTTCGTGCTCTGCTATAAGCTGCGGATGTTTTTCTCAGTGAGCAGACACTTGGGGAGCAGCTTAGTAGTGAAATATGTGCAGAAAACAGCAACAAATGATGCATGTTCTCAAAGGCAAAGAAAGCCAGTGAGTCTGCTTGTCTGTGAGGTGCTAAGCAACAGAGCCTGACCAAATACAAACACAGCGGAGAGAAGAGGAGAAACAATGACGCGGCATAAAAGTTTTTCTGAACATAAAACAAATGGGGGGAAAGATGAAATGGCAGTGGCAGTTGTACAAAAATCACACCCAGAGCCCTCATTTCTGTCAGAATGGCAAACCGCAAAACAAATGTTGATGCCGTTAAGACAAACATGAAAAAAGAATACTGTGTTCCAGCACACAGGACAAAATGAACAAAGACCAAAAGTCAGATGCTCTAGGTAAAAAGGAGAGGGCCTAATGCAGAGAAGGACGCAAACATGCATGGAAAGACTGTCCAGCTAAAGACGATGAATGTTGAAAGTGTCACAAAAAAGGACATTATGCTGTAGTATGTTGCAGTGGTCAAGCAATACACAGGCCCATCAGACAGTGGTACTCAGGACTACATGTTCTTAGGCGAAGTGGATTCACAAACTACAAGGCTATGGATGGAAAAAAAATTTAGTCTGAATGGGGAGCCATTAATTGGCAGACATCACATCCATACCAGAAATTGTCTTCAAGTCAGAGCAAGATAGTAAGCTGCGAAGACCACTTAAAAGACTGTTCAGACCAGGTCACAATCTCCTGAACATAAAAGGCTGCTTCCAGAACAAAATGATGGCCAAAGGGCACTCTCCAGATCAATATGTGCATTTTGTGGCAGGATTGACACTACCACTGTTGGGCCTACCAGCAGTAGAGGCAGTAGGACTGGTACACAGGGCTGATGAAGTGACAGTGACACAGACTGAGACAGACTTCAAAACAGCATATCCAGCAGTGTTCCAAGGGCTTGGTAAGCTGAAAGAGTCATACCACATAGAGCTGGAAGAGGGGGCTACAACCTACGCCCTCTCAACGCCTAGACAGGTTCCTCTACCTCTGAGAGTGAGCAACTAGATAGAATGGAAAACATGGGAGTCATATCAAAAGTAGCTGAACCAACAGTCTGGTGTTCCTGAATGGTTGCTGCTCCAAAACCAATGAAAGACAAACTCAGGATCTGTGTGGATCTCACACCACTGAATATGGCAGTGAAGAGAGAACACCACATATTACTGGCTGTTGACCAAATACTTGCAATGATGCCAGATGCAAAAGTTTACATAAAACTGGATGCTCGACCTGGATTTTGGCAAATCCCAACTCCTGACTACCTTCATCAGTCCTCTTGGGAGATACCTCCTCAACCGCCTACCCTTTGGCATTGCATCAGCTCCTGAACATTTTCAAAGGATGTCGCAGATGTTCAAGAGTTTTTTAGGGTGTGTTATGTCATGTAGATGATGTGTTAATGTATGGACGGAACAGAAGAGAACATGACCAAAGACTACATCGTGTGCTACAGAAGATGCAGGATGAAGGGCTCACTCTAAACGAGAAGTGTAGCACATGATCTTCATCAGTCACAAGGTTTCCGCAAAAGACATTGAGCCAGATCCAAACAAAGTTAAAGCAATCCTACAGATGCCAGAGCCAACATCTGTATATGACTTGCGGCGCCTTATGGGCATGGCAAACTGTCTTGCTAAGTTTGTGCCACAGTTGGCTACGGTCACCGTGCCACTCAAAGACCTACTGAGAGAGAAAAGTGAGCGGAACCACTTGAACCACCAGAAACAAAGAACACAGTACAGAGGGCCACTGATCCAGACCACAGTCCTGGACGTTGAACGTGCTGTTAAGACTGTCAAGAGTCTATGAAAAAAAGACACAGACTAAATCAGAGCACTACTGGCATACAGAGATCCTAAATGGCCAAACTTGCAGGCTTTTTGCAGGAAGGATAAGGAAGGGAGGTGTAAGCAAGCTGCACACTATAACCTCCACCACCGGTCAAGAACACTCCCAGAGCTCATCTCTGGACAGAAAGTATGGATCACCACAGACGAAGCTCCACAAACTGTATTAAGAACTGCCAACATGCCAAGGTCATACTTGGTAGAGACTGACAGGGGCATTCTAAGGAGAAACAGAATCCACCTTAGAGCCACAGGGAATCCTCCTGAACAACCACCAGGCACTAGATCAGGCAGAGTTTCAAGGGCTCCTGAGAGACTCTGTTTATAAGGAAAAGTGAATGAAACCTAAGTTCAAACAGGGAAAAAACAAAAGGACTTGACAAAGATATAACACTGTTGCTAAGTGTATGTACCCATAATTCAATGTAAGTGACTTCCAGGTAACTCAGTAAACTGTTGTCGTTCACCTTACTCCATGGTGTCCCTTCTCCCTCATTATCCAAATACCTTTTATTATTTAATTTTATATTATTCTTACATGGTGCATATTCATGAAATGATTTGTGTTTAATCAGGTTACCACAAACGAACTGTGGCAGGGTAGTATACCAGTATAGGGGCACTGGTTGGTTTCTGGGGCTCTGGGTAAAATATAATGGAGCTGTTTTGTGTAGTCTGCAGTGTGATCTGCACATGATGGGTACTTGAAGCAACAGGATACATACACAGCACACAGAGAGGAAGAGGACAACAGGGGCCCACAGCTCATTTTTGTCCTGGGGCCTCCTACAGTCGCAGGATAAACTTGCCCTGCAACCAAACACAGTGATGAGACAGAGATTATAACCTGCCTAGCGTAGCATGTATGAACACCACTGATGAAATTAGCCTTCAGCAGCTCAGACGGGACATCGGCATGTTTCAGCATGAATGTAGCGAGTTGAATTAAAGTATTTTGGTAGGGTTTAATGAAGTCCTCAACAGAAGATAACCTAATTCTAAGTTTGCACTTAGTGACCTAATACAAAGCACAGAGGAAATAGAGCATTTGACAGTTTTAACATGTCACAGCAGGAAAAGTGTAATAGTGTTTGCTCATTGTCATGGCTAAATGTGACACCTGAGTGGAGTCATTAATGTTACTAGTTACACCTGTGTTTTTTCTACTATGAGTCAAAATGAACAATGAAACGATTAAAGCCTTAAAATTGAATTGGGCAAACAGAAGTCCTTATCATGAGACAACAGGGACTATAATATCTACATTTAATATTGCACTTCCATTAAGTTAAGTTTAGGGGATTTACAACAGACAGATTTTAAAAATGGTCAAACAGATGATGAAGTGAGCAGAGCTGCAGTTAAAGGACAGGTTCACAATTTCTCAAGTCTGTCTTAAAACATTTGTCAGGTTCCCAAATGAACATTGAAACAGGTTGTTGCTTGCTGTAATCATTTCTCCTGTTCATACTGACTGTTAGAAAGAAAGATATCCACTTGATTTGACTAACTCAGACAGCTGAATTCCACGGTGGCCCTGAGGTGCAAAGGACGACAATATTTCACAAAACACAACAAAAAAACAAAAAACAAAACACTTAACAAAAAATGATATGATTTTTGTGAAATGTTGTTGTGTTTTCTTGTCATGTTCCCTGAAATATTGTGTTTCGCACCTCAGGGCCACTGCAGCATCCTCATATTAGCATCAGATAAACTTTTAAATACATTTTTTTTCACAGGACTGTGGATTTTGTCCCTGATCACTTGTATTGTAAGTGAGTGCATTATGAAGGGATCTTCTAATGGTCAGTGTGAATAGGAGGAATGATTATGGCAAGAAAAACTTGTGTCAGTGTTCATTTGACTCATTTCATTTGACTCCTAACTGTTGTTTTAGGACAGACCTGAAAAATTGTGAACCTGTCCTTTTAAGACCACTTGAGTCAGATACAAATCCAAATGAGGTTGAGACGCATCCCTGGTATATAGTACCATCATACAACTTGATAGCATCCTTCATGTCTTTCTCCTCCTGCCATGTGAGACACTGGAACTCTGCTAAAAATAAGTCATTTCCAAACCAATCCCAGATAACCCTGATGCCACTATGGTTATGTTGGAAGACTTGAAAAAGCGTATCCAGACCAACAGAAAGTATTATACAAATGTTTCTGCAGGCTGAGTAAATACCCAAGGTGAAGAAACTGATCCCGCATGTAATGTTGTTGAAGTTTCCCTTTTAGTGATAATTTTGATAGCAACATTAGAAAGTTTTCAATTATCCAGTGAAATATATCAACATCTGCTGTACAGACTGCCACTAAATTCATGCCATTCATGGTTCCAGACAATGGATTCTACTGACTTTGGTGATCCCCTGACTTTTCCTCCAGTGCCACCAGCAGCTTGACATTTTTTATTTAGACTGAAATGTCAAAGTATGTCTTGTCCAATACTTTGGACATATATACTGGTTTATGATCAAATACTTGAAAAACTAATTCCCAACAGTTTAGCTACACTTTGTGTTTAGTGTAATAAGCTAATATTAGCATTCTAAAATACTAAGCAAAGATAGCAACCATTGTAGGTTTCTGAATCATGTCCCAGCAGCAATCAGTGGGGAGGCAGTACAATGAGGTGCAGGGGCTGTGCTCTGAGTCACATTAAACAGCATGCAATCTAACTTTCACTATACATGTCATGCAGTAGTCCATAAAATTGTCCACAACAATACAATAAAAAGCACACACATATGGAGTAAACAAAACACCAAAACACAGAATATGAACACAGATTCCATGCACAATATACTGCTCCTCTCACTCTCATTGTGAACATGTTAGCATGCTGGCTTTAGCATTTAGCTTAAAGCATTGCTAGTACAGTATAGCTGCTAGCATGGCTGTAGACTCTTAGTATTTTTGTATTTTGGTCAAAAATTACTTAATACCATGGTCTTGACTACACTTCAGCTGTTGGTAGCAAATATGGAAATACTTTACGAAGAGAGTTTTTTCTGTCAATATACAGGTGCTTTTTTAGAACTGAGGAACTATTCTATAGTTTCCAGTGTTATTTTAAGGCATGTGGGAACCCTTATTATGTTCCTTTATGCAATTGAAAGTCAGGTTATACTACACACTGCTGAAGGGCAAGCACATATCAGCCTCTGCACATTCCTCTCCTCCCACAAGAGAGTAGTAGTAAAGTCTGTTGTGAAAAAAAGTGTAAGAGCCTGCGGCTTGGGTGGAAACAGGCCATACAGTTTGCCAAACCAAATTTGAGATAAAGACACTGGATGGAATTTAAGGCCAAAGTCATGCATCTCTGTATAAAGACATACTGGAGATTCCCGGACACCCACACAGTGATAAAGACTGAGTTCTTTACACAACAGAATGTTCTGAAATTTTCAGGAAAATGGTGCAACAGTGGAGTGCTTGTAGTGAAGCTGCTGTGTAATTATTGTCACATATTTTGTAAATTTGTTTCTTACAAAAAGTTGCAATGATAAGGGTGATGAATGTTTCTGCAAACAGTTTTCCCACTGTGTGTTGTATATCCAGATTACATTTTGGGGTTTTCTTTGATACGCTGTATCTCTCTTATCACTGATGTTTTAGCCACAGCAGCAGAAACAGCTTGTAGAATCAGCTGGGCTCTCTAATCTCACAGCTGCATGTTTTAGGACTGCAGGAGAACAAACGACTGGAATCAGACTCTGACACTTCCTGGCATTTCAGCGTATTCCACAACACACACATGTTGAATGCACCATATTGTTTTGGCATCCAAGATTGATCACTCAATCAATCATGCATCCCTCATTCATGACAGATTGTAACCTCTCTGTCCACGTTTCTTGATTTTACTTTTGGACAAATTACAAATAACCAAATTACACTGTAAAACATGTCACCTCGCCTCCAAACCACCTCCAAACTCCTTCCCAGCAATCATTTGGACATAGGTTGAATAGCTCTCACCATCACTCTGAACATGGGTATTATTATTGCTCCAAAACGAGAGCTGAGATGACATCCACAGAAACAACCTGCATCCATTTATAAAATCAAGACCTGAAAACATGTCTGATACCACTTCAACACAGAATCCAGTGTTGTGCTTGGCAAAATGCACACTTCACGTTGCTGGGTGACAACTCTCCTCTCTCAAACAGACAGAGATGGTCCAATCATAGCTTAGCAACCAGAAATGGCAGGTCTGTCAAGCTTTGGATTTCTGAACATGTTGAAGTGGTGTGCATGGGGCTGTAGTAAGAAAGATACTAAGTCTCCAAATAGTTTGGAGGGTGGTGACTTCTTTTGTTTTTTGGGGGGGGATTTTGCCTTCCCAAACCCAAACCTAGTTGAGCATAAAGAATAAATGTACACTGTTTGTCTGCTTTAAACAAACCACTTATGTTAGCATGCCTAGCTAACTAGGTAATCACCTACAGTAGTAATCTAATATTAGCTTTATTACTGCTAAGGCCTAGAGTTAGCATATCATTAGCTAACTACATTATTGAGCAGGGTTACAGGTGACATTACAGGAAGCCTCGTTTACTGGAAGGCACCAGTCCAGTGTTGTTTTGAGGTCTGTTTCCCCACCAATTTGTGTTTCTTCTTACCTTAAGGGCCTTGATGCTTGAAAGTATGCTTGAAACTTATGATGTGTCATCTGGCCATCTTTAAAGGAAAAAGTATTTATGGCTGTTCCGAATGGCTGCACTTGGGGCTAAAAGCATTGTAAAAATTGGGATAATCATGCACACTTTTGTAAAGTCTATGGGAAGGAATTCGCTGTGTTGCACTCTGTTGTACACATGAAATCTCAAGAGCTTGAGAGGACATCCCACCAATTCCCTCATTGGAAAGATGTCTGGGAGGAAGGGGTTTCAGATAGGCCTCTAATCTGAACCCAACCTCATCCCTATCCCCTTTAGCTTTAGCTTTGCATTTTTTTGCATCATTACACACTGCTGAGTTAGTATTATACATATTATATATGTAGTAATTATAAGTAATTAAATTAACATAATACCGTCTTGCAAGGTTCTCATTTTCAAGCAGGTCAGTTAGGCACATTAGTAACTCAGCCAGAGAGAGATTTGAACAAGCTCACGGAGTTTATGTTAGTTAACCAGCTAACTATGGCTGCTCAAATTTGCCAGCAAAACTTGTTAAATCATTAGCAAAATGGAGAAATCATGTGCTGTGTCTCAAATCACATACTTCTGTACTTACACTTAACATTTTGAGTGCATAAGTGTGTTCACACTGAGAAGTATAGGAAATGCAATGCGATAACGCGAATGCTAACGCTAGCTAATGCTAATTTGCGATCGTCATTTCCAGTAAGTGCACAACGGCTGTGTGTGATTTGAGACAACACTACCCTGTCAAAATTCACGCACTATGCCAGTAATATATAGTGTACACAGTGTACTACATGAAAGTGTACTAACAGAAGTATGTGATTTGAGACACAGCTATGGACTCATTGAAAAATGGTATGTATGCAATGCTAGAAAGGAACCCCTAACAGGTATAGCAAGAGTAACTAAGCTTAGTGAAGGGTCAGTTTCTCTATTGATGAGTATTTAGCTTCATTCTTGAAAAGTGCACCAGAAGTTTATTACTTCTGTCTTTATAGTTGATATAGCATAGTGTCAACTTGACACCTTTTTTTCTAAAGGATTCCAGCAAAGCTGTTTCATGTTCCGTTAAGTCACCACCAGGCAGTAGGTTTGTGGCAAAGCATAAGTGTTTCAGTAATTGTGTTTGTATCGGGTGAGCTGCTCATGGTAGTTGACAAAGTATAACCGCCGCTGGTGACAAACAACAGAAAGAGAAGGACTGAGGGAAAAAAAGGGTGAGATAAAAAGGGTTTTCTCTCTTTTGTTCTCTCTGTGTGGGATGAAAAATCTCTTTGCAGATTTGATACGCTTCCCCCTCCAGCTAAATACTCTTGTCAGTACAAGTGTTTAAAGGCAGGAGAGAGACAAAAGAGAGGCAGAGACACACAAAGACTTCAATACATTTTGAGTTTGACAGCCCTCCCACAAAAATGTTGAATGTGAAGAAAGAGCAAGCCAAGGACACAGTCACCTCTGGCAGAGTCTCCCGCACAAACTGCCCGACACAAACATGCAGTACCATTCTCGCCCTTGCCTGAGCTAATGAATCCATGTAGACATCCCTGCAGAAGAGCCCCAGCCACCCAGACTCTCCAGCATTCCCACAGAGTGGGAACACACAGCTGGATCACCTAGCAAGCACAGACTGGCTGCATGTTTTTCCCCAGTGGAGGACAGTGACGGCGGCAATGATAGTGATCAATCAAAATGTTTACAACAGAATTCAAGTTGGCCCTTCATGAAAGCTGAAAATTCTAGTTCAACATTATCAATACAGGGCATAAGCATACAGATAGGAGGAGATTTATGAAAAACTACAGGAATTCAAATTTGTTTACTAAGTGTACAGCACTGTCTAAGATCTTTTTCTTTCTTGCTCATAGTTACCCATATAAATAATTTGATTCCCATTACTTTCATAATTACTGGATAAGCGTTTAAAGCTGCAGTCATTTATATTTCTATGTTAACAATGGATCGTATGATCATGTTTAATGTGAAAGCCGTCACTCATGGTAATGATAGGCCAATGTCAGTCACCATTTTAACTTCCCAGATGATTAAATAACAACATGGTGGAATGGTTTCTAAGCAACCTGCAGTGAAATTAAATTAAAATGAAAAACAATGACTGCTGTGTTGATTCCTGCTTCCTGCAGGATTACAGGATGGGTATTATTCTATAGTGATGATTCAGTATTAGTTGTTTCTGATGATCTCTTAATTCCCTTGCTACCCAACAATAAATAATAATTTAAGTGATGTGTTTCACAGAGTAAAAATAACAACAAAACCGTTCTACAGCTCTGCCATGGGTTTAGAAACCTGGCATAGGTCAAAGAAAAAACCTTCAAAGAAAACAGCCATCAGCCATCTGTTGTGTGTGTGTGATCATAGCACAGCACTTGTTGTAATAGGAGTTATGTGTATGGAATGTGGAGTAAAGCAGTAGCAAAGATAACAATGTCATAACCAGTTAGCCAGAGCTACAATACACACAAACACACACACCCTTTACTCTTACATTCTCTCTCTCGTTCTGTGTTGATCTAACTCTCTGGAATGAAGGGGTCAACTCAGTTCAGAAGAACCAAGACCCGACACAGTTTTTTCATTTTACTGCCATGGCTCTCTGATCTTGGTGTTCAGTATCTACCTTGGTCTGCAGCAGAAAAAAAAAGGGTCTTTTATTTTGAAAAATGGAAACATCAAACAATGGCTCATTGGCCTTAACTATTACTGAAATAGTTTAGTTTTGCTGCAGTGGAAACTATTACTGAAAGAGTTTAGTTGTCTTGCTGTGGAAATTATTACTGAAACTATTTAGTTGTGTGGCAGTAGAAACTATCCACAGACGCTACCTGCATCCATTTATAAAATCAAGACCTGAAAACATGTCTGATACCACTTCAACACAGATTCCAGTGTTGTGCTTGCTTTGGTGGATGTTGGGCTTGGCAACCTGCACCCTGAAACAGTTTAGTTGCTGCAGTGGAAAAGGAACAACAATGTTTTTGTTTCTGCGGGGAGTTAGGACACCTGCTGATAGCTGTTTTATATTGTTTTATTGTCTAACTGTACACTGTAATAAACTGCTGTAAAAATACAGCCGAATTCTAACAGTAAGGTACTGTTATTTCTAAATACGGTAAAATACTGTCAATTTTGATGCTTTTTGGAAGATTTGATGGTAAAATACAGTATTTTCATTTTTGCCACCACAATAGCAAACCAAAAGGTCAGTATCAGAAAATAGAATAACATTTGTGCATCTGGTTACCCAGTAAGTGACTATGTTTAATTTTTGCTAACATTAAGTTGGTATAATCCTAGCAAGCACCTGACAGGCACAAGAGAGCATTTCCAGGTAGTGTTCTTCAGTTGGAAGTTTGAATTTAAACAGTATTTTCACTGCTGATTGCAAGTCTTCAGATTATTTTTGGATGACTGTTTTCTCTTGAACTACATATCAGTGAATGCTAATATTAGACGGGCCTGGTCTATACCTACACCTTGTTTGTCCCACATGCATTTCATAATTAATAATAGCCTAAATTATAAAACACATAACCAAACTGAAGATATGTCATTCTATGGGTGTATAAATAGAGGTCTGTCTGCATACATTGGTGATGCATTCAGTTTAGCTCAGTAGCCAGTGCAGTCACCTATGATCTGGAAGACTCACCTTCAAGACCCAGCGTGGGGACCTCTTTCATAAGATAGTTTATTCTTAAGCGCTTATTTTAACACTTTAATATCCTACAATTAAAAGCATAATAAAAATAAAAACTGGATTTTTAGTCTATTTCCACTTTTATTCTACTACAAATACAATAACAACAATACCAGGTAAATAGGTAATGACCCGAACTACTTAGGTGTAGGTTGTTTTGCAAATGTCCTTCACTTCTCTGCCTGTAGATTCCTGAGCCAGGAAGCAAAACCAACCACACAAGTAGCAGGCAGAGAGGGAGGGATGCCACATGTACAAAAACACATTTACAGAATAAATATACCAATACATACAGTAATTTACTAGAAAATTGAGATGTCCTTGCTTACACTGAAAATTGCAGGTACAAACACTGTAAACTAGAATTAAAATGCCTTTAAATGTTTAGTGTTTTGCATGTATGGGAAGCTGCAATGTAAATTGTTCAAGCACTGAGATGTGTCTATATATTTTATACTTACCACTTTATCAGCTGTTTTCAGCTCAGCGGGTGATGGACCCAATTTGATTGTTATCAGCCTATTGAATAGGCGTTATCTGTCCCATATATTTGGGCTAGTAGAGGCCTACTAAACCAACTAGTAGGTTCAGGAGGCTGTTATCCAATTATTTCACAGAGCCAATGTTGGTGGAGCCCAGTAGGCACAGGAGGCCTGTTATCAGGCATGTGCTGTCATGTGACTGTCCAGTTTCTCTGCGAAAACAAACAAAATGGCTGACATCCCTTTTATTCTCAGTGGAAAATGTAATATTTTAAGATAGTTTCTGCATTAAAATGCGTGAGAAATGTGCATTTTATTTTCATAATCTTCAGTTCAGTGATTGTATATAATGTTTAGTTTGTCAGTTATTGTGGAGATTCTTTCAGGCTGTCTATCGTTGCTATGGTGGTTGCTATGGATGTTGCTTTTGCTGAAACCACATACTTGCATGTTGTTTGAATCACTGTCTTTGTGTTGTGTTGTTATCTGAGCTGTTATGTTATTTCAGCTCATTTCAGTCTGAGGAAACAAAAAGAGTGAAGATGAAGATGAGATTTGTCCTCCATTTCTTACAGCGTAGTCTCGTTCCAGATGAAAAGCTTCAGGGTCAGCATGGAGAGTAGGCATTCTTACAGCGACCAAAACCCATTTCAACATACATATTGAGCACTTCAGTATTGTATTAAGAGAGACTTGAGTTCAACTACTTTCAGTACTTACACACAAACTAACAATTAACTCTCTGCTGAGGAGATGAAAGCAGTTGAATGAGCAAGCGCTGAAGGAAGTTGAACTATCATTTAAGTTATTTAATGAGTAAGAGATGAAAGCAACTGAAATGTGAGTTATAATCTGATAGTACAAAGAATAGCAGTCTACAGGCCAGCCAGGGGCCAACGGTTAATAAACAATGAACAAACTAGTGACTGAACTGTTTAACTGATTAATTCAGATTGATGAACTGTACGTACATTCTGTACATACATGTGATTTATTGGTGATAAATCCATTTGTGCCTTTTCTACCTGCTGATCCTGTTCAGGGTTGCAGGGGGGTGAGAGCTGGAGTCTATCCCAGCATGCATTAGAAAAGAGGCAATGGTTATGTTTTATTTCTTGTGGCTGTTCCTGCTAGCCTCAGCTACTTGATAAATTTATGGGAACAAGCCTCGAGTGCTAAATTTAATTAACAAAAGAGAAAATGATGGCCCAAACTGTGGGCAACAAGCAATTAAACACAACATTACAACATTATTGATTAAAGCAGTCAGCTTTTCCAATGCGAGCTGTACCCCCACACATCCTGTGGTCTGATCTGTTTACTGCAGGCTGCACACACATGGTGACACTCTATATGGGACTTCAATGTGGGGTTTTGAAGGCTTTATCAGGCCTGAAATTCAAGTGGAATGAAAATAGTGCAGATTCCAAAATCAAACCAGTGTAAGGGAGTCAGGGATATCCCCAAATGGAAGAAAATGTTTTCAATTTGTAACCCATAAATGGAGCATTCTGGTGTACTTTGAGATAAGAATAGAAGGAGAACATGTCCACGTTTATCATCATAAATTACAACTGCTGTGTTACCTTGCCAGTAATTCAGTTTAACTGCATGATGTCTCATTTTAGCAACTTTTTTTAGTGCTGAATTGATTAGTCAGTCAATGGCAAATTAAATAACATTTTCAATTACTTACCTGATTCCAGCCTCTCTAATGTGACTATGCTGTTTTCTGTTTGGTTAGATTATAAATTGAATATATTTGACAAAACAAATCATTTAAAGACAACCTTGTGCTTTTGTGCTCTCTGTAATTTTGATGAGCATTTTTCACAGCTATGTGACATTTTTAGATTAAACCATTGTTTGTTTGTTTGATTACTAGTGATTGTGACTGCTGCTAGCCATCTGCCTCTTTCTTGCCAATTTTTCTTCCTTAACCACTTCTTTTGTTCTTTGTACTGCACTTATGAATGATTAGCAGTGAAACTCCGTCCCTTTTAGTGCACATACACACATAGCATCACACATGCTGGTGTATGGGATTCTACAGTGAACAAAATTCACTAGTTTAGACTAGGGGCAAAATGTGAAAATTAGAGAAGGCAGGAAGGGTTTGGATTTGATTTACTATATAATCAAAAAAATTTTAAAAACATCCCTAAATAGACTGTTTCCATGCATTTTTTTCTTGCATGTGAGGGCTTTGCTTAAAAATGTGAAAATTAGAGAAGGAAGGAAGGGTTTGGATTTGATTTACTGTATAATCTGCACATTCCAGCCACTCGAATGTCTTAAACCAAAATAAGCGTCATATCAGATACCTACTACCATTATTACTGGGCTTACACGATGGAAAATCCCCAAAACCCAAAGTACAATGTCAATTTCACAAACAAGAGCTGACTCACTGACTGAGTGACTGAGTAAACTTTCATAATTTGATTTCAAAATCATTGCTGATGGACCTACTTAATATGAACTACAATATATGATTACACAATATACTGTAATTACACCTGACACTGACCTACAGTGATGTGTGTGTGACATATCTAAATCATTTAGATTAAGTGTTTATTTAATCTGACATCTCTCGTGAGTGAGCCAACTTTTTAAACTGACTAAACTGTTATCAGCTCAGCTAGTAGCCTAAAGTTTTGTTTTATGGAAGTTGTGGTAACTTAGCTGTCAGTGTATGACACGATCAAAAAAAAAGTTGGATTGATCATAAAACTCGCTTCGGGTGTTATCACTGTTTGTCGGACTACCAGACCAATAAAATATAAAACCTTTTTGGCTCTCTAAGACAAGACTGGGCTAGTTTGGTGTCCCTAGCTAAAGGGAGGCACAACTAAGCTGTCAGTGTTTTCCTGGCTCTGCATGAGAGGATGTTTGTGCCACTGCTTCAGCTTCAACCCCTTTACCAGTAAAATTCTTCGCATATCCATTTTTTCCTCACACTGACTGGCTGTGTGAGCTAGTGTTTGGCATAGTAATCCCATCAACTGAAGAATTGACAGACAGCCAATTAGACAGCATGTTCACGTATTCTTCTGTAAACCCTCTCTGACTGGTCTTGCCTCCGTTGCGTTCATTGAAGATACAAAATTACAACATCTTCTTTACTGACAAACCGCTCAGTGGAGAATTATTCGGGGCTAAAGAAAAAGTCTTTGGGGCTACAGGCTGGAATGCCAGGCAACGGCCATGGTTTCCCCAGAGAGGTAAATCACTTTTTTGCTTTGCAACACTCCTGTTTCAGTGGGTTTTCACCCATAGTTAACATTGCTGTCACTGGGCAAAACAAAGGTAAGTTAGCTTACTCAGGACAAGTTACTGTAGCTTAGTTAATCAGCACCGGCCAACAGTGGAGCTTACCACAGTTTGCATTATTAGCTGAGTAGCTAAACATGTGGTGACGCAGTATCCTGCATCAAGTACAGATGTTTCTGTGATTTGCCTAGGTGGAGGGAGACGACCAGATACATGTAGAGGTAGCCCAGCCCAGTATAGTTCCATAGGACTACTGTACTGTGCCCGGAAGTGTGTTATTTACGTAATGAGGGGAATAGTGAAGGTGCGGAGGTCAGGGTGGTGGATGGGCAAGTAGCATTTCTCGCTTTCATGCACGCTGGAGTTTGCATAATGTCACCTGCAATTAATGTTCACCTATATATTAACCATAACCACAATCTTTCCCCAACCTTAATCATACCATAGCTGCAATTTGCAAATATTGTAGAAAGTGAGCAGTTTTAAAAACACTGTCAGAGGACATAAAAAAACAACTTGTCTTTAATTAATAAATATTACTGGATTTTGCAGAATTTTGGTCTGGTGATAGGATTGCAGTGGTAAGCCCATGCTGCCCGAAAAACAAAAACCTGTTCTTCATAGTTAATTTAACTCATTTAATTGAAAACTGCAAATTTGCCAAAAGGCATCAAGTTTGCAGGTCTTTTTATACTTAAAGGTATAGATTTATGACCAATGTTTTCCTTAGCACTATTTAGCATATTTAATGTCTTTAATACAGTTTCAAAATTGGGCTGTTTCTAGAATCTCCTGTCATATCTGAGGTGAGGCATAGTGCCTGACTGATAGGACATTTATAATAAAAGGCCAGTCTCAGCCACACAAACTGGTCTGAGCTCACTCTGCTTCCAGTTTCACAGACATACCAAGAAGACAGCACATGCTGCTACAGTGAGCCATGTATTTTTGATGCTCTAATCAGTGGGGATTCATAATCTATTAACCTGCTGCTTCAGCAAACTGAGGGAAGAGAAAGGAAGCAAGAAAAAGAATGTGAGAATGTTGTTGAGTTTGCAGCTTGTTGGCCACCAGCTTCAGGCTCCTTTTTTGTATTATTAGCTATTAATCCAATATTCTCTGCCAAGAGTGTGGTTAGTCCTGAGGTAAGTCCTGCTGGCACCACCGCAATTTCACCTATTCTATGAAATATAAATTACTGCTTAGGGCTTCACACAGAGGCCTGGCTTCTGTAGCGCCATGGCCAAGCAGAGAGGGAAGACAATGGCTGTAATTTGGAATGAGACAACACAGTGTTCAGCCAACACAGTCTTACAATTTAGTGAAATGGGCACAATCTCTGAAAGACAAATTACATGTTCTGGAGACCAATAGTGATCATTATGTTCCTTCTGAATGACAGAATGAAGAGACTTTCACATATTTTCTGATGAAATGATTATCTAATAGTTAACTTTGTCCAAGAAAACCATGTTTGTTGTTTTGTTTCCCCATCTCCTCCTTCACCATACCACTGTCTGTCATGTCTCATGTCTGTGGCTGCCAATGTTAAAATGAAATCAGTCACTTAAACTAAAAAAAAATGATTCATTTGGAAAATGCATACTTGCTGCCAAAATTAAAAGTGAAATGAAAAGGATATAGGTCAAATAGGCAGTATTACCCTTAACACCACACATTTAAGATTCAAAGATTTATTTGTCACATGCTCATATTTTCAATATGTGCAGTAAAATGCAAAGATAGCATACTCTAGAGAATGTACTGAAAGGCTAATGTGCAAAAATAACAATTAGAATAAAAGTATATATAAAATAAGGATTGGAAAAAAGAAATATAAAAGGATACAATTTCAAAGATAAAAATATATCACTTCAGCGATGGCAAATTCAGCTCACTGATCTTACTTCTCCATGGATAGAGTCACCTCTCTAAGCTCATTCCTGCCCGTTGTGCCCTGGTCTCATTGCTGCTGCCAACAGGCATCACATCTGCTACCTCAGATGGAACCATGCAGAGAACGGTATGATGCAGCCACAACCATGCATGCACTGCTGAGGACTTTCTTTACCTCAGTGCTGGTAATGGTGGGACCATTTTCGGCTGTGTGACTGACTCTGCTGTGACGAGAGTGAACTGGAACGTGAGATTGATCTCTGCATTGAGGATGAGTCTCCGCATCAAGGATGAGTCCCCCGCTCCGTCCGGACCTCCATTGCCACCGCCAGATGCCTCTGCCGAGACTATCCCAGCAGCTTTGCTAATGGACGACGACGACAACCTCTCATCTGTGTCTGCAACACTGCTGACCTTCCAAAATCCCCCGCCGACTTCAGTCTGCCATGATTTCCCAAAGGTTATGGCCATGGCGGGGGAGCATGTAGGGCTTCCACTGCCCCCTATCTTGCCCATACCAGTCAGCCAGCTATGTGAAGGCTTTTACAGCCCAGCTCATCCGGCTCAACCTGCCTTTGTTTCGCCTCGTCTCCTGGACACTTGGCAGTGTGTTGAAGTGTCCTGGAAGGAGCCACTGAAAACAATGTCACCAGTCGTGGGACTGATTTCCTTCTTGAGAGTGCAGGGCCATACGGAGACAGGCTGTCCCAGTGTGCCACCCCTGGAAGAGGCCCTTGCAGCCCTCCTTATTCCTAATCGGGGTGGCTGGGTGGTGAGCAGGAAGCCGCAGTCTCCACTGGTGCAGGAATGGCGACATGCGGGAATATTTTTGAGAAAAGATTCCAGCTGGGCGTACAGCTGGCTGTTGCAGCTAACAATCTGGGAGTGTTGGGCTTCGCTGTCACTTGCCACAGTGGGCTCACGTCACATGTGGTTGGGACTCACCACCCTACAGAGGTAACTGTCATGGCTCTGGATGGGCTTTTCGGATCCATTTCTTCTGTTACTCAGCACTTCAAGAGGCTGGAAGAAGAGAAGGCGCCGCTGAGCCAATTGTCCACCCTCCCCACCTCTCCAGTCCTCCGTGACGCTGGGATGATAGCAGCCCAACCTGCCTCATCCAGCTGGTCACAGAAGCTGCATCATGCACAAAGCATTCATGCAGCTGCAGGCTGTGCTAGCCAGAAAAAGCTCAGCACTGAACTCTTGAGCACTATGTTATTATATCATCACTAAGGAATAATGCCTGCACCCACACATTGTCCAGGGAGAGGACAATTCATGTTTGTTTAGTGTAAGTACTGTCTCCTGCTGTTTATGCCACTTCCCTACATGGGAAAGCATACACAGCTACTCAACTTGGCCCTTTCAGTATCGGTCAGGTGGGTACTGCATCAACACCCGCTGTCTGCTCTGGTTCTCCATGATGCCGCAAGACAATCCACACATGCCATGGCCAAGGAGGGTGCTTTAAGCCTTTCCTCCTCTTCGTCTCATTCTTTCTCTGCTGAGGAGAGTGAGACAAGAGCCACTATCGATTATCCTGATAAACCCTGGACCACCCTTCAGCACGGTGGTAAGCAGAGATCACCCAGATGTTGGCGGCCCAGCCCTTGTCCATTCCCCAAGTTTAGGGGCCTCTGTCCCAAGACGTGGGCTGGATAGATGCACTTCCCACATTGGGCCAACCTCTCCAGCACTGGCTGCTGGGGGGGACGGGCTGATGCCGGTTGGACTGTCTGCGCAAGTGGTGCTGACCATCCAGGCAGCGAGAGCAGGATCTGCCATTGTTTGCTACAAAGCAAAGTGGTCGGGATTCCAATGCTGGTGCAGGGAAAGGTGATTGAAACCCTGTCGTGCAGGGCAACAGGTTCTCTCCTGTCTACAGTATTTGGTGGAAAAGGGGCTGTCTCATGCCACTGTTAAAGTGTATGCAGAGGGAGTGGCCGGTAAAGTCCTATCCAAGAAGCACCTTGGTATTTGGCTTTGTAAGTCTCCCAAACCTACAGACAGGCATGTAAGGACCCCCTGAGGCCTGGGTTGGGCCCCCTACTGCTACACTTAATAGGCTTGGATTATAGAGTAGTAGGAGGGCTGTGGCGACTAACCTATAGCCGGTCTGGCTCAGTGAGGCAGTCTGATGACATGTATGAGAAAGAATGAAGGTTACAATATTGTAACCCTGGTTCTATAAGCACAGGGTTAGCCCTCTACCTATGGACCCTACCGCTCCTATATTGTCCACTTGAGTGGTTTCGGGATGAGAGTAGCAGCAAGACACTGCTTTTTACACTGTGTGAGATACACGTAATAGCAAGGCACATCCTGATTGGCTGGCTACGTACACGCAGATTTCAGTGGGCGATTGCATGCATGTAATTGGAGGAGAGTATTACCCATAGAGTCCAGTTGAGGGCTCTGCCTGTGCTTATAGAAGTAGGGTTACAATATCGTAACCTTCATTCCATGTCATGTGATTAGATACAGAAAATAGGAATTCAATGTTCAGCCTCATGGAGGACAGTATTGTTTACATACAGACCTGTAGTTAGTTAATCCACATCCATCTGCATACACCTTATGTGTTTGGCAGTATTGTCAGTATGTATCTTTGCCTTTTATGCTTAATTGTATTTCTACAGTTTCATTTTGTGTAACCTCATCATTTTGAGAGTGTATAAAATATGCTGTATATTCTGTATTAGTTCATGCACAGTGCTAGCTACATGCTATGTTTTCTCTAGGTCATAGATCTATGTACAGTAATCTTGAGATTTAATTGCTCCATCATTATCATAATTCATGTTTATATTCATTAAGTACTAAAAAGACAATTTAGTTAAAAAGATTACTTTATAAGCTAGGCACATGATAGTTTGTTGTCAAATGCAATGCAGTTTAAGTAATCATACTTTCTGCATCTGTTTTCAGTTTTAAACTTCCTTAGCCAATAGACCTGTGGGCAAAATATGATTCTGTCTATAGAGTCTTAGTGAAAGTAAGGAGTTTATCCAGCTGTCAAAATACCTCACATACAGAGGACAGCACGACCAGTGTCAGAATGGTTCACCTTGGACAGATTTCATAAAAGAGGCCTTTATTTAAAATTTAAATTCAATTTTCACATTAGCATTTCCTTGGTGTATTTTTTCAATAAAAAAAGATACACAAAAGGGACTGCCAAGGTGCTTATTATAGCATCACGCTCAGGGGTACACTGAAGATTCTTTGTCAGAAGAGTTTTCTTTTGGATTTGCATTTTGGCAGCAAGTAAGCATTTTCAAACATGAAAATGATTTAACAATTTTACTTTTAATTTTGTCATACATTGCATAAAAAGAATATTTAATTTTAAACAATTGAATTGATCACAATACTGGCAGCCACAGACCACCATGTATTTCATGTAACCATTTTATGGTTGGGAAATAGACTTCTCTCTCAAACTTTACATTTCATAACTTCAGAACTACTACAATTCCACAACAAAAATGCAATTATCAATAATAAGTAAATAGCAGTAATAACAGACACAGTCCCACAGACATAGTATGTTGCCAGCTAGTTAACAGCTAATGTGCAGTTGGTATTTTGGCTGAATAAACATCAGTCCAGTGTGCAAATGTGTGTAAATGACACAAGGTGAAACTTTGCTAACATTCTGACTGAACACACCATAAAACTTGACAGCAGAGTATGGGGCGGTAAGTTGCTTCAGAATACAAGCGGATGAGTGAGAAAACAGCATTCATGTATTTTAAGTTTTCATTTCACAGTTCACGGTTGTTTGGTTTCCAGAGCTCCACACTCATTTCTAGTGAAAAGCGTCATGAATGGATGGAGGGAGGAGTCCTTTAACATAACACTAGTGCCACAAGTTAACATGGAATGCTAGAAAGTAGTGTCCATGCAGGCAAACATTGCAGGTGCTACACTAACCTGTCAGTGCTGATGAAAAACAATGACTGAATCAGTCAGATATATCAGAAAGTTCTCTGTACTGCTCAGTATAGAGTGCACTAATAAGTGTCTATTTGATTGATTTTAATTTTGAATGATTTTGGACAAACACTAATGAAATTAATGCAAATGAAATGGGACACATCTTCCTACAGGTGAGGCTGTTCCTCATCAATGTTGGGCAAGTTACAGAAAACATTTCATTAATTACTCAAGACACACCATGTAAATATAGTATAGGATTTTTTTATACTGGCCAACACCTTCTCTCACAAGGACATAATATTAACTAGGCTTTTTTGGGCTGATAACTTAAAAGCTAACTTATAAGTGTTACCAAGAAAAGTATGAATGCGAGTAAGAGAAACAGAAAAACAGAAATCAGCCATCACAGTGTGACAGCGTGGCAAGTCCTCAGTGACAGAGGAGCGTACAACTAATCCTGTGGAAGGCTGACTGACATGGCTTTACTGATCCCACTTTAATTAAAGCTGCTACTTTTATTTATTTAATATCGCTCCTCCTCGCTCCCTGTTCTTTGGCTTTTATCCAAATGGGACCAGTGGGTACACTTGTGGCTTTATCACAGTGGCTATTAGACATGACAGCGATGTAATGGTGATTTAAAAGGAGGGTAATGTATGGTTGATGATCACAATAAGGTGACATCCACAAATATGAAAAAGAAGCAATTATTTTTACCTATAGACCATATATAAATCTGGACATAACGAGGAGTGACATCATCTGTTGGTTTGCATTGGATCCAGTTTGAAACCCAGATGTTGCAACTTATGGTAGGCATAATTTTTTCTGTTTGGAGCCAAGACCTTTCAAATAAGGACAGCGGGGTGTTGCCTTTCATGCTCTGAAAACACACCCCACTACATCGGATCCAAGCTAACGCTATCTTACTGGGAACACCGAGCATTGCACACTTGGGCTAACAAAATAACCAGAAATATTGTTAACAATAAACTCAACATCCATAGATGGTCTTATTACCAACCAGTAAAGATCTACTGTCTTTGGCTGCTCTTTAATATCAAACCTGAAAATTATAATAGTAGGGGGAAAGGAAATATGTTGTTTTCTGTTATCTGGTCATGCCTACCACCAGCTGCCCATTCCTTCACATCAGAAATCCACTGTGACTCCATTTCATCTGAGCAATGTGGCTCTGTTTTTACTTCAACCAGCCTTGCAGTCTCATCCAGGAGTCTCTGGCAAGTCTGACAAGCAGTGTTATAGAATACTCAGTATTAAAACTTTGTATGATTAACAGGCCAAGTGCAAACAAAGGACACAACAAAACCATTAAAAGGATACTTACCTTCACATATTTTGTGGAAAGTGCCTGATGACTTTTTGTTGGTTCCACGTCATTGTATGCGATGTAAGCATGTCCACCTGTGCTGTTTAAAGCAAATAATGAGGTTATGACGTGCAATCTAAAAAAAAAGTATGCATACAAGAAATGGAAAAAACTCTGATCACCTCCTTTCAACATACATTTTGTTGTCAGGGCACAACGGGAGAGCTAGCTGTTCACTTGGTCCACTCCCTCACCGGTGGTAGTCCCTGCTCCCTCCTGGTTCCTACCACTCCATTTAATCTTTTAGTAAAATGTGGGTGGAATGGTAACACAAAAAGGCTACATATTATAGTTTAGACATTAACTTCAATTTCATATTATTGTGCTTGTAAAATTTAAATATATCATATTTACTTCATTTTTGATCATAGCTACATATGATAAAAACACATACCTGACAGTAGCATTGTCATGAAGGTGTGTGGAGCAGGTGGACCCAAACGCAGATGATGGCAGGCAGGCAGGATCAGAACCCCCCCCATTTAGGGACAGATCCCAGACGTCCCACAAACGCCACCAAGGGACACAGGATGGATGGCTGACACAAGATGAGGAGAGGAGGAGGCCAAAACTGACAGTCCACAAGCCATGATAAAGAGCAGGTAGCTAGGGAGGTGGTGCAGGGTGTGGAAAACCAGGAAGGTGGCGCACAGGCAGGCGGCCAGGACACTGGGAACCAGGGAGGCGGCACTCTGAGGCGGCAGCCTGAAGTCGGACAGGGGCAGAGCACAAGAGTTTAGGTGGACGGCCAGGGGCCCAGACAGAGGCAGAGCTAGGAGCCCCAGGCGAACAGCTTGGGGGCTGCACAGGGGCACAGAAAAAGGTCTCAGATGAGCCGCCTGAGGGCAGGGGCAATGGTTGAAGCTGCTCTGGAGGGTGACCGATGCGCAAGACAGATGGCAGAAGTCACTCTGGAGGGCGACCAGGGCGCAGTCGCTCTGGTGGTTGGGTTGCAGGCCGGCAGCGAAGGCAGAAATCCTTTGGAAGTCGGACTGCAGGCTGGCGGCGACGGTGAAACCCTTCAGGAGGCCGGGCAGGAGGCTGGCTGTGTAGGCGGAGCCCCTTTAGAGGTCAAGCTGCAGCCCGACAGGGAAGGCGAAGGCGGAACCCCTCTGGAGGGCATTGGCAAAGGCTGGGCGACTCAGGGGACGGAGCCACTGGGGATGCTGCAGGCTCGGAGGGCAACGCCATGGGGAGTGCTGCAGGCCTAGGGGGGCGATGCCACGGGGGATGCTGCAGGCTCAGAAGGCAACGCCACTGGAGTTACAGGAAGTGGAGACCTGGCCCTCCTGGGAAAGCCGGAACCACAGGGACATGAGAGCCAGAGGTAACAGCCGCACAGGAACCCAATGACCAAGGACTCCACGACTTCAGGCAGACAGGGACAGGATGGTTGCAGCTGAGGATCGGGGAACTGGTGCAGCTCAGGAACAGAGGATTGCTGCGACGGCCCAGCAGGAACAGAGGATTGCTGCACGCCAGCAGGGACAGGGAGTTGCTGCACGCCAACAGGGACAGAGGGTGTAGCTCTGGATCGGACAGGCATGGTGGCATGGCGACCCAAGGAGTGGTAACATTGTCTGCCTTGACGACCCGACTTCTGGTTGGTGCTCCGAGGACCTCCCAGAGCTAGGTGGGTGCCCAAGTAGGGGTTTTGGGCTGGAGATGGCTCAGGAACTACAGGCTGCAGGCTCATGACCCCAAGCCTAATAGACATGGGGGCTGCCTGGTTGTTAGCAGTCCGAGGTGGAGGCTAAAGGCTAGCAGGCCCGTGGCTAGCATGCTGCAGGTTAGCTGACTCCTTGCTAGCAGTTTTGGATGCCTGATAGCAAAAGTATTGAAACAGAGTCATCTGAGCTGGAATGACGGGTGTGGAAGCAGAATGGCAGTGCTGGTGGCTGGCAAGCTTGGAGGCCCAGGTTCCTTGGGAGGGATGCAGAAATATTTAATGAAAATTCAAAAGTCACAGGAGACACTGGAACATAGGAACACTGACCATATCCACAGGAACAAATACAGACGACTCGACAAGAACTGAACTCAAAACTGGACTATAAATACACACCAAACTAATCAGGGAATGGGAAATAGGTGACTAGATACAAGGGCAGGCTGGGAGTGATTGGCTGAGGGAAACACAGGGAGCAGGGCAGGGCTAACAAGACTGATACAGGGCAAGTGTGGAGAAGACACAGAGCAGGGCTGGGCTAATGAGGGCAATGCAGGGCAGGTGAGAGGAGGAGCACATGAACACAGGAGGAAAAAACACAGGGAAACCAGAAAACCAAAAAACACAATACCCTAAGCTAAACACAGGTAGTCTTCTAAACCCACCACCCAAATCATGACAAACAAACCATTACCAGAAGGACTAAACAGAAGTGCAAACCAGGAAACCCCAAAGAACACAAAAACAGGTCCAGGCAGGGTGTGACAAGCATGAGCTTGAGCATGCATAACACTGAGGAAAGGTTTCATTGTAGTCAGTTCCTGGAGAGCATGAAGGAAACTGGCAGGTATGGTATCTCTAGGTATGGCTGTTGTTTGCAAGCCACATCCATGGCAAAGAATTGTGCCTTGGCTTTTGAGAATACATAAAGTAGGCGAAAATTCCCCCCTGCACATATTAAGTTGTAGTGGGGTTAGTTGCAGTGGGGAGGAAATCTAGGTATGACAGATATGGTTATTTTAGTAACTCAACTTTTTTTCAAAATTACAATTAAAACTTTTTTTTTTCACTGCTTTCTGTATGATGTCTTCAAATCCAGATACTGTGTTGTTTCAGCCTCAAAAAAGGCAAGGTCATCAGAGCTGAGGAAGAAAGAAAAATAGGAAATCAATTTAATATATAAGTAAATAAATAAAGCAATAAAAAAAACAGTGGGACAAAGAGCACCTTCTGTTTCAGTGAAAGCGATATAGCTGTCTGTTTCCATCTGCTGAAACAGCCAACATTTCCAGCGTGCAGGCTGGGTAAGTGAAAGGAGAAACACAGCAGAGCCTCCTCAAATGAAGAGTATGAAAACTCTAAAAAGCTGCGCTGCAGTGCATCACAATTGATATGTCCATACTGGAAAATATATAGAATTCAATAGTTTTTGGGATGTTGTTTGCTTATGGTAATAAATTTTATAATATGGTGAACAATTACACTTACTTCCTCAACACTTTGTATGATGCTCCAGCAGCTTTGCAAACACCTGTCTGGAGAATCCAGACTTGATGACCTTGAGTTCCTGAAAGGAGCTAAGGAGGTCTGATGTGTAAAGGGTGGAAGTGTTGACAGAGGTCGGCCAATATCCACTGCTAAGAAGGTCCTTTACGTCAGGGTTCCACTGATGATGGTACGTTTTACATATATGTAGTGGCTGATGCAAGTCATAATGCCCTTGGAACAAAAAAGTAAATAAACAAGATAATTAATATACATTTACCACACACTTAATAAACATTTTACAACACTTCGTACCATCTGTACATTGTGAATGGTTGAGAGAAAAAACAATACATCCATGCTCCCAAGTCCAGAAAAACATGCTGCAGGCATGAAAGGTACTTCCTACTCAAATACAGTAGTTTGTAAGTCATGCTGAGTGTCACGAAAAAAATGGAAAACTTGTGTCCATGTACACAAATCAATAGATTAAATGTCGTGATTATTTCACAAGTTACCATGACTCTGAGTTGGAAATGCAATTAACATGTTTCTTGCTAACACAGTGACATGCTGATGCACGCTAATGGAAATTAATGTTGATTTTCACTACAGGTTAGCATGTTAGCATGCTATTATTTGCTGATTAGCACTAAACAAAGAAATGCTGAGGTTGGTTGGAATGTTAAAGCCACAGTATAGGATAAATCTAAATTCTGACCTGATGATGGTGCTAGATGAAAAGTCATGGGACTAACGGCAGATCTCTTTGGGCAGATCTGAATTATATTTGAAGATCCTTTAAAGGAAATGGTCTCAGTCTGACCACAAATGGCGGTGGGAACGTGATCTGACCTCCATCTAACTACAACGTGTACTCTGTAAATTTGCGCTAACGGCTCTAGTAGTTAGGTGCTCTTTGCATGACCATTCAGTGCAGTCACATGCATTTTCAGTGTCTAATTACACTGAAATTGCTGGGTTGTCTGCCAAATTAGGATAGTGTATATTCTTCCTCTCCTTGCGGCTGCTCCCATTAGGAGTCGCCACAGCGTCTATTCCGTCTATATGCATTCCATCTTGCTCCTACTGACTTTCATTCCTTTTCTCTCCAGTGCATACCTCCACCTTTCCAGGCTCTCCTCAACCTGCTCCCTACTCTCAGTACAGATCACAATGTCATCTGCGAACATCATAGTCCACGGAGACTCCTGCCTGATCTCATCTGTCTACCTGTCCATCACCATTGCAAACAAGAAAGGGGTCAGAGCTGATCACCTCCACCCAGAACCCATCTGTCACTCCAACTGCACACCTCACCACTGTCACACTGCCCTCATACATATCCTGCACCACTCTTACATACTTCTCTGCCACTCCCGACTTCCTCATACAACACCACACCTCTTTGCACCCTGTCATTTGCTTTCTCTAGATCCACAAAGGCACCATGCAGATCCTTCTGACCTTCTCTATACTTTTCCATCAACACTCTCAAAGCAAACATCACATCTGTTGTGTTCTTTCCTGGCATGAAACTATACTGCTGCTCACTAATCACCTCTTGACCAATGGGTGTAGATGTCTCTGCGCCATTTGGACATTTCTTCATTTCTGCTGTGTTTGTGTGTGTGGTGTACTTTGCTCCCCCTCTCCTAATATTTCCAGGTGTCTCCTGTTTATCTGGTGGCCTAATGCTTTTTGGATGGGTCAATGTTCATCATATTTTCTCTTCTACAAGATTTTAGTAAAAACTGCTGCACTTTTCTGTCCTCTGCAGTCCTCCCTCTTTTCTATAGACTTCAGTGAATTAGAAAAGACTACTATATAAACTGAAGCTCAAATAAAAACTATGAAACAAATAATCACTATTTTACATTGACATTCCTCACAATGATTGAATGTTTCATATTATACTGTGCAAAATTACAAACAAAGCTTTTTCAGGCTAAATACTATAATTCACTGTCAAAGCTGCTGAGGTCCTGGGGCGTCTGACAGCATTTTCTTCTCCTCACACAAGATTTCTCCTCACTCCAAGCATGACTCCATGAGTCACAGAAGCAAAGGATTTCAATAAACCAAGACGAGCCTCTCTGAAAATATCGAGATAATGAGAAATTCAAATAAACACAGTGAAGGAAAAAGTCAATACTCTGAGGATGTGACGGAGTGGAAGAGAGTCACAGATGCATTAACACCAAGGTCATTTATTAAGCCCACGGCTCCAAGTCTACCGCAACAGCATTCAGAGGGAAACTGCAAATCTAATTTTCTACGCATCTCATAAGTGGCGGAGCGACCGCACTCACTTATCATTCTCTGTTGTGCTTTCTTCTTCTGTTTTCATTCTTTCTCTGCTAGTTTCAGTAATTGCCAAGGCCTCTGGCCTGGAGTGTATTAGGACATCATCTGGAGCTGTTGAGCTTTTTCATTTAGCTAGATTCTTTTAACAGCCATTGTAGAGTCGAGGGATACTTATATCACCTGCAGCTTTTGAGCTCCGTGGCAATTCTGTAGCTTCCTTTAAATCACTTCTTAAAACTCGCTTGCAAAGCCTTTTCTTTTTTCATTTGCAAAGACTTTTCTTTTATTGTAACTATCTTTACATCTTGTTTTGGTTTTATTTTTCTATGTCCCTCATTGTTTTATTGTTTTATTAGGTTTTCTTCATTCAATCTTTTCTTCATTTATTCAATTCTTCATGTAATCTAATTATTTAAGTATTTCTGTTTTACTCTTAAGCACTTTGTAACTTTGTAAATCATCATTATTACTATAATTATTATTATTATTATTATTATTATTATTATTATTATTATTATTTGACAGCATCTGTTTTAACCCTAACCCTGTGCTGGAATTTGCTAACTTGGATGAGTGACTGAATAAATAGCTTAATGTCTCTGGCTAACATCTTCACAATGACAATGCTAACATTCTGATGTTTTGCAGATTTAGTGTTTAAAAAAAAATCTGAACTGCTGTACCTCCAGCCTCACAGAGCTGCTAGCATGACTGTTGCAATCTACAATAGTGCATAGAACTGCATGTGCACCTTTTCAAAGACACTTTGTCCGTAGTTTTACTGCAATTTCTAGCAGGCTTTAGAAAGGAATAAATAATAATCAGCGTTTGTATTTAACATTGTTTTAAAAATGGAATATTATATTGCCATAAGAATGCAACACATACACACAGAAAGTAGATGAAAAATCCTCAAGACAGAGTGCTGTTGATCTGCACTCAGTGTGAAAAAGAGGCTGAAGATTCTACATCATCAATAAATAAATACCGAATCATAAATTACTCAATGTAATTTGACAAAGTTACATCAGTTGGAATTTGACTTCCTTATATCTGTCTTACAAAAAAGCACTAAAACAGTCATACTGATTTAAAAAAAAAGGTTTTAATTAACATTCTATAATTTGTAGTCCTCATTGATTTGTAGTCATCATTCTGCTATTTGGCCCAAAAGGGAGGTTTTTGATGAGATGTTTTTATTCACAATTTTAGATCAAAATGCTTGATGCCTGTCCTTTCATCTTTCACTGAGAATCTCTTCCATTTGTTCAGCAGCACTGGCTGGCACAACAAAACCCAGCACACCGCAACACAAAATACACTGAAGAGTGAGGCCATTTCTCTGAATATGAAATGCTGAAATCAAAAAGGGAAGAAAAACTCTCTACCTTACAGCCAAAAAGAAGAAAATGCATCAGAATTCAAGCTTAAATATAACTTAATAGAAAAAATGAATCACTGTGATTCTGGTATCTGTCTTCAGAATTTGCTGCTTTGACTTTTAAACACAAACTGACAAACCACAGGTTTCCCTGGGAAACATTTCTCAAGTTGTTTGCAACTTTTTGGCATGTGTATAATTGCCTGTTGCTGTCAGAGAGCTGTGTGGAAACACCTGGGCAGAGAGAGGAAGCCTCACTAGATATGGATGTATTCTCACCTCAGTGTACTGCATACATTTCCATCCCAATTCAATTGGGTGCTCCTCCAAAAATGCAAGTTTTGCATGGAGTGGCTCATAAAACATGTGCTTTACCGTCATTGTTGGCATGACAGTGATATGGTCAGGAAGGAGTCCCTTGCGTTCCTAAAAACCCACTCTTTGTGCTTTGCCGAATAATGTATTTGTCCCTTTAGGTTTTTAAACCTCAGTGGGAACAGGCCACGTCTGCTTCTCGTCCTAGGTTATATAGGTGGGTGTCTGTCGCACCTTATTAACTTCTTCTCTTCCTGGTCTGCTCTGGGAGAAGCTGGTCTCTCATCCCCTCCTTCCTCCTCCTCCAGCAATGGCACCTTCCTGCAATGTTTGGCGTAGATCCAGCTGTTTCATCTCTGTACCGTGACGGCTGCAGATGTGGTCAGCAGAATCTGATGTGGTCATGTCCACCCGGGTCTCTTCCAGTTTCTCCTTCTCAGATCTTTTACCACAATCCAGTCTCCCAGTTGGAGATTGTGTAGAGGCCCCTCGATTGCACACAGTAATTAAACAAAACATCTTCCGTTAGTTCTGGGCTCAAAGCTTTATGTTGTGGGGAAACTTCAAGCCATTATTGAGAACATGTCAACCATTACAAGACAATATTTATTCCCTTTGCATAGTGTTAGTTCAATTAAATCCATTTACAAGTGATCAGATGGTTGGTCAGCCACAGGATGATGGGAGGCTTGTGTTTCATGTTCTCTTATTATATTGTGAGCCAAAATATGCATATTTTCTTATTTTAGTATTTTGTGAAGCCTCTAGTGAACCAGTGTTTGTTTTCTGCATCCGCCATTACCGTTCATGAAACATTCCCATGTGCCAACCTAGCATAGAAGGGAAATGGACCGTCCATCCTGAGATTGCCACACATTATTCACATATGTACAGTTAGCTTTTTTCTGACATTGCGGCAGAAGGGTACCAGCAAGAGTGAAAGGGAAGGTTTACAAGAGCGTGGCAAGACCAGTCATGTTGGATGGTTTGGGGGCAGAGGCACTGACGAAAAGACAGGGGGCAGGGATTTTCATTGGGAGTGATGAGGATGGGCAGGATTAAGAATGAAGAACAAAGCCAGAGAGGCGAGATTGAGATGGTTTGGACATGTGCAAAGGAGAGATG
Source organism: Thunnus albacares (assembly GCF_914725855.1). Lineage (NCBI taxonomy): Eukaryota > Metazoa > Chordata > Actinopteri > Scombriformes > Scombridae > Thunnus > Thunnus albacares. Next base: position 2,527,758 of record NC_058115.1, read on the forward strand.
CTGGTTATATTGGCAGAAGAATGCTGAAGATGGAGCTGCCAGGCAAGAGATAAAGAGGAAGGCCAAAGAGGAGGTTTATGGATATGGTGAGGGAAGACATGCAGGTGGCTGGCATGACAGCGGAAGATGCAGAGGACAGGAAGAGATGGAAATGGATGATCTGCTGTGGCGACCCCTAATAGGAGCAGCTGAAAGAAGAAGCAGTACAGTTAGTTTTTTTCCAAGCTGTCTTCTCTGTGTCAGAGGCATGGCTTTGGGCTTCTGCTAGTTCTGTAAGGAAGGCAAGAGGAGCTAATGCTAAGGAGTTCAGGCAAAGTTGAAACTATCATGTCACTTTTAAAAAAAAGTAAAATCAGGATATCAGAATAGAAAAGAAGGATCAGAGGGAAAGTAGCTGTTGGGGCTGCCAATTATAATAGTTAGCTTGTTGATAAATGAAGAAGAATTTCAGTTTGAAAAACAGCCACAGAGAGTGAATCATGCTCATGTTACTGGAGATATTAGACAAGGTGAGCTCTTAAATTGGCTATACTTAGTTATTTTAAGCAGTCATTTGCAGCACTTTAAACTAAAAAGAGATTTGCAACATCATCATCAATTCTGTAGTCTGTATAAGTATTATGCAATAATATACAATTTCAAGATGTTTGTGATGTACAGTGGTTCTCAACAACTTTTGAAATATGATTAATTTACTAAAGTGTTTTGATCAGTTTTTCAGTTTGTTTACAACATCTCTGATCCAAATAAACCTTCAACGGCATCTAAACAAAGTTTTAAAAACTTAGATTAAGTTCATGTTTGCATGCTTCCGGGGTAGGTGATCACATAACTAGGTCATCTACATACTGTGTCAAAACACTACATGCAGGTAAACTCGGACCCTCCTGTTGTACCTTTTTGAGTGGAAAAATATAGTTTCTGACAGGTGAGTCAGAGCATGGCACAATCACTCCTGCTGATAGCATGTGAATCCCTCAACAGCTTCCAGTTTCAGTGGGTATTGTTGTTGACATGGTTGATAAGTGCTTTTAGGTGTTCTCAGCTGGAAAAACACAGATTTGAATTTGAGGTTATAACTGAGTTAAATGTACAGATTTCACCCCAGTGAATGACTTCACAAATGGGTGTCTGTATGTTTTTAGCAAGGTTGAGTATTGCACTACTTCTCCCTTGTTTATCCGTTTGAGTTCTGACGATTACTCCAATAGAGGAGATTTGGCCAGTGACACATATGAGTGTGACCAGTGGACATCAAATGTAGTGGCAATGTACACAGTTCATCATTCTTATATAACATATTACTGTTTAACAAATCACTTTCCTGTCCTGTCTTGAACCAACTCTTTTCAAAATCTGTTTCCCCTTTTTCGCTCATCCTGGCTGTGTAAAGTAGGTCAGTTGGTTCCTTGTTTTTCCACAGAGAAAATGCTTTCCAATCCAACCCTTACTTTTTTTTCCCTTTTTTTATGTTCACATTCTTCAAGTCCTTTTTGTAATTTCTCACTTTGACAGGAACCAAAACTGCTGTTTCAGGGAACTCACAGTTCTTAATCTACAAATGTAACCGATTACAAATCTCTGGTCCATTTTTATCACCCATTATTTTCATACATCCTAATAATTTAGGAACTTCTTTATTTTAACCTTTACCCTTTTTATTACCACTCAATCAGACATTCAGTTGACATTATTGTGATGGCCCTCTGGCTTTGCCGCGGTCCTTAGGCTTGTAGGTGCGTTCCAATACCCATACTACCATACACCAGAATAAGATTTAGTATGTCCCAATGCATAGAATGTCAAATGCAGTATGCCAAAAGTGCCAGGATGTCCTCCTGCATCCGGTTGCATATTGCAGCATGCAAGCCAGCATGGTTTTCTGGCTATTCTGACCCACAATCCTCTGCATAGCAGAAGATACGTCATATCGATCAAGCCGCCAAGAGAGCACAGACCAATGACGGAAGCCAGTGCAACGACAGAAGCCCCAATGACAGATGAAGTAGTATGTCCCAATTGCATGCACAGTGCATGCAAGAGTACATACTTTGTAAGGGCAGCTGCAGCACATACTGAATGTACAAAGAAGAAGTATGTGATTCAGAACACAGCATGTCTCTTGCTCTGGGCTGCTTTGTTTGTGTGTTTCCCTTTTCAGGTCCAGGTAGGTGGAGACTGTATTGGTGCAATTGGGTGCCAGTCCATCCAGAATGCATTTAGGATCAGCCATCCCCATTCCGTGCCTTTCACTTCACTGGCTCTCCCCCTTGCACCGTGTTTGATTGAAGAAGATTGTTTTTGTAACCTATAATTCTGCATCAAATTGCCTTTCCACAGTAAATAACAGACAAATTATTTCCTCTTGATGAGTGGCTTAGAGAAATGCCGCCTAGCAAAGTTAAACATTTTTTCCATTCTATTTTAGTTATGAGATTCTACTTTATATCTTCATGTACAATATTCAAGGTACACACACACACAGGCAAACTCCTACACACATGCAAAGTGACTGAAATTAATAAACAAGCAGTAAATGCACGGTGGCAGAGTTATGAATAAAATCGTGTCTTACGTGGATTTAGAGGGCATCAAACATGGCCTTGCATTCTGGTGTGTTGCTGATAAAGCTCCTAACAAAGGTGGTATATCCTGTCTGTATAGAATGTTGCTATGCACCTGCATCACAGCCAGATCTGTCAATCTATTGTGGCTTGTGTTACTTCACGGCCAGGTTTCAGTTGTTTGAAGGTGGAGAATGTTCTTCCTGACGGGGCAAAGATACTGGTAGACACAAAGCTCCACAAATGCCTCGGCCTCTTTCCCAGCATATCATCACCCAACTCTCCCTGAGAAGAGGTCTAATTAGCCAGAATAACTCAAAAAACCTGTGTGGATGTGCAAGGCCTTAAAATATCGATCACAAATAAAACAGCACATTTTCCGTCAATGGCCTGCTTAACCTTCTTTGTACACTTTAGCTCAGGTTTAAATACATATATTTTTCAAGCAGAACTGGAGAATGGTTAGCTTAGCTTAGCATAAAGACCTGAAGCTAGCACACAAACTTGACTCAAAACAATAGGACTACTAACATCGCTAAAGCTTTAATCACACAAACATATAACAATAATAATTTGTGGTTTTAGGGAAGAGTTCTGAATGGAACTATGTCTTGATGAACAGTTTATCCTTCTGCCCTCTGTGCAGTTTCTTCATCACAGTGTGGTTTGCCACATAAGGTTGGTGAAGACAAGTTTTGGATTTAGTCTCTGTATAAGCACAATGGCACCAAACCTGACAACCTCACTGTGATTTCACTGTTCTATTTGGATACCAGTTACATAAACAAGGTACAGAGAGGTGTTGGTAGGTATATTTTTTAACTTTGGACAGAGCCAGGCCAGCTGTTTCCCCCTGCTTCCAGCTCCATCTTTATGCTAAGCTAGGCTAACTCATTTCCTTAAATCAAAAAGATGAGGTTGATAGTGATCTTCTCATTTCACTCAGAAATAAACTGTATAAACATCTCTCAAAATACATGTAAATATTTGGATGAACTCAGCAGCATGCCTGGATCTTATAACCTTTTATGAATAATTTTAAAAAATAAATGTTTATCTTTTCTTGCACTCAGTGGTAATACTTTCTATTTATACAGGATGTGCTTGTAGTCCAAGATCTAATTCTCATGAGCACCTGCTGGCATTGGAAGTAATCACCCAGTTGTCTCTGTGTAAAAGCGTCATATACTTTGTCATAACTGAAATCTATTCTGGTAAATGGCTCTTATGGAAAGTGAATTTGTTCCTTTATTCTGTTGTGCAAAACAGAACAAATATAACTAATTTGCAAATATCTAAACAATGTTCTATTCTGATCCACATTCTGTACTCAGCTGAAATAACAGTGGAGATTTTAAATGAAAAGGCACCTGAGTAAAGGCTGGTCTTCCTTTGTGCACTCTGTGGTTTTTACATCCCAAGGTACCTCATACTACCTGCAGTATCTCCCAGCCAGAAACACATACTGTCTCCTGCTGAGGTGTTTGTGTGTGAGCAGGGTGAGTGCAATCTACAAGTCGGCCTCTCTTATCATCAGTAGCAGCAGGAGGACACAAAGCCCTATGGGGACGTAGATACTGCTATATCACCCCAGCTGACTTTAACACAGCGACTCAGCCAGCCAAACCTGATCCTCTAGTTATTTGTGTGTGTGGAGTGTTAACTGATCATTCTATAAGAATTACACACTTTCTAAAAAATATTGTTTTCTCTCCCTTCTTTCTCTCTCTCTTCTGCAGTTGAATGTTGCCTCTATGTATCAGTTCATGTTTGACTATGTTCTTTGTGCAACAGTGCTCCTGTGCCAATGTGCGTGTGTTTCCCCTCATGATTCATGCATGTCTGCGTGTGTGCAGGAGGTAAGCCAGGGGTCAGTTGAGAATGATGGGGCTACGGACTTCACAATTCCAGCTTCCTTCAGCTCTGATTACTGGCTCAATATTCTCTGTGTAGTAATCTGGGCAGGTTCAGTATCGGAGCATCCATCACAACAGTATCTTGTCTTCACAGCATGGCTTTGCCTCTTTTACTGCCCACAGAGATGAAATGAACTGACGTCAGATCAGTAATTACAGCAATCCTCAGAGCATTCAACTGAGTCAGAACAAGAGTCTTGTAGATTCAATAAGTGAACCATTTCATCAAGTTGTACATAATGGAAAAGACAGATGAAACTGTGTGCATAGTGTAGAATCTCCCACGCATGTCACTAAATGCATCACTATAAAATGGTAGCTGTAGATGTGGCTTTTAAAAAGGTACCAAAAAAAAAAAAACCCAGCAGACTGAGAAAGATGTCAGTCAAGCACCGGATAATACAACAACCAAGCAGGAAGGGCGAAAGCTTCAAGGCTGTGTCTCAAAGCTGCACATAAAAAATGCCAGATATTATTAAATACATTTTTAACATTCAAAACTTCTTTTCCCGCAATATATTAGCATTTTGATGAGGCACCTGTTTGTTAGACTCATGGAAATACTTGTCGTGGAATGCTAGTCAGTAGTCTACAACATGCCATTCAGCTTAAATATACTCCAGCTCAACTTTTCAGGAACATGAAAATAAAATTTTAAAAAACCCACACTGAAACATTACATTTTGTGGTTCAGGCTAATGAAACACCGACTAGCCCTGAAGTAGAGCAGGAGTTCAGTTGCTGCCAGTAGATGGCAGTAGCCACACAGGCACAACAAACATTACTTAGAAGCTGCAACAGTTCAAGCAAAGCACAGACACAAAAATAACTACACTGTAATTAAAGTCATCTAAAAGTATACAGCAGAATTTCAATGGTAAGGCACAATTTAAGCTAACGTGCTAGCGGACAGCTGGCCTAAGCAGAATGTCTGTCACCCTGTGCTAGCTGCATTGTAGCTGCTGTTGTGATCCTGTAGCAAATGTTATAAGTGCTCTAGTTAATATGGTGCTTACTTGCGGAAGAATTGTTCTTGGCAGACATTTCGACTAGTAACATCAAAGAAGTCACAGTTGTAGCTAATGATAATGATGTCTGTTTGATTGAAGTGCTCCTCAGTGTCATTTGCTATACTTTTGTGATCCTCAAATTTGTTTTACAAAATAAAGTCAAAGAAATACATATTAGATTACACAGATATCAACCCAATCACCAGAAGAAAACATTGGCATTGAACGTTTCTGCAAATCACAGAAACGTTGAATATATACATTTCAGCACATGAAATACGTATCATATCAACATTTCTACAAACATAGCTTATTAATATTTCTATCCATTGAATAATGATGTTTTATGGTGTGACAACACTGTGTTTAAGGTCTGGTTAGGTTCAGGCACAAAGACCACTTGGTTAGGGTTAGGGAAAGATTGTGGTTTGGGTTAAAAAAAAAAACAAATAAATAAAATAAAAACAGCCGATGTCTCGCTAAAAACACCCGCTTTTGTCGGTTGAAACGGGAAGCGGATGTTGATTTCGAGGTGGTCTTGAACCGTACTCTGCTGACTTCCAACTTGCTGCCAAGAAACTTACTAAACATCCCCTCCTCCTCTCAATAGGAAAGATCAGCTCATATAGATCGCATGTGAACTACCTCACTTTAGAAATGTTGACATAATATGTATTTTGGAAATGTTGACATAATACGTTTTGTAGAAATGTTGATATGATACATATTGTTGAAATGTTAATATGCTACGTATTTCACGTGTTGAAACGTAGATATTCAAATTTCTGTGGTTTGCTGCCAACGTTTATTCTGGTGACCAGGCTGTAGATACTCATGCAACACATATTTGCTCCACTTTATTCTTTAAATGGCCCACTTTCACCAGAAGTTAAGAACTTCAGTAATTAGCTGTCTTGTTTTCAGATTGTAATACTGAAAACTCTGTAATAGATGATACCACCAATCTTCTGATTCTTCTTAACTTCCACATTCATAAGTCAAGAATAATGCATCCAGGCCAAATTATACACTAGTTTTGGTAGACTTTTATTACTTTTTAAAATTCCTCAAAGATCCCCTCCAGGCATGTTTAAAGAAATATAAAAAATACTCTGCTTTGAATGATAATTTGTTTCTGATTTGGTTTTTCCACAAAAATCTTGTTAGAAACTTTAAAATGTCTATTTATTCATTCAGAATCTATTAATATGGAAATATTATTCATTTCAAAACTTTAACTGCTGGACACAAGATGTCTTCTACTTCACTGCAAAGTCCATTCTCAGTGTATGTGCAATGTAGGCTTCAAGTTTCCACATCACACCTGTATAAGTAACATACTGAACAATGAATGGCTCCAACATAGTTGTGATGTCACAAATCATGCTCTTAGGTTTACACCTTACTTAAACTGAGATTGTCAATGAGCACAGAGAAACTTTCCCACTTAAACAGATAAATGTGAAAACAGCCTTTTAGTGTCAAAGTCTGCACATACATCATTCTGCATAGTGAAGCTCAAACATCCAAGTAAAGGACCAAGAAGAAAAACATATTATCCTTGTAAAAAAGCACCAAACCACCCCTACATTCGAATCAAATTATATGCACTCATAAATTATATATTTTGTTGCAATGCAATTATAAAAGTCATAGATTTTTTTCAAAATTTAGTTACATTTTTATTCATTAACTCTTTTCTATGTTAATGTATTTATCAAAGGGGCACTCCACTGATTTTACATTTCAAGTTCTGTTTATTTGGAAAGTACTACTTACCCTGTGAAAACAGTTGTATCATTTTTTCTGTGTACATTTTTTCCTTCCAGAACCACCGACTGCAATGTTGTCTGAGAAAATAACCCTCATGATGTCATAGTGATGTCATCTAGGTTATTTTAGCTTGGTTTTCGAGACTTCATATTTACTGGAAAAAGTGTTACAAACTGGGGGTGTGGAATTTGACAGAGGGAGTATTTACCAGGCACATAGGCTCTAATGAAAGACCATAGACTTTATAAAAATAATGGAGGTAGCCACTATGACCCATTGGCTTGTGGACAATCACCGTCTTGGATTTTTGGAGCCAGAAGTGATGAGAAGTGAATATATTTGGACAAGAGGGTGAAGCTGAGTCTCACTGCTAGCTTGGTTAGCACAGTGCATTTACAGTTTATGGCTAAGTGTGATAATGCTAATGCTACTTTTTGCTAGCGGAAAACAGACTTAAACCCATTAAAACAAAATGTACTTACTGGCAAAACTGAACACTCGACTCCTTAGAGGGTCTTTTAGTACAACCAAATGCTAAACAAGATTTTTTAGGTGACCAAAATGTTATAATTAACTTTCATGAACTAAAAACACACTGAATAGCATATCTTAGAAGCATATCTTGGACTCTGCTCCTTGGATTTTGACCATTCTTTTTTTAGTCCATCTCTCATGAGTCCCGCAAGAAATGAAATACTAAATCATGGGAGTGCCCATTTCAGTTGTCATTGTTGTCTAGTTTTTTTAAGCACCCACTTTATGTTCTGTGGCTGTCCTGACTTTAATATTTTGGTCTTTTTCTATAAAGAAAAAGCTGGAACTTGCACATTTTAATGTAATTTAGCCATTATTAATGATATTAATCACACGTTGCTTGTTATGACATGTCAGTGTCTGCCATGATATTATTTATGTCACTCTTTATCAGAAGGTAGGCAAAACATTTTTCATGTCATTTCCATGTTCTGCATTATAAGATTTAGACCAAATTGCAATATTTTGTACTTCTATGCTGCCATTGTATGCACATTCATCTTACTATTCATGCATATCACTCATACACCCACAAGTTAAAAACATGTGGCACGTAATTCATCATTCAGTGTGAGCAGCACTGGGTATAGTGATGGACAACCCGCTATCAGTTGAATCCAAGCACCTAAAGAGAGCCATTAAAGGGAGCCTGTGGAGTTCTGGTCCAAAAGGTAGCAGTAGTTTTTCTATGAGTCAGTCCCCATTTTGTGTGTCTTGTGTATACGCAGGAGGATACACGTGAATGTGTAGGAAACAATGCGGTATTTAAAATACGGCTTTGTAAATGTTTTATGAAGAAGTAAATACATTCAAGACATTTGTTAGACCTCCAGAATACACAAAATGCTTTGGTGAGCAACACTGATTATAAACATTGCTTTGTTAACAAGAAAACTCCACAGCGAACCTTGAAGGTGTGCACCGACACAGGTCTCTCCTCAAATAAATGAATGCAGTGTTCAGCTGTGCAGCTGGAGCTGTGGCTGTCAGTCTCTTATCAGTAGAGCAGTCAAGCTCTCATTGTCCCCCACATCACATCAGCAATCAGCAGCTTCGGTGCAGAAATACCATGTAGAATGTACTGTATGTGACACCATGTGTTCACAGACCACGTGTCTTGGAACAGTTTGCACTGAGAAAGATGACTGCTTTAATCAATAATGTTGTAATAGTGTATTTAAATGGTCGGTTGGTAAACGGAGGGTAGTCTGAATTGTTTGTGAACTCAGGAGAAGGGCCTGTTTTTTTCTCTTTTCTCTGTTTCCCTTCTGTTGTGAAGTTGTTTTACCTGCTGTTCTCATGTTGGTGCCATCAGGGTGCATGCAAGCACGATATTCATGCATATACAGTATATGGTTAGCACATACGGTTGCATACAAAGGTTTGACAGATTGTGAGCAAGTTTTAAAATAGCTTTGCTAAACACAGTGACACATGGTGAAAACGGCTCACTAAGTAGAACAATGGTTGAAGATGCTATGTTTGTCAAGACAGATGATGTGTATTGTTCCATACATACTGATACAGGCCTTCAGAAGAGACTTAAAAATCCTTTCAATATCACTTCTGAAAATCAGTGGACGCCTATGATAGGCTCACTATTACACATCCAGCCAAGACCACTTCTGATCATCTATGGACCTTCCAAACGTCTGTGGATGTTCAGACCATGGTCAATATTTTACTAATATATTGCCCTGCTTGTTTTCATGCATAAAAAGGTACAAAAAGTTTAAATCTTGTTGGTATGTGACTCCTCAAGTGCCATAAGGGGGCAGGTTTTAGAATGTAAGACCCAAAATATTGCCACAAAATACAGTATAAGCTATCAGGGGCCTAAAACTCAGTATAAACCTGCAAAACTCCCTATCAGTTGAACCAGAGTTTCCAGAGAGAAATGTAGATATGAGATAGCTTAAGAGTGAGCTGCAAAGAAAAAGTAAGAGTGAAAGGGAGAGTGTTTGCTAGTGAGTTAGATAGAGGGAAGGACAAGGCATGAATAAAACATCCCTAGCAGATTGACTGTCAGGCAGAGCAGAGAGTGGCTTCCATATAGAGTCTCTCTGTGGCTGCCAGTGAGGAAGCCAAACACTTGATTCACATGCACGGCCCTCTTCCTCTTATAGCCATCTATTATAGCTCACGGCACATCCATTTACTCCCATGTCAGAGCTGGCTGCCTCACACAAACAGACAGCCACATTTGTATACATAAATAATTACTAAGCCTACATACCCAAACTGTTAACTTCCACAGTGCTATCTCCTCTGTCACATCATGAGTGGCATGTGCTAAAGTGAGAAGGAGCAAAATGTTTTCACGTTAAAACATCATTGCTGCAAAAAGAAAATGTCATCATAATAACAGAATGAAAATAGTTGATTTTTATGTGTTTTGACAGATGGATATGAAATAAATGGGTTACCTCTGAAAACATTTTGATCAAACTGGTTGTTTACTATAAGTGTGAATTCTACCCCCCCAAAACAGAACCCCACTGTTTAAGCATTGCACTCCTATAATATAGTCAGACTCACAATCGATAGTTTTAAAAACTATCAAAACTAACTATCAAAAATCAATGCAGAAGAACCAGAGACATAGTATTTTTCTTTTCTATGCATTCTTCCTCCTTGCCAAAACGTCGTGCCTACATTACCCGCAATGCAAGTGAATCAATTCACTCAATTGCACCAAGTCCCCAGGAATCACGGCAGCCTGTGAAGCTAATTTGACATGGTAACGAAACATTGTAATTACAACTTCCAGGTCTGTCACATTTTGCACACTGGCCCAAAAATATTTTTTTCCCACTCACAATCACTGGAAAAGGTGCAGCTGTAAAACCCTCAGAAAAGAAAAAAAGAAAAAAAAATTCTTCTGAGGGTCACAACCCATGCAAAATGTGTCATTTTAATGTCAGAATTGGATCCATTTGGTCCAATAACATTTGGAAAATCTAAAAAAGCTGCATGATTAAATAATTTTATCCCCATTCAAGTGAGCAAGGAGCCAAACTGGAAGTCTCAGACTCTAGTGCGCATGCCCTATTGGCCCAAAAATGTAGAGGCATAAGGAATGGGCGCTATCTTTCAACACGGTATCCAGGTTTCCAGAATACACATCTAATATTCAGGCCAATTTGTTAGATGTCATCTCTGTAATCTGGAATCAAGTATGTTACACTCGATCCATTGAAAACGTGAGAATCAACATCCCTAGTTTCCAGGCATTGGGGAATACTGCTGCATGTGTAAAAAGTGTTATGCCTTTTGTGTCTCAAGAGGGAGCTGTGTGTGAAATCTGATAAATTGCTTCAAGTGATGTCACTTGAGTCAGCACCGGGTCTGAAGACTACAAGTTTGAAAACGAAATTCTGAAAGAAGTGAGGTTTCCAGACCTCTGTAGCCCACTCCTCATCTTTGCTGGAGGCTAGCAGTTCCAGGCTACATTAGCTACTGCTAACATAACTTACCTGAATCCCTGACAGAACTCTCTGTGATTGAGTTGCATTGTGGGTAATGTAGGAGCCAGGTTTTGCTCCCCCACATGAAAGTTGGACGCATTACCTTAACTTTCCACCTCACTACAAAATGGCCATACTACGTCCTGTATTGGCACAAGCAACCCTACTAGACTGCAGTAACACTTGAAGGCACCTGAAGAAGAGGAATTTTTCCTTGAAGATAGTGATAACCTGCTTCGGTCACCCTGAAGATTCAGGCCTTTTCACCTCCATTTCTGTTATTGATCACCAAAGTCAATCTTTATAATGAAGATATAAAGGATTTTGAAGCCAAACAAAGTTTCATTTCACTTCTGTGTCTCACCACGACTGACTTCAAAACAGCTTTCCATTGATTCAATTGACCAAGAAAAGGAAGGTTGGTGTCGTTGGTGCTCCAATCGAGTTTTCCTGTCTGCTTCCTTCAACTGTGACAACTAATCCATGTCTATCAATGGCCACTTGGAGAATGGTGGGCTACCTTCACACTGAGGGGGAGTCACTGGTGAGGAACGAATGCATCAGACAGAGACAAATGTTCTATTGGCATTTACATTAAGGAAAGCCTGTCAATGCTAATAGCATCAGGCTAGCCATTCCTCATCATCCTTCATGGCACACATACACACTCTTCCCTCCACAGACAGAGATGGATTTGATATCTGTGTCTGTCTCTCTTTCAGTCCATTTCTCTCTGTGTATTTAATTGCAGGAGGTCCTGGGAGGTTCAGTGCAGTGACAGGTCAGGATTGCTAGAAAATAGCCAAGGGTAGCGAGGGAGGTGTTGGGGGAGGTGAAGGGATGCAATAATAAAACTCCCTGGTGTCTCCTAGAAGCTAAACCTCATGTTATTCTTAACTTTTTCCACTCTCTTTCAGTCTCTCTCACCCCACACGTACTGTCGTTTGTTGTCCATTTACCTCCAACTCGGTCCCTTGGGTTCAGCTTTACTTGTCTGTCTTTCTCTCTCTGTTGCTGTTTTGTTCTCTTTTGCCATTCACTGGAGTCTTTTCCCTGCGCTTTCTGTCTTTTACCAAGTCCCCACTCCCCTTCCTAGATTGAGACTTTCTGTTACAGTTAATGAAACATTATATACCTGCTCTACCACATCTACACAGAATTGTAAAAGAGAAATAAAAAAAAAGAGGAACAATATGTAATTTATGGTCAACAAATGAATTGCTAACAAGAGGCAAAGGTAGACAAAGATGGTACTGGTACTGGGAAGAGTTAGCAAGAAAAAATATGAGCACAAGAGAGTCATTAAAACTATGGTTTATCACACCTTGGGTTTTCTTCGTGTAGCTCAGGCCATCAGTTACATCAGTTATGATAACAGTGAACTTATCAAAGTAATTTTGGGTGATATTTCTGAACACAGCAACATCACCCAAAATAGGTCAGACAAGGCACGATTTCACTCTTCCCTTACAATAGGCCCAACAGGTCAAGAAACACAAGCAGTCACATGATCAGACAGTTTGGAAACAGTTAATCCAGATTATGGTTGAGCCAAAGTGAATCACATGACCTGCAATTTTTGCCGCCACACCAAAATTGCCATACAGATGTGTATTGTTCCTGAAAACCTGATCCCCACTGTATGTGTGACACCACAGTAATTTGTGGTGTGAATTGTGTATTCATTATGATGTGCAGAGTTCAGCATACACCCAATATAGATTTAGTTGATGAACAAAAAGCTCAACTTTGGTTTCAGAGGACCATAGCACTTTCTTCCACTTTATTTCAGTCTTTACCACGTACCCTCTGACAAACATCTGCTGAGATGTTGTGCAGATTTTTCAACAGTCATAAAGCTGCAACTGGTAAATGAGGTGGCTAATAGTTTGTATGTACAGTGTCTGCTACATCAGTCACACACCAGAACCATGTAGCTCCTTTGAGGATGGCCTGCTTTAGGCATATTTACAGCGGTACCATATTCTTTACATGTTTTATGCCTTGGAAATATTGTTGTATCCTTACCCTGATTATTACAGATTAGTAGACATGTTTCAGATTTGTTTTGAATGTTTATTTGTCTTCATGATGTAGTTTTTGGTAAGAAATTGACTAACACCTGTCGTACCTCTATAACACGTGCGATCTCAATTTAGCTTGAATATGAATTCTAAAATAACTGGGTGAACCAGTGATGATTTATGCATTTCATAACAATTTAGATTAATTTCACTTTTACATTAAAGTTTCTTATTCAGTTTCTTTTTTCCCAGTCATAAAACAGTGAAATATGAAAAAGAGTAAAGCAGGTGTTGTGGAATTTTTTCTGTAATAGAGAATTCAGAAACAGCTTGTTGTCTGTAAAAGTCTTTATTGCAATAATGAACCTCAGCATTTGCAAATGAGTCTCAATTGCTTGATATGGCTGAGTGAGACCTCCAGTGAAGTTAGAGTCACATATTTATACCAACCCTACCTTGAGAAGTTATTAGCACATACCAGAAGTGGCCACGAGCCATGTTTCCATTAGATTCACAACATAATTTTAAGTGAACTTTTGAAATGTTGCAAAAATGAAAATGCAAATTAGGTGAGTTTCCATCAACTGCTTTGAAGCAAATAATCGACACAACACATAGTTTCATCAGAAGATGGCGGTATAGACTTAAATAATCCACCAGTAAGCAGAGTAGAAGAAGTTAAGGTTGCCAACCAGAAACAAAACAAATAGTTATATTGCCTTGACGAGAGAAAAATGGAGAGAGGTCTTCAGGAATTTGAAAGGAAGTTGTAATTGTTCTTTCATGTCAGCTAGTATTGGCCATGCTCATGCTATCTGGAGACGAAGACGAAAAAATGTAATGATTCTAATGGCTGCAGCAAGGGAAAGACAGTAGTGGACACACATTTCACAGCCTTTGACTGCAACATTTCAGAATGTCAGAAGACGCCGAGAGTGGAAACAGCAGATAAGTCATTGTGAGTTAAACGTTCGCTACATCATTATTTACAAATGCAACAAATGCGTTTCCATTTACTATTTTGCACATAAACTCTTTTTCAACATTTCCAAAATCCACCTCAAGCGAGCATAAAAACTTTTTTGCAAAATTGAGAAGTTTTTTCAAATTTTTGGCGTTTCCATTAAGCTTTTCTAATGTGATACTTCAAAATGCACATAAAAATAGGTTAATGGAAACACGGCTACAGTGTTCTCATTTGATAGTAATAAAATCGGCTGTCATCATCTATGAAGCACTCACAGTTATTTTCTTAATTAGCAAGCTCTGAAACCTTCAAAGTGTTTTCACTTAAATAGACAAGCAGTAGTTGTTTTCCCAATACTGCAGGTTATTAATATTCATCTGCATCGTATGTTTCATCATAATCCTAACGTTAAGGAGACCTCTTTTAGAAAAGCACCAAGTATTCGTGATCTTCAGGAGTTCTTTTTGTGATGAAATGTTGTGATTGTCTTTGTTGGTGTGACCACTTACCTTCAAACTAGCTTGTCTTCTTCAGCTGCAGGTAAGCAGTGATTGCTTCTATTCTTTGAGAGCCTTTTGACAACCCTCAGAGGGCAGCTTGTTGCTTTCAATCAAATGTGCCTGTACTTTACGGGCTTATAATTGCTAGAAAGACTAGCTGGTGAACACTCTATCATAGAAAAGTCCTCACTCTTTGATTCTGGAGAGATTTACACCAAAACCCAATTTTTCCATAGCTGAACACCGAACTATATGAATTATACTGTAGTATTATTTTATATACCATCATTATATAATGATGTACAAGAGAATATTTCCATTCGATTTAAAAGTGTTATCATATATGGATTTTAATGTTGTACTGTCACAAGAGTGATTTAAAGTTATGTAAGGTTATATATTATATATGTTAAATATAAGAAAATATTGTGAATATTAGATTTCTTACCTATGTTTGTCACTGAAAGCCTTCCAACACCTCAAAGGGCAATATTCAGTATTTGTCGACCTGGGTGTTCCAGGGGTTTACTTTTGGTCAGACTCTAAGACAAGACTGTGTTTTTTCTCCTAATTGAAGTTAAACTGAACTTTGGGAGGCTGTTGAAGGCTTGTGCTGTTTGCCCCAACCGGTGTCTTTCTTGTCCACGACTCCCTAATCTCCACAGTGGAGGTGGGCAGTACCATCCCTGTCTCCTAGAAATTACGTTTGTATACTAATAAACTGTTTTCCTAATTATGTTGTGCTGACAAATGTAATCACTGCCAGGATTATGTTCACAGGTCACAATATTTCGAATAAATGAAGCTCTACATTTATATATTGCTCTGAGGGCAGAGGGGGAGGTGAGGGTGGATGGGGAATGTTTACTATGCAGACCCCTGACACCACAGACCCAGATTTGCATCCTGAGTCCCGCATGTGTTTAGGTTTCTATATTAAACCAAGACCAAGATCTTTCCCTATTCTTAACCAAGTGCTGCCTGTGCCTAAACATAACCTTAAGAAGATTAATATTGCTGTTTTTTCTACTCGTGGATATTGTACTGCAAGATCGCATATTTTGGTGGAGAAAAAAGAACTAGGTACATTGTCTGTGAACATTTCACTCATACGTTCAGTATCAACATTTTTGCAACTTGCCACATGTTACTTTACAACATTTTCTCATTATGTGGAGAGAAAACGTAATTCAGCCAGCATTACCTTTCTGGCAAAACGTATTTACGGTTGCAATTTAGTTGTATGTGAACGTGATTTCTTGGAGATAGGGTTGTAGTACAAGGTTAATCCCTGTTTGTAATGGAAAGATTAGGATGTGACTGAATGCAAAGCAAATCCTCACTCGTGCTTTAAATCAATGTTAACTTTTTCTATTTTTGATCTTTCCCTAACCTTAACCAAGTGCTGTAAGTGGCCTAAACATAATAAAAGTGTTAATCATGCTTTAGTTGCCATGCGTGGGTATAGGATGACAAATGAAATATGTTGACAATGAACAAATGCATTCAGTTTGAACATTTTGCTACTTTGGGGATGTGATCATTCAACACCTTTCCTCATTATGTTGGTAAAAACATAATCAGGCCTAATGTATTTACACTCTAATGCACTGCTGGTGCTAACATTGCCAGCTAGCTACAGCTAATGTTTGTGCAGTGGAAACAATAGAGGTACAAAAACAAAGCAAAATTTGATTTAGTGTTGAGCCTCAACACACACTGAGAATGAGACTTGGTTAAAGAAAAATTCCAGTATTTCTCAACCTATACATAGTTCGATCAGCCAACTCCAGCAGGGCGGATTATAATGTACTGTATTCAGTGTGTAGAACATATGCACACCTTTCTTGTTGGGATGCCAAAAAACTGTAGGTGATTTCTGCTCTGCAAGTACTCGCGACAACATTTTTCTTTATTACATTTAGAAAAAGTAAACGTTTTGAGCCCAAATTGGCTCTTCATCGGATAAAGAGGAATCAGGTTATAATGAATATGTAGGAATGTGTACAGTGTCATATCACATTTGTTTTCATCTTTTACCACTGCTTGTACAGTATTTTGTCACATGGTGCAGGCTTCATATGGAAAATCTGCCAGTCTGATATGTTACTGAGGAGTGGAATGTCCTTTGATCTGACCAAACACATTATTAAGATTAAAAATGTAAAATACAGTCATAGTATTTTATTATGAATCTTGAAGAATTTTCTTGGAGAATTTTCTTGAATTTCTATCTTTGTGAGGATATTTGGTTCTCATAAAAACAGAATAAAAAATATATATATACACTTGTGTTCCTCATCCCAGGTCCCTGTGGAGACTGTGTCACACTGGTAGCATGTCCAATATTCAGCTCAGGATTACTGTTGACAGGTGGGGAGCTGGGATGAGCTGCCCCTGTAAAATATATATGTGTGTGTGTGTGTGTGTGTGTGTGTGTGTGTGTGTGTGTGTGTGTATTTGCCCATCACAGTGAGAGGGTATTGATTTTGGTGCAGGTGCCGGCTGGTTAAAAGCACTGGTCTTTACCCTACATCTCAATCCTCATTGTGTACCACTAGCTGACAGCGACTTTTTATTTGTTTATGCCAAAAGCATCACAGCTCTTATCCCTCGGCAGCCTTTTCCACACAAATCAATAAGACCACGTCAACTTGGATTTTAGTTTGCTCTGAAACACACATTTACACACACAGGCGCACACACACACACACACACACACATAGTGTTGTTCACTTTCAAATGTATGCATGTGAGGTATATGAGGATGGAGCAGTTGTTGATCTTTTTCTGAGAGTATATTGAGGCTGTTTGGTGTCCTGCAGGGTGACATGTTTACCATCTAAGTACTAGCAATATCCTCCTGGCAAACCTGCTTTAGTTTACTCTACTGTCAAAACACCAGCCAGTTGAGCGTAGATACAATGCACACACACACACACACACACACACACACACGGATACACATGGAAAAATATTAGTATTACATGTGAAGCCTGCATTGATTTTCCAGTTGGCTTGGTCCTAACATCATTGTTTTCAAAAGACTCTGTCTTGCCGTCTACATATCTACATATGATTTTTCAATATACTGTGTCTTCTCTGGAGAGCATTTTCAAAATCTTCTGCCAGTGGGGGAAAACATGCACTGCAACTAGCATCTTTTCCCTAATTGGCCACAAGGGGCAGCAGTGAAACCATTCCAGTCACAGCTGAAAATAAACGTGAACCAGTAAATGATAAAGCGCAAAAACTCACCTACAGGTGATTTCTCCAATGAAGTCCTCTTACCCTTCGTCTGGTAAACCACAATGACTTTAGAATGAGCTTACTGCCCACACTAGCCAAAGTGTGGGCAGTGGAAAATGGACACGTGTTTTCCTATTTCTGCCACATTCTAAAGCAAACTTTGACAAACTAGCAAAGGTGAGATTTCGGTGGTGTTGGACGCATTTTTAAGCAGCATGTATCAGCTTTACAAGAGAAAAGACTTAAAAAAGACAAAGTGTTTGCTTTGTCTGGGACTCCCACACAGTGGATGAGATGGTCCCAGACAGGGCTAGGACTCAGGAGGACCAGTAGAGACCACAAACATCTATATGTCAATAAGACCATAGTAGCAATAGCAAAAGACTTCAACAAAACAGCAGTCAAGTGGACACATGATGCAGCTTAATAATAAAAATAAATAATAATACATTTGATTTGTACCACACTTTTCATTCACAGAGAAATATAGAACACATAAAATAGTAATAAGAGTTAGGATAAAAAAGTCTTCTTGAATAGAAAGGTTTTTAGGCTTTTTAAAAAAAGGAGTCTAGGGTCTGTGCTGCCCTCAGATCGTTAGGAAGAATGTTCCTAAAGCGTGGTGCAGCAGAGCAGAAGGCTCAATCCTCCATGGTGTGGAGCTTAATACTGAGGGCCCAGAGGATCAAGCTGCTGGCAGATCTGAGGGTGCGGGTGGGCGTCTGTGGTATGATCAGTTCTGGTAGGTAGGGAGGTGCATGTCTGTTGATAGATATGTATGTGAGTAGCAGGACTATGTGGTCAAAGGAGACAAGGAGCCATTGCAATGAAAACAGAATTGGTGTTGTATGTTCGTGTTTTTGCTCTCTCATCAGGATCCTGGCAGCGCTGCTCTGAATGCACTGGAGTTTCTGGATGCTCCTGCCAGGGATCCCTGTGAAAAGCGCATTGCAATAGTCCAGTTTTGAGGAGATAAAGGCATGGACACGTTTCTCTGCATCTGACAGGGTTCGAGACTGGCAGAGTTTTTGAGTTGGTAGAAAGAGGTTTTACATAGATGTCTTATATGGTCATCAAAAGTAAGCTGAGGGTAATACCCAGATTAGTGACTGAGGAGGAAAGGGGGATGTCTCTCTCTGATGAAGACACAGTAGTGTCGAAACTGTAGAACTGTGGAATTTTCCATCTTTAGGGGTTACATATTGAGTTACAAATTGGGTCAAAACTGAGCCTTGAAGTCATACTGTAATTCTTAATCTCTCCTCGAGGCTTCAGCTGTCTGTGATGTTTTGGTGAAAGCAGAAACCTATCTGATAAAGAGTACATCAGCATTGCCATGGTAAGCCAAGGCCAGAGAGGACCCTTCTAGACAACACAGATAGGTGGAATGTGTAGCCAAAATGTGTTGACAATGACCTGAGGCTCAATGCAAAGTGACTTAAGATGTCACAGGTAAAGTGCAGTCCTTTGTTTAGAAACTAGTGAACCAATTAGACTAATTTTTCATATTGTAGGTCGATCTGCTTGGGTTAAAGACTAAAAATTCAGACTCTCAGAAGACAGAACGGGAAGAGACAGCATCCAAGTTACACCAACTTGGATGTTCGCTGTTTACGATTCTCCTTGATCAAGTAACTTCAATAAGCATTCTCAGCATAAAGACATCAAAGGCTCGTGTGTGCTTCTCTCCACCGAAGTGTTGACCATCGCTCAGAAATATCCACGACAGAAACATTAGTCTGTTTGCACAATTAAAGGCTGCAAATTAATCAGTATGCTCCAGTTCCTTCTGTTTTTTGAAGTCTGCTGTCCTCAAACTGAGAAGCACCTAATTCAGCTGCTTTTGTTGGAAGTGGAGAACCCTGTTTCAACGAGGAAAGGGGGATGTCCTGGCTGTGAAAGGTGAGATGAGGTATGGGGGATGACTGGTGTGGAGTGCCAATAAGGAGACCTTCAGTTTTGCTGCTGTTTAGCTGGAGAAGAAAAAAAAGAGCTCATCCAGGCCTTTATATCCTTAAGACAGGTGCTGAGGTGTTACAAGGCTGCAGAAGGGCTTGGGCTTGCAGTTTTGATGTACAGCCCCACCCCACAACATTCATTGGGCTCTATCTACTGTAACCATAGAGTCTAGTAAAGAGCGGAGCTTTTGTGAGATAAAACTAAGGTTTCAATATTGTAACCCTAGTTCTATGAGTACAGGCAGGGCCCTCTACCTATGGACACTGCTGCTCTTACGCCGTATGCTGAAGTGGTTTCTAGATGAGAGTGGCAGCGAAGCGCTACCCTAAATACTGTGCAAAACACACATAATCAGTGGGCGCATCCTGATTGGCCGGTTACAAACATGCAAATTTCAGCGGGCAATTGCTTGCATATGATTGTATCAGAGTATTACCCATATAGTCATAATGTCCAGTAGAGGGCTCTACCTGTGCTTATAGCACTAGGGTTACAATGTCGTAATCTTCGCTATTGATGGGGGTGGAGTCAGTGATGACCAGGTCAAGTGTGCCCCCTGGTGTAAGAAGGGACATCAACATGCTGGTTCAGGCCAAAACACTCAATCAGACTCAGGAACCCCACTGCAAAATGACAGGTGAGGTTGTCAATATGTTCATATCACTAACACTGACAATGTTGGTTGTGGAGTTAGGTTACGCATGGAGGTTTACATTTTAGAGCAAGGCATTCAATAGAAGAAAGATATGGCCACTATGGCCAGAGCTGTAGGCTTTTTCCATGTAACTATGACCAGGAGGACAGGCCTCATTAAGCAGACAGAGCTGAGGATGGAAGTCTCTGCAAACTCCACAGTACACTCTTGGTATAGGGTAGTCTCGCGATGTTTCCACTATGACACCCAAGTTTATTTTGCTTCCATATTCCACACTGAAACCATAGCGCAGGCCTCTAACCACCACGCGAGTCTCTATGGTTGTAGCAAGATCTTTTTCTTAAAATCCCAAACTCTTGGCAGCAGGTTGAACACCCCTTGTTGGTTGTAATTAGGAAGCTGCGCAAACTCTGTACATACTCCATCATTTGGGCAGAATGGCAGCATTGGTAACATCCACAGTCACAGTGACACAGTGGAGATCATTACAGCAAATGTGAGGGGAGCTCTGGTTGAAGAAAAACCCCAGTAACTAGTCCATCAGTGACAGCGCAGCTCTGGGTGATTTCCACACTGAATGCAGGGGAGCTGGACGGGGCTTTGTGGCACACCAGAACCAACAGGCTGGAGGAAGAGACAGCCACTGCCCTCTGGAGAAAAGGGATCCCAGTAGGGCAGGTAGGAAGCACTTCATGTTGAATAATCCAAAAATCCACAAATCCCAGTAGAGAAGGTTGGAAGCACTTTACATTGAATAATCCAAAAATCTACAAATCCCAGTAGAGAAGGTAGGAAGCACTTTTTGTTGAGTGTTCCAAAATCTGTAAATCCCAGTAGAGAAGATAGGCAGTACGTTACTTAAGTTAATCCTAAATCCATCAGTTCAATAGAATGTATTCCAACTCAGGAGTGATCAAAACACGCAGACAGAAAACCGAAAAACATAAAAAGTTTGAGCAAAATGCAGGAAGGCCATGATAATCACATGAGCAGTGAAGTTCAGAGTCAATTGTCAATTTAGAAAAGACTAGCAGCAACCAGTATGCACTAGCATTCCCTCATAATGCGAAGTAATTTCACTCCCGCCGCAACACAGGCACCAAAACAAATCTTGTACTTTTGGTTGCTGTGGTGATCAATCAATGCTTACGCACTATCACCTTTGGATAGATGCCAGGAAGTGTGTGTGCATGTGTGTAAGTTATGCAGCTCTCGCCTGCTGTATATTGAGTGACAGCTAACAGGCAGAGGTCATGTGAATTCTCCTGGAAAATCATTCAGCAGGCAATATGTGTGTGTGTGTTTGGTACTTGTGACTTCTGGACACACGCACACTCACACTCACAAAGTACACACGACATCACAACAACCTGATTTCTTTCACTCGAGGATGTTAATCTTTCTTGGTTTTTCTCATTCAGCTGCACTTCCTTTGTTCCTGGCTGCTTTATTGCACATTAACACTGCTGTTCACACACAAACACAATGAAAAATGTGTCCTTCCCAGTGTCTAGTGTATCTGTGTGTATGTGCCTACAAGTGTGAATATGTGGACTGATTCTCCATAGGTAGTTGTTGCATGCTGAGTGTTAGCAAAGCTTCATGTTTCTGGTGTTTAAGTGCCCCCAAGTGGCTAAAATGAGAAGTGCATGTGAAACAGATTTACACGGTGCAGTCCAAGTGACACCAGGACCTCCCTAATAACAAACATGCACACATTGCCGCAGAGGCACATAACAAAGCATCCAGTCTTGCGTGTGAACACATGCACATTACTTAACAAACACATGTACACACACACAATCACACACACACCTGCCACCCCACAGTAAGCTGAATGTCAGCATATTTTAGTAGGAGGCTAATAAATACTCCCAGCACCAGGAGCTGTTTAAATCACCAGCGTCTCACCCTACCGCACTCCCTGCCTCCCAGTGTGTGTGTGTATGTGTGTGTGCTTTTGTTTCAATTCAATTATTTCCATTGTGCCAGCCAGGCGAGATCAATCTTTCACAGAATCCGAGAGCATTTCACAAGATCAATCATTCAGGGAATCCAATAGTATTTCAAGCTCATTTATTTACAAATCAAATTAATAGTCATCCATTATAAAGCAGCTGTAGCAAATGGGACACCACACAGGATGAGACCATTGCTCTGAAAAGACAAAGCCATCGATTTTTCTCAGGTGATTCCTGTTTATTTTTGACATTTCACAGTGCAGTGCTTTGGCTCAGAGCTGATTATCAGAAGAAAGAAGTGGATGTTCTTGGCATTTGCTTTCAGTGTGGGAATTTACTTCTTCTAGAGAACTCTGCTCACACACAAATGTCAAATGTTACTGTTATGTCATTACACTGTGAGGTTTAGATGGTCAATATTGTCATGTTCAACAAGCTTATTATCTGATAGAGGTACCTGGAGTGCGCTAATGCACACCTTGATACATATAGAGTTGGGTATTGTTTAGATCAGGGGCCTGGCGGTCAGGACTCCCCCAAAGAAAGCAGGTAATGCTTTATCATGGTAGATAGCCTTCCTACTTGCATGAACTTGTTTGCAATCAGTGATTACAATAATCCGTACATCTGCTGGTTTTTATTAAGCTCTACGCTGCCATTTTGTAAACTTTATACATGTTCAGTGAAGCATGTGTAGACAGAGGCACAGAGAGTTTGAGATTTCTTTTGAAAATCAATACATTAAATTATATATAAATTTTCTTATCAAACACTAGGTTCTAATAAATCTGGATTCAAGCATGGACATTCATTTTTGATGAACTCAATGTCCACTTACTAACTTTATCAGAGCTTTTAACTATATATACCATATACAGTACATAACCATAATATTAGAATACTGACTGTCCACCTGTAATTCAGCTTCCAACCAGATTGTCTGATATCTCAGAAGAATTTACCTTGGCTCCATCAGTAATGATGTGTAATAGTGGTGTCTGATGGACTCTGTCAAAATGTTCCACTCCTAACTCAAACTGTCTAGATGGGAAGTTGCCCCAAAAAGAGTGAACCAGGCACTTTCTGCAAACCTAAGATGTTCACGTCTTTCTCAGTGGACAGTGAAGGTGATACAGGCCTGCAGATCCCTCCATCACTGACTGAGATAGACTAAGATACCTGAGTGGGGATTTTTGTACCTGCTGGCAGCAGATCCATCTGTTACATGCGCTTTGCAGCCCAGTGCCCCCAGTTGAGCTATAGAGATTCAGCGCCAAGCTACACTACAGAGTAAAGTTGAGAAAGCCTCAACTTTATGCAAACGTCCTCTGACGCAGTGCGAGAGAAAACCAATGAGAGTCAATAAACAAAAGTGGAAGAAAAAGTGATCATGCAGTCTTTGGTTTCTCTACGTGTATTTAACCGGCTAGCAGGACCGTTAAAGGAACAATGATTTGTGAAACCAAATCGTAGACACTGCTCATTCATTAACATGGCAGCTAAGTCAGAAAACAACTGACAAACAAATGGCAGAAAACTGTGCATCCATTTATTTGGTTGGGTCGGATGGTTGGGTGCATGACGTGTTCGATTTTGACACTGGACTCCACTGTTCACATGCTGTCTCCTACCAGTAGTCAACATTAGTTCCTTTTAAACACGATCACAATCTTTCCATGAACATAATATTACACCTAGTTCTTTAAACAATAATAATGATCTTTTCCTTACCTTAACCAAGTAGTTTTAGTTGCCTAAACGTAACCAAACATGAACCATAGAGGATCAGAAAATGTAATGTCCTTTGGAAGGCTCTCATAATCGTAACACAATGTCATCCTGCAGATAGGCATCAGATCACAAAATGTTCATATGGATTGTTTTAAAGCCAGTGACAAACAATGCATTTTGTCATCTAGGGACTTATTAGAGCACATCCACACTCTCCAGAGGGTGAACCCTTTACATTTTGAACATATAATGACACTTTCCACTAACACTACCCTTAGAGAAAACTTTTACACAATGCATAAAATAAATTCATCAGTATGCTGCTCATTCTCCGCCAAATGTTCAGATTTTTGGGGTGCAACGGGGCCTTAGACATTTACCCTCATACCATTAAAAAAAAGGTTCAACATGGAGCCTTTTGTTCACAACTTGCATTTCACTGTCTTCTTCTGTTCCTCCTGACAGCCCAAGGCATCTTTATACACTGTACTTCCTTGCACTTTCTCCCTGCATTTGTTAATGTTATCCCCTGAGTATAAAAGAATCCAGTCAGAGTGTTGAGAAAGAAGTACCACAGTAACAGAATGTTAAACATTTGGAGAGCAAAGACAAAAGGAAGGTTTGAATTTTTCCATATGTTATGGCTGAAACAGGCTGAGTGGTGACATCATTTAATAAGACAACTTCTTAAAGGATTCTTTATTCTAATAGCATATTGATGATGTTGATGATAATGATGATGAGGAGGAGGATAAATATTACTTTTATTTTTCAGAGGAGAATGTTTCGGTTTTATGGTCTAAACTTTAAGTATTGAATTCTTGTTGTTGTCTAATGAAACATGGCTTAAGCCAAGCTGATCTCTGATCTTTTTCAGGCTGCTTCAACTCTCTCCCCCCAGCAGACTTCAGGATATAATGTAGTTGGAGAGGAGATTAGCAGAGACACAATTACACCAGAGAATCCCTTTATACTGTAGGAAATGTCCCTAATGCCTGCCAACACAATATAATACATGTGTGATACACATACAGTACATGCTTAATTATTTATCAGTGTTTTTATATTGCTCTTTATAAATATACTGTATGTGCAGTGAGACATACAGCACCACAGATACATTAAAGCTGCATGACTTTTTTTGGCCACTTGAGATCAGCAGAACAAGCTGAAAACACAATCTGACATGTTATCAGAGGTGAGGACTATTGTCACATGACTTGGACTTGAGTCACTTTGAGACTTATTTTAGAATTCACCTTGATAAAAACTGCATCGAGACTTTAGCTTAAACACCACTCACTCACAACTTCACCGGGACTTTTTTGACTTTTGACTTGCAATAACTTGAAATTAGCAAAAATATTGAAACTTATGTTATAAAAACTGTGCAATGGTGCAGTTTTCCTGACATCACAATCACAGTCTGACTGCACAGGAAGTGTTTAGTTTAAAACTCAAAACCACTGTTTAGGACTTTGAATAATATACAGGTCTTGGCTTGACACTTAGAGTACCTTGGAATTTCATAGCCAAGATTTGAGACTTACATGTGACTAGAAAAACAATGACTTTGTTCCACCTCTGTATATTATCACTTTATAAGGATGATAAGGCAATCAAGTTAGCAAACAGTTGCCTACAGAGCAACATTAGCCTTAATTTGAAATCATGTTTGTGTCCACCAGCAGACAAATACAATTAGTATCATCAGAGGCGACGGGTCATTTGGGGCACCTACTGGGTGCAGAAAAAAGTGGTTTCAGTGGCACTCAGTAATTTAGAAATTAACTACTTATTATTCCATATTGATGAATAACATAAAATACTTGCTTGCTGCTGTTATTTATTATTATTCTAAATTTGAGGTCAGTGGCTTGATACAGTAGTTTTAAAAGGGTGTTTTTAACTGCGTTTGACTCCAGGAGCCACTATGTGGGGATAGCCTCACTCTCACAACATCAAATGATGGTACGGGAAAACTACGCATGCCCAAAGCCTTTGGCAATAAAAGCAGGTGGCATAAACTTGATGCCAAATGGGCCTGATGGCCTGTTTGATTGGATATTTTTGCTGAGTAACTTGTTGTCCTTCACTTGTAGTTAGCAGCTAGCAGAAGTTGTATTTCTCCTGGAAAGTAGCTGCCATCATGAACCAAGTGGATTATGTTTTAGAACTAAAATCTGAAACTCTGTCTTTTAAACACCTCCGTGCCCACCAGCCGCAGGACATTGTTATAAACCAAACTGCAGGCAAAAATAATTGCAGATTTAATGTGGAATGGTTCTCCTAGAAAAAATAGCTAACTGCTAGCTTGTCAAAGGAGGCACTTTTTTGCTTTCCGTGTGTGTTTTCTGAGTAGACGGCACCTGGTCAAGAGCAGGTTTTAAGGATCTCAAGCATCTTTCCAAAAGGATTACCAAACATGAAAGCAGCGGGAGTCTTCTAGACAGTGCAGTAAAGTTGGGCTTGCTCAACCAAGCAAACGTAGCTAACGTTTCCCATAGTGACTGCACATACAAATGGCAGCTGCAGGTTTTTAACACCAGAGTCATTGAAAAGTTTGTCCAGAGGAAGAACTGCCGTGCCTTGTTTCTCTTCAAGCGAGCTTTGAAGTGGTGAGTGAAAGAATTACAGTTTATCTTGCTGTTAAAGCATGGTAAGTATTTTTGTGTGTGATTCTTTCTTTTCTAATGGTCGTGGTTGGATTTTATGGTGAATCAAAGGCTTGGTGCAGAACTCACTGCTGCTGAACTGTTTAATCCTGTGAATAGTGAGATACTTATTTGCCTTTACTCATGTGGGTGTCTACCCCTGTCCCCCCTCTTCCTACAGTCATCTTCTGCTCTCCTTCCTGCATTTACTTAAAACATGTGTTCCCTAAAAAATGCCACTCCCTTCTCCTCCCATTGCTATCCTTCAGCCTGCAAACAGCTTTTGTATGAACAGTCACATTGCCATATTTTATCTAGTCCTGTAGTTATGATGTAGAAGAGTCAAAATATCAACAAGTTATATCACTCCATGGTTTGATAGAAATGTAATTGACTAAACAGCTGTTCTAATTATAAATGATTGTGATTCTATAGCACTACACGCAGGGAAATTGCAACTATTTAGAAATGCTCTCGGAATTATCCTTGCACTGTGTAGTCTCTAAGTTACTCTATGAAGATTTTAAAGGGGGAAAACAGAAGTAGGCCTATGTAAAGAGGATTGTCACTGTTTGCACCCCTCTACTGTTCAAGCAGCTATGTTCATATTCAGCCATATCTGCCTGAGGGCTGGAGACTAACAGAGTCCCGTCATCCCAGGAACGGTAGAAAATGTGTTCGGACATCTTCCCCGGGACACCTCCAGGATGAAAGGGATGTTATATATAATTTTTTAATTTATTATTTTTTATTTATTATTTATCATCTATTATTTATCGCTTAGCAAATGACAAACTGAACCAAGCACTGACTACAATGGAGTGCGTCTTCTCATGCTGTTACTCTAGTTACAGTTACTGACTGGCTACTCAGCGTGAGACCTGAAATGTTCCCATGTTACCCATCCATCTATCCTCTCATTCTCAAACAGTTTGCGGGCAGGACCTCGCAAATATGTTGCGCTGGTGAAAGAAAACACAGCACTGCCCTGCTTTTTGAGTGTATTAGCTAAAGCATTTAGATGATTTCAATATATTATTATGGTCTTTTTTTGTTATAATCTAAGCCTTAAACACTTCAGGTCATGAAAATTTACATTCTGATCAATATCGGATGGGTCGCGGGTGGTGAAATATTACATCATTAATGAGGAAAATATTATTTTATATTAACATTATATTAACATATATATTATATTAACATTTTCTGCAATGTGAACATAGCAGAAGCAGAGCTGCAGAGCTGTGGTTCGCTGCGGTCCGCTGCTGCTCTGCTTCATTTTTCATCAGGCACAAATTATTGTCTCACAACTAAGCAAACTAACAACGTAGATACTAAGAAATATACAGACACTAATAACAATTATTTCTACAATTATACAAGAGAGATTGCTGGAGAAATCGGTGCAGTCAGCATGCTGCAATCTTTCCAGACTGCATAGGTTATCAGACATAGTAGGCTACATAAATATGAAACTGTATTGCAAAGGCACAGTTCACCATGGAAACATTTATAATTCAGGCCTACTGAAAACAGCATCTCTAATCTTTAAATGAAATCATCAAAGAAAACACTCAATCATCAACAGGGTCAGATTTAGTGATTTGTCGGTAAAGAAACAACAGTTTGATTTTGAGACGGTTTACATTCACTTTGGGACAGTGATGAAAAAAGTTAGTCTAGAGCCCTGCATGATGTTATTTATCATACCATTTAATGTAATCTCAAACATATAGTGAGAACAACAGTTGTATTACCCCCAGACCCCACAGATGTTATTTTGGCAATGGTTAAGCTTTTATAGTTTCAAGAGTGAGGCCTACAGTGGCATCATCTTTTCAAATGAGCTGAACATCTTTTGGAGATCATTTCAAATCCACCATCACCTGTATTTGCTGTTTAAATCAAAAGTTTGATTGTGGAGTTGTAAACAATGTAAACCGTTAAGGCTAAATGCAGCACTAGTGGTAGCTACATCACTTGGAGGTTATGTAGCCAAATTGAAACTGTGCTCCTTGAAATGTTTAAGCAGATTAAAGAGACACTGACAAACACAGGTGTCAACGACCAACTATCAGTGTTGGAAGACCGGCACGAACAAACAGTTTTAAAACTATGAGGAACCTCCGCCACCTGATTGTGGGCCAGGAAAACCCTGATTTGTCTGTGATTTCCAAAACTGTTACAAATCACTGTTAAAAAATAATGATGTTTTATGATGTGACAGTGCTGTGGTTAAAGTCTGGTTAGGTTTAGGCACAAAAACCACTTGGTTAGGAGTAGGGAAAGATCATGGTTTGGGTTCAAATGATGACTTGGTTAGAAAAAGGTTAGAAAAACCTTGTGGCTTAAAGTTACTACTACCTTAAAGTTAATCAATGAACAGCGGTCTCCTGTTGGGTTAATGCATCCATCCATCCGTCTTTCTCCAAATGAGGACATATGTAGACATATATACTGTATACGCCATCTGAACAGTGCCACTGCTCTGGGCGACTGACATTACTACCTGTTGTGTGGTTTTTCATGGGAGGACAGTCTCAACTTTTCTTCTCCCATCCTCAGTTTATGTGAGGAATCAGTCTGCAGTAGTGTGTCACTGAGCCTCAACAGTTTTCATAAATGGAGTATATAAAACAGGTATAAAAGCATAGGAAGCTGCACCTGCTCTGGTTTTGCTCACACCAGTAATTAGCATTCTAAAGGTCACCTTTACATATAGTTTTGTGATCTAGTCTTTTCCTTTTCTAATAATGAAACTCCCAGCTGCTCTGGGGTGAGATTCTTTTTTAATGTAAAAACACATCTGCTTTATCAGTCTTAATCACTAAGCGGGGCAGCAGCAGAGAAGGTCATACCATCCCACTTACTTACTAAAAATACAGGTGTCTCCTGAATATCAGTGTACACATTCTTCTCAACTGGACAGCTGCAGGTAGCCATGTTACTGTGGTATTGAGCATTTGACACCAAATTCCAAATTTCTGGGTACTGAAGTTCACAAATTCAAGGGCAATGGATTCCAACCTGTCTGGCTTGTGACCCCTTAATAACACAATTTAAGGGATCAGTTTGTGACCTCTCATCACAAATCATAAGGCCTTAGTGTGGACATGAATTATGAGCAGTTTAACCAAAGAGAAATTTTTCCTTGTCAGAATGTTTCATTTGAAGGCCACAAGATATTGATGTTTCCAACCCTGTTCCTAAAAAACATATGATATGTGAAAAATATGTTTTTATGCATGTAACACCAAATATATGGTCCTGATATATAAATGGTCCAAAAAGATACTGAACTTAGCAAATGCTGTAGTGGGGCAAACCTTCCATTCACCTTTCCATAGAGATTTATTGATTGTCCACATTTTACAGTAGAATTCTTTAAGATAGTTTAATGAATAAACAAAACATACTTAGCATGCAGTAGACATGTAACAAACATGCTTTAAAAGAGTGGAGCCAAAGTCAATTGAAAGGAAAGGCCAACTGGTCCCAGGGGTTAGGGGCCCCCTAAAGGCCTCAGTATGCTCCAAACAAAGTACTTGTCAGATCACCTAATAGCATCTTAAATCTCTTTCCTTTGGCAGAGGAACCAACAATTTGACAATCACACACACTTGATGCAATCATTGGCCAGGTGTGCAGAGGTGAAAAAGTATGCAGGGCTTGAACTCCTCTCTCAGTCTCTCTCTTTTCATTCTTCGCAAACTACTTTCATCTCTTTTCGTGCATACAATCAAGTGCAACACCATGAAGGCCTTCCAGGACAGAGTGCTCGAAAGTGTGCCCCGTAATCACATTTGC
Source organism: Thunnus albacares (assembly GCF_914725855.1). Taxonomy (NCBI): domain Eukaryota; kingdom Metazoa; phylum Chordata; class Actinopteri; order Scombriformes; family Scombridae; genus Thunnus; species Thunnus albacares. The sequence continues at coordinate 2,558,529 of NC_058115.1, forward strand.
ACAATTTACTGCATTTCACCCCTCTCTGTAACAGCTTTTTTTGCCTTGTCCTCAATCATGACCAATTTGAAAGGTATAAACTGCCTTTGGACATGGTTGGTTGTACAACCTAGTTTGTGAGTATAGAAGGCTATAAAAAGGATGTGTGGCCTTTAAAGCATCAGTCAGGGCCCATCATCACATAACCAGACATGTATGAAATGAGAAATAATGTGATACCAACAGTGACTACATTTACATGCATATACTAATCAAATGGGGTCTAAAAATAAGTACAATGCATTACTTTGATTAGTAATTCTTAGGGATGCTGGGCTGATCCATTCACTAATGATAAATGCAAGATGCGGTTGAAAAGTCTAGCTATTAAGAGGACCTCCCAGTGACCTGAATTAGCATTCCACCCCTACAGTATAAGATTGTTAGACAATGGCCAGTTATTTTCTTAAAAAGGATCAAATTCGATGCAGCAGAACTAAAAAATCAAAGATTAGAGAAAAAGTCCAAAAACTGAAAACAGATTTGTGTATCAGAACTTTGTTTTTCTTCTTTCCTCTCCCATTAATCATCTCACGACCCCTCAGATTTATTTGCTGACCCTTTGGAGGGGCCCGACCCCTAGGTTGGGAACCACTTGACTAAACTAGCTAACTGTATATAAAGTAGTGTAAACTAGCTCCACCTCCAGCAGCTACAACAGTAACATGCTGCTCTAACACTGATGCTTCACTATTAATAATCTAATGATGTCATATATAATAATATATCAGTCAGAGGGACCAAACCACTACTTTTACTGCAATACTTTAACTACATCAAGCTCATAATACTTATGTACTTTTACTGCAATACTTTAACTACATCAAGCTCATAATACTTATGTACTTTTACTGCAATACTTTAACTACATCAAGCTCATAATACTTATGTACTTTTACTGCAATACTTTACCTACATCAAGCTCATAATACTTATGTACTTTTACTGCAATACTTTAACTACATCAAGCTCATAATACTTATGTACTGTTACTGCAATACATTAACTACATCAAGCTCATAATACTTATGTACTTTTACTAAAGCATCAGTCAGGGCCCATCATCACATAACCAGACATGTATGAAATGAGAAATAATGTGATACCAACAGTGACTACATTTACATGCATATACTAATCAAATGGGGTCTAAAAATAAGTACAATGCATTACTTTGATTAGTAATTCTTAGGGATACTGGGCTGATCCATTCACTAATGATAAATGCAAGATGCGGTTGAAAAGTCTAGCTAGTAAGAGGACCTCCCAGTGACCTGAATTAGCATTCCACCCCTACAGTATAAGATTGTTAGACAATGGCCAGTTATTTTCTTAAAAAGGATCAAATTCGATGCAGCAGAACTAAAAATGGCATTGTTTTTACTCCACACATTCAAAACCCGGTTCCTACATAACCCACAATGCAACTTAACCACAGGCAGATTGTCAGAGATTCAGTTGTGTTATGTTAGTAGCAGCTAATGTGGATTGGAGCTGCTAGTCTCCAGCAGAGATGAGGAGCAGGCTACAGAGGTCTGTTAACCTTACTTTCATTTTCAAACATGTAGTCTTCAGCCCCAACCCATGTTGATTCTCCCTCTGTGGCCACAAAAGGCTTTATACTATTTTTTTCACCAACACCTCTACACAGACTTTAATACTGATGGAAGACAAAAGAGGGAGGGAGGGTCTCTAATTGACCAGTAGCACCACTAGAGGCTCAGCAAGTTTGCTTGCATCTCTGGGTGTGTTTGAAAATGACGAAATAGTGTAAGAGTCTCACCAGTTAAACATCTTGCATCATGTTTTGTCAAACGGTTTGGTTGCCATGTCAGCTGCTGAAAGTGGTCGAAACCTCTGACAGTTGATTGGAGTTTCTATAGGCTCTCTCTATAACCCTCAATAATACAACACACACACATATTCAGAGTATGGTGCGTTCATGTGCTCCACCTTTCTCACATTACTGCCTTAATTGCATCATGATGAGATTATTAGTGTGGATGTAAACGTGTGAGATTACACATCTGTGATAAAAACATAAGTAAGATTACATTCTCCTTTTACCTGTATATTCTGTTGGTCTTGAAATAATGCTCCACTAATCCAATGCATGACAACATAGGTTTAACCACAGCTTTTAACTTTAACAATAAGACTACATATGGAATTTAACCTTTGCAGCTGTCCTGATGTACTTATTGTTGATCTCTGCCCTTCTAAACAGAATGAAAAATGAGACACACTCTGTAGTGCTGTCTTATTGATGTGCGCCTGCATGGAGGCTTGACTGTACGCTGCTTTAAAAGCATGCAGGTGTCAAGCATTTGTCATGACTCTTATTAAAACTCGTATCAGAGAGGCAGCAACACGACTCTGCAGGTTTAATCAATGGAGACGTGTGCTCTCGGACCGAGGGATGGACGGCCCATCGATCGAGAGCAATTTCATCATCTAGATTTCCGCTGTCTCTCTCTCTGTCTCCCTACCCCCTGCATCTCTGTTTCTCTCACTCTCTGACACGCCAGCCATCCCTCAGTTTTCAATGAAGTCAATAAAAACATATCTTTAGTATCCAGCTCACCAGGTAGAACAGTGGCACATCTGACACAGGTGTGATGCTGTTGGGTCTCTCATTTCCTAATCATTTCTTGAAGGTCTCCTGGAAAAAATAATTACAGGGAAAATTGAGACAAATTCTTGAGGCTGTTATTGTAGTTAGTCCATAAGTTTTCATAAGGTTGTTGATTTCTGGATATATGGAGTTATGTTGGTGTCCCAATGCACACTCAGGATTTAGACAAAAATATAATGCCATAGCTGAACACTCCCTGTATTTTACCAAAACACCTAGAGATATATTACATAGTTTTTTCCAGACAACTTCCTAGAAAAATGTACAGACTCATAAAATACAGCATCACCAGTAGAATATTAGAATGAATAGGATGTCATTTAAGGAATGGTTTGTCATTTCCGCCTTGGTGACTCCATAGTTCAGAGATGTGATGTAGCTAAAGGCAGCCTCATTTGACAATGATTTTTCAGAAACCTTAGTGTACCTAAGTGCCTAAGTACTGTTCACAGGGACAGAATGCACACTAATAGAAGTTTTAAGTTATGGCACTTGGTCACACATTACAAGATGTTTATCTTTTTGCGGGTTCACATCCATTCACGAATCATGTATTCTTTGGTTCAGACACAATCTACTGCTATATTTACACACACAAACAAACCATCCTGACAGTTGTTAGAAAATGACTGAGAGACAGAAAAAGAGAGAAAAAAGGGGAGAGAGAGGGCTTGATGGTGGAAAGTAACATTTACAAGTACAATTTTGAGGTACTTGTACTTTACTTGTGTATTTCCATTTTATGCTACTTTATACTTCCACTCCACTACATTTCAGAGGGAAATATTGTACTTTCTACTCCACTACATTTATTTGACAGCTTTAGTTACTTTTCATATGAAGATTTGACACAAATGGATAATATAACAAGCTTTTAAAATACAACACAGTTAAAGATGAAACCAGTGGTTTCCAACCTTTTTGGCTTTTGACGTCTTACAAAAAGCAGTGTGTAGTCGGGGTCACATTTCACATGTCTATGAGTTGTTAACAGCTCCACCAAATAGTGATTTTTCCCTCTAAACTTCTCACATGCTTTCATTTCAATAAATGTTCAAACGATCCAATATTTCAGCAAAAATCAAAGATTAGAGAAAAAGTCCAAAAACTGAAAACAGATTTGTGTATCAGAACTTTGTTTTTTCTTCTTTCCTCTCCCATTAATCATCTCACGACCCCTCAGATTTATCTGCTGACCCTTTGGAGGGGCCCGACCCCTAGGTTGGGAACCACTTGACTAAACTAGCTAACTGTATATAAAGTAGTGTAAACTAGCTCCACCTCCAGCAGCTACAACAGTAACATGCTGCTCTAACAATGATGCTTCACTATTAATAATATAATGATGTCATATATAATAATATATCAGTCAGAGGGACCAAACCACTACTTTTACTGCAATACTTTAACTACATCAAGCTCATAATACTTATGTACTTTTACTGCAATACTTTAACTACATCAAGCTCATAATACTTATGTACTTTTACTGCAATACTTTAACTACATCACGCTCAAAATACTTATGTACTTTTACTGCAATACTTTAACTACATCAAGCTCATAATACTTATGTACTTTTACTGTAGTAGTAGCAGGACTTTTACTTGTAATGAAGTATTTTTATATCGCTGTATTGGTACTTTTACTGTAGTAAAGGATCTGAATACTACTAGCATATCAGTGAAACTAAACAGACACCAAAACTTGACTTTATGTGGTTCATATTTCATTGTGGTTACTAATAAACAAGAATAAGGGCTGGGTTGTGCTAGAAAAGAACTAGTTCATACGGTGTGTTGTCCAACCGCATCAGAAGGCTTAAGTGTAATAGTTGTTAGATAGACAGTGAGAGATGCCATGATTGTTTAAATACAGGGATAATGGCACACATTTTCAGACAGTCTCTCCTGGAAGGTATTCCTAATGTTGCAGTCATTTGTTCACATGAAAAGTGACAGAAATGGTTGAGTAAAAACTGAGAGAGAAGTTTAAACGCAGCTTAGTTTCTCACCTCCACACAACTGGCAAATCTCAGCATGAAGTGTGTGTGAATGTTGGACTGTCAGTTATGGAATGTTACAGAAATTATTGGACACAGTCACCCAATTTTGACATCAGAAAAGTGTGGAGGGAGGCGGTTTCAGACATTGTTTACCCATCCAACGATTTCTGTTTGAGGATACTGGTGGCCTGGCTCAAACAAAGAACACTGTATTAATATTTAAAACTTCTATGTAACAGAACCTAGCAGTGGTGATGGGGAAAACAAAGGTTTCAGAGCACTGAACAAGTGTGAGGTGATTGTGCTAAAAATATTTATTTCTATGCATTTGATATAGATAATATAATGACATCTGGGCAACCTGTGGTATTACATTGGTATGGAAGTAATAAATGCAAAACCTCATGGTGAACAGTGAGTTAAAATATGTGGCAATAAGTGGTATCAGGCATGTCCTTGTTAACATTTCATTTAATGAAGATTATAAGAAAACACTGACACTATGTAATGTATTGTAATGTATTTAGTTACTTCTTTCCATTCTGGGTTTTTTGTATAATTTGTGCACTGGAAAAGTTTAATAAAAACAAAACACTGACACTTTCAAACAGAGACTGTAGCTCTGCAATGAAATATTGTTTTAAACTGAGAAGCCTTATACAACAAGGCTTGGCTTGTGGTGGTGGTCATGTGATTCTTGGCAAGCTTACTGAAGCTTTGATCCAGCTTGCCACATTACTTCTTCTCTGACAGGCTGACACTGTTGAGTAGGGCTGCAACTAACAATTATTTTCATTAATGATTAATCTGTCGATTATTACTTGATTAATCGATTAGTGTTTGGTCCATAAAATGTCAGAAAATGGTGAATAATGTTGATCATTTATCTCAAAGCCCAAGATGACGTCCTCAGATGTCTCCTTTTATCCCAATCAACAGTCCACAACCCAAAGATATCCAGCTTACTGTCATAGAAACCAGAAAATATTCACATGAAAAGCTGGAATCATTTGTTTTTTCTTAAAGAATGACTCCAAATGGTGGTTAATTTAGCAGTTGGCAACTAATCGATGAATCAGCTAATCGTTGCAGCTCTACTGTTAAGTAGTCTGCTTTCAGTGTGTGTTGTGCTCTACACCGAAAAACTGTGTTGGGCTATTAAGCAGTGGAGTGGTATATGGATTTTGATATATTATCAGTGTTTTTATCTGTTTGTATGACCATATGCATATGATAAGGAGGTTTGTGCAGTTTTGTTTTCAGCACCTTGAAGAATTGAGCTTCGTCTCCAGGCAGAAGTGACTCCCACCTGACAATACAGCATAACGCTTGGTCTGACTTTCCACTGACTTCCACACTGTTCAGTGTCACTCAAACACACCACAGCGGGGGGTCAATTTGATCAGTCCTGATCAGACAAAGTGGAAATAAAGTTCAATCTATTTGCCAATAACAGAACTCTCATTTCCAACATGGAGGAAATCCACCTTCTGCCTTGATTTCACTGAAATTGAACTGAGCACTGGCCTGTAATACACCTTGACACACACACACACACGCACCTGCACACTCGGACACACACACACAAAACATAATACCCAAACTGGAGCGTCTAATTTTGTTGAGAGGATGACTGACAGACTCCATCATCAGCATGATAGGGCCCTGACAGCATGTCAGACACAGCTGAAATGACCCGCCTCGAGTAAAAGATAATATGCTAATAATACCCTTCCAAAATAAGGAACAATTTAAGGGACAAAATGGAGCCACGGAGACAAGAAGAGTAGCTGTTTCCATCCGAGAGGCTGCACATTTTAGAGAACTTTTGAAATAATACACAAATAAAGTGTGAAACAGGGTGTAATTGATCAGTATGGAGTTTGTCATTATCGCTGTACAGGTTAAAATTCTGTGCTTTTCTGGAGATCATGGTGTACAGATAACTTATAGACATGTTGTTAGCTGTTGTGCAGCACTCATGTGAAGCCTGCGTTTAATCAACAGATGTAATCTCATTAGTATTTCTGGGAAAATGTCAGCCTCAAGCAAGTCTAAAAACATTGCAAATTTAATCTGGTTTTTTTTAGATGTAAAAGTGACATTTTCATTGAGTCAGATGTTTTGTGCACATCAGAATTTGCATAAAACTAATTGGATGGAAAGCCAGCTACATGAGGGAGAGAAGTGACAAGAGAACAAGAAGAGCAGGGGATGGGGGAAAGTAGATAGTGTTCTTATTTGTGGATGTGTGTGTGTGTGTTTTGCTTGTATTATTTCCATGTGACGATGGGAAAGCCATGGTGTGCTGATATAGACTGTGAATCTGACGTGTGTCACAGGGCTCTATTCAAAACTCCTCAAAAATTGGAAAAACACAGGCGTAGTCGGAAAATATTATGATTGTGTGATTTATTTTGCTGGCCTCCCCAAAGTGCAAATACTGTGAATATCTACAAAAAAAGTGCAAAAAGATGAATAAACTCCACAAAAAAAATACACTCCAATATGCAATCTGGAGGTTCAGTAAATGCTGCTTTCTCTCCAATCAAGTCAAGACTGACTCCAACCAGGACCAAAGCAGCCCCTTTTAAACCAGCAGCCCCTCCCACTAGGCTTATTATTTACTTAGAATACAACCAACACATTTTCATGCCAGATAAAGCAGTTACAGCTTCTTAAACCCAAATATATTTTAAACAAGGATTAAGTAAATTTTCATAATCATTTCCCTTCGGCCATAACAAGTTATTTGTGGCAAAAATTAATACTACAAACAAGAAACATAATTATGAAGTTCATGTGGCCGTGAAAGCAAGTGAGAACATACAAGAGAGGAAAATGTCACACCCCTGTTTTGCCAACCAAACTCATTGATGGGAGATGGTGGGGCGATTGTGCAACACACTTCAACAAATGGTAAGCAAATATAAAGTTTGTGTGAATGTATCCATAAATGGAAACAGAGCTACCAAGTGTGCACTAGGGACGTGCAGAGAGCCCAGTGTTTGTATTTGTATCGATATTTGTTGAGGCAGCAAACTATTTGTATTCGAATAAAAGTGGAAAGAGGCTTAAAAAAAATGCTGTTTTTGTTTTTATTAGGCTTTTAATTTTAGAAAATTAAAGTGTTACAATAAGTGTTCATGAATAAACTACCTTATGAAGGAGGTCCCCACACCAGGTCTCAAACTGGAGTCTCCCAGATCATAGACGACTGCCCTGACTACTGAACTAAAACTTTACTCATCGCCTCATTGCAGACAGACCTCTACCTGTTTATACACCCGTAACACAGAGACAGCACACTGTGTAACATGTAGGGAGGAAGCACAGGTGTAAATACTAACCTTAACGATGGTTCCATTCCATTAATTGCCCCGGTAAGCCATGTCAGTGTGAGCAAACACAATGCCAGAGCCCTGGAACTGGCTCAGCTAAATGGAATGCAGCCATCATTAATGTTAAAATTCCACCTGTGCTTTTCCTGCTTTGACAAGTCAAAATGTCTGTTGTGAAAAGGGTTTGTGTGAGCATGATGCACAGCTGTGGCAAAATTACTAGCATTCCCATCAGCCTCAGCTGTACCTGGTGTTAACATGTTAAACTAAGGGTGTGTTCCGATTGCCTAGTAGTTTCCTGTGAAGTGGACTGCACAGTATTCAGCCATGTTAAGTAAGTGTAGGGAGCAAAAAATGCTCAGTTCAAAGGGAACTGTAAACTGTGTAGTGAAGAAATGAACAGTACGGTTCATAGTTTGCTGGAAGCTGAAAGCAAGATTACCCATCAGTCATTGCGCCCCACTGGAGCGCCAAAAAACAAATAATGGAGCTTACAAAGTAGTTTAGAAAGAAAGAAAAGAGAGTATATATGCCAGTAAAAGAAAGAAGTATGCCAGGCTAAAAGCAGTGAGAAGGAGTTGAGGCTCCGGCATTTTTACACATTTTACCTTAGAAGTGTAAGGTTGACAATGGTGACCACAACAGGGTGCACAAGACCTGGCATTAATTTCATACACCATTTATAATTATCAAGGATGACATAATATTAATATTACATAATAATCTGTAAATAATCTGCAGTCTTTTTTAGGAATGACACTGTACATCAAAGCACATTTCTTCACAAGTTACATACATTTCAATAGAATACATTTTGTAATTTTTTTGTAAGTTTTTCTTTCAATATATATTCAATATTTTATCTCAGTAGTGTAAAATTTCCACAGTAGCAGCAACAGATATCCGTGGTGTTTACGATACTGGGGTAACACACTGAAGAAGTGATGTCTGCATTGGTGATGTTGCAGGGTGTTACAAATGGAGGAAGTGCCCTTATCTGACATCACTTGAGCAGGGAGTAGGGAGTACTGTTGATGTACACTGTGGAACGGAACACAGTTTAAGACCACATTCAGAGTTGAGTGGGGACAGTCTGGTGGCACAGCAGGGGAACGCAGTGGGAACTGGCAAAATGAAAATGAACAGAGCATTTCTACTGTTTAACTCATGATTGTTGTCACAGCCTGACTCAAGGGGAGCACAAAGAGGAGAAGACAACACATGACTGTTAACAAAAGATTTATTTAAAGATCCCCACCAGATGTGTATTAAGATATATAAAAAATACTCTGCTTGGAACAATGATGTGTGTCTGACATGGTTTTTCCACAAAAAAAAAGTATTTTACCACTTTAAAATTCTTAAAATGACATCTACTCCTTCTCCCTAATTAATAAATCCATAATCTATGAATATGCAAATATTGTTCATTTCAAAAGTTTAACTGCTGGACACAAGATGTCTCCTACTTCACTATAAAGTCCACTCTCACTGGAGGATTCAGGTTTTCACATACTTACAAGTAGAATATTGGACCAGGATTAGCTTCCAAACTAGTTATGATGTCACAAATCCTGCTCGTAGGCCCATCCCTTAAAATCAGATTTTCAGTGAGCTCAGAGAAACTTGTGTAAACAGCCTTCTAGTGTCAAACTCTGCACATACATCATTCTGCACCATGAAGCTCAAACATCCAACTGAAGGAATAAGCCAAAGTAATATTGGTAAGCCATAGTAACTGAATCTATTCTGAGCAGTCCAAAAAAATGTATCAATACCTGGAACTAGTGTAAATATCGCCCATCCCTAATGATTAGTGAGTGTGTGAAATCTTGTTTTGGTGCTCACTATTGAGTAAAGTATTTAGTGTCTATTATATAGGGAGTAGTGAGTGAATGACTAAGGCAGTGATTTCAGTTTGATCCAACAAGTCCAACAGAGTGATACATGTTCTCTAGTAAAACTATCTAGAAAACACATCATGACAATTTCATGAGTCGTGTTCTTCCATATCAATAAAATGATCAACTTATTTACTCTGCTGCTATGTAAATATAAGTATCGGATGGGACTCAGTATCGGCAGATCAATGTTAAGGACTCAGACTAGAATCAGGGCTGGGACAGACTATAATGTTAAAACTGTGGCCATTGTGTGTAGTGTTCCATTTTGAAAAAGGAAGTAAAAGAGTTTTTTGTTCACACGCATGTGATAACAGCACATCAGCCCCAAGTCGCTGAGTAAATGTGTCCCATGACATTGGTTGAGTAGTAAGTAAATGCGAAGCTCTCTGCGCTCCATCCACAACTACTCTTGTGATAACCATGAGCTATGAAGTTCAGGTTCAGGTCAGATTGCTTGAACAGGTGTTACTACTGGTAGCTGTGATGTGAGTATGTTCTGTGCGAAGCTGACATGTGCTTTATATCCCACTGCCACAACACCTCCTGCCTCAGCAGCCTCCACATCCATTTTATTACACACACACACACACAGTGTTTCTAAGAGTGAAGCCCCTGACTGGGAGTCAGGAGAATAAAATGGAGAAAGAGAACACATCAGCAGTCAGTGCTCTTCTTTTGGTGGTGTGTTATTGGATTTTTTGCAACCCCACCACATGCACACTCACCCATCACCAGCATTCACATCTAACGACCACTCTCAATACCTGTAATTGTGGACACAAACATTTGGAGAGAGGAGAGACAGAAGTTGAATCGCCAGTTCTTCCTCCTCCCCTTCTTCCTTCATCACTATGTCTGTACTGTAGTTTCTATGTAGCAGGGATATGTTATATATTGATCACCAGCTGACTGGGCCAGCCTCTTGACATTTCAACACCCAGCTATGAGCAGTAAAAGAACCAGGTGCAGAGGTCAGGAGATATGAAATGTCATTCTATGGATATTTTATTCCAGTAGCTCGACAGAAATATCACAGGTCACCCATGGATGACTAGCGGACACCTCTCATCTTCTTAATTTGTTCAGTAATGTTACAGAAATTTACAATGTTGGCTTCAATGATCAAATATTTGATTCTCATCATGATTGCAAATTCTTAGTCTTATATTTTCCTTGCTTCCCCTTTGTTTTCGCCTTCCATATATTAACATTCCTGTCATTTCAGATCCTGCCACTCCCACCAAACAAATTGTTAATTAGTTTTAAAACTTAGTGAACCCTCTTTTAACTTTTAACTTCTATTCTAGTTATGTGATTATATTGTTTACATGTCACCTTGTTGAATATCACTGCAGGTATCACCGTTTTATTTCATATCATACTCAGTACTTCATTCATGGTTCTGATGATGTTGCTTGTAATTAACAACCCAACCACCTTCACACCAACACACTCATAGGTGGAAAACCCAGAGTTAACAGAACTAGTTAATAACCAGCTTTGTGACATTGGTTATCCAGGAAAACCAGTGTTAGTGGCACAGGTCCCTGATTTCATGCTGCACACGGCATGAGTACTTTCCACACAACAGCAGGACACAGTAAAAGGAGTTGGACTGCACTCAGTGCTAACATTTAACAATCACATTTCCTGTGACCGCTTCACAATAAATGCTACCCATGTTTCCCCAGGTGAATGCTTTTAATGCAAAACATCAGTATGAAATGTTGGGTTAGCATTAGCAGTAACTTAATACAGCTCTGATTCAACTGCGTGAGAATGAACCATAAACAGTGTGGCCAATATCAATGAGATCAATTCGCAAACAGTGACACTGGATTACAAGCTGTATCATTTTCCATGAATGCCTTGTGGGTGTGAAGGCAACTTAAATCCAGCGAGGGAATGGCAAACACCGCCAGTAAACACCAGCCTAATCTTTGATTTGTGAAATATTGGATCTGTGTGTGTGTGTGTGTGTGTGTGTGTGTGTGTGTGTGTGTATGTGTGTGTCTAATGTTTAGATGTGCATTGTATTTTTCATAAGTTGAAAACTGATTGAGCTTTCTAAAAGAAGATTACAGGAATTCTGATCAGATGAGCCTGAAGTTACTGAAACATGTTTTGCAACACTGTAAAACAGGATAAAATCAACAAAAAGGAAGATAGATATGTGAGCTTTAGTGATAATACAGGGTCAGAGGAGAAAAGGCAGAAGAAGTACAGAATAATAATGCATGTCAGAACAACCATGCCATGTCCAGTTATTATGCTCAAATATGACTTTTATTTGAGGAAGAACACATAGTCTACAGCCATGCTAGCATGTTAACATGCTGATAATTTAGCAGGTATAATGTTTACTGTGTTAACTATACAGCTGTGGCTGTAGTAAGACATACCGACCAACACACAACAAAATAAAAATGTTCAATAAAAATGTAAAAAAAAAGTCTTGAAGAGCCATATCAGTAAGTTAATGGCATTCATGTGTGCAGGGAATCAGCAGGAAGTCACCTGGCTCAGCCCGAGGGAGACTCTCATTTTAAGGCTCCATGAGCCAAAAACACAGTAACCTGAAAAACTTTTTTGCTGTGTGCATCAGTGAGCAACTTTGATTAGAATTACTGTGATAACCATTTAAAACTGTATCCAGTTCTATTAATGCACCTATGGTGTCTATACTGGATCAGTTCATCACAGTACTCCTGTAAACTGTTTGGACAGAACTCAAGGTACAATATACAATTTGATATTTAGGTACGCTAGTGAAACCATTGAGTGATGTATCATATTAACTTCTTAATATGTTTTAGTAAAATGTTTTGCCTTTTGGGTACATGAGTTTACTGAGTATATTCATGATCCCCAGAGGATGAACCATTTATATTTTGAACACTCCATGAGCTTTCCTTCAGCAACACCTTCAGGACAAAATGTCAGCTTTGGAGAAGATAGATAATAATCCAATGAGCAGATTGTCATGACATTTATAGAGCACATTTACGATGCCAAGGGGATAATCCTTTTTACTTTAAACACACAACCTTTCCTCTAGCACCACCCTCAGGACATTTGTAGTGCCGCGGCTAGTAAAGCTCTACAAGCAACAGAATCACCAGTATACTGTCTTTTTGTCCATCAGTTTCATATTAAGGGGTGTAATAATGATTTCAGCTTCTAGGGGTCCCCAAAGGGGCATTAGGCTTTTAGTTTAGTTTAGTTTGGAGAGACAATGTTTTTTATTAGAGAGCAGTGCTGTGCTAGTGCTCACAGAGCCGACACTACCCATGCAGATAATAGAAAAACAATAGCCTCAGTGCATCTCACCTCCAGTCAGGAACCCAATTTATAGAGCTCTGATGCACACACTCTGCGGGGTGTATGTGTGTGTTATTTTCATTTCCCTTGATGTGAGAGGAAGCAGAACTGATGTAGAGCCACAGAATCAATGGGCCTTGAAGAGGCACAGAGACAGACAGACACACAGACAGAGAGACAGACAGACAGACAGAGAGGACTGGTAAGGACAGAAGTAGATGTCTCAATATGCTAAACTGACTGATGAGTGAGTGTACCTCTTTGTTATCTTTTGTATTCTGACTACATACCTGAAGTGGCTCATTATGTTTGGGAATCACCAAAGTCATTAGGATATACCCTATAGGAACCATGAATATCTGTACAAAACTGTGTGTTAGTCCATCCATTAAATGTTAAGACATATCACAGGAAAAAGTTTTAGCCTCATGGTGGTGCTGGATGAAAAGTCAGTAGATTCATGCTATGGGAACCACCATGTCTGATATAATTGTATGTCAAATGGTTTAACAGTTAAGATTTCATTCTGGACCAATGGGATGGATAACCGACTGATCAACAACCCTAGAGCCATGCCTCCAGTGGTTTTAAGAGTTTGGAGAGTCTGTAACTACAATAAGTATATTAAGTGATGGTGGAGGAAACTGGCATCTTAGCTAGTACTTAAGCAGAAGCAGGGCTGATTCACAGGATCGAGATCGGAATCAATCCAGGCATTTTGATTAATACATATTGCCGTTGTACATAGTGTTATGAGAGAGTAACACACTGATATATAAAAATCACGGTCAGTAGTGTCAGTTAATTATATGACAGTGAGCAGCAGTGAATGACATGAACAGAGAGGTTGTTGTGTGTCTGCTTCAGTGATATTTTGAAAGTGAATCAGACCTTTGATGTGCTGTTGTTGCTTAAAAACTTCAGCATTTCATTAATGCTTTGGTTGAGGTGTCTGACCAGACCTTCCTGCCATAGATCCACAATGACATCCACTATCTGTGGATATTATAGAAAATACCACAGGACACTACAGAAATAGTATAGGAAACACAATCATATGTTTTTTTAATGCAGATCTGTAAAACATATTGAACCTCCTTCACTTGTTTTAAGTCAGAACTAAAGTGTGCACTGTAATTTGAAGGGGAAAATAGAATTTATAAAAGTTAAAGTTAAGTTAAGTTAAAGTACTGGATGATAGAACATGGTAAGGACATCCATAAGTCTCATACTGAGAATACCTGGACCTCAACAAAAGGCAGTCGGGGGCTATGGAGGTGTCAAAGACACTAAAATGATCAGTAACCTGGACATACACATAATACAGTGATATAATTAACCAGGTTATGTTCCATATCATATTCTGAGCATGGTTAATGATGCTGAAGCTCGTTTGGAGGCTCATGGTGGACCTTACTAAGACACTAACTTACTAAGCCTTACTAGACACTATCCGTCAGTCATCTGTAGCCTATATATCCATAGTTACTCTGTCCAAAAACTGCAGTTTACCCAAAAAAACATCAAAGTGTGCAGACAATCTTCAATAGATGAGACAGACAGAATACACAATTTCAGCCATATTTGAGCATGTGTGCTTGTGTCTCGGTCAATTCTGTCCTTGCAGAAGCTGGTGCTGGATTAAGAGACAAATATGTTCAAAGCCTTATAGCACACAAAGCTTTAGACTAATACCTGATGACACACACATACACACACAGAGTTTTATTCATTCCCCAGCTGCTCTTCCATCCCTGTCAGTGCTCTGACACTGCAGCGTTCCACATGGCAGAGCAGAGTAGAGCCCACATCTCTGCAAATGTTCTGTTCACCTTAAATACACGCACACATATACACACTCTGTCTGTCTAGCCCTCAGTCATTTCAGTCCTTGCAATATGTAAAACCACATCTCAGCACTGTGAACATACAGTATAGATGTCTTCTGTCAGGCCTGATGTAACACAGTACTTCACTCTCACTCACTCATAGAATCAGCTGGCTGTTTCAATTTACCACCAGTCACATGTACTACAGTTTATATTACTGCCGACCATTTCATAACCTATACCGTCTACCTTCCAGGCAGCCACTGGATTCCATTCTATTCACCTCACTACTATACAGTCAACTTGTAGAGATTTAAAACACGATTAACATACTGTAGATAATCCATCACAGTGAACACCATACTGTTATTTTTGTCAAAATGATCTTATTGTTGCATGGTCAGTCAGTCATGCAAGTCTGCACTAGCATGCACTGTCACTTAACTGAATTCAAAGTTCATTCTTTTTTGAGCCCATGGTCTTTTCCATTTAAAGGGGACATGTTCTGTACATTTACAGGTCTATATTTATACGAATATTATATTTTACAGCCTCTGTCTGAAACAAGCCATTTTAACTCCTCATTCTTTAAGGCCCCCCTCCTGATGAGCCCACTCTGTTCTGATTGGCCAGATCTTGGAAGGTGCCCCTTCGCAGACTTCCGCAACTTCTGAAGGCTACGTTAACGAACCATGAAACAAACTACAGAAGTAGAATTTCACTACTTTTTCTCATACGTACTCAAAATGTCAACTTCTCAAATACATCCGTACATGTTTGAGCCAGAATCTGATCTGAAATATGAGACTAGACAACACAAACAACACATGAAAAACCTTAGCAACAACCTTACCAACCAAGGATGTGTAACAGACAGCCTTTTATGAGCATACGCGATAAGCTGACATCAGTTCTTGGGTAAGAAAGAAACGTAAATCAAGCAAGAGGGCAATGTTGTACATTTCGATCCCCTGAATAATTATAGTCTAACATTCACTTCTGGTCTTTACTCTGTCCCATCCCTCTTCCATCTCAGTCATGACTTGCTCTTGCAACAGTCTTGGACTGTTGACTGTCAATCTTATCCCCATAAAGCTGTAGTTGTTTTGGTGAATTCAAATGTCATCTTTCTCACAGGGACAAACAAACTAAACTGAAGCAGTGAAGACTCCACAGTTGTAATAAACCACTCCAAACACTTCACTCACTGAAATCACCTCTGCTGTTGTAATCCTGCAGCAGTGACATTCCTAATGGCCTCGCATTTCTCTCCACTGTCACACTGAGAGGAACATTTCCCCACGGATGGTTTTAATGTTAGTCTCTTCAACAGCTGGGGAGGCAGACAAGTCAATTATATTTCAAGTCATTGAAGCAGCAATTCTCTTATCAGTGACCTGTCAGCTTTGATCTAAGGGTGGGCTATGCTTGATAAACAGGCCCGTCTAATGCTGCTGACATCTGAAGTGAAGCTCACCACACTGCCAAGCTGCAGTCAGTCTGACGCTGCGCCACCCTAAAGAAAAACAGGTGAAGACGTCTGGGCGTGCATCATTTGGCAGATTATGTGTTTTTGTGTGTGTGTATTTCTGATTCACATGTGCAACAGCAGAAACATTTACATTAGTCCCCACATCTAGTGAAGTCACACTCACATAAACTCAGTTTTTTAACTCCCATTTTTTACTAGTTTGGAATGTCACATTCCCTCTGCACTGCAGTTTTTGTCACTGCTACCTCTATTACTGAAAGCTATTAATGGGCCAACATTCATGCAACCCCCCTGTGCAGTTACCCCAACCAACCAACCAATTGGTGTCAGGGACGGGAAGCCCTCACCAGCTTCCCACCAGTAAAAAACAGCAAATAGACCCTCAGCAGACACAGCAGACATTTTGACATTTCAAAGCAAGAAAATCATCGGTATGAATGATACACTAACACTGGCTCCATTTCATTAACTGTCCCAATAAGCCATGTCAGTGAGTGAGCATGCACAATGCCAGAATGCTGGAAGTCAAGAGCTGGAGTCCTGGCATCACCTTCAAGTAGCTGCTATTAGTTTCTGTAACTCATTACAAACTCTCATTGAAGATTTCTTTCATTTAATAGAATTAGATTTCATTGTGATTTGAACAAAGTTAAACTGATTCATTTGTTAGAATACAAAAAACTACAGCTCCCATTAGCCTATACAACAGTGTGTAAAATACCTGTTCGTGATAACAGTTGGTTTCTCCCTTATTCATGATATCCACCCACACCCTCCTCTAATGGCAACTTTCCAGCTTTTAATGGTAATCACTGCTGTCTGAAAAACTGTGCTGCTATTGTTACATCCATGTCTGAACTAGCCACATAACCCTGGCCTATCAGCAATAATCGATAATTGTTGTTTTTTAAAAAAATATACATCATCACATGTGGAATGGACCACGTGACATACTGTTGATTATGTTCCAAGACTAAAGTTTTTAGCGATTTGCGTAAAGTTGCATTTAGTAATTTGCATTGTTACAAAAGTCAGTGTGTTTTATTACTTTTGGAACAAACCCAGGAATCCTGGTTTTATTGTGGCTCTCTATTGGCTGTTGTCTCAACCAAGCTGGAGGTACCACTACTCCTAGTAGTCTGTAGTGATGTGGAGAAACTTTACCCCTGCCTCACTGGTACTCCCCACACTTTTTGCTACTGACACACACCTAACAATACATTAGAGCTGTAGTGTCCCGGTAGATTCTTCAATTGGTTGGTTGATATGCTCTTGTCTGACCAAATTCGTATTGGTTGGACAATCACTGATGTTACATTAGCATCAACCCCAGGTGCCGCATCCAGGGTTTCCAACCCCTGAAAGTTTAGCAAGAAGATAGCGCTGTGTTTGTTTGTGGGGGTAGATAACTCTGGTTCACACTCCAACAAGGTAGGTGTTGGTAATGCACCTTAACACTGGTTGCCACCCACCATAAAATGGAAAAAAGAAGAAATATGATTTGATGAAATTTTATTAAAATATGATGTGAGACTCATGGAAGTCTTGAACTGAAAATAGGACTATCATCAAGAACACGCCTGAGACAAAATGAACTCATACCCCTCTAAATAAATTTGATGCCTTTCTCATTGATAGTTTGTCTTTTGAAATTAATTTTTGTATTCCTCTTGAAAAGATTTATATATAGCCTTAGAAAAGGATACAGTACCTTTCTGAAAATTTGGCAGCCTTACCTAGAATGTATAGGCACATCACTGATGCCACCATAGGAATATGATCATATTCTATGCACTGACCTTTTTCTTTCTTTCTTTCTTCCTTTCTATCTAACTGGGTATATACAGGAAGGGCGGGAATTGGGGTTCTCTTGATGTTCTGTGTGCTGTATAGTTGTTGAGAATAAATTAAAAATCAAAAATAAAATATCCACCCTACCCTGAACCACTATTCTTCATGCTAACCACTGTCAAAAAGCCACGTGTTGAGCACAGCAGCACCTTTGAGTCCAGCACAAACGAATCCTGCTGCACAAAGGAACCACAGGATTCCACCTATGTGCTTGATGTGACATAAGAGGACCATGAAAGGTAGGCTGCAGTGTGTGTGTGTGTGTGTGTGTGTGTGTGTGTGTGTGTGTGTGTGTGTGTGTGTGTGTCTATATGTGTGTGTGCAGGGATGATAAAGCAAATGTAGGCACTGTCAACACACTATAATCATAGTAAAGACAGTAGTGAGCTTCCCCCACTTCCAAATATAGCACTGTGCTTATCTTGCCACAAAACTGGATAATGTTCTGTTGATATAGAAGTCAACACAGGTCATTTTCTAATAATGAGTTCAAACTAAGGTTTGTCTATTGGGAATACCCAATAGAGGTTTTGGTTTAGCTACCTTCTAAACTGCTCTCACCTGGTCAAACAAAGCTAATTAGAAAGAGTGTCATGTCTTTAATGTGTGTCTGTGTGTGCTTCTGCTTGTGTCTTTTTCCTGTACGGTGCTTGTCTACCTTTGTACAACACCAGAAAGTATATGATGTATGTGGACAATCTAATAAAGCTCTTCAGGATGTGCCCAACATGCACCCACACCTGCCAGACTGAAACATTTTTTGTTGGGACCCTTGTATCTGTCACACAGGTAATTGCAACCTTACTACAACCAAAATAGTATCAACAGTTATATTTGGTATAGTCTGCATGGATTATGGTTCAGTAACATGAGATACATTTTGATGGTGTGGCTAAGTGTGGTAAAGAATATGATACAGCTAGGGGGGCCCGTGGGTATGCCCCCCTGGAGAAAAACTGGTCATAAAAACCCAAATTTGGTGGCCTCTGGCACATTCTAATGCCACCATTCCATCATATACACTGATCTTACTTATTGCATATTTTAATGAGTTTGCCTACCTGGTTGTAAACATGTAGTGAATTATCGTAAAGTAGAATTAGACTTCTTGTGCGATCTGCCCACACAGTCTATAAATAGCTGTTGATATTTGAAACACCATCTATTCCTGACTGATTGGAACTTTTGTAATTAAGAATAAGAATAAGAATTTTATTTATTGATACCTACACTGTAAGGTTTATTAATACATGCCACAATGATGTTTAATGTATTGTGTTACTAGAAACAAGGTTATTTTAAGAGGGAACATGTTTTTAATCCCATGTCTTATCAAGCCTATGTGTTGGTTTTAAATTCAATTATTTATACAATAAATCTATGCCAAAATAACTCTACAATAACAAAACACGTGAATCACTTGACTCTGATCATGTGAATCTACGAATCAACTCAACTTCATCAACATCATCTTCATCTTCATTTTCATCTTCACTATCATTCCGAGTGTGAGGCTGAGGCACAGTCTACATTTTCCTCATGTGACACAGGCCTTTTACTTTGACAGTATTGCCTGTTCTAGTGTTTGCATTGCAATTAGAGATGCTGTGAAAAGCACAGTGTAAATAAAGATAATTCAATCATTCATTCATTCATTCATTAAGCCCATAAACTTCTGTGTGGTGTATATGCTGTCGGTCCCCTGTCTGTGCAATCAATGCAGATTTTAATGTGTTTTGTCTGACTGAAGACGACTCTCCGCTCTCTGCTCGGCAGGACACAACGTCTCACACATTCATATAGAGCATGTGGGATTGATACAGACAAACAGACACATTTCTCTATCATCATGCTCACATTGTTTTGAAGCAGAGGCTAAAGGTCATAAATCTACACACACAGCGAATGGCAACTTGTTAATCAAAAATATTTTATTAGAATAAAAAATGAATATACTAAAGTAGCCAGCTGGACTTAAATGAGTAGTTGGCTGTTTGGCCGACAGCTGGCACTTCTGGAAATCTCTGTTCATTTGGACTTTAATATGCGTATGACATAAGCTGCACAGAAAATATAATATTCAAAACAAGTACCTAAATTAATCAAATAATAAAACATGGACTTTATTTTAACCCAACCTCCAAAAAATGAAGGAAGCCAGTCTACACAAGTAGAATAAATAAATAACAGCTGTATTGGAAAAATCTGAAACACGCTCTGCCATTTTGTACGTACTTTTGACGCGGTCCCTAACTTTGTCATCTTCTAACTTTTACTTTCTAATCCCTTTTTTCTCATTCTCTTCCCACTTTGTCATTCTTTCCTATTCCCTTTAAATCCCCCATGGTCTCGCCTCCTCCCTCTGTCCACTCATTTCCTTCCTCCTCTTCACATTCCATTCACATCACAGCTGAAGATGCTAGTAAAGCAAGTGTGATAGAAAAAAAAGGGCTCTCATCTTTAATAAACATTTTGTCGTTCACAAAGAGATGCCCATTCCTGCAGATACATAATTCATAGGCAGGGTTCTCTGTTCTCTCTCAGTGAGAATAAATATCATATTTTATTTTACACCTCCCTCTCCTCTCCCTCCTCTCTCCTGTCTCATTCCCTCTGATCCCCGCGTTCCTCCACCTTCTCTTGTCTTCTATGAAGGATTTCTTTACAAAGCCGAGCACTGACAGTATGCTGTGTTAGCATTTAGTTTTAACGCGTGCACAGCGCTGAGCCGTGCCCTGTTTTAAAGACGCAATAACGCTAATCCATTCACCAGAGGCACTTACACACACACACACACAAGCTATATTCCTGGAAGCACATACTGTACACTGTAATACAGAGACTGCATGGTGATAACAGTGTCTGCATGGCAGGTTCCACCAAGATGTCTTTTTGAAGGTTGATATCAGTTGGTAGGGGAGGAGGAGATGGGTTAATTCACTGAGAATCTCTACTGCAGGCAGAGAAAGTAAATAGAAGGCTTAGTATGTTCAACCTCATGTGGATACATTTTAAAATGCAGCATACAGTACGTTCTCTGTTCCTGTCTGCACTGAAACACCAAAGCCCACAGAAAAACATCTCAAAATTCTACAACAAAGAATTTTGTTGCTATTTGCTCAAGCACCAAAACTATTCCCCATCTGGTAAGGGGTCGAGTTGGATGGATATGATATTTAATGAACATGGCTGGTGGTTCCACTCTGGGCTAGGTGCATAAAACTCTTCATGACTAAAACTGTTTGCACACAAAGAAATATGTAGGCACATTCTTTTTGTCAGATTTATAAAGTCGTGCATGCACATGGTTCTGTTTTATAAATCTCAGTCATCATGGAACTAGGTGCAAATGCTCCAGCCTAGTATAAATCTGCTATCAAGCTGTTTAGTCTTGGATTCCAGTTTCTCACCTGATCATCTATATCTCCAGAGCATGTCCCTGTCTGGCCAGGGAGGCAGGCCTCTCCCTCTCCCTGTCTCTCTGTGCTGCCTGCATTGTGACCAGATACCATTATTTTACCAGAAAAACAATGACTTGGTGATCATTTTAATTTGATACAGTGAATATTCTGCTTGTATTAGTTTGCTTTAATGTTATCATGCTGTTTAGCTAGCTATATAGTAAGCATAAAAAGAACAGTGTACAATTCACATTAGTAACAGTTATGAAATGTTAGCTATTGTCTCATCTACTAAGCTAACGTTACCTGTTCAGGTATCTACTTACTTACTGTCTAAAAAGAAACTTGTATGTCTAGCTGCAGGTGCTGCTTTCTTCACTTTTTTAGATAATGTTACTTCCTCCATTTGTTCCTCCACTGCCTGACCAGAAAAACCCGTCAGATTACATCACAGCACAGAACAACGTGAGGTGGATTACAACATTAGGAGATCTGATTCTGAGCTTCTTTAGTTAAAATTAATAGCAGCAACAACACACTTAATGAGACAACCAAGCTCTGTGTGCTAGCTAACCATGGGTGCAACCAAGTGTACCATTGGGGTACAACACACTTGTTTTCCTTAACAAATTGAAATACATTGAAAATAAATAGGAAGTAACAAGAGACAGTCTCAATATTGTGGGGGGGGAGACACAACCCCCCCAAAGAATGCCAATGAAACAGACGGGAAGGAAGACGTGCTGTTTCACCCCCTGTGTTGCATCAGCAAGGTTCTCTAACAGCCAGAACAGCTGTCACTGTGTGACCATTATGCATGGCTGTGGCTATTTACAGCATCCATATCATTAATTCATCACATAGACCTGTAAACCATCATCATCTGCTTCAAGCTCATATTGAAACTGACTTTATAGAGTGTCACAATTGAGGATAAAATGAAAAGAATATTACTAGTGAAATAGAACGACGCCTCCTATGTAAATTCAAACTATTATGATATTGATCACACAAAAGTAATTAATCAATATTAAGTTTATAAATGCACCTTTGATTGGCATTAGTACAGTGGGTTATCAACCTAAACAAACGATTGTACATCTGGCCCCTGGTCTCAGCAAGTTACACCTCTGTTCATCCCCTCTGGCTCTCTGGGATTGTTCACTTTGTGTTTCAGTATGGTCGCTAACACAGTCCAGCTGTTGTCACTGGCTTACTGTTCTGTCACTGTTGGCTGCTTAAGTGTAAGTCTACCTGCTAACTGAGGCTAACAGTAATTTCTGGACCGTGAATTCATTATTTTATGTAACTATGAAGCCTGAGGAACTTAAAGGAAGTAAAAGCTCCCTTTTGCAGATTTCTGTTTGCATCTCCACTGCATCGACAGAAGTTTAGAGTATAATTAAGATGAGACTGAAGGAAAGATGGCAAAAGCAATGGGAGGAAGAGAGGAGGAGACAGTGGTTTTACAGTATTTAAAGAAAAGTTGGAGAAATGAGATGTACAGGAAGAAACAGGAGAGAGGCGACAATATTAAGGTTCTGGACTAAATAATACACTCTACAAAATAGGGAAACATGATACGGGAAGGTGCAACTTTTGTGGACAAGAAACACTAGATCATGTAATGATTTATTGTCAGAAATGTGAAGCTGAAAGGAGATGCCTGATTCAAGCCTCAGAGGTTAAAGCCAACTTTGATAAAAGAGATAGTTTGCACAAAAATTCAGGAAATTAATTAATTATCTATTTTTGTTCAATTACCTTAAGAAAATGATTTTGAGATTAAAAAAAAAAAAAAAAGAGAGAGATGCATAGAGAAACACACTAAAACCCAACATATCTACATCATATGACCTTTGATGAAGAAATGCTTCTACCAAATGAAAGAACTCACTTCAGAGAATTGTCTACTGACTGATTTTTCAAATTGTGTGTATTCGTTTATTTGCTGTTGGTCTCCAAATTGTATCCAAAAATGATTGTATGCATACTCAACAAGGCTCATAGCAAGTCAAATTAAAATGCTCACCATGACAAATTTAAAAGAAGTTGCAAGTGAAGTGTATATTGACTGAATTTAGGATAAATAAATATTGTCAGCAAAATCTGTATTCTTCATTCCATCTCTCTTTTATTTCAATGACTGACAGGGCTAATAACAGCTAATGTTATGGGAATATCACGTATTCAGACAAACATCCTCTGATAATTAACTGTGCATTGGTAGGCTATAAACTAACTCTTAACTATAAAATAACAAAGACATACATTTCATCAGAAACTTTCAGAAAAACTTTAAACAAACTTGATCATCAGAAAATAACTCTGTCATTATGAATGACATAATTATGAATGAAGCAATCTCTGCCATGATAAAATCCACACCTGGCCTGTAATCCCATTTTTTCTGGTGCCCTGCTGTCCACCTGGTCACCATATCAAAAACTGTAGATTACATTACATAATGTTAGCTAACAGGGTCAGAGTTCATTTGTATAGGGTATTAACTCAGTTTAGCTAACTTACTAACATTAGTCTGTAACTAACCTTAATCACATATGCATTAGAAGCCCCAGCCCATTATAAATCTAGCATAACATTAACATAACTTGCATGAAAATAAAATAAATAATAAATAAAATAAATTATTGAATTAACATACAAATCAAACAAAATGTGCCTTGAAAACATATGAAACATTGGCTAAATAACAACACACTAAAATAGCGGTTTTTGTCCATCTACAATGTGACGGACATCTGTTGAGGATTTAATCTAAACATAACATTAGCAGCATTTAGCAGTTCATGTAAAGGGAAAATCTCACTGAACTTTGTTAAGCAGCAGACCTACACATATGCTTAAGTTGCCAATATAACCTTTAAGAACTCCTCAGAAAAACACTTCAAAATAAGTTGCAGGGTCAGAAATTTCACTTTATCTCTGTGAAAACACTTGAGGTCTTAAGTCCCATCTCAGAGCGCATTTTATCCCCTCACGGCCCGGCATCCTTGCAAACTTGATATGATGATGGTAAACACGTCACGCTATGTACGACTGAAGTCCGCAATGGCTCAGTCCGCAAGGATAGACATTTGGATTCAGCCATCGCCTCCTCCTGGCTGCATCATGCTGCATCCCTGATCTCTCTCCAACAACTCTGTGTCTTTGTAGTTGGGGATGGGGATAATCGTACACTTCTAAACAGTCTCTCACATCCTACCTATTTTGATACCACTGCACACCTGGCCTATCACTGCATAAAATGTTTGTAAAGTTACAAAAAAATGTTACAAAAATTGTTGGACTCTTGAGTAAAATCCTCCTACACTACACAGGAATCATACCTCCAGTCAGACATGTGAAAGAAAAACAGTAATCATCAAAACATATTGATCAGTTGTGGTCAAAGAGGAACTTTCACAAACAGATTGCACTGACTGGACACAATATCAGTCTAATCCTGGCTGTGTGCCTATGATTGTTCCTCTCTCATTGAATATAATTGCCTGAGATCAAGGGAAAACAGAACAATAAGCATTTCTTTGTTCCTCTTGCAATGCAGACTGATCCATAATAATGGCTGTGACCTCTCCCGGTCACACAGGCGTGTTCTATGCCAACCCCATCCACCTGTACCTCTGTTAATGCTCCTCGCCTTCAGCCAACCAATCAGGCACCGCGACTCTGCTTTGAGGGGTTAATGAATCACGATAACCGTGGTGACTCTTGGATGCCTCCAGGGTTACTGTAGCGACTGTACCCCAAGCATGCGTCATCTCTAAGCACCAGTGATGTCAGTCATCAGAGATGCTATTTGCCCAAAGAGCAGTGGCTGCCTTCCTCTTAAACTGAGCCTTCATAATGTGTATGTGTGTGTGCTCTCACACCTCACAGCGCTCTAATTTTGCTGTTGCTTTTACCCAAGCAAGCAGAAAGGGTTGTTGCTTTGTGTGTGTGTGTGTGTGTGTGTGTGTGTGTACATGCATGTGGAAGTGGGTGTTGCAACCTGGCTTCCTTGTTTGGCTGTGTTTTGATCTGAATCTTTGTTTTGTTTATTTGATGGTGTTAAATGATTGGTCATACCCACACTGCTTTTGAATGGTAATCAAGAAGACTTTGTTTGAACGTGTGTGTGTGTGTGTATGTGTGTGTGTGTACACTGACATTCTGTGAGCCTCTCTAGGTACCAGCATCTAGAGTGTTACCTGTGGTGCAACAGTGCCCCCTGCAGGAGAATATAACCTCTTTATTGTAATTTAAAGCAATGGAAAAGACTGTGGATGCTAGAATCGCTGAATTTTGAGCAAAGCTGTGTTATTGAAGAGATGGGTAACATTGTAGATTACATTACATTACATCATTGTCATCTTGTTGAAGTATGAATGTTAAAATATGATACATCCAGGGCCAGCTTAGAAGCTTGAAAAGGGCTTCTCTGTGCATCTCTAAGCATTAGCTGAATCAGGTGCTTCTAAGAACAAGGCCATCATACTTGAGAGGAAAAAGACTGGGACAAACTGAAAGATCTGAAGCATTTAATAGTGCAAACAGACCAATGTTTCAACACTACCGTGTCTTCATCAGAGTCAGAAAGGACAAAGACATACAGCAAATAAATATATAGCCAACCTAGAACAGGTGTATTGTCAGTTGTCCCTAAATAAATAATATCAATCGATCAGTTTGCTCCAGTGTGGTTTTCCTCTTAACCACTTTATTTGCCTTAACCACAAAATAGCTAACCTTAAAGGCCAATGAAATGAAAAATACCCACTTTTATTCCTTTGTCTCTGTGTTAATTGTTAATCTATCTCTTGTTATATGCCAAATATGTCAAACAAATCAGTATCAGAGTATTCTTACATCAAAATCCCTGTCTGTTCTCTTCCTGTAAAACAGTTTCAAATGTTTGATGATTCATCCTGCTCTCAGGGGCGTTTACAAAAGTTCATCCAATCAAATGTGACTTTGGGCAAGTAGCTAGCCACACTGGTCATATAAAACCACACTTCTCTGTTTATGGGTCATAGTAGCTAACAGAGCAATATGGAGAGATAGGAAGAGATGTGTGTTTGGATATCACTGGTCAAAGACTTGTTTTCATTTCCAAAACAATGTGGCTGAGGTCCAATTCATTCATCTCTCCATTTTCCTTCTCCTCATCTAACAACAGGTGAGGGAGGTGTGTGTGGAGCCAACAGTGCTCTGTAGCTCTGTATGGCACTAAACTCTAAGCCCCACCCATTTTTTGGCAGTCCAATCAAATGTGAAGGATATTTAAATCTCTCTTGTAACTTTACAAAGCTAAAATATTCTGTTTCACTGGAAAATACATCACAGTACAGAAGCTCAAGACACTCTAACTTTCATTTCATGGGGCTTTTAACCATACAGTATCTGTCATGTGCTACAATATGTTGAATGTTAGAATTTTAAAAAATTTACTCTTGGGGGTTTCCTGGTTTCTTAGGGTTTAAGAACATCAACCACAATGTCCCGTGTCCGAGTCCAGCTGGGGAACTTTGTTGCATCTCTCTCTTCCTCATTTTCTGTGATATCTCTACTGGCATTGTCTAATCAAAGCACAATGATGTCAAAAATGATAATAATTTTAAAAATGGTTAAAAATCAGTAACAAGGAGCTCCACATGCAGTCTGTCAGTTTTAGCTTGTGCCAGTGAAGATGAGAGTGTATTTAGAGAGCCAGTCACTGCAGTTTGAAGCTATGCAATCTCCACTCTGACTGATGATGATGGAAGTTAAGTGAGAGAGAGATATTATAGATATTATTGCAGTGTCTCTCACCCTCAGGGTCTGTGCAGCCTCAGCGCTGCTTACACCACGGCACAGGTTACAACAATCACTGGCAGTGCTCCCTGTCTCTCTCTTTGTTCTCTTGTTTAATGAGTGGAGCGTTCTTTTACTTACCTCGTCATGAGTAAATCAATAGTCAGCTAAAAGACAGTCCCATTTAGCAAGGTGACTGCTAAAGGTAGCAAACTATTGATCCACCGAAATGAGCCTCGCCAAACTTTAAACAAAAAGGAGGGGGAGCAGTGTGCCTCGCTATCTTCCTCTACACAGTTTAAACAGCAAATAATAGAGATATCAAGTCAGAATGAGAATTGATTGGTAGACGAGTGTAAAATGGGGTGATTCACTGAAAAATCTGTTTCTATACAAACTCAGGGCTCTCACATCACTATGTTGAAGCAGCAGTTTATTGAGGTGTGAGCAGCCAATTTATACAGGTTTTTGCTTCATTAACTTCTTAGGAACAGTCTGATATGACAGGAAGTACGCTTATTTGTCATCTTACCCAGAATGAGAAGATTGATATCAGTTTCATCTCTGTGCGTACCTTACCCAGACTGGGCCAGGACAAGAGAAAGCGGAGGAAAACTGCAATTCAACAACTGTAAATCTGTCCTTTTTACACATTATTTGTGCATTGTGTGTGCAAACCTGGCAACCCAACTACAACTGCAGTTCCAGCAATTGTTCATCAAGAAATAGTTCTGATGCTAACTCCCCCTAAAAAACAATGTACTGTTCATACATTTCTATGTCTTAAAATGTGAAATAAACTAAAAAATAAATAGATAGCTAGCAGATAAAGAAGACAGCTATCACTGTACTGCACACATAGAGATGAAATTGGTATCTGTCCATCATGTCATTTGACTCATGTACTCATATGCTGAGCAAACATCAATTTTCCCAAAAGATAAATAATAATAATTAACACATAACATAAAGAAAATAAGAATAATAAGAGTTAACATGAAAATATCTCCTGTTTCTTTTAAAAGCAATGGATATCTAAATTATATTTGGATTTTGAATTCTGATAAAGCAGAGAAAATATAATTGGGATAGCACTGTGTACATTACAGCCTTCAGTGAAAGTCCAGTGACATGGTTTTTAGACACCATGTCATTGCAGCCTGCCCTCCAGGATAATAATGGTTTTGTTCCACATCATAATTAACTGTAAACCACTAACAACACCAACACTATTGATTCTCAAAGACAATGACAGAACAGAATAATTGATCAAATTTATTCAGCAGGAGTCCATAAAACACTGCTCATGTTGTTGGTATTGATTCTACAAGTCTCTGGAACTCTCCTGGAGGGATGAACACCATTCTTCAAAAAGGTGAGCGCTGTCTGACACGTCAGTCCAAAATCAACCTCTCAACTCAGTTCAACTGGATTGAGATCTGGTGATTGCGAAGGCCATAACATATGGTTCATCATGTTCATACTCAAACCATTCAGTGACCCCGTGTGTCCTGTGAATTGGGGCATTGTCATCCTGGAAGAGACCACTCCCATTAGGATAGAAATGTTTCATCATAGGATAAAGGTGATGACTCAGAACAACTTTGTATTGATTTGCAGTGACCCTTCCCTCTAAGGGGACAAGTGGACTCAAACCATGCCAGCAAAATGCCCCCCAAAGCCAAACAGAGCCACCAGGTCCCCTCACTGTAGGGGTCAAGCATTCTGGTCTATATATATATATATGTATATATATATATGTGTGTGTGTGTGTGTGTGTGTGTGTGTGTGTGTGTGTGTGTGTGTGTCCACTTAAAATCAATTCAACTACCATGACAGTTTTATCCAATCAACTACAAAAACTTAGAGTATCTGAAATCCTCCTCCTCCTGCCTTGATATTCTGCCAACAGGCTTTTTCAAAAATGTTTCAAATTGCATGGCCTCAGATCTTCTTCTTCATCTCTTCTCTCAGGTTTATTCCCACAGGCCTGGAAAACTCCTGTCATCAAGCCACTCTTAAAAAAGAACAACCAAGACACTTCACTAATGAACAATTATAGGCCCATATCAAACCTCCTGTTTTTAAGTAAAATCACTGAAAAAGCTGTTTTTCAACAGCCGAACAACTTCTTGGCAGTAAACAACTGTTTTGATGTCTTCCAGTCAGGATTTCGACCACACCACAGCACTGAGACTGCTCTTGTTAAGGTCAGCAACATCCACTTAAACACAAACAGTGGCAGAATTTCAGCTGTAGTATTACTGGATATCAGTGCTCCATTCGACACAGTCAGCCACAACATATTACTAGACAGACTAGAAAACTGGGTGGGACTTTCTGGCACAGTACTTAATTGGTTTGAATCCTACTTAAAGCACAGGGACTACTTTGTGTCTATAGGTTATTACATATCTGAGCAGACAAAAATTACATGCAGAGTTCCCCAAGGCTACATTCTGGTGCTTCTTCTTTTTAACATCTACATGTGTCCACTGGCTCAAATTATGCAAAACAACAAAAATTGTTACCATAATTATGCAGACAACACACAAATTTACATAACCATATCACCATAGGACTATGGTCCAATACAAACACTGGTCCAATCAACGATTGGATGTGCCAGAATTTTCTTCAATTAAACAAAGACAAAACTGAAGTCATTGTCTTTGGAACCAAGGAACAATGATTAAAAGTCAGCACTCAGCTTCAATTGATAATATTAAAACTACAAACCAAGCCAGAAATCTTGGTGTAGTCATGGACTTGAATTTCAACAGCCACATTAAGACAAATACAAATTCAGCCTACTATCACTATAAGAATATATCAAGAATTAAAGGACTTATGTCTCAGCAGGATTTGGAAAAACTTGTCCATGCATTTATCTTCAGTAGACTCGACTACTGTAATGCTGTCTTTACAGGTCTGCCTAAAGAGTTGATCAAACAGCTGCAGTTGATTCAGAACGCTGCTGCTCGAGTCCTCACTAAGACCAAGAAAGTGGTTCATACCACTCCAGTTCTCAGATCTTTATACTGGCTTCCTGTCTGTCAGAGAATTGATTTCAAAAATACTACTGTTAGTTTATAAAGCACTGAATGGCCAAAATACATTTCTGATCTTGTGCTACGTTATGAACCATCCAGACCTCTCAGGTCGTCTGGATCAGGTCTGCTTTCTGTCCCCAGAGTCGAAACTACACATGGAGAGGCAGCGCTTAGTTTTTATGCCCCACATACTTTTGTTTTTGTTTTCTATTCCCTTAGCTTTTTAATGACTGTTTTTTTTTTTGTTGTATTTGAGTGTTATTTGGAGTGTGTTTCTTTTGCACTTTGTCTCAATGATTTTAATGTTTTATGTAAAACACTTTCAATTGCCTTGTTGCTAAAATGTGCTGTATAAACAAACTTGCCTTGCCTATTCTAACCTCACTCTTCTCAAGGACCACAGTATCTCCTTGTGCCCCTCCCCAAAATACAATCATCCCTCCTTATCAGCACTGCCACACACTCTCCATTATTTCCCTCTCTATCCTCTCCAGCTCAGCTCTTCTCTGAAGCTGGTCTCTCACTCAAATCTCTCTTCGACAATACACCGGCCTCTATTTTCATGAATCAGTGGTGCAGATTTTGGTGACTGACTTTTGGTCATCCTG
Source organism: Thunnus albacares (assembly GCF_914725855.1). NCBI lineage: Eukaryota > Metazoa > Chordata > Actinopteri > Scombriformes > Scombridae > Thunnus > Thunnus albacares. The sequence continues at coordinate 2,589,801 of NC_058115.1, forward strand.
GAGTCACTGCAGTTGGAGACAGTGTGGGGTTAGGAAAAAATATATAATCCCTGACCAACCAAATCTCCAAAAGAATCCTCAAAGTCCGCAAAGGGAAAACTGACTCCTTGTGTTGGAGCTGCACCTTCAATAAAATTCTTTGTGTGTGGGAATGTATGGGATCAAAAAAAGCCGAAAAGATTCTTCTGAAATGATGTTCATCACTGACACTGTGAGAGGACATAAGTTCAAACCTCCAGACTAACAAATGTTTCAGAAAGAATTCAGGCTGAAATACAGTTTTTTTTTCTTCTTCTAAATAGTGAAATAGTGTTCTTAAACCTGCTTTTGAGAACATGTGAGTTGGGACTGAAACACAGTCAAGTTATCGGTAAGTTCATTGACAGAAAATTATTTGGGAACTATTATTATCAATTAATCATTCGAGTTATTTTCCAAGCAAAAATGCACAAAGTTTGCAGATTCTAACTTCTCCAGTTTGAGGAGTTGATAGTCTGGTCTTTATATATGCTGTAATTATATCAGTTATGAGGGCAGGAACAGAAGAACATATAGAGCAGAATGAGATGTAAAGAGAAATAATTGGAAAGCAGCAAATTATTCTTCAATCAGTGTATTCTCTATTTCTCTGTAAGGATCCTTGTCTGCTTACTTCTGCCTTACAGGCAGGAGTTGTAAATTATGAGTAATGAAAGTGACAGAGAAATACATTCATTCTAAAATAAACATCGATAATAGCAGTACTTATCAAACTCAAATCACGGCCATTAGTCCTGTCAGATGGGTGCAGCCAAAACCACCTTCACCCATCACTGCCCTGCAATCAATTTCATTATCTGACTGTTGTTGTCTCGCACCTCTCGCTCTCTTCTCCCTGATGCTTGGAATCTTGTCTGCTGGCTCATCTTTCATGATCAGACACTCTGAAAGTGGAAAGAGGCTCCTGATTTCAAAGCCAGTACAGCTGCTCGTCACTCATTCCATCCATCCGTCTAGTTCAGAACAGAATAGCACAAAACATCAGGGGAGGCAGACATTAGAGCCATATATAGCCTACGGAACTATTGTTTATATAGAAAGCACACAAGTACAAGTGCAGTACATAAGGGGAAAGATTAAATAAGAGGAGAGATATGTGAGTCAGTGTTTTCAGGTGAAACACTTTCTGTTCCAAAAGGCTTCTTTCATCAGTCTTGCTGAAAATCTGAACATTCTAAGCCAAATGCCCCTCAAAATATTCTACTTCACATCATGAGAGACAGATTACCTGCTGGTGAAGTTTAAGATATAATGAAGGTTTGATTGTGTGGCTGAACTGTATGTGTAAGTCACACTAGCAGCAGTTGTTAATTTCTGTAATTTGAAGTTATGTAAAGAGAGTTCATGGTTCAACTCATAGACTGTACATAAAGATGAACGTAGTGAAGTGTGAGGTCACCCGTTGGTTTCATTGGAGCTGGTTTGAAGACCAGAGTTGCTGCTTATGGTCAACGCCATCTTTTCCGTTTGGAGCCAGGACCTTCCAAACAAGGAGTGCAGGGTGTCGCCTTTCATGCTCTGGAAACACAGCCTGCTACCTTGGACCCAATCTAACACTAGCTTACTGGGAACACCAAGTGCTGCACACTTGGACTAACGTTAGCTACTTTAACTAAATTGTCTTAATTTAGCTAAATCCTCATTAAGTGTAGGCACTTGTGAAGATCCCCCTGGAGTCTAGATGCTGGTGATGGTTAAAGTCAGCAGGTTGATGGAAACTTTCAGTTGAGTCTTCCTGAACATCCTGGAGGTCCAGGTGGTGATGGAGAGGAGGTGGGTTGTGCAATAGTAGGTCTCAAAGATAGAATGGTAGACTTAAATTGATATTTAAAGAACATCATCCAGGGACTAATTGGCTCAAAAGATCATTGGTCAGGTACGGCGACATCACAATTGTGAATGAAAGGATTTTGACAGCATGGGAAAGTGGAAGTGACAGAGAGAAATAGAACAAGAGGAAACATTTTCCCATGGAGGAATAAAGGCAGAATGTGAGGGAAGAGATCTTAGTTCTTATATGTCACATGTGGTTTGGGGCATTTGCTTAAGCGACTGATCTGTCAGTTTTCTTGTAGAGGACAGCCTTGGTCCATTGCATGCTTCTCATGCCCTTTGAAATTTGGCTTGTTGGTCTGTGGGACCCCTGACCCACTCACTTCCTCTTCTGCCTCCTTTGAAAAACAAAGAACATAAAAGGAAGTAGAACGAAGAACACATGCTGTACAGTGTTGACAGTGCACACACTCCCCTAGGGGAGATGGCACGTGGGTCACCGCATGGGCCATGCTGAGCGCTTAAGAATGTGGCACCTCATGTACAAGAAGGGAACATGGTACAGCGATTAAGTTTCCTCCAAAACATGTTAGGCAAAATCATTAAGCAGTGTATAACATAATTTTTAGGAGACTGCCGACAGACACACAGAATATAAACTGTATATACTGTATAAACTCACAGAATCTTACAGATAGAAAGTGCAGAGGAACAACAGGAGGATGAATGAGGAGGAGTAAGAGGGCATATGTAGGTTTCATAAAACTAAGAGAGGGCAGAGTGATGGAGCAAATTGATCAGGTTATATCTGGCCATAAAGTCATCCAAATCAAATAACAGGCCCACAGTACTGTTTTTTCTATCACTTTCTGGGACCAGCGCCCAAAGATGGCCTCATTTCATTACAGTAAATATCTCTACTGTTCTCACTCTCACTTTATTGCCTCACATAACACACATACACACACACACACACACACACACACACTGTGCTATTGTTGTTCTTTCTCAGTAGTCTCTATCCATCAAACATACAGTCATTATGTCTAAACTCTGTCATTACAGAGCTAAAATACAGCACTATACCTCCACATGACAGAAATGATATTTTTTGTATAGACTTCAACATGCCTGCTCTGATGAGTACTGCTAGTTGTATCTTCAAAATAATCATCATGGCTCAGTTAAAATGAAGCCTGAGGTTCAGAAATAAAAACAAAAACATTCACAGATACAGGAAACCTAAAATTGTGAATTTGTAACTAAATACGTTTTCACTGTGTTGGTGATTTTTATTTGCTGGTTCAGACTCTGGGTTTTAAGCCCGTCTGGCTCTGTTTTCTTACAGGTCCAACTATGGAACACACCTGGGTGTCTCCTTTGATGTTTGATTGACAGTCATTAGTATAATTATTGACTTCACAACATTTGTTGAGTTCTGAACAGTGAAGGAGTATTAAGTGTTAAACTTTTACATTTGGCAGATTTTTCACCATAAAACCCTCCAGAGAGCTTATTCTAAGAGAGAAACATAAATTTCAGCCAGAACTAGATAGAAAACAAACTGAGCAGATGCATTTTTCCACATGAACAGTGAATTGGCAAAAATATATATATTTGTTACCTAGTTATTTTTAATATTAAAGCGACTCCATGCATTTCGCCAACCTCATTGTATGAACTAAAATAATTTTGATTGACCCCAAATCATTTTTCACATACACACATTACTTTCCCACGCTGTTGTAAAAGCAAGGCAGGCAGAGTTTGACAAAACACAGCAGAGTACAATAATGAAAGGATGGGATTTTGATCAGGTTTATTTCAGCCTATACAGATCCTTTGAAACATACTGGACGGCCTGATACACATAGACATCTTTATTACCTACAGTTGTTTTACTGTTACAGCTTTGAGCAAGTGTATGATTTGAAACAGCAGGGGGTGTCAGATTGTGTATCATTTCTTCCATCTTATATTTGATATATTTTAAAAATAATAATTGTTGTTTGATGTTTTGTGTAACTTCATGTGCTTATCTTATATCACAAGATTTCTGTACCTCCAGGAATATAGACAGATTCAGATACAGTGTGAAGCTTCACGCAGGAGGACATTTATCAATACAATCATTCTTTTTCATCATCACTCTGATTTCACTGGCATTTGTTTGTCCTCCAATGATCATGTTAGCTGATGGATTGACTGGTGTTGAGGACCTGTCTATGGCTCACCAGGGGGATCCCTGATCGACTGCTAACTAGAGAGCTCTATCCCTATAAGTCTATCTCATCAAAGGGGCCAAGTCATCAAATAAAAGCTGTGTCTCAATTCAGGGGCCGCATCCTTCAAAGGCTGTATTTGAAGACCAAGTGCTTCACAGTGGGACAACCAAGGCTGTCCCATATCAAAGACTCCTTCAAATGTGGCTGCGAAATGTGGCCTTCTTTTCCTGAATTTGGAGGATCCAACTGATGGATCCTTTGCAGCCCAACCAATCCCAGGATAAGTTTCACACCAACTGGCAGCAATATGGCGGAGATTTAGAGCCAGCCTAAGCTGTTCACTGTAGGACTGTTAATATGTCACTTTATTAAGTTTTAATATTTTACAAGTGAGGAGGTAACCATTGATGTTGTCAGTTTATCCAAATGATGCCTGTTTAGAAATTTGCTTTGACATTTTTGGAGATTTAGCAACTGGCCAGGGTGAGCCTGCCCAACCTATCCCAAGATTTATTGCATGCTGGTGATATTTGGATTTTTTTCCATGAAGGTAATGGCAAAATAGTAATAGTTGTAGCCGCCGCACTTACTGAAGCTCATCTGCCTGCATCCAACCTAAGTTACAGCCTTTGAAAGTAAAGCCTTTAAAGCCTTCACTTTCAAACTTCAGAGGTTCAAAGGTTGACTCATATCTTACTAATACTGTGGTGATTTTATAGATAATTGTTTATACTTCATCAATGGACGAAGGTGAACAAGTTTAGACAAATTGTGAACCCTAATTGGTTTTCAGAGAGTTGAATATCACTTTCAAGGTCCAGTACAAACGTTGAGATTGATTACAGAGCTAAACTTAAGTTGGTTATTTTGCTACTGAAGCTGCTTTTGTTCGGTGGTGTGAAGAAAGCAAAATTTACTCTAACAAGCAAGGAGAATATTACTCAGCTTATTAAACTGAGAGGGAAAAATGATCACCTCTTCACTGGGGCCAAAATTTCAGCTAGCATAGCTTGGGAGACAACAATAGCCCATTTGTAATATCTCCATTTGACTATCTTGTACTTGATGTTAGAGCCCTCATCCAGTACAAAGCCCATAATAATAAGAAATCAGTAAATGGGGCAATACCCTTTTCTTTGTTGTGTTTTTTGTAGTGCTGTCACAGGGATGCAAGCAGTGACTGTCATCTTTTTTCCTTTTTTACCCCAAAACAGAGCATCCAAGTAAATTAATTCTGGAGGATTTTGTGTCTGTCCTGCTGTGTCACTTTTTCCAATCTTCCTAAGTTTGCATCTCTGTGTTAACATGATTGATAAGTGTTTCCTGTTTCTCTTATTTTCTATCAGTGATTAGGACAATTCTGGAGAAAATGAGCCTGCTGGATAGAATGACTCCCCTGCAAGCAAAAACAAAAACAAAAAAAGCAATGGAACAATTGAAAAAATACAATGTACATGTGATCTTAAATGGAAATTATATTTGTTTTAATCATGTAAGTTGATAAACACACTTTTGCTGAATTTTGTTTTGCTGCTGCTGGCATTCCAGCACACTCTTGTCATAATTGCCTCCATCCTCAAGGACACACCAGGGCCAAATACAGCGGTGGATGACGATGAAGAGGAGGAGGAGGAGAAGGAAAGCCAGCCAGAGCCACTTAAGAGAAAGAGAGATATAGAGGATGAGCTTCTTCAGCTCATGAAGGAAGACATGGGGTTGCAGAGAGAGGCAGAGGAGAGGAGAACACAGGAGAGCAGAGAGGGAATGGACAGGCTCTTCTCTCTACTAGAGAGATTAGTTGAAAAATTAAAAAAAAAATATTGAATGAATATTAAAATTGAATGGAATACTGAATGAATAAATTAAAATAACTTGTTAAATACATTGTAGGGAGTCCCTGGTGGTGCTGCTGCACCTGGATGGGCTGCAGTAAATATCCTGGTGTCTTCTGTCAGTGGGACATCATCTGGGGTGATCTCCAGAGTGTGTTTGGGGATGCATCGCTCCACTGTTCACCACATCCTCCATCAGCTGGGTTTGCAGGGCTGAGTAAATGTTTTCAGAAATAGGCAAGAATAAAAGACAGTGCATACAAAATATTACTTCACAACCTTATTGTGACAAATGAAATCTCACCACAAAAATATTTCAACAGGAAAAACTGTTCTACAAAACATTTTAAATAAATAGGAATCGTGGCTTTACAATTCTTTTACTTGCCTTTTAAAAATAGTCATGCTCAGGGGGTACGTACTCCTGGGCAGACACCTCTGCAGACAGCATGTCACACCACAGAGCACCACTTACTGTCTCCAAACCATTCTCCCTTTCATCCTCATCCTCCTCCACTTCCACATCCTCCTCAGACTCATCCTCCAGGTCCACAATGTCACCAGCCCTAAGGCAGATGTTGTGGAGGATGGCACATGCTGTTATGATCTGAAATCATACAATGGTAAAAAAAAATAAATAAATAAGAAAGAAAGAAAGAAGTAAATTATACCTCCTGAAAAAAATAATTCATGCTGTTTGATTTACTCTTCGTCAGCATTCTAAAAATCCTGTTGAGTGATTACTTATGTGAGGTACAAAAGTGTGGTGCACCTCCAGCACTTGCAGGAATATGGCCCGGAACCTGGTCTTCATCATCCCAAAAGTTGGAATGATCACTGGAATGATGGGATCCCACACCTTGTACTGGCCTCTTGTAGGGAGTGATGAGGGAGAGTGGGTGTCTGCGAGGATAAAGTGCCCTGGAGGAGGGTAGAGTGAACTCCTGTACAGTTGGCTGTGGCGCAGCACTCCTGAATCATGGACTTACCCAGGCCAGCCCACGTAGGTGTCAATGAAGTGACATTAGCCACATAATTACTATTGTTAACTAGCTAATGTTAACATTACTGTTGGCAATGTTAAGTTACTAGCGTTAAGTTAGCAAACTTGTGTCCCAGTTGTCAAAGTTGCAAGGCAACAAGAACAGCTGATGACACAAATAGGAAATCCTCCATAGACCAGACGGTCTCATTTAAAGGGGACCTACTATGCTCATTTCCAGCTCTATGTTTTTATTCTCGGACTTTACTAGAGTAGCTTTGCATGATTCAGAGTTAAAAAAAAAAAAAATTAAACTTAATTTATTCTATACTGGCCTTTTCTGCAGCCCTTAAGTTCAGCTTCTGTCTCTAACAGGCATTCTTAGCTCCTGTCTCTTTAAGGCCTCCCTGCCTATGAGCCCACTCTGTTCTGATTGGCCAACAGCTGATGACCATCATAAAGAAATCTATCACAAGCTGATGTCAGCTCAGGCTGAAAGTAGGAAAAACTGTTGGAAACCAAGCGTTCAGAGCAGTCTCAGGCTGGTGCTTTTTGCTCATAAGGATTACATCTACATACGTTTACCTCATTATTTGACACTTTAGAATGTTATTTACTTCTATTACATTAGCAGGAAGGCTCAGCTTTTTAATTTATTGTAACATAGTGAATTTACACAATTTCATGAATGTAATACTTCCATCATTAACACATAAATTACACATAAAACACATGAAGCTATTAACTATGATGATACAGCTTAAGTATTTATGGCTCACATTTCAGACATGTTAACCTTCCCGGTAAAACATACTGTATATATATTGTCACAGTTTCTTCATTGACAGGATAAAGCCATTACATTCATCATAGATAACTTTTATGACATGACAAGTGACATATAGTAGAAAGAGAATAGCAAAGTATTTTGCCATGTGGATAGTTTGTCACTGATATGTTATTACATCTGTGTATACCTGTTCTTTTGTGAAGGTTCACATCTGTGAAGACTGAGTCACTCTTTGCATTTAACTGAATGGCAATCAGGAGGATCAGGAGAAATCAAACATAAGCACATGCACTCTGACACACACACACACAGTCACAACCAAGTCTACAGCAAGAGAATAAATAAACTGCCTTTTCAGATAGTGCTCCTACTTTGACCTCATAACTTGAGAGTGGGTGTCTTTATAAGTTGGTAGTATTCTGCAGGTGGTGAAAATGAGGAGCAGACAGAGAGAGCAGTGCTGAGAGGATACAGATTAAAAAGAAAGAGAGTGAGGATGCACCCACGTACTCTAAAGTATATTCATTGCAGGTGGGCAGTGCAGGCTCCAATGTTTGGTGTTAAAGCCATGTTCATTTACCAAAACCATAATTATTCACTCACATTTTAATTCAATTTTAATTGTTACTGGCTGCTTGCCAAGCCATTGCACTGTATCAGTTAAGGGAGATCAGGCATCCTTGGAAACTGATGAAGAGTGATATAAAAAGTTGCAAAGTACCTTCATTAATGCAGAGACTTCTCATGTTTTAAGTAGGACAGTTTCTCTGGTTATAGACAGTCTAAGTGGTTTGTCATTTTCTTCCAACAACCAGGGCAGGCTTGGATCATTTTAGCCCTGTTGCTAACAGCACCTCCTTCTTATCAAACTGTTATTTACCTTTGAGAGCCACCTATATGTGCCACTGGCTGGTGATTTTCTATATTTTTCTTATTGTCAACCAATCTCATGTACAGAGCCAAACCAACAATGAATTGATCTACATACAAGCATTATGTGTGTATCCAAAGCTTGATATATTGTATTCCTCTGTGCCATAGAAACAATTAAAAACACATCAATGAGCCACACTGCTGCACTGGGTGACATGTTCCTTCATTCCTGAAAACAGCGAGTACCGTAGTTTCTTTAGAAACAGGTCCAAAGAGTGAAAACAATGGTTACCCTGGAGTGCGGTTCCTACTACGGCAGATGCCACTGTGTATGCTAGTTAGCTTGTTGTGCTACCTAACACAGAAGAAAGAAAAATATAGAAAATCACCAGCTAACTCCTTTAAATAATAAATGTCAACACTGTACTTATATATGACAGAACATGAGGCCAAAACGAGTGTATAAAAGGCCTGATCCAACCATCCACCACCCTGAACTCCTTCACCTGGAAAACTTTTATGCTGCATTCCATGAACCTCACTGCTGCCTGCACTGGAACAAAATGTTGCAATGTTAAAGAATGTTAACTGTTAGTCAGCAAATAAACCAGGATTTGTTTTAGTGTCTCTGGGTTTTTAGCTGAACTGGATAATCTTTGGTTCAGCAGCAGTACCTCACCATCTGTAGTTTGTGGCTACATAAAACAGTGACCTCCTTGGCACTGAGGTATTTGTAGCCAAATGTGAACTGGTTGGTATGAAGGTTGGCAACTTCAAGTCTGAGGGTATGATAGCAGAAAATGGTGGATTGAGCTCTGGTTAGTGGCCAAAAGAAGAGAACTCAGATGTAAGCAGCCCAGATGCTCAGAGTAAAACAACTACTTGTTCACATTGCAGAGTGAGGTGATTGGGAAGACTCCCGGAAATGTTCTGGATATATCCAACTGGGAAGAGACACTGAGGTAGAACCAGAGCACAATGGAGGCGTTATGTATCCCTTCTATCTTGGGATCACCCAGGAGGAGCTGGAGGACATGACTAGGACGAAGAACATCTGAGTTGCTGCCACCACAATCCAGACCCTGTTAAGTGGAAGAAAATCATCCCAGTATCCCTAGAAATGTTATTGGAGTGCACGATTTACAACCAGTGCCAGTGGTAAACAAGAGTTTGGAGTTGGAGTTGGGGTGGTGCATAGGTGTGTATCACATCTGACTCTCACGCAGTAGACCCCCGGTCATAATCTCTCATATTCAAACAGTTAACATTTGCTTTTATGAACTACAGCCACAATCTTTTCCTACCATTTACCAAGCCTTTTAGTTGTCTAACCCTAACTATACTTTAAAGGATATGGCTGGTGAGTTTCTATAAAACTCTCCACAGGATTCAGACTGTCAGTGCGTAATGACAGGGGAAGCCCTGTGTTTAAAGCTCATTTGATAGGCCATGATTGTCACAGCATCTAACACGCCCACCTGTAATGTATAATAATATATTCTCTCTGATCCCACCCCGTATCCAGGTGCACCACACGGAAATACCAAAAGTGCACTGGGCACACCCCGGACGCACTGCACACTTGACTGTGATCTGCACTGTGCGTTGCCTTCATGAAAACATGAGCCATAGTGAGAGACAGTAATTCCTGGCACTTTGGACTTAAATTATCTGTCTCTTTAACTGCTTCGTAAGTCTTTCTCAACCAAACTCATTGTTTCTCTTCTCCATTTTCCTCTCTTCTATTCATTTTTTCTTCTGTGTGACTGTATATTTCCAAAACAGGCAGGACTAGCTTTGCTGATTCATCAGTGAGGTACTACTTACCTGCACATATTGATATTTCTTTCCCTTTCCAAAATAACTGTCTCCAAAGTGATTGACGCCAGTGATTCTCTCTGGACAGTATAAAGCAGCGTTTATCGACATAAATCCATCTTTTGAATTGCAAATACAGTCCACTCCCCAGATTTACAATGATACTTCACCTTCCTTTTCTCTCTGTTTTTACCACCACAGTAAATAAAATGAAAATCTATTTCAGCAGGGGAATGGGTTAGTGAATAATACAGATGTGTAAATGATAGCTCACTGTTGCAGAGTCTGGACAAATGAGAAGCCAAAGCCAATATGCAGTTATGCCTGAAAATCCACACAGGTTGTATTTTAGGTTAATGTTTTCTCCCAGTAGATCATTTTCTTTTATGAATTGCTATTTTCCTTCCTTTATTTATGCCAGTTTCATTTTGTTTTTGTCATGCATCAAGTTATGATTGAATAAAGGAGGTGTGAAAATCCTCTCTATATTTCTCCTCTTTCTGTCTGACTCTTGTTAGCTGCTGGTGGTCCTGCAGGCAGTAAGGAAGCTCCAGCTTGGTTTTCACCCCACAGGAGAGCTGCCACCAGGGGCTGATAGATGGTGAAGAGGCTGCTCTCTCTGGGGGTTCCTGGATCAACCCTGCAGCCCCATCCTATCCTCCCACTCCCTGCTGCTGGGCCAGGACAGAGACTAACTCTCTGCATCACACTCTGCACACACTCACACACACTTTTATATAGAAATGTTCACTTCACACTTAGATCATCCCTGCGGCTCCATCACCTCCTGCTGCTGCTGTGAAGAAAAGAGGCCTCTCAGAGGGTTTTTGGTCAGAGTAGTGATTCTGTATGATATCGATGATGCCTTTGATTTTTTTTTTTTTTTTTTAAGAAAAACCAGTAAATAACCCAGACTGGTTCTTAAAATATTCCTTTGATCATGCTTGCTTAAATTGAAACATTTCATACTGTACATTCTGAAAGGCTCTTTGCAGCAGCATAAAGTCATATGTACATACAGTATGTGGAGCCATTTTGGTGCTACAGAGAACATGTCCTCAAACTTTATTAAGGTTCTAACCTTAATAACACTGTGTTATTATAATGAGCCCCTTTTTGTAAGGGATCTTACCAATGTTATAACCAATCACATATACTATACATTACTGGTGACAACTTTCCAAACCATACATCAATTTTAGAATGTGTTTTCCTGCCTTCCACATAGCCATAGGTCTCCATTTATTTCAGTAAACAATAAAAATATCTATTTACAGAGACATCACACTTAAAAGGAATATATACTACTGCATTAAAGGGGTTATGCTGAGCTACGTGTCAGCTTGTGTTTCCTCCTGTCTGTTTCTGATGCTGGTGGAGATGGCTGAGAGTGAATACAACAATTAGGAAGATGTAGAGAGATTCTCAGTAGTCTTTTTCAGTAACGCACATATAGCAAAGCTATTACACCGCAGACCTTCTGCTCATCACAACTGCCACTCTGTATGAATAAATGAATGAATGAACATAAACACACCGACTGCACAGCAGTAATGAAACATGGCAAAATAATGTTAGTTATTTGGATGTAAGTCCAATTCTATGTGTGTAGCACACTGTTTCTCTGTAACACAGAGTAAATGAAAGAACTGCAAACACAGTTACTGTAGATACGGCCCAATCATGTACAATACATGTGTCTGGCTAAGTGCATGTTAAATTAATACCAAAACATTTCACAAATTAAAAAAACAAATGGTGTAACCAAACTGCCAATAAATAATATATTCTGCCAAAAGGATAATAAGTGCACATGAATTCAAAATAATTTAACATTTATTCCACATAAACAAAAATTGGCTTAATTAAAACACTAATATGTACCAAAATAACGTAACAGAACACACATTCATTCCTACAGTCACTCACATATTAACACATACATCCCTGCTAACATTAAACACTAGTATAATATACACAAAAACTTTCCACAACATTCTTACACATCACACTCTCTTACACACTTGCACTTAACAGCAGCACTTAAAAATATGGTGCAACCACAGCGTGTTAGTGAGTGATCGGAAATGTGAAAGTAGTTAGAATATGATATCTTTCTCATCACCATTTATTCACAGCTGGCTGGCTAATACTAATATAACAATATTTAGAGTGCATTTTCTTATGGAACGCTAATATCAGTTACTTACACTTACAAAACTACTGTGTAAAACTGAAGTTCATGGAATGACTGAACAGAGGCTGTAATTAAATGGCGACTGTCAACACATGCCTCTGATCACTACAATGGACAAAGCTGGGCGTCTGTGTTGCCTAGCAATACATGTCTGACTACAGAATAGCATGTATCAGCATCGGAACGTGTGTGTGTGTGTGTGTGTGTGTGTGTGTGCGTGTGTGTGTGTGTGTGTGTATGTGCACATGCAAGTGAGGTTAGCAGGGGAAAGGGGATTGCACAGCAGTCTCCTTCTTGGGATCCAGTAACATGCTTAGTTGAACACAAAGAAAATCTCCACTCGTCCAGTGAAGTTGAGATTGTGCAGCCTAGTTAGAGTTCAATGTACATACAGCTGTTCTTCCCATGGAAACAGCTGGAAGCACGGTTTAGGGAGGGTGATATCACGGCCAGGGAGGGGGAATCCCTGTGGTTTCCAGCAGATCTCATCCAACCAAGAGTTTGACTCTGCTGAATTTCACAACTGGTTGTGAGTTGAGCAAAGCATCGTGGGAGTTGAAGTCCATTTGGTCTCCTTTTGTTTGACTTGGCACTAAGCTAAAGATAGAAAAACAAGTTTTGCAAAACCTGTGGATCGATACAGAGCTTGTTTATTTCTGAGCTGCACATGAGCTCAGCTTGTAGCTACGGTCTCCCTAATGGATCCACAGCAGCACCAGAGAACCATCTACTGAAGTGGAAGTGTATTACCCTGATGAAAGACTGTGTAAAGAATGTTAGAATAGATCAATTATTAACAAAAAATCAGGGGATGTCTGTTTAAATAAAAACTAACCATGTAGGATTTCCAACCTACAACAGGTATATATCATATTTTTTGAGGTTTTCTACTATTTATATGTCAGATGTTGTTATGATGTCATTATGATATCAGATATCTATTCCAGACAAGGTCAAAGTTGCAGACAGACCTCTACTTATTTATACACCCATAATACAGAGACAGCACAGCATGTAATGTGTAGGGAGGAACTTCAAAGGCGATTATTGCTTTGCACTTTTCATTTATTGCCTATTTTTTACAACCTAACTTTGTGGAAAGGAGAAGGGGAACAACAGGTTATGGAGAGTCCCTTTGGAGCACTTTGTGTGTGTCAGTAGCTCAGCTTTATCTCTGGGGTACACCCCCAACAAATAATTTTAAAAATATTTGTATGAAACAAACAGTCATATAAAATAGTGGCCTATTTGTACTTTGCCTAATAATATATTTGCATTCGGACACACCCCTCTCTGCTACCATAGTTTGTTTCATAGTTTCTTCACATAGCCTCTGGAGAGGCCAGAAGTTGGCTATGACGCAGCTTCTGGAAGCTGGCCAATCAGAACAGCGTGTGTTCACTGGGAGGGCAGCCTTAAAGAGACATGAGCTAAAACGGCCTGTTTCAGACAGAGGCTGAACTGAGGAGCTTCATAAGGATCCAGTATAAGATAAATGAGTTTTTAACTGTAAATCATGCAAAGATATTCCAGTAGAGCCCCAGAATGTAAATATCGACCTTACACACCTGAACAGTAGCAATCTGAGTTAGAACTGAGACATCAAAGAAAACTGGTCACATAACGCAGCTCAAATTAGTGCAGGGTACAGTCTGTGTGTGTGTGTGTGTGTGTGTGTGTGTGTGTGTGTGTGTGTGTGTGTGTGTGTACCGGGTATTCCTCATGTTGTGGGACTTAAATCTGTTTACAGTCACTTGTGGGGACTCGCCTCCCTTTTGGGGACAAAAAGTCCCAATAACGTAAATCATTAATTTTAGGATGGAGACTTGGTGTGCTTTCTAGATTAGAGTTTATAAGACTAGAGTAGGCATCATGCATTATTTTTCATATAATTTAAAGCTACATGAGGCACAAAAAAGTTAAGAACAGTATCATAAACTCATGTAGAGGACAAATCAAGGCTATACAGTGTTTAGAATTCAAGTAATATTTCAATCATATATCAGTTTACTTTGTTTTCACTTCTGACTTTGGTGTTTTGTTGGTACTCAGGGAAGCTTGATAACTACCAGGTTGTGTTTCGGCCTGAAAGTTGAACCTGACAGCCTTGAGCAATGGCTCACAGTGCAATATGACAGCTTCTTCAGTGCTGCTGTTTTCCTGTCACAGCTGACACATCTCTGAATCAATCATTCCTCTTAGCACTTCCACACCAAGCACACTTTACGTGTCTTCAAAAAGTAATCTTAAAAAGTGTCTTAATTGTTCAACTTTGGCATCATTAGACTAGTGGAAAGAGGAAAAGTGAATAATAAAATCAGCTCATTAAGCAAAGCAGAGACAATGTAGGTGAAATACAATATGAAGCTACAGCAGATTAATGGAATAGCCCAACATCAAAACTGCACAGAGGTGATTCTCTGCTCTGATCAGAGAGAACATTTCTTCTCATCAGAGCGAGAGAAATTTGCGAAATCGCTCAGCTCTCAGATCTAAAGAGTATAATGATGCTTTGGCCAGGGGGGGATAATGGACCGTACCCGTTCAAAACTTCTAACAGGGGTTCAATACTAAGAAATGAGACATGAGCACCGCAAATCACCTGTTATTTTTCACGCCTATTCACAGTGACTGTGAGCCGTTTCATGTCCCACTCGTCCAGATGGTGGGGATGATAATTGGTGCTCCAAACTTAATGCAGGCTTTTTGCAGTTGTTATTCCACTTGTGTACATGAGGGTGTTTCTGTATGTGTGGAAGTGTACCATTCAGCCCCACAACAAAAGACACAACCACAAGAAGCAGACTGACACTCGCCGCTGTCCAGGGAACGAGGGGGGATATGTTTTAAGAGCACTGCAGCCTCTAACAAACACGCATTATTCATTCAACATAATAACTTTAATCCACCACCTATACACAAGACTGCTCATTAACTCCATTTCCATAGAGACTATTTGAGTGACTAAAACACATTAGCACCACAAACAGCGATCAAAACAGCCCATTTATCTTTGTCTTGCTGTCACCCGTCCCACAATGCAGTCTGATAAACACGCCAGCAAAGAATAGAACAAAGAATGCACAAGGGAAAGCAGGACATCACTCCCAAACACCCCGCCAAGCAGAGATAAACAAAATCTGTTGTCTCTTGTGTTTTTCACAGGATTATCTGGGTTATTAGTTTTCCTTCACGGTTAAATGACTGTCAGCTCATTTGACAGACAGAAGGAATGCAGGGATGTAGGCTGAGTTCTAAAGCTGATCTGCACCTACCTCATGTGATAATGTAAAACTATGAGACATTATGTGATTATGACCAAGGCCACCACTTTTACTGCTACTACTACTTCTACTACTTCATCCCTATTGGTAACAATAACATTGTGCTTCCAAACTTAATTGCTGAGATCTGGGAACGCAGCAACATTGTTGAAAAGAAACATCTGGGTCAGATGATCAGACAGGTTGGAAACAAGCCTCCAGGTTATAGGATTTTCGGTTGCAGGAACTTTCCTGGAGAACCAAGAATGTTTTGAGGAACTCAGACACTAAACCGGAGGAACCAGGGACTAATTTTAGTTCCTCATCTACATCCCAGCATGCAAAGCGCACCTGGCTACAGGAGCCATTTTGCCCAAATTCACTGAGGACACCTAGTAGTTGGGTTGGATCAAGGTCGGATCATGTTCCCATCATAAACAAACCACTCCAGAGTTTGTTTGCAACCGGACCAAGACCACCTCCTCTAAAGGGTCTCAGTACGGTTGATTACTGTGTTCAGACCTGCCCAAATGAATCACACTAAGGGGGAAAACCAGAGTCCATTTCAACCAGACAAAAAAGCCCAAGAGTAATCCACAAAACATGTTAGAGCTAAAAGTAGCTCCTCAGTCTGACAGAAGTTAGAGGTCATCCAGAGGACTCCTTAGTCACTGAGAGCTGCTCACAGTCAGTCGGCTGTAGGTAATGACCATCATTACATCAGTGTGTTGGAAGAATATAACAATAACAAACTTTTAAAAATATAGTAAGATTACAGTCACTTATCACTCCATATCTGTACACCGCACCGTTACTGTACTGTTGCTGCTGATGCTTTTGCACCTCGTTAGTTGTATTTTTGTTGTATTTTATTGTTCATTGCATTTTATACTTTATATTGCTTATATTTTGTACTTATATTGCTTAGATTCTGCACTCTTTATCACTGATATTTTTACATTTCTGTTTTATTTATGTAGTGAATACTGTATGTGTGAAGTCTTAAATACAAAAGCATCATTTGAGGTTGACGCAATTGCAAATTTCGTTGTGCTTGCATAATGACAATATAGTTCTTAAATCATGAATCTGAATCTTGAGTTAATAAGGATCCAATCTGCTCACCAACAAATTGAAACAAAGATGACAGTTACTACCGGGAAACACAGCTGAAGTACTTGGAATATATCAGCCTGTCAAAGTTTTGATCAAACCAAAAATGCTCTTCAGATCCCAGTTTGTTAGAAATTTCTGTATTAAGTGTACATTAAATAACCACCAGCTGCAATAGATAAATTAAGGTGATTTCATGGCCATGATAATCTGGTGAAATTGGTTCTATAGATTCAAGATTCAAGAGCCTTTACCATTTGCACAGACACAAGATACATGCACACTGGAATTCGTGTGCTGTTCACTCAGTCAGGGTAAAAAAAATAAACCTGTTTAGATGAAGATTTGCCCTAAATAAATCATACAATAACAACAAACAGATGGTGTTTGATGCCAGATACTAGCTACTTGATACATCAATATTTTACTCAATTCAGGAGTGGTCAGATAATATCCTAGGAACCCTAGGATGCTGATCTCTACTGAACTACACATGCTCATACATATGGGAGGGGAGGATATGCTAGGATAGAGTTGCCTTGTTGTATTCATATTAATAAACTTCCCCTGTGGCAATTTATTTTAATCAACATGTCTCTGCCTCTTTACCTCCACGTGACCTCCTTGACCACCAATGCTTCATTAAAAAATCATTCATTAAAAATCATTAAAAAAATTATCACTCAAAATGTCCCTCACAGGCCACCTTACTCACACACTAAGCCACAAGTGTGTCCTCATTAATATTATTTATCTATCTCACCTTCTATCGAATTTAAAACATATTTATTCATCAGCCCAATCATACATTAATGTTCCATTTAAAGTCATGAAATAACATTTGTGATGTTCCTGCAGGGTTTAGTGCAGTTACATATTGTATACAGGCTGTCCTTGCTCTGCTGTCTCATTCTCCTCAGCCCCTGTTGTTACTCTCAAACAGAAAAGAAAGATCAACAAACACTGCAGTCACACACACACACACACACACAGAGAGAGAGAGAGACAGCAGAGATACTGTAGCTGTTCTACCCGTTGCAACTTGACAGCAGTCATCCATTCATCTGCTGTCAGTGACGCCTTTCAATCAGGCCCTGTCACTTCTCTCTATCTCCCTTATTTTTGCAGCTGTCTCCTCCGTCTTTCTCTGTCTTTTTCTGCTGTAACACACACACACACACACACACACACACACACACACACACACACACAGAAACACACCTCTTCCAAGTTCTACAACAGCCTCACATCCATTGACTGGAGGTAATTTAAAGGAGGCAGAAGCTCAAAATGACACTAGACAGAGATGTTATTGTTCCCTCCACTTATGCTGCAGCCATCATGTCGCATCTGTAGCAGTATATTGCATACAAGTGTCTAGATGCTTTTACAATTCTTAACTTATTATATATTATTTTATTTATTGTCATGCAACACATACAGTCTAACTCTGTCCCCTGAAATGTACCTGTATTTACAACTAAATGGTTTTGACCAACATGTTTTGGAGGAAACATAATTGAAAAAGAGTATACAATACAAAAACAGAGGGAAAATTGCAATATATTTTAAAGAAAGGGGGAAAAAAGATCACTAGAGCCTTCTTATGTAAGTAGTTATGGATTATGTTTACTAGTTGATGCTGTTGTTCTGCACAGATGTTAACTCACACCAAGAAGCCAGATCAGACCCTCAAAACCTCCCAAATGTCCTTTCAACATGGTTATTACACCACTACCAGTTGTGGTTCCAGGTAACAGCATCAAAAGTAGAACTTTTACAGTATTACCTTTAAACAAAAGGGGAACATGAGGTATTTCAGCACTATAATATGGTAATTACCAATTTTGACTTCCAAGAATTGTCATGTAATTTGGAATGTATTACAAAGATAGTAGCCCATAATGTTATGACACTATGAACCATATCACCATATAATTATTATCAAGTTATTGCCCCATTAATGTCACCTTACTATTAGCAGGTTACCATATTGTTACCAAAATGTTATTATGTGTGGGTGTGTTTCTGTATTATTACTCCTTTGTTTTTGGCCCCTTATTACCCTGTAACAAATTTATATTAATATTAATACTACCTAGTTATACCCATTGTTAATACCAAGCTATTACTTGTTAATTACCATTACATTATTATTATCTCTTTATTATCAAAATATTACCCCACTTTTACCTTATTACTGAGCTGGAATAATAAAGCACAACCAAAATAACTTTTTATTTGTTTGTTTGTTTGTTTGTTTGTTTGTTTGTTGTTTTTTTAGTGGCCATACTCAGTGTGTCCTATGGGGCAGAGAAGGAATTCAGCACCAGTCTTCCTGATACGTTCTGTGGCTTAATACAAATGCAAGAAGAAAAATGTAAAACAGAAGACACACCTGCAATGACTTCAGGCAAATCAAAAACCACAGTTACTATACTGAAAAATGATCTCAGCCTCGTTGTAATGAACTGAACTGACATTTGGTTTCATCTGTCATCAGTTGTACAACCTTCCCAACTCAGCCAGTCTTGCTGTTGATCTTCATCCTGGTCTCATAGAAATTACATTTATGTAATCTGCAATAATAAATATATTTTGTAGGAAATGGAATGGTGCTTGGATTATGATGCGATAAGGCTGAAATTTATTGATCCCAGGAAAGAAATTTAACATAACAGCAACAGAACCAGAGAGGTAGACAGGAACAGGATACAGAGAGAAAAATATGCTGTATGTATATATATATATATATATATATATATATATATATATATATATATATATAACATAAATGAGGAAACATTGGTGATTAATGTAGTCTGGCAAGTCACATAATCAATCTTTCACTAACTTCAACCGAAGGGCTTTTGTTGCCTAAACCTAAACACATGAGAACCCCAGTCTCAGGTGTCAAAGTCTGGAACTTTCTTTCACCTTAATGTTATTGGGAAAACTGTTTAGTACTATATAAATATAATTTGTAGGAAACAGGATTGCAATAACTTTTCATCTGAGGAAACCGCCCAAATGGTACAAAAAATACCCTAAATTACCACAAGCTGCCCAACAATTAAAAAGTAGCCCAATGAGGTAGAAACCAGCCAATCTGACAATAGTGTACTTTGGTGTGTGGTTGTCAAATTTAATCTGATGGGACACAGGATTATTAACAGAAAAAGAAAAAGCAGGGAAATAAACCATTTGTTTCAGACTTCCCTTGAACTGTAGCTTTACTGGATACTGGATAATTTAAGACATTTTAGGAATTTTGACAGATAGTCAAAGAAAAAAAATCTGTCTTTGCTTAAACTAAATATGACAATGGGTCAAAATAGATGTTACTTTATTTTACAAGGTCAGCTAAAGTTAAAGGAAAATATTCATACTTGTTAAATATTGAAAAAAAAAAGACTTGTCCCGCTTCAAGTTCACATTGACTTTTTTCAATATTTAACCACGACCACAATCTTTTCCTAACCTTAAAGTTCCCCGTCACTCAATAATGTGTTTTTCTTCTTATTTCTTCACTGTGATGTTTGAGCTCCACTGTGCAGAATGATGTATGTGCAGTTTGACACTAGCAGGCTGTCTTGAACCAACCTTTATCTCCATCAAGAAGGTTATGTTTACAGCGTCAGGATTGCCAAAGCCTGTTAACATGTTGAAAACTTAAAAATGTAGGTGCACAGTTCTGGTATGGGCTAAGGACATGTGATTTGACCCATTTCCACGTACACATGAGCTCTGCAGTATCTTACACTTTACATCTCTACATTTTACTGATTACTTTAAAGGCTCTTCATGGCCTGTCTCCCTGCTTTATCTCTGACCTCTTAGTACTATACGAGCTGGTGTGTACTTTGAGATCCTCAGGCAGAGGTCTTTTATCTGTTCCAGAGGCCCGGCTGAAAACTACAGAGGACACAGTGTTTGCAGTCAGAGCCCCGAGGCTCTGGAACGATCTGCCTGAGGAAATCAGGTCGGCTGAGTCAGTGATTTCTTTTAAATCTCTTCTTAAAACATACTTTTATCAGAGAGACTTTCCTGATTTTACTTGAGTTTTAATTTTCTTTGAACTGTTCCTTTAAAAAATGTTTTTCTATTCTTTCTGTCTCCTACACTGAATTTTTGTTCTTTTTAGAACCTGATGATTTTAGAACTTGTCCGTTTTATTTTGCTGCCTTTGTGAAGCACTTTGTAACATGGATTTTGAAAAGTGCTCTATAAATAAAGATTATTATTATTATTAGTAGTAGTAGTAGTAGTAGTAGTAGTAGTAGTATTAAAGGCACAGTGTGTAGAATTTAGTGGCATCTAGCAGAACAGACTTGGCAGAAATAGAAAATAATATTCATTTTTTAAAAGTATGTTTTAATTAGTGTATAATCACCTGGAAATAAGAATTGTTGTGTTTTAGTTTCCTTCGCATGAGCCCTTTATATCTACAGGGGGAGCGGGTTCTCTTCTACGGAGCCCACCATGTTGCACCACCATATTTCTACAGTAGCCCAGAATGGACAAACCAAATACTGGCTCTCGCTTAGAAGGGGAAGGGGCGGGGCATTCAGTTTGTTGCAATCTGCAACTTCACTGTTACATGCCAGCAAATCCTACACACTGCACCATTAAGACAGACTTATCCTCTCAGAAGTTCTATCTGTCAGGCCTCCATATATCAGCTGTGCCTATGCTATGTGTATATAACAGCTTCCTCTCTTCTGTATTTCTATTAAATATTATTGTGGTAGCCTGTGTAAAATGCATTACTTCTGCAAGAAAAGTATTTAATTAAAAAGTTACCTTGTCCACAACTCTCCATGCACCAGCTCTGCAGATTCGTGCCCGAGGGATTCCATCCTGTTGCTGCAGAGTTCTGCTATAGCAACTCCATTAGCAACCTGCTCCAGTGGAAAACAGAGGATGCCTCAGGCCTGTGGAGCTCCTCTGAACTGTCTCACCTTACGTTTTAACAGAATGACAAGCGGAGACAGTAATGGAAGGCCAGATTAAACCACTATAGGCTCCAGGCAAAAATTAGCTGGTGGCCACACATGACCCCTCCTTTCCTCCCAGTGTCTCTCTGTGCAGTACATATTATAGTTAATGATTAGTTTCTGGCAAGTCAAGTAGAAAAATGCACTGTGTAAGCACAACATTATTGAAACAATAAAAAGTAGACTAGATCTTAACTCTCCAGACAGGGCCTCAAGATGAGGCAATAAAGCAGGTGTTGCCTGAAGGCACTTATCATTTCACTTCATTTTGTGTTCTAGTGATGCATACAGTATTAATAAACAACCTTTCACTTAATCAAATTACCACAAACTAACTTCCACACAGTAAACTAGGAGCCTTTGGGTCTCCTGAAGGTCTGCAGCTCGGTGCACTTGCCCGCTTTGCACAGATGTAAATCCCTTGTCAAGTTCATCAGTAGCCCTTGCTTTGAATCTACCACCTGACAGCTTATTGGACATGCATTTATATGCATTGTTTATTTTACTCTGAGATGAGCAGTAGATGTATTTTTCTGTATTGTTCACCACTTGAAAGCTACAGTACCAGTCAAAAGTTTGAGTGGGATTTTTAAATGTGTGTTGTTTTATTTCCATATAAATTACAAAGTAAAGAGACGCAACTTGTATGATCTCAAATTGAAATATACATTCAAGACATTGAACACTGGCTTCTTTTAGAACCATGGCCCAGCATCCCCTTGCACTCGCAGAACTTTTTAGAAAATAAAACTGAGTCATTTAATAGCATCTGCTGATACTGAGTTCTGATCCTATGTTAAAGGGGACATATTATGTACATTTTTAGGTCTATAATCATATTCTGGGGCTCTACTGAAATATCTTTGCATGATTTACAGTTCAATAAACTCCTTTATCTTATAGTGGCACTTTATGAAGCCCTTGCCTGAAACAGGCAGTCTTAGCTCCTGTCTCTTTAAGACTGCCCTCCCAATGAGCCCACTATGTTCTGATTGGTTAGTTTGGGGAAGCTGTGTCACAGCCGACTTGCGCCCACTCAGGAGGCTTCATTAACAAACCATGAAACAAACTATAGTAGAAGGATTTCAATACTTTGTCTCATTCTTTACTCAAAATGTCAACTTCTCAAAATGGAACTTTGACATGTTTAACATAGATATCCAACATCATAACAGCATATAAATAACAGAAAATATCATATGTCCCCTTTAGCACAATTCATACAATCGCAGAGTGCAAACTATATGTACAAGAAAAATTCATTCAGCCAGACACACTTGTGTTAAGAAATTAGCCATTTATAGAGGTGATAGAGTGAATCTGATTGGCAACAGAATTCTGCTGTATGAATATCACTCGTGTGAAATTGATTGGATGTCACCAGTCAGCTGGTAGCCAAGCAGCATACATGAAGCAGCTGATGTCAATTAGCTGATGAAAGCAGGGCGGCATTGCTCTGCCTGAACTTATGCAATGCTTCATGACAACCAGTGCAAATACAATGTGATACATATCAATAACGATGCTTGCTTTGATGGTTTTACTATAATACTGCAGTGTCCTGCAGTAATCTGTATGACATCCATGGAGAGGACTGATCTGTTGAAGTCAAGGCTGGTGGGCAGCTGACCCCCACTGGACCCAGGTTCACTGTGTGGGTGTTTGGTTATATGAATAATTGCACATTTGTTTGGGAATTAGCACCACTACAAATGAGTCCTGCATTATTGCCTGTCTTTTAGAGGGTCCCTGTGTCAAAATCTAGTTAATTATTTCAGCTTATATGGTGCTCACATTGCAGATTTTCCTAAATAAAGTTGTGTTCAATAAAATTGTCTGAAACTACCTGATACATAGTAAACCTTGTGCCAGATAATATTCCACCAGAGGAGTACTGGTTGGTTTCTGGGTGTCTGGGCAAATACGGTAATGGTCTAAGGTCCCATTTTTACGTGTCATTTCAAGTGTGTCATATCTGGATAAAATGCAGATGAGATTTCATACACTTCCATTTAAACTTGGCCACGTATTTGCATCTTGGTAACATCACAAGTGTGTTTGCAATCTGTATTGGTTTTCCTGGGCTACATGCAGCTCTCCTGCAATCCAGAGGGTGCTGGTAATGCACCTGAATCTGTTTGGTAACTGACAGGAGAAGAATAACTTTGGCACTTTAGTGGTTTAGTTACAACAATAACACTTTTGCCAGCATTAGTGAAAGACAGAGACCATTATAACAGGGCAGGTCCTGTAGAAGCTACTTCCAGAGTAAAGATTATGTATGGGGGCTTATCAGAGCTTACTAGGACATGCTTGTTTATGAGGCCATACTGAGGATAACAAATAAGTAGGATCAAACATTCAGTATTAGAGATACGTTCAGGAGTAGGCTCATATAATCAATAAAACAATCAAATTGAGTTATCTAGAAGCACATAGATCTACTGTATATGAAAGAGACACACTATAACATGATCATATATATTATTGTAAGTGGTCTCTGTCAGATGAGAGAACATATTCCTCCAAATCACTGATAAAAGGATATCATATTTAACATGTATTTTCACAAGGTCAGATATGCAATTTTATCAGTCTTTTCAAGAGGAATATATTTATAACTCATTAAAATATAACCAGCTGCATGGGTTCTGTCATAATGTGTTGTATTTGGACATGAATAATATTTGGGCTAACATGTCATAAATTTCAACATTTCTGTTGATTATTGTTGTCTGATTGCTTATCAACACATTACTGCCAACAACTGGACACATACTGGATTATGCTTAATATGCTGTGTAGTTCTGTTCATGTATGACATACAGAAGTGCGTCATCAGATGGGCTGCTGTTCTGTAATGGCCTTGTTTTCAGTGCACAATTACAAGATATTTTTTGTCCAGTTTCTCTACATGTAATTGTTTATCCATGTTTACATATGACAAAAATGAGTGTGTTGTTAGTGACAGTGATACTCTTGCATGGTCCTGGTTTCTTATGATTATACTCTTTTGCATGAACTACGCACATGGCAAATATAGATTTACAGTCACTGCTTCACATCTGCCTTCCAGTGATTGGACTATGATTATTAGAGCAGTGGATATTTCTGTGCAATGTGAGGCCTATTTTGCACTGCAGAGCCTGGTCTCTTGTCTTGTCTAAAGGTTTGGGCCTATGAGGGAGAGAGAGAGGTAGAGGGGTGTGAGAAACACGCAGCAAGTCAGGATGTCTTGAAGGTCAGTGCTGCCGTCTTTCATCAGCAGCCTTCCTTCAGTCTACAGCTGTGTGAAGAAACAGCAGGAAGGAAGAACTGGCACTGTGAGTCTGTGCATGTGTGTGTTCAGTGTGTGTGTGTGTGTGTGAGAGAGAGAGAGAGACAGACCCTGCATGGCCCCTATAAATGTACTGCACATGCAGAAATAGTGAGATGAATGCTTGACCTACACTAATATAGATCATTATTGCAACACTGTCTCCTAAAATTACATTCATATACAGCTTTATAGCTTGTATATGTTTTGTATGAAATGTAATGCTGCTCACATTACATTTTTATCAACACAACAAAGAAACACTTATATGTAACATATCTGCAAACATTCCACTCTCTGGATGGCAGCGTCGGTCTGACAGTCGATCAGTCAGTAAAGACTGAAAAATACCAACAGTCAGTGGATGGATTGGCATGTGATGTTGTACAGTCATTCACAGTCCTCATAAAACATATTGACTTATGGATCCCCTGAGTTTTCATCTATGAAGATAATGAAAGCTCTCCAAATAGACACGATTTTTGCATAAATCTTTTCAAAACCCAGAAACTAGCCACCTGTAGAAGCCATTATAGCTAACTGCATAGGGAACTCTATCCGGGACAGCTTGCATGTTGGTTTGGTTACATGTGTGAGGCTGTGGATAGCTCAGCGTGTGTTCCTGCTAGAGATGTAGTAAGTTAGTAGATGAAATAAAATGGTTCATGCCAGCAAGTTTCCAAATTGCAAGAATACAATGACAAGATTCACACTGAGCAGTTTTCATGGACTACTGATGGACAATAAAGACTTATATACTCCCTTATATAATCCCTCACATAAACTTATGTGTTGTAATCATATTTTTCTTGTGTTGTGGAGCTGAAGGTTTGGTCCAGCCAGCCTCGCTCTTCTCATCCAGTTGTTTCTGTGGAGGTGAAACAGTCTCCAAGATGACAGTGTTGATCAGAGCCACAAATTCATTTGTAGTAGTTACACAGCTGATTACTCCCATCTGTTTGGCAGCAACAGGTCTGACTCTGCAGCAAAGGTTTTCCTACTCCCTTGTCAGGAGTGCAGTGACTGCTGGAATACCAGCATTTTCTCTGTAGTAACCGTTACTGTACAGTATGTTGACTTTCCTGACGGTCATGTTGCCTTTCTGCCTCCATTCTTCGTTTTTCCTCTTCCATTCTATTTAGCTTCACTCTGTGTGCTCCGTTTTGAATAGATACGGTTGGTCGTCAAAGTGGACTGACTCAATCATCCTCACAATAGTCCACCAGAAAATCTGTAATTGCACTTCGCTGTTTGAGAATCCTTACAAAACAGTAACCTGCAGTGAAAGTCAGCCTCACAAACAAACCAGTATGTGCGGATGAATATACAGTCATAATAGCTGCTACAGGCAGCTAGTTTCAGTGTTTACTTTCATTCAGACTGAGAGACAAATATTTGAAATTATTCATATAAAAATCATGTTTATTTGGAAAGCTGTAGGAAGCTCAGCAGCTTGCCTCGATATATATATGGTTTTGTGTGAAATTTGTAATTTCCCCAAATTTCCGTAAAGGAGCTGGAGAGAGCAAAGTTATTACACATAGAGCCACAATGGCCACATTAATGGGAAATGGATCAGGTTGAAATAAACCAGAATTTTCCTCTAACTAAAAAGAAATATGTGAGACAACAAACAAGCCTGATTTCTCCAGTTGTCCAAAATAGGTGCTATACTAATAGTAGATTAGATGATTAGATTTTAAGGTTTTTGAGTCAGATACCAGTATTTCTTGCAGATATTCTATTATTAAAAGCCAGCAAAAATTACAAGTACTATATAGTAGGGGTGTCCCTGAATACAAATACATTATTCGACAAAGCACAAATAGAGGGTTTTATAGGAATATTTGTTTCATACAAATATTTTAAAAATAATTTGTTGGGGGTGTTCCCCAGAGATAAAGCTGAACTATTGACACATGCAAAGTGCTTCCAAGGGACTCTCCAGAACCTGTTGTTTCACTTCTCCTTTCAATGAAGTTAGGTTGTAAAAAATAACTGAACTGTGCAAAGCAATAATTGCCTTTGAAGTTCCTCCCTACATGTTACACAGTGTGCTGTCTCTGTGTTATGGGTGTATAAATAGGTAGAGGTCTGTCTGCATGAGGCGATGAGTAAAGTTTTAGCTCAGTAGTCAGTGCAGTTGTGTGTGATCTGGGAGACTGCACTTCAAGACCTGGTGTGGGGACCTCCTTTGTAAGGTAGTTTAGTCATGAAAACTTATCGTAACACTTTAATTTTCTAAAATTAAAAGTGCAATAAAAACAAAAACCGGACTTTTAACCTTATTTCCACTTTTATTTGTATACAAATACAGATACAAATATTTTTTCTGCCTCAACAAATACAAATACAAATACAAATACTGGGCCCTCTACACATCCCTACTATATAGAACAACATTACAGAGAATTAGATGTACATATAGACCAATATGGGTCACTTACACTCTGTACTGAACCACAGAATAATAATATTGTGTATATTTCTGTGGAATCCAGTCTAAATGTATTATTATAGTTAGTTAGGTTTAAGGTCCCATACAGAGTATAGCAGCAAACTGAAATAAGGGTCTGACTCCAGCATCAGCACCCTCAGGGGGTCAGAGGGCACAGCGGTGATCTAATGCCACCCTGATGCTGGGCCATTCTGACACTATGCCACCCAGCCTTCCCACCAGGCTTAATTTGTGTGTGTGTGTGTGTGTGTGTGTGTGTGTGTGTGTGTGTGTGTGTGTGTGTGTGTGTGTCCGTGTGGAGAGGGGGTTAATTTCCTGCAGCCGGATGCTGTCAGTCTATTTGATGCAGAAATACAATTAAGTTTCATTTTTACATTTAGCTTCTCCTTTTCTGCAGAGCTAAATTGTCAGCTGCCTCCTTCCAGCATCACACTGTTCTTTGTTGTTGTTTCTTGTGTTTTTTTTTCCTGCCTTATATTGTCATCACTCTTTTTTTCCTATCACCAAACGGCTCCATATTTCCTAAAAATATGATGGCTATTGTGGCCAATTAAGAGATGCACAGATATTCCTTTTTTTATTGCCATGTGTATGCCATTTCCCCTCTAGATTGTGGCATTTAGGTTGTTATTTTTCAGTTCGACAAAGACATAAACACATTTCTTATGAAAGTTTGAATCCTCCAACTTTGATCTACAGTTCTCACTTTGAGAATTTTGACATAATGAAAGGACTATGTTTGCTGCCCACGCCACATTACACTGTTGGCTTCCTGCTTCGGTGTGTGTGTGCATGTGTGTGTGTGAGCCACTATGTGTGTGATTACAGCTCGGTTATTAGGTGAGACAACAGTGCCCCCTGCAGTTTCAGGCAAAACATCTACAGTATTCTACTATGAACAGTAACAGTATAGTGAGTGTGTATATGCTCTGGCATGTATTTTTTTGTGTATTCTATCAGCGTGTTTATAGCCTGTATTCTGTTTCACCTCTCGGTGTCTCTACTGTTGCTGCCTTATCACATTTTGAAGCCAGAGAGAGCCATCAAAGATAAAGCGTTACTTTACACACTTGAAAAGAACCTGTGTGCTTTGATGCTGAGAGGAGAGACGGAGGTGTAGCAGCTGTATGGATTGTAGTTATGGATACTCTCTGCCAGAGGAGGCTGGCTGAAAACAAGACGGCAGTAAAGACATCATCAGCCCATAAATGATGTAGCCTCTTTCTGGATCAGTCAGAGAGAAAATACGGCAGCTCAGAGTTATTCTATTCACCAACATCTCCATACAGCTCTGTCTGAGAGTGTAATATATTTACAATGACTTTCATGAACTGTCATGCCTGAACTGCCTGTAGTAGAAGCATTTAGAGATCAGCTGAGGCTCATGATGATACTATATTTCACTGGAGTTGGATTTCTGTAGAAGAAAGCTCTTTAATACATTTTCTATACAATTCTCTTCAAGATTCACACACAAAAACACCAGAGGACTGACCAGCTTGCTTGTTAAGAGAACTCGTCTACATATGTCTGCACCTGTTGAGGTAACAATGGTGGGTGGGTGATTATCACCAGTGTTTCATTAGTTCAGTTGAAGCTTTTCAATTGAACTAGTTATTATATATATAAATTACTTATAATATAATTTTATATTTCTGAGTTCGGCAACTCCTAGTGGTAGTATGTCGTGTGTTGAAATTCTAGAAAAACACTATAAAATAGGATTGAACCTTTAAATTTCCCCTGAGTGACACATTGTGTAGAAACGTTCTGACTCTGGTGCCCCATATAGGTATTAACAGAAAATACAATGTTGTAAACAGCAATTGAGGCACCCTCCATTACAGATTCCACCCAGAGACAGAGAAGGAATGGGCTGAAGCGATGCATAGAATCAACCAATATTCACCTGGATTGTTTCAATTTTCCCGAAACAAAAACATCTGCCATGAGAATAACTTTTAAGTACCTCTCCAGTCAAAAAAACATGTTTTGTTTCTTGTTTCCTTCAGTTGGATGTTGTTTTCTTCTCTGTGCAGAATGATGTATGTGCAGAGTTTGTTTTCACATTCATCTGCTGAAGGAGGAAAGTTTTTCTGTGCTCACCTTAAATCTCACTTCAAGGATGTTTTCAAACCTGCATTTTTTAGTCCATTTGAATCAGTCTCTGGTCAGTTTTTCCTCCTTGGTGTGATTCATCTGAGCAGGACTGATAGTACAATCGTACTCGTTTGGACCAACACAACCATACAAAGACCCTTTAGAGGAAGTGGTCTCAGTCCAGTCACAAACAAATTCTGGAGCGGGTTGTTTGCAGTGGGAATACGATCCAACTTCCATCTGACCCAACTATAAGGTGTACTCTGAACATTTGTGCTAAACAACTCCTATACCCGGTTGTGCTTTGCATGCTGGGATGCAGATGAGTGAAATCAACAGTTGCTAGCAGCTAGCCAGAGAATGAAACTAGCAAATACATTACTTTCTTGATATTTGGGCAGATAGAACCCTCTTCAGGACCTTCTTCCTGTGTTGACGTTCTTGCTATTGCGCCAGATACATCTGACCAATGAGAGGAAAGAATGTTCTCACCTGGCTTTTAGTGATGCATTTTGGTTCACTTGGATATTTTCTGCGTGTAAAGAAACTGAACCAAGTGGAAAAGTTTAACAACTCATCCACTGATTCAGATCAGAGCAAACCAACTACAGGTTTAAAACGCCCTAAGATGTGTATCTCCAAGCATGATTTGTGACTTCACAACTAGTTTGGAGCCAATCGTGATCCAGTATGCAAATTACACAAGTGTGATACGGAAACAGTGGCATACATATCCCAGTGGACTGCCAAAACATCACTTTTTACTGGCTCTGTCTGTCTCTTTACCAGCCCTTTCTGTGTGCCTGTCATTCGGGGGTGCATGAGAGCATGCTCCTTGAGCGTCACTGGCCAATCACAGCCACCCCCCATAGATTCTTGATTTTTCAGTGAGGGAGAAGGAGGAGATGTCATTTTAAGTATTTCTAACCAGGTTATTGAACTTTTTTGGTGGAAAAAACATGTCAGACACAGACTGGTGTTCATGCAGAGTATTTTGATACATATGAAAACATGTCTGGAAGGGATCTTTAATATGCAATAATCACATATACATTCTACTAATAGTGGCTTTAACAGCTTTAAGATTATGAAAATGAAATGCCACACATATGATCAGTATTTGCTTGTGATTCATTAAAGCTATTGTATATAGTATCAAGAATGAAAGATTCTACATTTCCTATGCAGACATATTATGTATCATCATAAACTTCAGCTTCTCCACTAGCATCCACAATACAGTTGTTTGAACAAAGCTCATCTTTGTAACATGCATCATGATGGACCCACAGGGGTCTGACAGGGTCGAGGTCAGGTTACTATACTAGTGCAAGCAAAAAAGAGGCAGGGTAGAAGACTTTGGTCCCATTCCTCATTTAAAAGGCTAATATCAAGTTAAAAACTGTCTTTTGTTACTGTCTGTAAAGTGTCTCACAGTCATATATTTGCATCTATTAGTGTCACTACAGTAGCCTGAGTGCAGCTGAGATTCAGTGAAGGATGATATTGAGTAATATAAGTTATATCAGAGCCACCATGATTCATTACAGTTTTTATGATCAGTTTTTTCACAACACAATCAATGACAGAAAAGCACATAAACCCAGAACAAGATATTCACATGCAGTGAAAGAACAGTGAAAGAAAAAGGACAAACATGACAAAAAAGTAAAATGAATATACAGTGTATATATGTATATAAATAAACTACATTGGAGTGTTCAGTTGTCTACAGTTTACAGACTTAAATGTCATCAACAAACTATAAAGGATTGAAAGCCTACATCACCACACCAAGATGAGTCAAGCTTGGTAGGTTCAAAATACTCACATGGTGGTGACAACTTTTCACCCATGACAGTGTTGACAGCGTTGACAGCGTTGATTGTTTAGCAGAAGAAATCTGCCTAAACCTTATATGGGGTGTGCCTTATTGAGCATCATGGCCCTGTAATAAGATTGATATATTTCCCCCATTTAGTGTGGTACAGGTGTAGCCAGTTTACCAACCTGTATGTCAACTCTCTATAGGCTGCCACCATACTTAATTGAGTGGACAATAAACTGGATGGAGGAAGATCCATCGATTTCCATTCCCTTATAAGGTGCTTTCAGCCCAGCATGATGATTGTGTGGATCCACCTTGTCTGGGGTTCGGGTATCCCCCTTAGAGGGGCAGAATCCTCAATACATATAGGCTTGGTAAAAATGGAATGTTCTGACCCATGATCAGTTTAATATTCTCATGAATTGCTGTCCAATGAGCCCTGTTTAGAATTTTGAATTGTAATAATAAAGTCCTAATCTTGTGAGAGGATATTTTCAGGTTTCGCAGATGGGTGCTCCATTCATCATCACTAAATGACTGATTGAGGTCTGCCTCTCATGTCTGTTTGAGGCCATTTGTCTGCTCGCCTAGTTTGTCCAGCAAAGCAGAGTAGTATTTAATATTTGAGGCTTCCTATCCTTACTGAGGACAGCAAGTATTTCACTAAGGGTATGAGTCTTGACAGATTCACTTGATGGTTTGGAACAGCCTGTTTAAGTAGATATCTAATTTGGTGGTATCTCCAAAATTGATTCGAGGTATATCATATTGCTCCTTCAACATAGTGAAACATTTAAGTACGGACCCATCATACATATCCTTTGAGGTCGTAATACCTTTTTCAGCCCATATATTCCAATAATAAGGTTTCTTATCAATAGGGAGCTTTGGATTAAGCCATAACCATGTTTAAGGGAACAAGTAAGGATCTGACTTAAAGGCTGCAGACTTTTTATCCCAAATCCACTGTAAATGCGAGATAATGGGATGAGTTTTAGCCCTCCGAGGTAACTGGGCAGAAATCAACAAAAGAGGGGGTAAAGTGCTAAAAAGGGAGCTCTCAATCAAAAACCAGGGTGGTGCCCTCTTTGGCGGAAGTGACCAGTGGACCAGATGTCTGAGGCTAAAGGCATAGTGGTAATAATAGTAACAAATTTGGGAAGTCCATGACCCCTCTATCAACTGGCCTCTGCAGTTTCTTTAAGTCTAGGGTGACAGTCCCCCCCTTAAAATGCATAGCTCATCAAATTGTTTGACTTATCCCTGTGGGATATCTAATGGGAGGGCTTGGGGCAAGTATTGGAATTATACACACTAATCATTTTAATGATTCATTACAGCTTAAAATTCAATGGCTGTAGACTTAGTCAGCTTATCAAACGCTTCAGTGATGGAGTGTGTAGGAGCCCAAGATTCTGTCTAACCCATCCCCCACATCCCATCCTCACTCACACACTGCTGGAACTCATTAATTCATCCCCATAAAAATTTAGGTGGCTTCTCAAAAATGGTGGCAGCTGCTGTTGTTTGAGTGTTTTTGTCGTGCTCAGCAGCTGACCATAGCTTATTGTCTCAGCTTTGCAGCAAAGACTTTGTTCTAGCATGGAAATAACACCAACTGACTTTAAAGTGTTTATGTAAGGGACACAACTTATCTTTTGACTTTCAGCAGTCATCAGTGCAGTACCATTGTTAGGCAAGTTCATGGTTATTGTTATTCATGGGACGGACCAGGATATTGGTTCATAGCTAGTTAAGATGTGTTACATTTAAGTTTGACAGACAGCATTACTACACACTGGACACCTACTGTTATTACAGGTTACATTGTCCACTGGATACACTGTGTCTCATGAAAGAACCACTTGTGCAGACAGATTTGTTCTTAATTTGCACCAGTTCTCTTCTGAAAGTATGAACAAAATTTACAAGTGGTCCAGAATATGTAAGTAAGACAAATTTAAAGAAAAAATTATATTATCTTATCATTGTCATCATGGCACCCAATATACTGAGAATTGTTTTTATAGTTTATTATTCTTATTGTCATATTTCAGCACAGTAAACTCATCTCACTCCCCAACATTGTCTCATAACCAACTGTAGGCTGCAATATTCTCTCCTCCAATATCTCTGTGACTGTCACATGACTGCCTCTCATATTAGTCATGGAGCGGTTTGCTTTAGAAAGACATTTTTTAGCATCTGTCATCATCTCATGTCAAAGCTTTCCTTTTTTTATTTCTGTCACATCACAGCACTGCTCTGATGGGTTCATACACTTCTAATAGTTTCAGCTCCCTTAATACGACTACTGACAGATAAATTTGGTATCTTTTTGTCTGCTGATTTCTGACTTGAAGCTCTGTGGCATGCAATTCTCATTTTCACTCTTTGTGAACATTTTTGTGAATGAAACTCGCCCACAAACAGAGTGGAACATGCAGCCTTATAAGTACATTTTATGGGCGTCAATTATGCTAATTATGGACTCTCATTACCTTGCACCTCCTCTTGAATGGGTGACATTCATCAGGCTGAAACGAGCAATTTAAAACAAGTTTGTGCTGTTAAGAGAGTTTCTGACTTGGAACACTCGTAAGAATAAACCTCACAGAGGAAAGTACAATAAAGCCCATGGTGTGTTTCCAAATTTCAAATGAATAAACAGAGACTGATATCTGGTCCTCCCCCGGGCTCAGGATGGGGAACAAAACTCAGAACACACACAAATGTCACATCTCCCTTTCTGCTGGTTGAAGAGTAGAAACACAGAGGCAACGGTTGACAGTGAAAGGGCATGGATGGAGTGTAGAGAGTAAAGGATGGCATTTGAACTGCGCTGACAGATCTGCCACTTCACCGATGCTTGAGCAAATAGACAGTCGCACACATGAAAGTAGGTTGGCATGAAAAAGTGATGTTTTTGAGGTTGAAAGGCAAAAGAGCTCTGAAGGTGGAAGGGCAGAGGAAGGGTGTATGTGAAGGGACAGCTGGAGGGGGTCAACATTAGAAACAGCTGTGGGTGGGGGGTGCTGGGTCGGGCGTGGCAGCTAGTGACAGGACTGCAAATACAAACACGGTGCCAGCTTGCAGACACTCACTGATTTTGTCTGACATCTTAACTGACAACCAATCAACAAGTGCTCTTATGAAAACAAGCCATGGGTGTAGTATACACTCAAGGCTTATTTTCATTCCCTTTAGTCACTATATGTCTCAGCTAGGGATGCCAAATATTGTCATATATTGTGATTTTCAGGAAATGTTAGGCTACTCAGAAATGGCAATAGTTGGCATGTCAGTGGTACATGACCTGTGAAAGAAGTTTTATGAAATGTGACGACCGGGTAGAGGAGGGTGTCAGTCTTTTTCTTATTTCCTTTTGGAAGAGAATGTAGGATGAATATGATTTGACTTTCAGTTACTAGGCAGGAAGTTTTGTTTTGTTTAGTTTTTATTTTTTGAAATTTGTATCTATTTGATGAATATAGACAGGAAATGTGGGATTGCCACAACATGCAACAAGTCCTTCAGATTGAACGACATCACTTGTAACTGCACTCCAGAACGACAAGTGTGTGATCACATTGAACATGGTCTCCTGTGTTAAAGTCTGACATTTAGAATTGAAGTCAAGAACTTTATTGTCATTATGCAAGCACAACAAAATTGCAATTGTGTCAACCTCAAATGGTGAATTTGTAGTTCAGACTTTACACATATGTACTTCGCACATTTTTTACAAAGAATAAATCAGACAGCGATATAAAAATATCAGCAATAAAGAGTACAGAAGCAATATAAGCAATATGAGTACAAAATATAACTGATATACAATATAAAATGCAGTAAACAATAAAATACAACTAAAATACAACTAACGAGGTGCAACAGCAGCAAAAATACAGTAAAGGTGCGTTGTATAGATATGAGTGATGGTGTATTGGAGTGTTGAATGCCATGGTATTGCACATGTTCATTGGCTTAAAGTGACATGTGATAAAATAAATATTCCACGTGCCCCATGATGGCAGCATATCAGTCTTAGTCTCAGACTAAGGAGATGTATGAGTTTAGCATTGCCACAGTTTTTGGGAAGAAGTTGTTTTTCTGAGTGTGTACAGATTGATCTGTAGCATCTGCCTGATGGGAGGAACTTAAACAGATAGTGTCCAGGGTGTGTAATGTCTTTTACGATGTTCTTAGCCCTCCTCACAAGCACTGTGAAGATGTTTTTGGCAGCTCAATTCCAACAATGTCCTGTGCTGTTCTCACAACATGCTGGAGGACTTTTTGTCAGCTTCGGTGCAGCTGCTGTACCAGGCTGTCATGCAGTTTGTTAGGATGCTCTCTGTGATGTATGTGTAAAAGTTGACAAGCAGATTTTGGGGGGAAGTTGGCTTTCCTTAGCCTCCTCAGAAAATACAGGTGCTGTTGTACCTTACCCACCACTGCTGAGGTGTTGTCAGCCCAGGAGAGGTCCTCTGTGACGGTGGCGGCTTCTCCGTTGTCTGATATGAGCCCCATGACGTATCATCCACAAATTTAACAATAATGTTTGAGTCATGGATGGGTTGGCAGTCATGTGTGAAGAGTTTGTAAAGGAGGGGGTTCAGTACAAAGCCCTGGGCGATGCCGGTGCTCAGGGTGAGGATAGAGGATGTATGCTTGCCCAGTCTGACAGCCTGAGGGCGGTTGCATATGGAGGGAGTTAGTCCTAGTGTATTGTTAGAACATTAACTCTTTTATCAATATAAACCTCGTTTTGACACCACCTCCTACAAGTAACCTTTAATGTCCGGAGGAAACATTAAAGCTTGAATTTAATTCTCAATTTGGTCAATCAATCATTCTCAAAAACATAAGTTCTTGTCTGAACAGTGTCCTCGGTTTACTGTGCTCAAAGAAAACAACACAACTTCTTAGGAAAAATGAAGACATTTATTAATAGCTAAACATCTTGAGGATACATGATAAAGCATAAGATAATAAATAAAAAGAGCAGTAAGGCCTATAAATGATAATGAAATAAAATAGTGAAGAAAATTGTTTAGAAATAACGGCTCAAAGTGTGTGACTCAAGGACTCAAGTATTTTTACATTTCTATTACTTAAGAAATTTCAATACAACTACTTATCTAAACTTGTGAAAAAGAGGTAGTGGTGTGCTCGAGGACTGTCTTGATCATATAAAACTCAAGAAAAATGCAGGTGCTCTTGAAGATAAGGGTCATCATATAGAAGGAAAAAAAACAAACTTCAGGCACTCATGCGTGGAGCAGAAATGGAAAAACTCTGGGATTAAGTTAAAAAGCCGGTTTCGACCATAAAGGTCTTGAACAAACAACAGGCAAACATTTTATAAACTTGGCAGGGGGTGTCACCCAATCCTGATTATTGAGTGAATGCAGGTGTTTGACAGCAACTGGATCACAATGAGGAGCCATGTTTAAAATGGCACGCCTCTTCAAGTACTCAAGGAATATCCTGCACAAAAATGATAAATAAATGACCAAAGCAACATTAAGATTGTATACATCGAATCAATACATTTCTAAAAAAAAATAATCCATTACTTAAATTATGTAACCATATACATGAATAATATTCTACATTTATAGAAAAGGTGTGTAATCAGTCTCCTCATTTAAACAAGGATATACCATTGCATCAAGTTTGAAAATCCAAAAAGTTTCCCCTCATGTATATGAGCGAGATGTTTTACAGATGAACTTGTCAGTGCTCCCTAGTGGACAAACTATGTAACAGAGACACTGTTTGTATATTATCTACTCTACTATTTCTTTTCTTTTGGCCAACAATTACCCTGACACCAATATATCTGCAGTTTTAACTAATACTGGCTGACATGGCTGAATTACTGGTGGGGCTTTAATACAGTTTAACTAATTTCACCAGACCAAGCTGCTTCGTCTAGTGAGCAATGGGCCAGATGTAATACTGACATAAAAGTTCGTTCTTAAGCTTCAAAACAGTATTTTTACAAAAAATAAAATAAATTTTAACTTGAGGTCCAATTATTAGCTCTTACTAGCTGTTTTCACTTTAATCAACCACATCTCCTGGTGTTCATGAGTGGATGGAGTTTTCTTAGTTGTCATGGAGAAAACTGCTCTGCCTTTACTCCCAGAGAAGCTAGTAAGTGGACTTTGAGGTAAGACTTGTTTTGTCAGATAGTCAAACTGATTTGATCATCCACCTTGATCAACATGAGGAATGACAGATAACCGATCACTGATGAACTGTGTGCAGTCCTAATCTCAACCCTGAATTACGTGTGTGTGTGAGTGTGTATGTGTGAATATGCACAAACTGTCTGATGTTTTATGAGCATCATGAATCTTTCCCGTATCTTATTGTGTTGCACACTCCTCCTCTCCAGCCGAGTGTCACAAATCAATCCTGTCCTCTTTATCTTCATGAGTCATTGCTACCCTCCCTCCCCCGCTCCTCTCTGACATAGACTTTAAGATGCTCCACTCTTTCACTCATCGATCCATCCATCTCCTCCCTCTTCTGTGGACGGGTGAAAAAGTATGAGTGCCATTCTTCACCACTGTGTGGAAATGATTATTCATCATTACTATTGACGTTGTCATCATGGCAGCTGTCATCAGGACTGGAGCGGCAGCGTTTGGAGTTCCTTCAGTCAAATTCACTTAAGCAGCTGCTGTCCATGTTGAGCTGTACAATATTTACTCTGACAGGGACTGCATTCACAGTGCTGTTCTACAGTATGACTCAAAATGAATTAAAATGCAACACAACATTAATCATAAGTCATTATAATTTCCTGATTGTCCCAAAACCTTAATAACACTTTGATAATATGTTTTCTGATTATAACACAATACACTTGGGGAAAAAAACATACAGAAATGACAAACTTCGAGAAAATAGTTTATAATGACAGGCTACAAAAACATTAATTAAATTAGCATTATGTAATAAATTAAGTAATTAAGTGAATGAGTACCAACTGAGTACCATTTGTGTTTACAAAACATACTATTCATTCTATTTCTATAACAATACAAACCCATTATGTAGGTATTTTTTAAAAATGTATACATATGTATCAGATCTGTACTGATGCTGAAATGACTAGTCAACCGAACGCTTGAAAAAGGAAACAAATAATCTGGGCTATAATTCATCACTACTAACATTTTCAAGATCATTTATTTGTTTTTAATAGTTCAATGGATCAAGAATGGGTTCAGAAAGGAAAGTTTATTTATATAGCACAGTTTAAAGGTGCTTATAAAGTGCTTTACAAATGCTAACCTTGGATGAAAGACAAAGATAAAAGGTGAAAAAATGTCAAGACAAATGTGCTTTCCATAAAATAAATGATTGTAAAAGACTCATATAATAAAAAATATACATAAAAACAATATAAAAACATAACCAGGTTAAATATCAGGCAGTAAAAGCTGCTGTTTAGGCCACTAGGGAACAGCAGAACAAGCTGTAAACACATTAACATACTTTCACTTTTTAAAGGTGCTATGGCTAATGTGTTAGCATAGTTGCCCATTTATACATTAGCAGACACAGAGCATTAGCATTCATGTAGAGTTGTATTTCAGATCCTGGTTGTCTTTATTATATGTTTTTACAAGGTGAAAGATTTTAGTCATCACATGCTTGTAATTTAAAGTATTACATTTCCTGGTCCGGACAGCCTACCGATGTTACAAGGAGAGCGGAGCAGGTGGACTCAAATGCAGGAGACAGCAAGCAGACAGGATCAAAAGCAGAACTATTTATTATAAAACAAACTGTGACACAGAAACAGGCATACTGCACAGATGACTCAACAAAGACTGAACTGAAAACTAGGGCTAAAATGCAGGGGAATGGGAAACAGGTGACTGGACGGGGGAACAGGCAAGGAGCTGATAGGCTGGGGAAAACACTGGGTGCAGGGCAGGGCTAACAAGACTGAATGCAGGGCAGGTGTGGAGGGAAGAGCAGGCTAAAACACAAAGGGCAATAGCTGCTCTGGGCTGAGAAGTGAATAATAGAACAACATAAGAAATGACTCTGCACACTGATTGGCATAGCTTAACAAAATATACATGAAAATAACTAGAATACACAACACTATAAGCTAAATAATCATGTAAGACTGTCCTTTAACCCAAGTCATATGAACGACCAAAAGGACTAGACAACAGAAGAGTAACAGGAAACCAAAAGAACAAAAACACAAAGTGTCCAAAAACCATGAGTCCATGACAGTCAAGGCTAGCACAACCAGCTTGTTGTTAGCTTTGGGAGCTAACTAAAGCAACAGGGTCTGCAGATACTGGGTCAAGACAAGCTACAATCTGCTAACTGAAGCCTGATCTCCATTTGTTGGACCCATGTTAGAAAGTTTTGCTGCTTGCTGCTTGCTGCTTGATGTCATTTTTGGATCACACCTCTCACCTCTGCCAAAACCATACCAACGCTGTGGGCTCCAGGCCTGAGGTCTTGTCCGCGACCACGACAACAGCAGAAATTCAGAAACACCTATTTACCTTCCCTGTGGACTGCTAGCTGCAGCATTATTTTTTCCCACCCACATTCTGCAAAGACCCACCTGTACTCTGACCCCAATC
This sequence comes from Thunnus albacares, assembly GCF_914725855.1. NCBI lineage: Eukaryota > Metazoa > Chordata > Actinopteri > Scombriformes > Scombridae > Thunnus > Thunnus albacares. Next base: position 2,630,038 of record NC_058115.1, read on the forward strand.
ATCTCATCCCTGATGCCTAAACCTAACCAACCAAACCAATGAAGGCAACGAGTACTAGCCGATCAGGGCAGGTGTTCACGGAATTCGGGTGGGAAAAAAAATAAGTGCTGAGAAGACGAGGAGGATGAGGAGTCCAGAGACCGTGAGGTAAGATGCACTATTCTACTACCTCTAGCAGTCCAAAATGATTATTAATAACAGTAATCAATAATGTTAAATAACGGTATGACAATTGTGTGTTGGTCAACGTAGCTGGCTTATTACCATATTGGTCCGAATATAAGATGGGTTTTTTTCCTGGACATACATCTGAAAAAGTGAGGTCAACAACAGATGGTGCCAAAAATCTGTAAAACAAGTGTTCCCCTCCTGACTGAAGGGAGCCACTGTCCCTCACAACTAGCCTATACTGCCAAGGGCCAGAAAGATGGAGAGACACAGTAATTGTCTCAAACAAAATGGCTCTAAAGTAGGCCAAGTTAAACCACAACTGATAAACAGTAACATGTTAAAGTGTTGTCATCAACTCAACTACTTCACTGTCTCTCCTCTGGTCCGCTGAGCTCCGCGTGTGTGTGTGGAGGGGCAGCCCCACCCGCAGTGAAACAGAGGAGAGAAACTCAGCACGACCATAAATGACAGCAAAACACAGTAGAGTCTCACACTGAGCTGAAATGAAACCAGTGTACATAAATTAGGTAAATTTATGGTCGCGCTGAGAATTTGCTGAGGTTGAGCTTGAGGTTGTAAAGGTTGTCTATATTCCACGGTCCTTTGGTGGAGTTATCATTTGATACCATGGGTGATATAATTGAGCCCAAGAGCACTAACATGAGCATCCCAACATTCAATGCAATGCAGACTGTGAAATATACCCTGAAGGCCAGTAACAAGACTGCAGTAGAGATGTTTAAAAGGGATGATCCAATATATGGGAAGGTGGATAAAAGGCTGTGCCAAAACATAAAATCTGCAGGAGAAACAGACAAAGCCAGACGCCAACGCAGTCTGATGGAAGGCAGGAGGAGGTATGGGGAGGATGGTTACCGGCCATCCAGTAGGGCTGAGGAGAGACAGAGGGTTGCATTGGAGGAAGAAAAGCGGGCAAGGCTGAGGCATGCAGCAAAACAGAGGAAGCAGGCCCTTGAAATACTTGTGGCTAAACAACAGAAGTAGGTTTAACCTACACATGAGATGAGGTGGTCTTTTGTCCTGTTTCTATCTTAGGCCTGTTGTGTTTGACCTGCTACTTGTTACTTGTTGATACGGTTAGGGCTGCTACTAACAATTACTTTCATTATCGATTAATCTGTTTATTTATCTTGATTATTTTCTTGATTAATCGATTTGTTTTTTGATCTATAACATGTCAGAAAATGGTGAAACATCGATCAGTTTGAGTTCCCAAAGCCCACGATGACGTTCTGTCATATCTTGTTCCACAACCCAAAGACATTGAGTTTATTATCTTAAAGGACTAAAGAAAATATTCAAATTTGAGATGACGGGATCAGAGAATTTGGACTTCTTTTTTTTTAATTAGTCAAAACGATTAATTGATTATCAAAATTGTAACTAATCAATTAACTGACTAATCATTGCAGCTCTGGATAAAGTGCATAGGTAAATATTTAATGAAGTTAAACAAATCTTTCACTCTTGTTCAAAGTATTTATATGCATACATGTTGAGTTTTGAGTCAGTTCTGGGCCAGGCTTACTGCTAGTAGCATTGTTTTTTTCATAGTTTTATTGTAGTTTTATTATAGTGAACAAAGACAAGTTTGAATTTGTATTTGCATTTATGTTACTTTTTTATTTATTATTTATGTTTGATTTATGGATTCCTTTTATGAGTTTTATGTAGGGTTATTTTACTTCATAATGGCTGTTAGAATTAATTTTCAGGCAGATGCAAATATACTTAAAAGTAACTAGAGATGAGCATGTACACCAAATATCATTCAAAATGTTCCCCTGGGGGAGCAAGTTCCCCAACCCCACTAGTTGTGGCAGGTTTTCTCCATGCAGTGATCTCACCTTTTTTACCCCTTACCTGTTTGCATCCCTGCTAGATTCAGTATATCATTCAGCTCTCAGACTGATAACTGGAGATAGCTTCCCTCATCATTGTATATTATATGAGAAAGTTGGGTGGCAATCGTTGGCAGTGAGAAGGGAACAACACTGTATTCTATTTATTTACAAAGCACTACTGGGCAAACGTCCTACATATATCTCATGTCTTCTCAACTATAGATCACTTTCACACTACACTAGATCCCAGGATTATTTGCTTCCTGAAGAACATCTGGTTAGTACTGAGGTTGGAAAACTGGCTTTTGAATATTTTGCTCCACACAAGTGGAACAATTTGCAAAAGCTGCTAAAACAGAAGAGCTGATCCCTTACATTCATTTCAAACGTCTTTTGGCAGAATTGGTGCAGTGTGAATGTGAATGTTTTCTATCAATGATGTTGATGTCTTTGGTTGAATGTCTTTGAATGTTGTCTCTGTATGTTTGCTGTAAATCTTGTTGTTTGTTACTTTGAATTTTTACACCGTAAATCTAGTTTTTATTTTCTGTATGTTCTGTATTCAGTGTAATCTGCAAATAAAAAGGTGTGTAAATAGTGGCAGCGCTTTCTCTCCACTACAACCCAGCCTCCTTTTTTTCAAGCTGTTGAGTTCATTAGTTTATTTATTTATTTTTTTGTGCCTCATTTGCCTGAGCCAAGTTTGCACAGTTTTCATCTAACTCATTAACAAACTTATGCAAGTCAAGCTGTGGCAGCAGTAAGTGCTGTCCAAGCAAACAGCCTCTGCCTACAGCTTCCAAGTGTAAACTGCGTGTACCCAGGCTGACACCCTCATGTCTTAAAGCAGCTTTATAATTGGAGGTTTTCTGCTCTGATCTGAGGCTGTACAGCAGAGGAGCCTCTGCAGTGGCTGTCTGACTCACAGCTGAAGATGCCAACGTCCTTCAGCGATGACAGCAGACATTCTGAAAGCTCCAGGCATTACTTTTCAAAGGATTTCTATACTCACTCAGAATATTTGGGAGAGCTGGTAGTAGAAGTGGTATTTTATACACAGTGATGCTGAAATACACTGCATGAGCATAACAGTTCCTTTTTACTGTTAGGCAGCTGATGCACACAGTGAGTGAATGATTTGTTGATATTGTGCTCTTTCCTAGTTCTTCCTTTAAATAAGAACTTAGCAGCAGCAGTGTTTCTTTGTCATCTCTGGCCACAGCCAGCATCACTGATGGGTGTGGTGCTCTCACAGCCAATGGTGATGTCACAGTGTCCTGGAGTACACCTGTACATCACTGCAGCACAGTGAGAAGTTAAACCACTGAAGGTGAGCAGAAACAAGATTTTCACGGGCTGTTAAGTTCCTCTTTAAGCAGTGTGGACTCATTAGGTTTGTAATTATCCAACCATTTTCCAAAAAGACAGCAACAGTCACAGCAAGAATTCTGACTGTGATCCTCTGCCGACCGGTTGGTCCTCAGCAGGAGGAAACACAAGTGAACACGATGAACAGATAAGATGGTGAGTGCTCCACAATCTGCATGTTTTTAATTTATTTTTGCCACGTATTTGTTTCCAAGTTTGATTACAGGTACAGGTACAGGTCAGGTCAGGTCAGGTCAGGTCAGGTCAGGTCAGGTCAGCGGTTTTACAATAACTCTAATCGGGTTATGCAGATAACAGGTTTGCAGAACTGGAGCCGTGCAGGACATCTGTTACCTCTGTATCATTTGGATGGCAGCTTAAGTTAGCAACAGGAAAGTCACAGCAGCAGCTGAATTTTAATAATGTCAAGTTGAGGGAACTCCATCAAGTTATGCAGGCTGGGTTCTTTTTTTGAGGGAGGGGAGTTGTTGGGGGTTTTTTTTTTTTGCATTGATTTCAGCAAGGACATTCTTTGCACTCATATGAGCAAACATATATATATATTTATATATACTAATTAAACTAACAATTGGGCACACCATTGATGTTTTTTTAATGCCGACTCACACTCACACAAACACTGAAAACAGAGCGTCTAATTGGTGTTAACACGCTGAGGTTTGGATGCACTGCTGGAGTGATGACTCCCAATGTGGAAACATACTACAGTAGCTAATGACAGTGCTGTCTTCAAATTAACAACCTTCCGTTAACAATGCAGAGCCTTCCACTTAGACACAGACACTCTCTCAAGTGACACAACGGCGCTGCCAGATGCACTGAGCTGCTTGAAGCTTTTTCTGCAACCTTGCACACACAAATGAACACACAAGGTTTGTTTTGTTGATGTTGTTTGCGACTGACAGACCACTCATGCCATTCCCACATCGCAAGAAAGTTTACCAAAACTAAGATGAAGGCTGGAAAACAAGTACAAAAAAAAAAATGTTATTTCTGATAATAAAATAATATGTTTGTCACTAGATTATTTATCAATCTTTCAGTTGGACGTGGAAAATCAAAATGTCTGATGAATGACAGCCTGTTAAATACACCACAAACGTGTGTCAGTTCTTTCCAATCACTTTAGTGTTTGCTCTTTATATAAAAATTCAAACTAGTCTGTGATACATTTCATCTGTCTGTCAGATTTATAAATGATGGTTTGTTTTTCTGTGTCTGCCTGAGAACGTCAAAAAGTTATTGCTTTTGTTATCACTGAAAGGTAAAATTAAAAAAAAAAGGAATTGAGGTAGAGCACTTGCTGTGTTAGAAAATATCTTATTCTTCCAGAAACATGCTGTAACAAACCGAAAGAAAACGTCGAGTTATTGTTCACTGTAATCACTCCTCCAAAACCCAAAGATATCCAATCAACAATCACATTAGACTGAAAAAAATCCTCACAAATGACTGTCTGGAACTGAGAAATGTTTGACATTTTTGCTTTAAAAATGATCTAAATGATTAATTATTAATCATTATCAAAATAGTTGCATCACTTATTATATGGTTTTAGGTTTCAGAATGCCACATTTTCAAGACCCAATCCACACATGTAACTGAATTATATATATATATATATATATATATATATATATATATATATATATATTTTTTTTTTTTAAATCCTTTTATATCAAAATATGAGAATAGGGAAAATATGTAACTCTGCCTGACTGAGCATAATGAGTAAGTAATAGAGCATAAATTGAGAAACATGCAGAATAATGAATAAGACAATAGGAAATTAATTGATAAGGGACCTGAAATCCAACTGTCAGCCATAATCCCCATTCACTAAGCCTGATTCTTTCAGTATTATTCTTCAATGATTTGTAATAATTGCTGTCTTAGTTTTTAATCCTGTGCAAATCGTGTATGTCTGTCATGTCTTTTTCTAATTCTAATAATATTTTATTAGTTTTTTTTCCAAATATAAACGGGGAGATAGCATCAATATCAAAACCTCATTGTGCATACAGTAGCACTAACAACAGAACTGTCTGTCATGTCTGCAATCTGTGAAGTCAAAATCCACCACAAATTACCAATTACACTTAGACAAACAGAACAGTCAGAGCACCAGCTCATCTAGTCACTCAGCATGAAGAACCAATAAGAAAAGGGGGGAAGTCAAGTCAGCAGAGCCAGCCCTGACCAATCTGGTGCCATAGGCAAGATTTTAACTGGTGCCTCTTGCATCGCAGCCAATTCCACCATCAATGTTCACACACTCACACAGAGACTGCATAGCTTTATGTCTTTGAGATTTTTTTTCTAGAAAAGAAAAAACAAACACAAAATAAAAACAGTATCAAAGAACCTGATGCTGCATCGCTGGGCTTGTCTGAAGTGGAGGGGACATTGCTGGAAGGTGCTGAGGTGGAGAAGGTGTCTGTAGGTGGTCCAGGATTTACAGGGGTGGGAGTAAATATTTCAAAAGTGCATCTGAAGAGAGAAGAGGAGTATACGTGACCATTGGGTGTCATGTTATGTTAATAAAAAAAGCTGCTGATGGTGAAACTAAGCCAATGATAGCACATAAGCCCCATTATAGTCTATAACATTCTAAACACAAACAGCAAGAGTACACCAGGGGCAACTGTAACGTCCAAACAGCACCAATCAGAAACGAGACAGAAGCATGAAAGTCATTATGCACACAGTCTGTGATGATCCCTCTCTGCCTGCCAAAGGACAAACTGCTGTCTAACTATATCTAAATGTTGATGAAGGGAAACCCTGTTTGTGTGTGTGTGTGTAATGCTGATTCTGTTGCTTATTCATTGGAAATCGCTTTTTATATTTGTAAATTATGATTAATTATACTGTTTTAGTCAAACTGACATTAATTGGAAATTAAATTGTTTTAACTATATCTACAGCCCTGGCCAGAAGTATTGAGAATGACACAAGTATTGGTTTTCACAAAGTTTGCTACTTCAGTGTTTTTAGAATTTTTTGTCAGATGTTACTTACAAGCATTTCATAAGTGTCAAAGGATTTTATTGACAATTACATTAAGTTTAAGCAAAGAGTCAATATTTGCTGTGTTGACCCTTCTTTTTAAAGACCTCTGCAATTCACCCTGGCATGCTGTCAATTAACTTCTGAGCCACATCCTGACTGATGGCAGCACATTCTTGCATAGTCAATGCTTGGAGTTTGTCAGAATTTGTGGGTTTTTGTTTTTCCACCCGCCTCTTGAGGATTGACCACAAGTTCTCAATGGGATTAAGGTCTGGGGAGTTTCCTGGCCATGGGCCCAAAATTTCGATGTTTTGTTCCCACTTAGTTATCACTTTTGCCTTATGGCAAGGTGCTCCATCATGCTGGAAAAGCCATTGTTCATCACCAAACTGTTCTTGGATGGTTGGGAGAAGTTGTTCTCGGAGGATGTTTTGGTACCATTCTTTATTCATGGCTGTGTTCCACTCCCTTGGCTGAGAAGTAACCCCACACATGAATGGTCTCAGGATGCTTTACTGTTGACAAGACTGATTGTCAGAGAAAATGACTGTACCCCAGTCCTCAGCAGTCCAATCCCCATACCTTTTGCAGAATATCAGTCTGTCCCTGATGTTTTTCCTGGAGAGAAGTGACTTCTTGACACCAGGCCATCCTCCAAAAGTCTTCGCCTCACTGTGCGTGCAGATGCACTCATACCTGCCTGCTGCCATTCCTGAGCAAGCTCTGCACTGGTGGTGCCCCGATCCCGCAGCTGAATCAACTTTAGGAGACGGTCCTGGTGCTTGCGGGACTTTCTTGGGCGCCCTGAAGCCTTCTTCACAACAATTGAACTTCTCTCCTTGAAGTTCTTGATGATCTGATAAATGGTTGATTTAGGTGCAATCTTACTTGCAGCAATATCCTTACCTGTGAAGCCCTTTTTGTGCAAAGCAATGATGGCTGCACGTGTTTCCTTGCAGGTAACCATGGTTAACAGAGGAAGAACAGTGATTTCAAGCACCACCCTCCTTTTAAAGCTTCCAGTCTGTTATTCTAACTCAATCAGCATGATCTCCAGCCTTGTCCTCATCAACACTCTCACCTGTGTTAACGAGAGAATCACTGACATGATGTCAGCTGGTCCTTTTGTTGAAGGGCTGAAATGCAGTGGAAATGTTTTTTGGGGGATTAAGTTCATTTTCATGGCAAAGAGGGACTTTGCAATTAATTGCAATTCATCTGATCACTGTTCATAACATTCTGGAGTATATGCAAATTGCCATCATAAAAACTGAGGCAGCAGACTTTGTGACAATTAATATATGTGTCATTCTCTTGAGAGTTTATTGTGGTCTTTGGCATTTATATGAAGGTATTATGTGTGTTGTTACAATCACCCCTGCCTGTGGGGGCAGATGTAACATTTGACTTCTAGTGTTTCAGTCAATATTGTGACTCTAACATTGTTTGACTGTTAACAAGTAGGACACAGATACAAGTTACCTACATAAAAACTGTCCCTCCATCCAAAGCTGTGTTCAACTTGTTTGATAACAGGATAAACAAATATACACTGTATTGTGCCCCCTCAGCAACATTTTGGTTTAATTTCTATTCTAATTGTCGATTTGAAGAGGAAAACAGGTTAGGGGAACAAGAAAAACAAGAAAAGAAGGGAGCTGGATTATGTTCCTTTAATTCACATAAAAAACAGAAAAGAAATAATGCTTTTTTTTATCCTGTTATCAAAAGAGCTGAACACAGGAGGCAGCAATGCAATTCCCATGCCTAGTCTGCAGGAAAATAGAGGACGTCAGTTGAGTAGGTGGTCTTTCAGTGTGGCCCAGGACACATTGCATTTACACTGCTAAATGAATTGGGCCACATGATGCAGCCCAGACCACTTCCAAATGTGGTCTGAGTGATTGGATCTCAATGCGTCCTCAATGCGTCTTGGGTGCATTCACACCTTTACTTAGAACTGACCACTCATGATCAGATCACACAAGATGCATGTTAATGCCAGGTGTAAACAGGGTGTCAATGTCACTCACTGGTTTAGATAACTTGCCCATCCCCCACAATGTAAGTGTCATAGCTGGGGGGGATGTGCTGAGTGATGCTGCAGTCAACCCAGAAAATAGGGTCTATTTAATAGGCTGTGCTATGTAGTTACGTCGTTGTGGGCTCTTTTTTTTTGTAATATTTCGAAATAATAATATTAAAATAGTATTAGTAAAAAATAGTTGAAGTTTAAAATTTAGATTTTTTTTTCTTCCCTCATTTATGGTGCCCCTATGGATGGACAGCACTCCAAGCATTTGCTTATACCGCCTATGCCACGGCCAGGTCTGCAAGTCAGCGTTTTTTAATCTCATCCAGTCCAGCAGGTTTTAAGATTGGACATGCAGTGAGAGGATGCATCTAATGGTATGGAGTAAAGCAAGTAAAAGAAAAGCTATTTTCTTGAAGAAAAGACATCTGAATTTAAAGCTGCACTAATCAATATTTTTATATTAACAATGGATTAAATGACCATGTGTAATGTGAAAGGATCACTTGAGAAGAGAATTATCACAAACTCTGCAGTTTCTCTCAGCTCTATGGAGCTTTTTATTGTCTTTATGCTCAAAGTTTTGGTTTTATGGCCCACAGCTTTACTGTTTTGGTTCAGCCTCAGTCCTCACATCAACCTGGTTTCCAGTAGCAGCAGGCAGCTGTTTCCAGTGAAAAAAACCCACTGTACTCTACCTGCCCAGCAGCAAGCAGGAGACAGACACAGTTAGAGACTAGCTGGTGAACATAGTGGAGCATTTAGCAGCTAAAGAGACAGATATTTTTCTCAGGAGTTGGTAGAAAGCAATATTGGACTTACATTCATCAGTTGACCATAAACAAGATTCCAAATGAGTGATAATGTTGCTCTGTGTCTAGCAAACATTAAATGCTCAATCAAAATGTAACATTCATTCATTGTACATTCCATGACAAGTGGGAAAACGTCTGGTGATGAAGATCAGCTCCAGAACAGCTACTGAATGGACCTTATGTGTAGACTGTTCAACTGCTGTTTCAAGAACAACCTCAGATTATATTTCCTGTTCACAAATGAACTGCAGCAACACATTTATCACAAGTAAGAAAATACGAACATAGAAAAGTAATAAGAAATAGAAAAGCAATGTTATGTATAATGTATGTATAACTGCCAGAATCTCTCTGCAGTTACCTGCAGTTTCTTCAAAACTGTGAGAATATGAATATTTTCCATTAATAATTTTCAATCTATTAAGAGTTAACTACAATTATGAGTGACTGCTTTTCTTGGTAGAACAGTTTTACCTCTACTGCTTGCCACAGTCAGATCTGATCTGCTATTGTGGCTTTTTGAGCATTCAGAGCCACTACACTCACCACTTTGTCTAAATCTACATTTCCCTCATGTGCTCAGGCTAACATGTCTGCTTATCAAGCCTGTGGAATGAACCCTCTCTGTGCTCACATAATGTGCTGATGAGCCCAGTGGGTTCTGAGGAAACTCCTCAGCCACATTTTCTGTCTGTCAGCTGACTGCAGAGAAGGTCTCACTGTTGTTTCTGTGCTAAATATTGTAAATGCAGCCTGAGTAACCAGCAGCTTGTCTCTTAGTGTGCTGATAAATGCCTCGGCTTGCCACTCCTCATGAGATTGTTTGCAGTCTTTTAGGGAAGTTCTGTGTTGAAGAGGAAAGATGCCATGTTCAGCAGACAAGTATTTCCTGTAGGCTGAACTTCCCATACGTCAGGACTCCTCAACTTGTGCATATCCTTGCTCAGTTTCCAGCAGGCTGTGAAAATTGGAGGCAGCAGGGTGTGATTTCGTACGGACTGCTCTCTTATGTGTCAGCTCTGGTGTTGGCCTGTGGTCTGCATTGGCACGTGTCCACTCGTCACTCAGCGTCTAGCCAGCTTTCTGGAGCCACACCAAAACCGCTGTAAGTGGTTATTCATGCTGTGCCCTCTGCCTCTCACATCCACAGGAATATCATCTTCATGATAACTACACCAACTGAGTCTGTCCAGCAGCTGAGACATGCATCTGTGGAGAAGCTCCGGTCCTGAGTCCATGCCAAATGGCAAAATGTTGAGGCTGCAGCGCCTGAAGGAGGGAGATGAATGTACTGAGCTCCTTGTTTTTTTTTTCCTCTGCTGGAAGTATCTGCCAGAATCCAGAGTGGGCATCAGCATTTGTAAACCATTTAGCTGCGTTCAACTGTGCCAACAACTGGCCCTCTGATGCCAACTAACAGTATCTTTTTGCCTGTAGTGCCTCATTAGCTTCCAGAGGTCAGGCACATCCTTTTATTGCTCTTTATGGACATTTGGTGCCATTTTGAAGCCCAAACACTGGTTAATGAGACCCTCTCTCTGATTGACTGGTGGACTTTTCTGTGCTCTTTTTTCTGGTGTTCCTACTAATTAATAGTTAAATGATAAGTTACAATTTTACAAGTCCATCTTCAACCAATACTCAGGTGCCTAAATGAGCATTGAAACATGTTTTTCTTGCTGTAATTATTAATCCTGTTCATTCTGACTGTTAGAAGATCCCTTCATAATGCACTTGCACAATGTAAGTGATGGAGGTCAAAATCCACAGTCCTCCCATTGTGCAAAAATGTATTTAAAATTTTATCTGAAGCTAATATGAAGCTTCCAAATGAGTCAAATCAAGAAGGTATCTTTCAACATTACAGTCTTTTTAGTGCTAATTATCCACGGATAATCCCTCTCTAAAACAAATGAACACAGGGATTAAAACTGGTAAAACACTGAATAAAGCAGTTTCACTCAAAAAATCAGTGCTTCTCCAACACTGTTTAGTGGGCACAGGATTTCCGGGAGGGGCTGTTAGCTGAGCTGCTGCTAATGTTTGCTCAGCTTGTTTCCCTGATAACTTAAGATCCAGACGTCCGATGACTAAAATCCATCATCTGGTAAGAAGATATAGTTGAAAATGACCAAGATACAAAAAAGTTTTTTGTAAAAATGTGGCTTAAAACTGAATAAAATTCAAATTTATGATGCGTAGAGGTATTATTCTGTTCATTGTGGCAGACAACCACAATGTGGACACATGCATCTTGTGTGTGTATACTCTTTGGTAGAGGGGGTCTGACGCCGTTGACAGGCAACCAAATGAAACGGACAGTTACCTTGATTAAAATTACAGATTTCTCTGGGTTTGAAAATTGTTGGAAATATTTGGGATAGTGTAAGTACACAACTCAACAACATATATAACAAAGGTCTGGTTGTTTTAAGACATTTTAATGCAGAACAGTTACATATTATAGCTTTAAGTGTCTAATTTAACTAATTCCAGTTACATGTGCATAAAAACAACAAGCCTAAATGTGAGATTAGTCATTGATTATGACAAATCAGTCTCCACTTACATGCAACAGGAAAATGAAGCATTTCTTGTAAAGGTATATTTTGAAAATGAAGATATATTTTCGGTATTGCTTTTTGTGATAACTTCCCATAGTCTCATGGACAACATACATGTATGATAGTGTGTGTAAACAGAAAAATATGATACATTGAAGTGGAGATATTCTGGGGAAATGCTGTTATAATGCTTTTTATGTATAATGTTTAAAAAAATTTTAAATTTCATGTAACTTACATATTGTGTAGATGTGACATATTTCAGATATTTTTGATATACTTGATATATTTGATGTATTATTATATCGGTATGTCCACTTTTTGGAACTAATGTGCTTTTGACTGTACACTTCTTGAATTGTTCATTGTTTTGAGATGTTTGTCACTCTGAGCGGGTTGGATGGTTCCGCACACCTCTCATAGTCCATGTCCATGTCCACGTATTGGTAAACTGTATACTGTATATGGATCTGCTGACCATTTTTAAAAATTATGATCTGACAAAGAAAGTGACAGACATATCTGTTTCAATAAATTTGTGGTTTGGATTAAGTGTGCATTCATTGCTCTTCACCTATATTTATTTCCTGTAGGTTTTCACATACATGTGATGTGTGTATAAATATGCTCCTTATAAAGCTTTTTTGTTCGATTTCAATGGATTTTGTTGTTTGATTTTTGTTGTTTCTTCATGAATTTTAGATTTTGTAATGGTTTAGCCAGGGTCGCTATTAGTGCTTGTGTGAGCTAGAGTTAGTTAGTTAGTTATTCCAAAAGTGTAAGGTTTAAAGACATAGTTAAGACATAGTTACATAATATTTTCAGAAATATATTAATTAGCTTTTTTCTGCAAGGTACATGAGAAGATCTATATCAGTCTCGTGATGGATGTGGTTAGCCTAGCTTAGCATAAAGACTGGAAGCAGGTCTAAACAGCTGGCATGACTCTGTACAAAGTTCCGAAATTCAACTACCAACTACCAATACCTCTTAAATCCACTAATTAACAGGAATGTAAAAATGTTATGGAGGATTATGTGTTGTAACTTGTATTTCTTGAACAATAACAATTTATCAGTCCACCTTGTGCTTCCACATAGTGCTAGTTGACAGATGTAGTTGATGAGCACAGGTTTTGGTTTAAACCTGACAACCTCACTATAATGGCAAGACTGTGACGTTGTACAGTCACTGTGCCAGGCTATTGTTCACCAAGAAATAGATCCAGTATGTACCTAAAACCTAAAATGACAATGTATTTCTGTTTGTCCCTATATTAAATACATAGATACACATTGATCAGTGAGGTTTAGAGATGTTGGTAGATGTATTTTTTTAACTTTGGACAAAGCCAGGCTATCTGTTTCCCCCTGCCTCCAGTCTTTATGCTAAGCTAGGCTAACCACGAGTGTTATCAATCTTTGCATCAAGCAACTAAACACATTCCCTTAAATGTTGTAATATTCCTTTATTTTTTTGCTTTGAAAACACACATGTAGCAAGGTGCAAACCAGTGTGAGCTTCAACGCAAGCCCATCATCCATTTCACCAGAGGACTTTCTCATGGTAGAGCAGCCACAATTTGCCATACCGAGTGTTTAGAAAAGCGAATGTTAAATAATGATCGTGCTATGAATCGGTGAGTGTAGCAAAACATACATTTATGTATGTAAATGTCACAGACTCATTTTCAAAGTGGGTAAGTTGTTTTGAAGGTAACCTTCACAACAACACCGCTAGCTTAATTTTATTCTGTGTGTGTTTCCAAGTAGCTACCTATCTAAAGCCTTTATCCACCGCCAAGCAGCTCTCTGTGCTCAAGGACGGCCACTGAAATGACATCAGCCCAGCATCAGTAAAAAGCAGCAGAAGATGTAGAGGCAGATGAAGGTGCTCAGAGTTAAAAGAACAGCACTGCATGCAAAGAGAAATACAAGAAAAATGAAAGTCACACAGAAGGAGAGCAGGGAACAAAATGATGGAAGAGAGAAAAAGTGACAGTGTGGAGTGAAGAGGAAAAATATGACAGAGAAGGTAATGAAGGCAAAGATGAGATAGATCTGGTGTTTACTGCTGTTTGAAGCAGTTATTTAAATCAAATGTTGGACATAATAGATGAGATTGGGCTTATTTCACACCAAGCATGTTTGGAGTGGTTTATTCTGAATCTTTTGGATGTATCCTTTGAGCTCATTTCATTAGGTCAAGTGAGAACAATGCTATTCCAATTTGATACCAAACTGGCACAAACCCACAGTTTGATATTGCTAATATTTGTCCTCATCTAAGAGAGGTTTAGTTTATTTCTACACCTCAATGTCACTACACCCCTCTCAATGGGCTCTGCAGGAATACAATCTAGCCCAAGACAGGAAAAAACACCTCAAACAACACAAGGAAAATTAGAAAAACATTGGAAGTCCAGATAAGTTGGAAGTTGGTCCAAATATGTCAAAAGATTAGGTGTAGTTTGGTAGGAGAGAGAACTCATTACAAATTCATTTAAGGGTGCAAAGGTGCAAATGTTTCTACAGTGAAGGAGTTGAGATCTCATATTGACCAGATCCTCTTCAGAATCAGAATCAGAATCAGAATGATCTTTATTGGTCAATTATGTTTATGCAAACAAGGAATATGACTCCAGTTTAGTGGCTCTTCAGAAATATACACAAGGAATGACTATACACAGGTGAAAGCGTTTCTGTGGACTGTAAACAGGATACAAATAGTGCAAAGAAGGGAAGAGTGCAAGGAGTGATGAGATAAATATTAAATGATAAGAAAAAGTGACATGTTGCTTTATATGCGTACTGGGAGGCATGACAAAATCAACCAATAAATGAGTCTGGACTGATAATCAATTCTTTATTCTTGATGTGTTCTTAAAGGTACCATGCAAAGTCTATGTTCAGTGTTTCTCATCAAATGTCAACAGTCTCCCATTTGTGCATCCTATAGACATCAACATCTCTGAGATTATAAGTGTAACATGTAGTTCCTTCCAGACTTCCAGCTTACAGTGAGGTGTACTTGAAGTCAGGTGAACTCATGTTTGTAAGTTATGAAGTGGTCTGAAAATGAAAACTAGAAACTTGAAATGAATACAACGTATATATATTTACATTCAGCAAGTTAATGACAAAAGAGTTCCACAAAATTTCTTTATGATGTTTTTCGGTGTTTTTTTCTCAAGTGCTCTTTTTTCATTCTCCACACGACTGCTTCTGTCTCTCTTTGTCAAACAACTGAGTGCAACACCACCAATTCTTTAGAGGAGAGACTGTCCACAAGTGACAGCAGATACAAATATTCTTGCCTTTATACATAGTCGGACAACCTAGTTCATCTGAAGCATTCTAAAGCCTTCACATCAAGTATTTTTGTAGTTATATTGTCCATTGAAAGTATCATACATTGATACTTTTGATATACAATACTAAGGAGCTCACTTCAAAGCTGTATGTGTCATGCAGCTTTGTAGCAGAGAGTGAGCAGGAAGATGTGATGGAGACAGAGTTTAAAACTAGTGAAGACCATGGAAGTGAAAAGAGGAAGGTAGCTCTGATGGTAGTGAAGAGGATGAGTCTGCAGATGCATGTGTTCAGCTGTTGAGTCAGTGCTTCGTGCATTCATGAGGACGGATGCATGACGAGGGGAAGGAGCCAAGTGATGCTGCAGATGTACAGGGACCAGATATTTTTGCTGCGCTGCTGAACTGGGGTGTGTCAGCTCCAAGAAACCAAACACAAAATTGCATAGAAAATAATCTATAGGTTTGATCACACCCTAAATCTCTGCCCATCAGAGGATACAGACAAACAGAGGTGAGTGGGAGATTCATCACATTCTATTCCCTTGTTGAAAACTCTATTGAATAAGCTGGCCACATGGTGGAAAACCTCTAAAATAGTGCCAGGACCCTTGCATCCCTGTGAGATGGAGATGACGATAAGTAGGATGAGGAGGAAGAGGAAGAACAAGTCAGTGAGGTGAGGCGTTGCTGGCAATCCTTAAAGCCTCTTGTTTAAAGAAGAAAGACACTTCGATTTTCTGGGGAGTGGTGTTCTGAGTGGTGGATTGAGTCGCTTGAGCATTCGAGAGAATAATAACACTCGATAACACAGAAAACAAAGTAACAATTCACCGCAGGGTCTGGAGCATCCTTAGAAACATACAAGAATGAAGTGGGCGAGGAAACTGTGTACGCAGAATTCCAGCTTTTCTGTGTTGGGGGATTTTGATGGATGAAGTTAACAGAGGCAGACTGTGTGGGCTACAGACATCAGAGGGCCAGAGGGGGTTTCAACTCCACAGACAGCTGCTCCGCTCTGCTCTCAGCCCAGCTCCTTCAAAGCACCGCCAACCATCACGCTTGTTTTCACTCAATAACCACCATTCAATTTGTGATGTTAAAGAACAAAGACACCAGTATTTTTTAAAGGATCACATCCAGTTTTGATTGTTGCATTTTGTTTCTGTCTCTGTGGAGTGACTGAAGCGTTGGATCATCTACAACTCAACAAGCTACTTGTTCCTGCCGCAGAGCATTTCAGCCTTCACTCCATTTCATATACAACATTTACACATAGCACGTCCAAATAAATCATCTCTGAAGTCATGTTATGACATCCAAGTCAGCAGATTTAAGCCAGTTGTTAGATCAAGAGGAGGAGGGAGAAATTAAGAAATTAGACCTGAAAACAAGATTTTTTCCAACAGATATCGAGCACACACCTCTTAGAAATAATATAGCTCTACTTGCTAACTAACTGTCAAGAGCAATATATCATATGATGGGTGGGGTTTACTAGTCCCCCCAGATCACATTTGTTTGGATAAATGTATGCATACGCCCTTAAGTGTCTCTAATCTGTTAAAGAGCTCAATAATGTGCAAACACACAGGTGCATGCTTACACAAATACAGTACTTGTAAATCTACATTATGCCACCATGTATTTTAACACTTTTATATACAGTATTATTTTAATATAACTTCAACCTCAACCAAACCTTTATCCTAACATTAAAGGTATAATGTGTAAAAATTGGCCAGAATTTTAGCTTAAAACATTCCCAAATTAACTAAAATTATCAACAGAATGTGAAGAAATAACAGTTTTGACATTATGTCTAAGACCTACATGTATTGTGTTGCAGAGATTAAGTTAGCATGCTAACCAGTTAGCTCTGATTGGTATTATGATGTCTCATAATACCACTTTGTACCACAAGGGCAATAGTGAGTCACTGTAGCATTCAGTCTGCCTTCAGTCCAATATGAGAGGAAGAAGAGCCAGGCTGAATCAAGTCCCCTGGAACAGCGTCGGGCTTTGAAGCCAATTGGCACAGCGGCAAAACCGTGTACTTACAATGTCATGTAATGCTATTGGGCCCAAAGAGACTTTTTCCCATAGACTTACATTGTGAAAGAGATGTCTGTATCGGTGGATACATTTTTTTGAGTATCACAACCCCCATGAAATGGCTCAGAATTTGATCCATTTGGTCTGATCATATTTCAAAAGCCTAGAAGAGCCACACAATTGAATAGTTTTATCCCCATTCAAGTTAGCCGGAGGGCTAAACCAGAGGTTAGCCATCTTGGCTGGTGGAAGTCTCCACTGAGCATGCTTCATGGGTGCATTGGGTCCATAGAGCGTGCGCAGTATGTTTTCAGGAAGTGGCTTTTTTGGCTTAATGCACCACTGTGCAACTTTCATAGGAATGAACAGGGCCCCGATGCTGTATCCAGTTCTCTTTATACATCCATGGGCTAAATGCTGTTGAAAAACTGTTAATGTCATTTTATTAAGTTTTAATATTTTTTCAGGCAAGAAAGTAACCATGTAAACTCCCAGAATGTGGTCAGTTTATCCAAATAATGCCTATTTGGAAATTTGCACCGACATTCTTGGACCAGCAGCAGATGTTGTGACTACATTAAATGAAAATAAATGCCAAGGTGTTCTTGACACTCTGCAGAACATGACTAATCATATTTACTTCGTATTTCAGGAGTCACATGCAGTTTATTAATGATCTTAAGTTATGTTTCATGTGATTTGTCTGATCTAGTGATTTTGTGCCACGTCTGGTCATCTAGATGAACACCAAAAACCTGTTCCCAGCTGTTTTTAATATTCATTGTAGTCTTATGATTCATGAGTAGTTGATTGTATATATAGGTCATCACTTTGTTATGAAGTGCTGCTTTCATAATACAGTGATCAAGAATATTCAGTTTTCTGCCACTTTTATAGTATGGAGTTCAAATAACTGAGGAACTTGAAACTCCTCCTATAATTGCTGAGAAGATTTTAATGCATCATCCATATATATATCATGGACTTTGTAACGCCAGCAGCCTTCCAATCTCTAAATCCTACATCTTTGCAAGTGTATTCATAGTCATGATTATTGGCAACCAGTGCTAAGAATGAATATTGGCTAAATCCAAAATATTTACATAAGCAGTTCAAAGACTTGCAAACATTTCTCTACTTATATAACTATGAAATTACCTTTCAGCTAGGGTTGTCACAGTGTACCAGTACTGATGATAACCGTGATATTTAAAAAATTAAATATTGCTATCATGTTAATTATACACATATGATAATACTGTGTAAATAATCCAGTGCTTCTTAAAACCCCACATACCGTCACACTGTTACCTACACAACTATGCTATGTACACAACTCCCGTCTTTAAGACGATACTCATGCAACACATCTTTGGAAAGCTAAGATTCTTGTGATTCGATTGATTCAAACCATTTCAAGATACAATCACAACAGCAGGTACAATCAATGGCTCTGTGAGACCACCAACACACAAACATTAACAAAATTCACGCTACTCACCTATCCTATGAAGCCTCATATATATACATATACATACATATATGTGTGTGTGTGTATGTGTGTGTGTATATATATATATATATATATATATATATATATATATATATATATATATATATATATATATATATGCTAGATACATTATACAGATACATTAAAATGTAGAGGATGATATATACAGGAGGGTATAATATAAAGTCATAGTTTGTCATTTTTATAAGATATGCACAAACTGGTGTGTATAGTAATGAAATATTCTGACTTGGTCATATTTGTGTTTATTTTTATTTCTACCTTCTTATTTTCAACATTTTACCTTTCAGTCTCTCACACAAACTCAATTTCAATCAATCAACACTCACTGCAACAGTGATAAAGAAGCATTTCAAGCACTTGACATAGTAAACAACTTGAGTTGGAACACCAATGGTAGAATAAATATTCAAACAGTGGCTCCCTGTATTTATCCCCTTTTTCCACAGCTATCATTGCTATCAGGGAAGTTGTTTATTTGGATTATTTGTCTAAAAATAAATACTCTCTGTAATCAAAGACCAAATAACATATATTTCTCAGAGTATTTATCCATGCCTCACATTTTATTTCACATGATTGTAAAGAAAAAATAAAATGTCATGCATCTATCACTAGAAGAACAAAGGACAGACTTAATTTTAATGCTAATGTCCATTCCAAAGTTATAGACTAAATATGATATTAAATCTAGTGGAAGTGTAACAATGAATCATGTTCAGGGATTCACAGTTTTATACACTGGTTCTTTTTTTCAGCCATTTTGCTGTTATTAGATAGTAACAGTAGAGATAAAGACTGGAAACTTTGGGAGAGAGAGGACATGCAACTATAGACTGTATGGACATAGTGAGGTGTGACATCACTTGTTGGTTTCATTGGAGCCGGTTTGAAGCCCAGAGTTGCAGCTTATGGTTGGCACCATCTTTTCCATTTGGAGGCAGGACCTTCCAAATGAGTGCGGATGTTGCCTTTCACGTTCTGGAGACACACCCCGCTACCTCAGACCCAAGCTAACGCTAGCTTACTGGGCTGAGCGATGCACACTTGGACTAACATCAGCTACTTTAGCTAAACTGTGTCATAGGGGTGTACCCAAATACAAATATATTATTCGGCAAAGCACAAACAGTGGGTTTTTTACGAAAATTTGTTCATACAAATATTTTTTAAATTATTTGTTTTCAGGAAGAAAGAAAAAAAAGATCAAATACCAGCGTGCAGGTCGTTCACATCGCTACCTCAGTGTCTCACTTCTGCTCTGCTGTTACGTCTATCAGCAGGTCTTAACGGGGGGAGTCACATCCACCTGCTACATGACACACGTTTCCTTATTTGGACATCACTCCCGCAGTTGGTGGTGTTCCCCAGAGATAAAGCTGAGCTACTGAACTGAAGTTCCTCCCTACACATTAAACGGTGTGCTGTCTCTGTGTTACAAGTGTATAAATAGGTAGAGGTCTGTCTGCAGTGAGGTGATTAGTAAAGTTTTAGTTCAGTAGTCAGTGCAGTCATCTATGATCTGGGAGATTCCAGTTGGAGACCTGGTGTAGGGACCTCCTTCATAAGGTAGTTAATTCATGAACACTTATTGTAACACTTAAATTTTCTAAAATTAAAATCGCAATAAAAACAAAAACATTTATTTTGTTATTCAAATACAAATAGAAATACAAGTAATTTTTCTGCCACAACAAATACAGATACAAATACAAATACTGGGCTCTCTGCACATCCCTAGTGTGCTAACAGGGCAGGTATCATAATTAAGTAACATTACATTTTGTGAAATATTGCACCAATATTCTTACTCAGTGTGAGTCTCGGAGCCTGGAAGAGCTGCAAGTGACTGTCAACTGTCAATCACAGCTGTCAGTCAACACCCACATTGCAGACATCAAAGCTACTATAAGTCTTCAAATCTTATTAACAGAGCAATAATTTCCAAAATGACCACCAGCACACTTATCAGAGGGCCTTAATTTAGAGATTGAGACCATAATGACTCATTGAAAAAAATGATTGACTTAGTATTTCTAGAGAGAAGTCAAGGCTTTTTGAATGGGAGTCAGTTGGAGCATCTAGCCATTGGTGACGTTGGCTTCTGCATTGGCTTCAGCCTGCTGTGGTAGCTGCAGTAGTTGCCACTTGCATGCAACAAAGGCCACCAGCAGGAATTGAACTGGGTGACGTTGCAGTTATATGCCAGTACGCATCTTAACCAATAGGCCAACAGGAAACAACACAGAAATCTGACTGAAAGTATAGAGCAGAACAGACAGTGTTTTCAATTTCACCAATCCAAACCAAGGTTTTTTGTAATAGTTTGATTTAGATAATTTGGTGCATAATTCCTGGTAATAATAGCCTAAAACCATAATAGCCAAGTCATAATCTTTGAGATTTTCATGATTTTTGATACAATTTATGGCTACCGTTTTTGTTTTGTTTTTTCACATAGAGCCATTGAATGTACAAAATTTGCATTCTATATTTGCCTCTCCGTACAGTAGAGTGTTACTGGTGAATATGACCTTTCCTTCTCAGAATCCAATCTGTGCACCCACACACAAGGGATTTACAGGAAACAATTCTTGCTAAATTAGTGTCTAATTAGAAGCCTCACTGATAGTTCTCTGCAGTCATATCAGAACTGTGTTCAGGTCCTGCCAATGCAAACACAACATCTCCTACTGCTACTGCGGCTACAGTGTGGCTTTTGCTTCACTTTGAATGATGCTGAATTGTTACTGTGGTGAGTTCACACATATGGATGCAAAATAGAAGCCAGTCTCTAGCCTCTCATGAATCTGTAGCTCTGTGTGTGCGTGTGTTGTGTTGAGTATGTAATTTACATATTCTGCTCTGACTGGACAGCTGTTTTCTGACATAGCCGCCGGCAATGTGTTTCCACTTGTGGTTCTCGTTAAGGGCCCATTAGCTCATTAAATACACACTGTAGAGAAACCAGAGACAGCGACAATCAGCTTGTCTTCCATTTTTGTTTAAAGTTATTTCAGGTTGATCTTTTCTCAACTTTCCTCTGTAGTGTCGCTGGCCACTTCTTGAATCTCTCAAGCTCAGCAGGGAACAACAGGCTGCAAAGCCAGGTCTCATTTACAATTAATAGCAGTGGTCACCATCCCCACTTTAGAGTCTGTATGTGTAAAGAGGTAAGACTCCATGTATAGAGACGGGGGCAGATAGAAAAGTCTGGAGTGGAGGAACATAATATCAACTAGAGCATCTGGTAAGTTTAGAAATTAGTCTATTAGCTGTCACAGTCACTGCTTGTTGTCACAGCAAATGGAGTTGGTAACTCATCCATTGACTGCTTGAGGCCAAAAGACAGACTGAAAAATCACTGCAGCAGTTGATATGTTGATCTATTTTTCAGATTCACTGTGAGTGCTGTCACATTTTTGTACTGTGTATTATTGCACTACAGTAATTCCTTATGCCTCTAAAATCTAGCATCACTATTAGGCCAAACAGAGCTGATGACAGGGAAAGAAAAAAATATTTGTAGTCGACTACTCTGAAGTGTTCTTTTTCAGTCTAACCCTCTAGTAAATATCTATAAAAGTCTGGAGGTTAATTGGAAAAAGTTGATCTTGTGTTCATTATAATAAGACACACCTTTCTCAACACCTTTCTTCACACATACTGTACAGACATTACACATCCTGTAAGTGAGCCACCTGAGGCCTTTTGGTTCCACACTTCCTGTTACTTGCTTGTTGACAACAGTACTTCCACCTTATTGTGCCTAATGGGTGACTCAACTGTGTGTCAAGATCTTATATTCGACTCCTCCCCCAATACAAAGCCATCTTCTATAAGAAGTTGTTGCTTACTGGGACATAACAATATGGGAAAAGTGTGAGTTTCAGAAAATCTAATTGGTGCTTCCAATAAAGTTGATGATTATTATCTGCACATTTATCCTATCACTATTTTATTCAGTTCAGACAATTACTGCATTGTCGGCTCAATCATGGGTGATTCTGATTCTGGGTTTTGTTCAACTCTATCACTATAGGATATAATGAACCATGCGGTCTATTGGGGCCATTAGGATCGTTTTAGTCTTGTTCTGTTAGTTTTATGCTCACATCACATTCCACAGATTTGTATCATCTTACATGCAGCGATAAACTCTGTTGTGTATGAAAAAGGAGTGTTAATTGAGTTTGTGTGGGTTCTCCTCCACACCAGCCATATTTACCATAATGGATTTCTAACTGTTTTCTGTTACCCTGTCTTTTACGCTCAGCAGTGTAGCAGCTCTGTCCTTGACTGAGTCAGGAGTCTGTCCTCTGAAAATTCCTGCTATTCAAGCTTGCAGTCTCGTATACCATACAAACACACTGAATAGCAGCAAATTGGCCTGTCCTCTGCTATGTCTATTGGGAATCTACGAGACATGGGAATCTGAAGGCTCAAAAGACCTTGACAAGATTACATATTACAAAAACTGTCTAAATCTTTTCATTACATTGCTGGCAAAAAAAGATAAATGGAAAGAAAATGCACTTCCCCTTCCCTCCTTAGTGCTAGAACTACATACCACTGGCATTTTCACAGCTTTCCATGAACATACTCTAACATCAGTCACCATCTTAGAACCTTTGAAAAACAGTATCCTTAATTAAACATTAAGTTGCTGGTGCCACAACAAGAACATAATCTCACAGGCCAATATCAGTCCAACTGTAATGTCCACAGTCATATATTATGCTCCCAAATACTGAGCTGGAAATTACCCTGGAACAGTATAATATGCCCTTTCATGTGAGTTTTATACCTTTGCATGTGAATAGAGTCTAAAGGGAGAAAAAATGATATATTGGACATGTCCTAGTCAGCTCTTACCATGAAAATTACAAGTTGAAATATATAAATCATTACATATACTGTACTTTGATGTGAAGAAGGTAGATTCCATTTTCACTTGTGTAGACATCCCACCTTAATTAAAAAGATGGTCCCACAGATAGATAAAGTTTTGGTTTCGATATGTAAATTCTATTTCTAATCTATTTTGATGCAAATAACACAATCGGTTAAAAAATCCAAAAACCATGGCATCTGTGTGTTTGTGTGAACCACACACTTCCTGAAGATTTATCTCACTGCTCTCTCCCTCCATTTCTCTTTATTTCTTGGTTTGCCCTCTCTCCCTTCCCAATTAAACATTGAGCTCATCGAGGCAATTTGATCTCACTCGTTAACAAGGCCTCATTAGGGCCCCACGCTTCATTTTCTTAATGAACTGATCAAGTTAAATGAAATGGAAAGTTAGGACTGGGAGTTTAAACACCACTGCACACTCCCCTGAAATGGAGAGTTACAGTTGGTGTGTGCTGAGGGGGCCCACTCAGCACAAAATCATCTTTTTTAACAACATTTGGAGATGCTGAAAAGTCTGTCAAAGTCTGGTTGAAAGTGAAAGGTTGCAAGACATGTTTTTGTGGCTGTTGTAAAGATGACTGAACAAAGATGTGATACTTGGCCATTACTTGGTTGTTGATCAGTTGGCTTATTTATTTATGCATTGATTAATAGACTCATCAAGGATGACTCAAATAAAAGTGAACATGAAGCATTTATCAGTAGCAAGTCAATCAAATAATTAATTTCGCATTATTTTAATGAATATATCATCCATCAATAATGAACACAATATATAAAAGCATGTAATTAAATAGAAATAATGAACACATTAATGACCACTGAATGCACCTACACTAGTAACCCAGAATTACTTCCAAAGCCAAGGAGCATATCATTAACTTGTCATATCATTAACACAGTATATCATTACATGGAGATACAAGTTGCGTTACAAAAAGCCCTGTTCAAGTCTGACATATCCACTGTGTGGGAACAAAGATGCTACAGTACTATATCAGAGTGTAGAATAATGTTAGCGGCTCTGTTCTGTATGTTTTTCTATATCAAATATCCAAACAAGGTTTCAATCAATTCATTCAACCAATCAATCAAGTTAATCAGTCACACGTAATCATATAATGTACAATCACAGTGAAATGTGAAAATGTGATTGTTGGTAAAAGTTCCTTCAATTTGTGCGTTAGAGTTAAAGTTTAAATAGAATAGATAGGAATAGCAATAAATATATGTGAATGATTGTGTGTGGCCTGAGGGTAGAAGCTCTCCTTGAGCCTATCAGGACTGGCCTGGTGTATCTGGTACCTTCTTCCAAAAGTCCACTATCAGCTCTTTAGTCTTGCTGACATTCAGGAGTAAGTTGTTGTGCTGACATCAGCAAGTTAGGTCCTCCACTCTCTACTTCCTTCAGGTAGGCCTTTTCATTGTTATCTGTGATCAGGCATCACAGCTCTGTGATCAGTAAACTTGACGATGGTGTTGGAGTCAAAAGTGGCTACACAGTTGTGTGTGCAGGGAGTACAGGGGGGCTCAAAATGCAGCCCTGGGGTGATCCGGTGTTAAGGATGAGGGTAGAAGAGATGTGTCTGTCTGCCCTCACCACCTGGGGTCTGCCTGAGCTTTGTGACAAGCCTGGAAGGAACTATGGTGTTAAATGCTGAACTGTAATCAATCTCACATAGCTCCCTTTCTTGTCCAGGTGAGATAGGGTGGTGTGGAGGATGTGTGCTTGGTATCTTCCGTTGATTGGTTGGGACGGTAGGCAAACTGTAGTGGATCCAGTGCGGCAGCAAGGAGCAGATGTAATCCGTTACCAGCCATTCAAAGCACTTCATCACTACAGAGGTGAGTGCCACTGGGTAGTAATCACTCAGGCAGGCTGGTCTTGCTGCTCTTGGGCACAGGAATGATGGCAGTCTTATCACTATGAACACTGGCGATAGTTGGTGAGCACATAGTTTGAGGGCCTGCCCACTGATACCATCTTCCTGCTGCTTTCTTGATGTTCACACACTTGAAAGCCCTCCTGACGTTATGCTCAGAAAGGGTGATAGGAGTGAAAGGTGCATACACCCATCCAAAAGCTACATAGACAAAGAAGCGCCTAGACATAGTTTTATATTTTTGCAAACTCTGAGCATTCTTTAAGTGAGTATCAAGTGTTATACATCATATGATTCAGGGGACCTGCCCTTTCTCTCTGGTGCAGTGTAGAGTCACCATTATGCATTACCTCTGCCTTAGCATACCATATTTGACCAAAAAAAAAAAAAGTGAAAAAAACCTGTGTTTTGTTGAATTGAATTTGTATCTGGTTCATTTAGGTACACATTTTTTACCTACAAGTGAACCAGGGCTTGTAAACAAGTTACATGAACTCATGAAAGGCTCAGTTGTTATTTATAAGTTTCAAAATTTGTGTCAGTGATCAAAATAAATGTTACTCCAGTTTTATCTTAAACTGAGACTTGCACTGTAATATGTCAGTGTGTTCAATTTGGTTCCTCCAGTTGAAACACAAAAAGACCAAACTAAAGCAGAGAACATTAGAGAGTTCAGGTTATGTGCTTGGTGTGTGTGCCCTAGCATACAAACCATCCATCTGCATTATTACTGCAGCTGTTTAGCTGTGGTTCCATTACAGAGATTCAGAGGAATAATGAACTCATGGGAGTGAAACTTTTTGTGCTTGTACAGTGTAATCCATCTTTCTTTCTTTCTTTTTCTTTTTTCACTTCTTCGTGTTTTTTCCAGCCGGTTGGTTTGATAAACAGCCTCTTATGCAAAGGCTGAGGAGAGAGAGGGAAGGAATAAAGAGGCAGAGTGAAACTACACACACATACATGGACAGAATGAGAGAGAGTTCTCATCTTTTAAACAAGAATAAGTCTGAAGGCTCATATTTCATTAAGTCCTTATTATGAGGCTCTGTTGTCGGCCCTGCAACCTGCTATAATCTGTAAGCCATTACCAGCGCCTAAAAATAACCGAGTTAACATGCACTGCTGCCGAGCCAACCGGCAAAATTTTAATAAACGTCATGTAACCGCCGCAACAATCAAATTTAATGGGCCTGAACCACAGCATCAATGCTTTGCCCCACAGCGCAGTTTGCATAAAGAAAATGACAAGCTAACCCAATAACAGCAGAATATTTGTTTCTTTTACATATTTAATTCATAAAGTGGCGTTGTGTTTACACTACTTTACATTTGGCTCAATATCTATGAGTGCTGCGCTGGGAAGTATCAGTGAGTGAGCCAAAGAGTGAGAGAGTAAAAGTAAAAGTAAAAGGTGAAAGGACTTCACGATGTCAAGAGCTCCTGCAGCTGCAGCACTTCTCAGTCAGTGAATGGACTCACTGGCTGTTTGACAGTCGTAGTCAGGATATCTCTTGGTCGACTGCTAAAAGACATTTGGCATCAGTTTCTATCAGTGGTGGAAATTAACTAAGAACATTTGCTCAGGTACTGTATTTAAGTACAATTTTGAGGTACTTCTACTCCACTACATTTATTTGATAGCTTTAGTTACTTTTCAGATGAAGATTTGACACAATGGATAATATAAAAAGCTTTTAAAATACAACATATTGTTAAAGATGAAACCAGTGGTTTCCAACCTTTTTGTCTTTTCACGTCTTACAAAAAGCAGTGTGTAGTCGGGGTCACATTTTCAGATGTTTATGAGATGATGGAAGTAGGTGTGCAGAGGGTGTTACAATCGACAGCTTCACTTTACTGCACCAAAAGTTTTTTTGTTTTTGTTTTTTAAATAAAGAATCAGTGTTTATATTTGTCTGACTTTTATTTCTGTCTTTCATATTTCCTTACAACACAAAGAATATAAGCTTTCCTAGACTTGCGATGTGACTGTCAGAAATGATAAGCCTGTCTCCTGCTCAGAGCACTTCATGCATCTTTAACTATGTAAACAAATAGCCAGGCCAGCGTGGTTTGCATCATCTTGAGCCAAGAAGGGCTCTTTGGCAACCTAGCAAGAAAAACTGTTGACCCACGTTAATAAAGTTTAATATAACATATGCTGTAGCCTATATGTGCATTCATTAATTTGAGTTACACCGTGCGCATACATGACAGCTCATTTCGGTCAATGCAGGGAAGAAGCATTGTAGATAATAGACTAGTTGTAATGAGGGTATAAATGGCAAATGTGGCAAAATAAAAGGCTAAAAAATACTTGAGTAAAAAGTAAAACAGTTCTGAAAAGTGTCCACATGTGCAAGGTTCCATGCACCAGCTAAGCTAACTGCAGGTTTCTATTTTTCTATTTTCACCTGTTTTTGTTTGGCGTCATGTTCTGTTTCACAGAATTTATTTTTGAGATATATAACTATGTGGAAGAGCCAGCCATCATTCAGAGGTGGTCTCTTGTTCAAGTGGGCTAAAAAATATTTGTACCTTCAAGCACCTATGATTTGCCTAATGACTTTTAATTTTGCACTTTTATTAATGGATTTTATTAAGGTTTCATGATTGATATGAGCATGCATGACATAGGCTATGCCTCTTTGATATGAACCATTTTTTGTTATCATAATAATAAAGATGCTTTGTGAACATCTAAATCTTTTAAATCTAGTTTTCTTCATAGCTGTATACTCTTCAAATCATTTGAAATTGAAGTCTGGGGTCGGGCTCATTAGTGGCTCACTGTCCCCTGAACAGTGCTGTTCAGGGTGGGGCACCACAAAAGAAGTGATAATGGTGCGAGGGGTGAAGTAGTCTATGTAGTAGTCCATACCCCAACCCCCCATACTTACAGCACCCCCTTGCAGAAAATAGTTCCCACATTGCTGTGTCTATCAGTTCTTAACAGCACCACCAAATATTGATTTTTTCCTCTAAACTATAGAATATCATATAATTCAAAAAACTGTACTTGAAAACAAGGTTTTTTATGATCTTAGTTTTGTAAACTTGCACATTTATGTTTGTAACTGTAGATTCTGTGCTGCAAGCTTGCATATACTGTTCATATACTTGCAGGCTGAACATTTCAGTTTCTGCCTACAAACTCTTTTTTTTGCGAGATTGTGCTTTCAGTTACAGGCCTGCAAGCTTGTATTCACAACCTGTGAAGCAAAACACTTGTGTGGGAGTGTATGCAGGCACACGGACTTTTGACATGTTTACTGCGTGTTGCATGTGTTGCAGTACTGTACACTGAGCTTTGTAAGAAGGAGGGAGTGAACTTA
This sequence comes from Thunnus albacares, assembly GCF_914725855.1. Classification (NCBI taxonomy): domain Eukaryota; kingdom Metazoa; phylum Chordata; class Actinopteri; order Scombriformes; family Scombridae; genus Thunnus; species Thunnus albacares. The sequence continues at coordinate 2,658,917 of NC_058115.1, forward strand.
AACTTTTGACCAATCAGCTTTGTTGAAGACACTACAGTGAATTGTGTTGTTGGCTTGAAATTCCATAGGAGAGTTATCTTCCACTGTTATACTAATAGAAGTATAGAATAGGTCTGGCAATGCACAATCCGTTAATGAAGCTGCTAACGATAATTATCCTCTCAGGTCACAAGAAATAAAAACCTTGTAGCTACACTACATATTCACAGAACATGGGCTGTGGTTTTGGAAATGTTAACTGAATATAATAAATGTATTGATGATAGTTGCCTACAATCATGCAGCATGCATATCTGGAGTGATAAGACCAGTGTGATGGCATTGCAGAGACAGATGAGCAAGAGGAAGAGGAATGTTTTGTTTTTTTTTCCTCCAGCATGAAATATATATGTAAGAAAAAAAAACATGCTTGTTATTTCTTTACCTAACTTAACCTTGACCAGTGTGACTCAGTAACCAGTGCTGTTTTGTCACAGGAGTGCTTTATTGAATGTTTTCTTCATAAATATGTACTGTTTATGAGTGTTTGATTGTGTGTGTCTATGTTAAGCATGTTTTGCTCTGCACTTGTAAAATAATCAGCTACTACTTGTGAAGGCCAAATAGCTTGGAGAGTCATTCTCATGGGGAATCTAAGTGTTAAATAGCAACACAACCCTGGATGATTGCATTCACCTTCCTCAGCGTAACCCCACGCACACACACACACAAGCTATTACTACCCTCCCTTGACACTCCCTGACAGCGCGTCGCCCCCACTTCTTCTCCAGCACAAATGAATCTACACACAGCACCTTAAAATGCATCTTCAAAGCTAATCCACTCCACACATTGATTTGAGCTGGTTTTGTTCCCTCCGGCCCTCACAGCCCTCTGCGGCAGAGGCCACGGGTGGAAGAAAAGGGAGGAATCAGAAGGAGAAAGCAACAGAAAGAGAAATAAATCAAAAGATAAATCAAGAGATGCGAAGGGTGAAGAGGTGATGGGTTGAGTCCTGCCAGCACTGGAGCCACACCGGAGTGAAGAGCCTATCGAGCATAGAGGAAAACATGTGAATCTTATCAGAGGAGATGAACGGGAAAAAAAATGAGGGCAAGAAGGTGCAAAAAAAACAGAGCTGGAGAGCAGCGACACGCCGGTTTATCCCCCTCGTGGATTCCATCCGACGCTTTTAGTGAGCTCAACCTTCGCCTGGAGATGTCAAGCGGAAAATACCCACCGATTATAAAACCCTACCAGGGGCAGAAAGAGTGGATCCATCTCTAGCTTTGTCATGGAGAGACATCACGTCACACCAGGTCTTCAGAAAAACACACAAATGCCTTCAGTACTCTTTCACGCGACCACTGTGGTCAACAGCCTCCATCTAAAAAGAAGGAGAGTACAGTAGAAAGACAGAAAGAAAGACAAAGAAAGAAAGAAAGAAAGAAAGAAAGAAAGAAAGAAGCTTTCCTTATAAAAGATCAGGAAGTTTAAAAACTTGTTCACCAAACTTTGACAGTTCTATCTTAATTTCTGTGTTTCAGTGTAACGCAAGTAAAAAAAGAAGAACTTTCATTTTGTAGGTTATTGATTTTAACTTGCTAGTATCTGATTTTTATTTAATGGCCAACATCTTCAGACCAATGTGTTGTGTTATAAGATTGGGCAAACTTCAATAAAAATCAACTGCAGAAATTTGTAAGCTTACATTCTATCCCTCTCCTGTCCATCAGTGTGATACTACTTGCTGTAGTGTTCACAATATGTTTTCCACATACAGCTTTTCAGTATGCCAGGCTAAAAACAGAAGCTATTATGTACGTAGAAAACCAGATTAGACATCCTGCTCTAACCTCGTTCAGGAGAAGAGAGCACCCTCTCCATCACTAGCACCCGTCTCTAAAGCTTTTTTAGTTCAACTCCATTTCCATCTGAACAGTGAAAGGTTAGGAACAGACCCCAGACACCAGAACAGATGGATAGAAGGTCTGTTTGAATCCTCTTGCAGGTCAGGGTCCCCTCTTAGCTCCAGGCAAAGTGAACTCCACCACTACTTTCTGCTCTACTTTCTATCTTCCACCCTCCTTTTGGCCTATTCATTTCCCCCAGCTTTTTTTTTCCTTCCTTTTCACTTTTCTTCCACTCCCTTAGGCAGCACCTTCAGTCCATCAACACCTCCTCTTCACGGAGAGAGGGAATCGATAGCATTCAGGTCTAAACAGTGAAGGAGGCATTGATTGCTCGGTCCCGCTGACTGCCCTTTCTCTGTTCAGCAAGCTGGAGGGCAGGAAGTTTTAGGGCTGTTTTCACGTCAGTCAGACATTTATCTAATTTTGGACCTCATGAGATGCAGCGAGGCAACGTTACAGACTCTTAAGTTGAATTTCGTTCCACAGCACCACCAGAGACGTTGGCATCACAGAACAGCAGTAATTCACATCAGTGAAACTGATTTTTAAAAAAAACAAAAAAAAAACATTGGAAATGACAATTCCCCAGAATCTCATGCTGCTAGTAATCACTGGACTGTTGCTGTAATTAAAGAGGTGCCTCTCTTGACTGAAAGAAATCACCAGGGATCATGAAAATGTGTGAAGAGGGAGGTTAATTTGGCTGTAATTTAAGGTAGTTGGGGAAATGACTAATGCCTCTGTGGTCAGAATGAAACTGAAGAAGGTGCTCTCCACTTAGGTACATAAATACGATCATCACACCTACCTTGGTAACAAAGAGAAAGATATGGACATGCAGCACATTGAACACCTAACAAACGTACCTGCAAAAGTCAAGATTAGTCAGTTTATATGCTAAATGGTGTAGCCAGGCTAAAATGTAAGTAAATCATAAGAATGGCAATTTTGGTTAATCTCTGGTCCAGATTACAGTATCTCAAGAACATAGACTGTATGAAAATATGGACGTTGTTACCATGATGTCACCCGTTGGTTTCTGAAGAGCGGTTTTGAAGGTCAAAGCGAGCCACTCCAGTCGTCGCCATCTTGGCAGTGCGTGACGCTGCCTAACTCCCAGCCAATCAAAAATGGGCAAAGAGACAGGCCGAATGGCTGAAACAAGCCACCTAGCAGCTGACGGACCTGTCACTCAAACCAGCCATGTCCTTCATTATGCATAACTTTACGGCTTAATAAAACTTAAATGGTGAGTTATATAAAAATTCATCCCCCCATACAGTTGTCATGAAAGGGGAAATTAGCTTTAGAGACCTAAACCGTTTTTTGTACCAGGCTGTAAACATGTTTATTTCTGCTGTAAAGTTGGGCATTTTAACATGAGGGTCTATGGGGAATGACTCACTTTTGGAGCCAGCCTCAAGTGGCCATTCAAGGAACTGCAGATTTTGGCAATTCTGCATTGGCTTCATTTTACTTTCATTCATTCATGCTTTCAATTTAGTGGGAACTAAGACTGAAAACAGTTCTGTGCTAAAACAGCTGCGTGTTGAAGGAGCAGTCTGTAGGATCTAGCGCTGAGGTTGTAGATTGCAACCAACTGAATACCCCTCCCCTTCCCCTCATGAAAAACACATGAAAAACACGTGAAAAACATGAAAAACGCGAAAGACCCTCTCTAGAGCCAGTATTTGGTTTGTCTGTTCTGGGCTACTGTAGAAACATGGTGGTGCAACATGGCACGCTCTGTTGAAGAGGACCTACTACCTATGTAGATATAAAAGACTCATTCTAAGGTAACAAAAATACAATCCTTATTTTTAGGTGATTATACACTAATTAAAACATACTTATGAATATTATATTCCATTTCTGCCAAGTCTGTTCTGCTAGATGCCACTAAATTCTACACACTGCACTTTTAAAACAGCTCTATGCTAAAACAGCTCTGTGTTACAACAGCTCTGTGCTAAAACAGTGCAGGGGGCTGTGTTGGTGGGGGCATGTAGTTTAAGGTACCAATGAGACATGAAAGACAATTTTAGGAAGTCTAGTTGGAGTAACAGATTAAAACACTGCACAGCCTTGTTTCTATGAGGCCTGATTGTACAAGTGTTCCAAGTCAGGCTCTCTCAACTGCAAAAACCTGTCAGAAACTGTTCATATCAACTTGATGAATGCCACCTGTTCACAAGCAGGTACATGTTTGTGAGATTTCATCATTAGCATAATTCACACCCTTCAATTTCTATAAGGCTATCTGTTCTGTTCCATGTGAGGGCAAGTTTCTTTCACAAAAAAGTCACCCAAGAGTTAAAATTTAAAATTCTTATGTAATTCTTATAGTTCTCATAGGCTACATGCTATTATAAGTGTTGTACCCCTGTGGAGAAAGACAGTCTGCACATGACTTGTACAACAAACCTAGACCTCTCATGAATTTCACTCTTACCTGAGACAAAATTTAAAATGTATCACCCAAACTCTCGGTTGGAAACATTTATCACAGTTTAGAGACTTTCTGTAATTTCCCACACAATTTTAAATTGTGTGGGAAATTAGATCAGTGATCTAAATTAGATCAGTGATTTATATAATCTGCCTGTACTGTTGGCTTGTTTAAAACCTGTCTGATTGTCTCACTGCTGGTGTTTCTTGGCCTGTTGAACTTATTTGTAGCAATGGTGCCGCGTTCGGAGGCCTCAGCATTTACTTTGGTGTTCTGAAATGATGGATTCAGCTTGTTATCCTTTAAAGTGATATTCCACTCAAAATATATGTGTAATATCAAACTCTTGCACCCTGTAGACTTGGAAGGCTGTTTAAAGTTGGTTCTTTAATCCCTCACAGAACTGTTAGCAGCTGTTAGCCTGGATTCAGTTACAATGGATTCCAAAACATTCACAGAAATTTCTCAAAGAATTCCTGCAGCATAATCCACAGCCTCAGCAAGTTCCACTCAAACACACAATTTAGCCAAAATAAGGCTAAATAAACACGTTGCTCCTGCTTGTAGCTCACACTGTGAGTTTGTCATGAACAGCTCAACCTCAATTAAATTCAGATCAACATCTGGCGTTTCACATACTCTCAGCACTCAGTATCTGGATTATACCAGAGCTACATAGACACAGGCGGCTAAAGAAGCCTCTCTCCTATCACAGATGAAGCCTCTTGAAGTTTTGCTGTTCTTTGCGTCATGCTGGGTGACCTGACTCTGGATTACCACAGTCCCTAGGAGATTATTAAACTGTCTGGATGGCTGGATGTCTGAAATGACTGATTTGCATAGGCAAATAAAATTAAAATTTGATATCATCTGGAGAGGGTTTTAAGACTTTGTTGTTTTTTCCCTGCTGTTCCATATTAACATAGCATTTTCTCCTCAAACTCTACCAGCCCCTTGCAGCCGTAAATCTGAACCTCAACATTCCTGTTTTGTCAGACATCTTCATTGTAGAAATCTTGAAGTATGTAGAGAAGTATGATAAGATACAGTATGATGGAGGAAATATACATTTAACGTTTCATTGCCCTCATGTGAATACAATAATATAGGCTCTCTTTTGAGAACTCATGTGTCTACTGTGGTTAAATGCAGATCCATCATGGAGCTTTAGTGTCACCTAGTGTCCAGACAAAGGTAGGACACCTCAAACATGCTCTAACCCAAATACCCAAGGCCTCAGTGTACCCACACCTCTTTGATCTTTACATAATAGCCAACACTGTGAGCATCATTCATTGATCAAAGCGATTTTCATTCCAATTTCCTTTCAAAAATTAAAGAGTTTTCATTAATTTGGGGTTTTGTTTTGCTCTTGTGCAAATGAGGTGGTGAGTCCTCCTGTCTAATCCGTCTTAGCTAATATTAGCACACAAGCCCAAGTCCTAAAAGTGTATGCATGAGGAGACACGGCTTAGATCCCCACTTACACTACATTTAGGAGGATAAAAGCTCTGCTCTGTGTAATGACCCAGAAATATTACAGAATATTACAGACTGGACAAATCAGCCTCTCACTGAAAATACACACACATACAGAGAGACATACACACATGCTCAAACGTTTAACACACTTGCTTTTGCTTTCTCAGCAAGACTTTGTCAAATGAGGTACAAAACTGCTGAGGAAATGGTGTGCTGTGTTTCAGGTCTTATCATGGCTCATACATTCTATGTCGATGGAAGCACATGTCATAACCTTTCCTTCTCACATCTCCATATAGTGTGATATCAGCACTGAGCAGCAACTTCTATTTCTGTTCTGCATCACTGAGGCGTTTTTTTTTTTTTTTTTTGCAACTCTGTAAAACTTCTGCATTTACACACTATCAACTCACTATGAAGATTAATTATACACCCCCAACTGCAGCTCTCCTTCAACTTCTCAGTGGACAAATTCAGGTTTATTATGGAGACAGATGGTTTTCTCAGTTACTGGAGAAAGTGATGTTTTTCTCAATACACTGATTGAATCATGTGTTTCTGTTACTAGATGCCTGTTGATAGTAGAAAGCTTCAAAAGAGGTTGGACTCCACAAGAGTTTATTAAGCAGAAAGGAGAGACCAAATGAGCCAGTTTACCTCCAGAGCATCAGTGGGACAAAGAGATTAGTGGTTAGTGTGTCAGAATGGGTTTAATTAAAGTGTATTAAGGTTCTTTGGAGCATCAGTGAAATAACTGCACCCTCCATCCTTGCCCAGTGTGTGTTTAGTGCATTCTAAGTCTTCAGTTCATTTTATAGAGCTTGCTCTTTTATATGCAGTGATGAACTAATCTGCTTCTATCACCAGTCACTGTTCTATGATTTTCTTATCATCAGAGACCAAAACTAACAGTGTGTTAGTCTGTCAATGTGTCAGTCCATCTCTTAATTGTGATGGCCCTGGCTGCTGGTGTGTGCTGTCAGTTACTCTGTCTATCTGTGTTGTCTTTGAGGTGCCGCAGGAGCTGATTGCAGGAGGCTATCAACCAGATTTAGAGCACTTTGGCCCAGTGCTCCACAGGATATAAAAGGCCCATCTTGAGCGTGGCTGGCTCTCTCTCCCTGCCAGCGTCCGCACATTCTGTTTTGCTTAGCCTTTTGTTTTACTTTTATTATTATCACCCTGCTCCACACCATCCACACCCCATCCACATGAACACTACTGATGCCACTAACAAACTCACTTCACATCCTGAAGTTACTTTGCAGTTTATTTATTTTGCTACAATAAATTATTTGGTATTTATTGGCATTCGGTGGCCCATTTTTGTCATGGCCTGTGGGCTGGGTTATGACTTCCATACCCTGTCTGTGGCTCTCTGCCCCAAGTCCATTGGTTCCTATTGAAGACACAAATCTTTAAAGTATATAGTTTCATTTTTCAAAAAGACTCAGTGATTTCCTAGAACAGCTGGTAACTGTAGTTTTTAGCAAATGTTACTCTATCAGGAGGAAATAGTGCATTTGTTGGGGACTATTATCTGCAGTGGTTTAATCCATATCTAGTGAGTATTTCTGGCAGCAGGATGGTGTGTGTGGGACTGAGTCAAAATAAACTGCAGTGTGTGTGTGTTCTCAGGCTTTGATACACACACAACACTTGTTAGTAGATGAGTTCACCGTTGACTCTGCACATGAGATTTGTTGACAGTAAGAAAAATATAGAATATCAGCAGACTTACAGTTAACAAAAAGCTGGAAAGTCACTTCTTTTCTATCTTTAAAGAAACCAAATGAGCCAATGCACATCCTGCAGGAGCATCTGTGTGAAAAACAGGGAATATAATGTGGTAAGTATAGAAAGCACAGCATGCCAGGCTGGGTTCAACAAAGGTGCATTAAGGTGCTTTGGAGCATCAGTTACCATTAATTACACCTTACTTTTACCATCCCGTCTCTTGGTGCACTGAGTGCAGTCCAAGTCATTAGACTTCAGTTCATTACACATACCTGAATCAGCATTAGAGGATTAGTTAAGTAGTATATTTTGGAGGAGGTTATTCACTCTCTCCCAGAGTGAGCTCAAAAGTTCAACATTAATCTTACATCTGTGTGTTAAGTACAGATAGCATAAAGATATGGGAGCAGGGGACACAGCTAGCCTGGCTCTGTCAAACTGGAAAAAATACAATCACACATTGTGTCTAGTTTAAACAATGTAGTTTGTTTAATCTTGACATAAACAAAAATGTAAAAGTAGCCATTTTTGCTTTCAGGGGGAGTCAGGTGTTGGAACTATTTCTTGGCAAACAACAGCCAGGTGCAGTGACTGTGCACAGTTTCTGTGTTTTCACTGTGAGCTTGCCAGGTTTGCCTCCACTGTGTCTGTTCAAAGACCAAAACCTAAACCTGCGCTCACAGACTGTTAATGGCATGATGCACTGTAACTGAAGTTGCTGCATAAGTCTCAGGTAGAGACTCAGGTATCAATTGTTGCTGGTCAAGAAGTAGTTTCAAACACAACTCCCCTTAAACCAAAAATATACATTTTTTGCATTTCTGTCAATATACAGATTAAACAGATAAGACACAATGCGTTAATAGGTGAGTTTAGAGATGTTGGTAAGTGTATTTTTTAGCTTTGGACAGGGCCAGGCTAGCTGTTTCCACCAAAGTAGGTGCAACACTGCAGACCAGAAGTAATAATAAAACTGTGACTAATCAAATACTGTAGCTCTTGTTATGTCTGTGCTTTCTTTTGTTAACTCAGTAATTTGATTCTAACATTAAAAACTCTTTCCCTGGGATGAAAAGCGTTGTCTGCTAGCAAAATTATTTACAAGTTACTCACGGTGCCATCATAACAAATTTAGATCAGCCTCTCTCTCAATTCAGATTGACACCTGGATCATTTATTTCATAAAAGGGCACAAATTGTCATAATAGAACAGCAGTGTTTAAACTCAGCATGCATTATTCAGATTCATCCTGATGAATGACTAAATAGCAGAGCATTTGTGGAGGGAATATCTGGCTTAAGTCTCAAATAATTAACAAATAATAACAGTTCAAAGCTGGTTAATGAAGCAAAAGTCACCTATATGGCTAATCTGATCTGTTGCCAAAATATTAAAACATATAAAATGCTGAAGTCTCACATGCACTGAATCATTAAAGAAATCTTTTCAAAGTCGTTTGTGGTATGGAAGCCTGGAACTGACAAAAGGCAGTAAAAGCTGATAAAAGGAGTCAAAAATGTAACAGAGGTTAGCAGAAAAGCTTGTGCGCACTGTGTTTAGCTACCAGGTAAACTGCTAGCGTTTAGCTAGCCAAACACTCCTCTCAATTTGACCACTGATTTACACACACACACACACACACACACACACACACACACACACACACACACACACACACACACACACACACACACACACACACACACACACTGGACCAATCCCTGCCCTGGAAGACATAGGATGAGTGGTTTGCAGAATATGTTGTGTCAGTGAACATTTTCCACATTGACAGCTACATACAGTGTGATAGTCAGACAGAGAGGCTGAGCTTGTTATTTTTATATTGAGTGACAGTGAGAGGAAATGAGCCTGCACCCCTCCTACCAACAGCTAACTACAACATGTGTCATTGAGTGTTAATGGGTAAATATGGGGGGAAAAGTATTCTTTCATTCATTTGCCACCTATATTCACCATTCATGAGGAGTTCATTTGTTCAAACTCCACATTTTCACTCTCAAACAAAACAAGAAAAAGACAAGCAGCAACTCACTGAGGTCATTCATTTGCTACAGCAACTGCATACAATGTCTTAAATCTGCAGGGTGACATTAAACACACTTAAAGCACACACCTGTTCTCTCTTTCATGAGCAACAATCAATGAAGGAAAAGGAAACGTAATACTGATGACAGTAATGAATTCATAAAACTGTTACTACAGACAGGTTATGTTTTGGTGTGATGCTGATAATAGTGCAACAGTCTGATAGAAATAAGATATCAATCAATCAATCAATCAATCTTTATTTATATAGCGCCATATCACAACAGAAGTCATCTCAAGGCACTTTTCACATAGAGCAGGTCAAGACCGTACTCTTTAATTTACAGAGACCCAACAATTCCCCCATGAGCAAGCACTTGGCGACAGCGGTAAGGAAAAACTCCCCTTTAACGGGTAGAAACCTCAAGCAGAACCCGGCTCTTGGTGGGCGGCCATCTGCTTTGACCGGTTGGGTTGAGAGAGAGAAAGAGAGAGGGAAAGGGGGAGGGGGGACAGAAGAAAAACAATCACAACAACAACAACAACAAGCACAAGCAGCAACAGACAGGGAAGGATGCCATCAGGACTGTGAAGGACCGCGAAGGTTCGGCCCGGGACTCAGGTTTTTCTGTGAGATGAGAAAGCACAAAAAAACTCCGGGGAAGAAGCAAAGTTAGTGACATGCATTGATGTTACATGAATGCATACAGATGGAGAGGAGGAGGAGGAGAGAGGAGCTCAGTGCATCATGGGAAGTCCCCCAGTAGTCTAGGCCTATAGCAGCATAACTAAGGGCTGATCCAAGGCGAGCCTGGTCGGCCCTAACTATAAGCTTTATCAAAAAGGAAAGTTTTAAGCCTACTCTTAAACATAGAGAGGGTGTCTGCACCCCGGACTGAATCCGGTAGAAACGGTAGATATTGTATGTAAAGTGCTGTAGTTGATCATTCATGCACTAACCGGACTTAAAATCACATTTATTTATAGATACCTGATACATCATTTCATATTTGCATCTTCACTGTTAGGCCTCATATTCATACACGTGCATGAGACAAAGGCAGGCCTGCATGCAGTCACAAAGCCTGATATCAAGGAAGGGCACCAAGTCAAACAAAGGGAGTCCAAAACAGACTTCAGCTCCCAGCATGCTCTGCTCTGGTTGCACCTTGGTGGGAACTCTGCGGGAAGTTCCAAACTCTTGTCTCTCATTGGTAGAGACGCACCAACACCACCGGCAGTAATGGCAACACAGCTGTTACATCACCGCGCCATTAAGTACCAGCTGGACACAGACATGCTCACCATTCCATTGTAACTGCACCAGAGGAAGCTTTACTATCTCCGTGAGCCGGTTTACTAAAGGAGGTAACCCCATGCACATGTCCCCCCCACTGACTGGAGGATTCTCCCCTCACTGGACAAGCTGAGACTTCTCCCCAAGTTCAACCGAACACAATCACCAGATCCGAGAGACAGACTGTTGCTGCAGCCCAGCGCTCTCACTGCTTGTAGAAGGAAGAAAGGATTTCTTCACAGAGACGCAGATAACGTCCTACGCCCCGCCGTCTACTGACTGAGTCAATCCCACTGTTATCTCTGCAACACCTGCCGAGGATCAGCTTGCCGTCAAACCGGCCGACAGAGCACAAGGACGGCTCCATCAGCATCCAAGCCAAGGTGTTGAGCCACACCGAAAGACGGACTGAAACACACACCCTGAAGTTTTTTAAGCATTGTTGTTTGTTGTGTGAATTGACGGACTGCCAAGTCCTTTTGCCTGCTAACGTTAAGTTACACTCTGAGGAGAAGTTAAAGTTTGCTGCCTGTTTAGTTGTGTCACCACACTAGACTGTTTTTGTGTTTGTCCCGCTCGGGACTGCTGTGTTTGTGCCACTCTGAGTGAGAAAGTAAGTTGTTTGTCGATTGAAAATCAGACAACATGCTTTACAGGCTGCCATCCGTATGCGTGCTCTCTGTGGATAAAGCAACCTCTCCCCGCCCCCCACACGGACACTTTCCCTCCTTCTTTCCCTCTCTTGCTACCAACACACACATATGCGCCACACACATATACACAACACACGCACCTCTCCTTTCTTACACATGTGACAGTCAGACAGCGTGGGACACAGTGCCGCTCTGCCCCTCGTTATCTACCATTGGACACGTGTGTTTGATAAATTGAATGTGGTGAGTGCAGAGATGCCGAGGCGGCATCATCTTGCTATTGTTCTAACCAAGACACCACAGTCACATCCACCACTTGGTTCTGGCATGACATGACTTCCTTCCATAGTCATGACCTCCATCTAAACTCTCACGCGACATCATCACACCACATCACGTCCACCATCTTGCCACCCACACGCACAAACACACAAACACACAAACTTAGACACACACATACACATACACACTCCCACTTGCATGTGTTTTCACTGTTATTGCTTAGATAGAAGTAGATTTTAGGATAGTGATTCATTGATCAAATCATTGGTTAACTGAGTTAACTCTGCTACTGTTTAATAAACACTGTTATATCTTTAAAGCAAAGTTTTGTTATTATTGTGTTTATATATTGTGAAAATTGGCTGATTGAGAGAGTCAGAGCTCGAATTCAAACCTTCTTCGTCACACTGAGGCTTGAAACCATTTGATCTGTCAAAAGAATTGAGCTTCTAAGCCATGCCTTTACATTAAATGACCACCAGATGGTAGCAGAGATGGGAAGACGAGGTAATGCATTTGTGCCCTGCAACACAGCTGATTCATCTGTTAAGATGCCAGATGGCTTTACCTGGAGGCTGCAGTGGGAACAGTGCAGGACTTATTAAGCTATGAACTGCTCTGTGTGGTGACTATAAATATATAGGCTGCAAATTCAAGCCTATGGAGACAATGTGGTTGGAAAAAATCAATTTGCTTGCTTGCTTGCATGTAATCACTGCTAACGATTAACTTTTTTTTTTTTTGGTCATGTGAAATATATTTTTGGAGAATATATGTTTAAGCTTGAGAAGCTGTGAGATATTAGAGAAATATATTTTATCTTGGTTTGATAAAGAAGAAGTGGTAATAAAATAAAGACCTGTAGCCTATTTGAATAAATAACTAAAAACTTGGCTCCAGTTGGTTCTCTTGTATTGTTGATGTTTGTTTTTTCATTTATAAAATATCTTTGAATTTTTACAAAGATACAAATAAAAACATATGGTATGCTGCATATATTCTTCTCTTATAAAACTTCAGTTGTTTTCATTACTTGGCTTGTTTTCTTCGTCATGGTATGTACACACATACCATGACTTTACATAAAATGTACTTTGAAAACAAACCTGGAACAATCCATTCAACCTTGATAGAGCTGTTTTCTTGCTCACTTTGATGAATAATTGACAGAGAAACAGCCCTGCATCCCCACAACACTGACCCTTCATCTGGTTATATAATGGCTTTAGAACGTTAGTTTAGCCTCAAGTAACTCCACTAATACAGATCAAAAATAAACACTGAAGAGGGGATAGAGAGAATAGGTCACTTTGTTGCAAAAAAGACCACTGACCATTTCCTTACAACTAATTAACAATGCAAATGACAACTTTATGTTACCTTTACTGTAGGCTACTGTACTTTATTTATAATAAGGGAGAAAGTGGCTTTGGTAGCGTTTACGCACTCACATGATCTGAAACTCATTGTTCTCAAAAAGCTCACACGGATTTAATGTAAAATAGATACAGACGTTTGTTTTTTTAAAGCAAGAACACAATGACAGTCACATCCACATATTGCATCACAAAAACTAATGAAACATAATTGTGTATAAAAAAAAAGAAGAAAAGATAATAAATTGATCTTTCTCTTCTTAATCCTGCTCATTCTTTAGGCTGGCAGTATGTTGGCTAATAGGCCAGGCTCCTGAGATTTTACAGGACTGGTGATATCATTTGAGAAGGACACATGCGTAGACATTTTCAAATACATTTTTTATTGTGTAAAAAAAAAAAAATTCTCAAGTTCAACAAACAATTTTACAGAGATAATAAACTTAAAGAAACTATTATTTTTATTACTTCAACACCATTGTTGAGGTAAAGGCAACATCTTCCACAAAAGTATAGCTAGCACTGTTATAAAGAGTTACACAAGCCACAGTTAGACCATTGGAATGCGTTACAATAGCTTTGAATCCAGTGCAACATTTGCTATCTTTTAGCATAAAAGAGAAGAAATAAAATCCATCTTCTTTAAAATGGATAAACATGACAACACAATCACTGAATAATCAGTTAAAAGTACGATGAACCCATTATGTGTGAAGGATCCTTAAAGCTTTGCACATGGATGTACATCATAGAGAACATAGGGCGTGCTGATGACGTCAGACACGTCATTCGTGTGCAATAAGCGCACTGTAAGCTGATTGGCCTGATTATAGAACGTTCACACCCTCCCGCCTCTAGTAGCCTACAAATGACAGTGCGGCTCAAACCACCGGTGATAAGAGGGGGGAGAAGTACATGGGACTTTTTAGATGTTGGCTTGGCAACGAAAGTAAAATTGTCAGATACATTTTCTACTGTTTGTATGCACGTGTTGTAGAATATAGTCAATTCACACGTATTTTGGTGTCCTAGGTAAAACGGCACGGACTAGCTCATTAGCCGCTAACCCCTCTAGCCGGCGTTCCGTGACGCACCAGAAAATGATGTAACTTACCGGCTTTCTGTGTGTTGCCTCCAACAGTACAACGAGAAAAGCAAGTTTATTCTGTCAACCCGCGTGCAGGGGGAACATTCTCAAGCTTTTTGTTGAATTAATGGCCCGGTTTCGTTGGTGTAGGTGAAAAGTCAGTAACTGCCAGTAACTTATAGTTCTTTCTCCGCTTGAGTCAGTACAGTAAATAATGAATCCAGCCCGTCGCTGTTCGGCTTTATTGAGCCAGCTGTGTGTCTCTTCACTGGGGGGGCCGACTACCAGAAGACCGTTTTCACCGGGAGCGGTCTCAGCTCCGGCGGGACCTCGACGCTCTGACACCGGTGTCCGAGGAGGAAGAGGGGGTGTCAACGGGACCTGTCCCCAGCTGAAGCCGAGTGGAGCATCCACACCTGGGGCAGCACCAGGTACCGTACACTTCAGTATTTCGTCCAGAATTCACCGACAGTGATAATATCGAGTTAGCCTCTCTACCACACTGTACTCATCAGTATATGACGTGTCATCCTCCATGACTCAAAATGTGGTTTCTGAGTCGATGGCAGTCAAACTACGAGTCGTCACATAATGTAGTCCACGAGGCAGTAAATGTCACCACCCTGCTCCTTAGTTTTATATTGAAAAAGTTGAGATTTTGTTCAAATAGCCCACATTAATGGACCTCAGGTTTCACTATAAGGCAGGCTACTAATGATTGAAGAGATTATAAATTATGCTTTGACAATGACAATTCTTTTCAATTGAGCTCAACATAAAGATCTTTTCATTTTAAGATCAGTCAAGAGTTAAACAGGCTGTATCAGTATAATATCAGTATCGGCTTTGAGTTTAATTATTCATCTGAGATGCAAAACTGTTTTCCACATGTTAAACTGTGT
Source organism: Thunnus albacares (assembly GCF_914725855.1). Lineage (NCBI taxonomy): Eukaryota > Metazoa > Chordata > Actinopteri > Scombriformes > Scombridae > Thunnus > Thunnus albacares. The sequence goes on from NC_058115.1 coordinate 2,674,121, forward strand.
AAAACAGTTTTGCAGCATGTGTTTGCAATCATTGCGTGTGTTGCTGATGATGTAACAGTCTTCCCCACTTTATGATCCCTTCCTCTCACTGACATCTGCCCCATATTCAGCGACCCGCAACCTAGAAATGTCTGAGGCGTGACATGAGAAGAGTTACAGCAGGCGACTGCACAGGACAGAATGTTCCTTAAAATCGTCATTTCTCAGTCTGCTTTGTCATGGCATCTGCAGAACAACAAGAACTGAAAGTTACATGAAGTACACAGCAGTCTAGTTTATACAGCAGCATCAGCATACACATCATTAGAACTTTTCTAAACACCTGCTGTCTGGTTGGTCTTCACAGGTCTAAACAAACTGTCACAAAGAATTATTTCATGTTTGTTTGCTATATGGCTGTGACTAGTGTGCAGACTGTTGTTTTGATTAATTGTAGAGTCTATAAAATATCAGACACTAGCATAAAATGCTCCGCACAATTTCCCAGAGCCCCCTTTCATTATCAATTCATCTGCAAGTGATTTTCTCAATAATTTATCTAGTCTGTTAAATGTCAGACAATAATGAAAAATGCCCATCACAGATTCCCAGAGCCCAAGGTGATGTCTTTTGTTACCCCGCCAAAACAATCTTCACTCAAGGTTCACTTACTCCTTGTTCTAGAGCTTTCAGCCGTATTACAGGGTCTTCATCAACAGCTGGAGTTTGCTGTCTTGGAACCGTAGGTTATTCTGAGCACTTTTAGACCCTCATCCACGTTGGTTATTAATTACCTCATGTTAGGTACGTGTTTCTTTGAAGTTTCTCAAACAGTGAATAAAACTGAACATTTATGAGGAATTAAAGGGTTAATCTGTAAAAAATCACCTGTCAGCCAACCAGTGTGTTCAGCAGTGTTAGATGCTCTTACTTGGGGTTTCTACAGGTGACGCTCTTTTCTCTCTGACTGCTCACATTAACAACCTAGTTCTATTTATTACCTCTCTTCCCCTGTGATACAGGATGTTTTTAAGCAGGTACCTTTATGTTTCAGCAGCCTCAGTTTCCTTCCTGCCGTTGCAAACCTTGATTTTACTAATTGCACTGCATTCAGAGCTACACTTAACTAGCTGACAAAGAAGGTGACAGGACTGTGTGGAGAAACAGAGATCAGCCCTGGTGCTGAGATGTAAATACACAGGATTGGCCTGGTTACCTTAAATATAAAGAAGGACCTTTGCGGGTCAGTGCAGCTGGATTTGTGAACCACTGTCCTGCTTTAGAAAGGGATTATGTCTTTCCAGGAAGAGAGGTTTGAATGTTTAGTGGCATGGTGGAAATGCAGTTTGGAGAATCCTGAGGAAACCTTCAGAAACCGGTCAAAGCTTACTGATGTAAAGCCCGTCAGGAAGCAGCGTTTTAGTTAGTCACGCAGCTCTAATCAGGTTGGAGGTTTGTCTATTTTAGGTTTTGTCACAAGAAAGCAGGTCAGGCCTCTATTTTATGCCTGTGGTCATGTCACACACGCACACACACTCACAAATATTCCTACATGACCCGGGGTCAGCAGCAAAATGCTTTCTTAAATTAGCTGCTTTTGCATTTGAGCCCACTGATGGCTAAAAGTCTTTATCTAACTCCATGCATCTTTACTGGCCTCTGTAATGGGATTGGTCAGGCCGGGTTGCATAACCTTCCAATGAAGAAGACATGGGACAACGCATCAGTCAGGCCTTTATAAGCCACATTAAAAAGTAAAATCTCTTGAGTTAGCTTGGCATTGTTGACACTACAAGACTAGTCTGCAGTTCCACAGACAGCTCAGTGTCTGATTAATGTCACATTAGACCTATATATAGAGCCATCCTGCATTCATCTTCCACCCAGCACCACTTATCTAATACGTGACTCTGGTAATTTATTTAATTTGCATGCGGTTGCCACACCAAAGGAGACGATGTCCTGGAATTTGATCTGTGTGTGTAACCAGCACCACCCAGTTACTGAGCAGCAGCTCCACTGAGTGCTGGAACTGGACTCCTGCCACCATCAGCACCTTCCTTTGCTGCAGAGAAAACAGCAGAGTGCAAAATGGGAGCAATCATTTTTTATAAGACATGGAATAGATGTGAGTTAGCGGTGCTACTCTCATTTGTGGTTTTCTGCTCAAAGACTTCTTCTTTATTTTGTATATTTAGTGCTGGGGTGGAAATGACATAACGATACTGTCTTTTTTTGCTGATATCTGTGGACTTGATGTGTGTGTCACTGGTGAGTTGGTACTGAAATGAGGAAGTATGAGACGATATGTTTTTCTCAATCGAAGTTCCTGTCTGTACTTTCGCCAAGTATGTTCCAAATTCCTATAAGTGTTGTTGCTCCTCCTGTTTTTATCACAGATGCATTTGGAGCTGACTTGTGTTCTTAAGATAGACAAGATAGACAAGTATCCCAGCATGCATGCTGCATCAACCAGCAGCGATGTTTTCTACAGTCAGCTGAACTACTCATCTCAACAAGAACACTATGGGCCTAAATGCTAATTGAGCGTACCACATCCTTTTTTCCTTGTAAGGGTGGATTACTGAATTCAGTTGGCTGTTGGCTTTGCCAACAGTTCTCAAGAACACAAGTTCAAACTTGGTAACAAGGCACTGAGAGAAGCTGGAGTCTGGAAACATACAAACCCAACAGGCTTTTTCCCCAGCAGACATTCTGACTTGTTACAGCAGGAAGAACACAGGAGGAACTAATGACACAGATGATGGTTCCATTAAAAGAGCCAGTGAGCATGATAGCAGGGCTGTACTAGTTGAACTAAACACCTGGAATGCACCTGTTTATTAATGTTAGTACCTTCACCTTTGCTTCTCCTCATATATAAAATGTCTACACACACTGCACTACTTGTAAGTTACCAAGTGCCTACTTGTGTAAAATATTTCCAGTAATCAGCAACAGTGCTGACAGGAGACACACCGGGCTAATGAGGATGACCTCATTAACACTCATGCTGATAGATGGCTCTGAGTCAAACAAGGTCAGTGTTTTATTGTTTTTAAAGTGACTCGTTTCTACGTGTCAGTCAGTCTTTTAGGGAAAGAATATATTTCCAAAAAATCTGTGATAAAATAAAAGATGTAGTTTCATTTTTCAAAAAAAAGGTTCAGTAATTTCCTGAAACAGCTGGTCACTGTAGTTTTAAGAAACATTACTCAAACAGGAGGAAAATGTGCATTTGCTGGGGACTACTTTCAGCAGCGGATGAATCCACATTTTGGTGTTACACTTGTGAGTATTTCTGGCAGCAGGACAGTGTGATTGAGTCAAAATAAATGAGTGTGTGTGTTCATGGTGATGAGGGAACATGTCAGCAGTGTGGCTCTCGCTGTGTTTTTAATAGTTTTTGGACAACAGCTCAGAGGAATAAGATACATCAGGCTTTGATACACACACAATACTTGTTAATAGATCAGATCCTTGTTGGTTTGAGTCTGCACCGAGTGCTTAACAGTAAGGGCCAAATCCACTAAATGATTGCACGGCTTTTGTGGCCACTAAACCTGTACAGATGTGACAGAATGATAGCATGTGATTCACAAAGTACCTGTTAAGGGTGAAATGCACCATAAACTGCACTGCCAAGCAAACTGCTTCATGTGTTGTCTGGTCCATTTGCATGTATGTAAATGAGGTAATATTCATACATTCGCTGCAAAATTGGCCCCTTTCTATGCAAATAAGCCTTGTTTCAAAAACAGTCTAATTCACAAAGACCAGCGCTAATTACCACACACAATTAGTGTGTTATTATCCTCAGATAGTTAGTGTTAACTGCACACACTCACTCCTCTCTCTCTCTCTCTGTCTCCCTCTCTCTCACACACACACTCTCTCTTCAGATATTAAAGCTTGTGAAGTTTGAATGATAGTGAATTGATGTGCACTCTGTAGGACCAATCTGTGTGCTGAAAAGTGGAGAAAAGCCTGAAACAGTGGAAACCGCTGGACTCACTCAATCAGAGGCAAAACGAAGGCAAATTGCACTCAGCTGCAAAACTATCTAAGCGTGTTTGTGCCGGTATGTCATTAGCACAAAATGTTTAGTGAATAGGACTTTAAAACGGGGAGATTGCGGTCATAAGTGCTGCGCAACTGTCGGTGTTGTCAGTGGGCACAATCCATCCTTTGTGGATTTGGTCCTAAGTGTGTATTCCTTCATAGGGTGACTGTGGAATGAACACACACAGTGAATGTAAATTCTTTGCTTGCCTGAAGGTTCATTGTTGACTGACATTTCCAGTTTACTGCACGAGTTTCCTCTCTGGACTGCTTACGCTGCACAGCTGCCATTCTGTTAATGTGTGTGTGTGTGTTTGAGAGAGAGAGGGAGAGCATTCTTGAATGGGCCAGTCCAGGACTGAGTCACCTCCTTCATCTGGCTGCCACAGCAGCAATCACTGGGACCGTCTCATGAGAGTCACACTGTGCCTCCATCCCCACATCCAGCAGACCGCTTGATCCAACGCAGCTCTGCTGAGCCAGGAAGAAGAAGACGACAGGCAGCGTTAGGTGGATAACCAGTGAAGAGACTGGAAACTGTGTGTGTGTGTGTGTGTTTCTTTCGTCGATTTTGTTCCATGTAAGTATCTTTTGGTGTTATATGTTTATGTGGCCAACAGATAAATCAGATCTGGTCCAGTCAGTGTCACTCCCCTCTGATAGGTTGGACATGATGACACTCTTTGTAGAATTGATCAGCATCCATAGACACGTTTTTGCTACAGCTAAAAAACCAGCCTGATGTATAGCAGAGAAACACTGATTGTAACTGTTAGATTTGTGTGGTCATGTTGAGGCTACAAGCTAGTGGTGTAGCTCTAGACATGTCAGTCTGCCAGTTAAAGGTTGACAGTTTTGGTTAGGACTGAAACATTGTGAATGGATTGCCATGACACGTGGTACAAGTGTTGATTTTCCCGTCTGGGTGAATTGTAATCACTTTGGAGATCTTATGACTTTTCATCTAGCATTATCATCAGCTCAAAAGTTTACTTTGTCCAGTTGAGTTAGTTAGTTTTGCAGATATTTGATCACAAACCAATGACATTCCCCTCAGAGTCAGCTGCACTTTGTGTTTAGTGCTAATGTTAGCATGCTAGTAGGGCTGGAACAACGCGTAGACGTAATCAATTACGTTAATAACATAAATACGTCGATTTGTGTGGAATGCATCACACTGTTTAAATCCCCCCCCAGGTATTGTGGCTTCCCTTTCCATTGGCGTTATGCTGTAAGTGTAAGCAACCTTTTGCTTCCACTTAACAGCAGCTGGACTTTCTGATAGCATTCTCAACATGATTGTCAAGGATATGAGACCCTTTCTATTGTGGAGGGCCAGGGCTTCCATGTGATGGTCAACACAGTTTACCCACGGTACACACTCCCCTCCAGGGCCCACTTCACCACGCTGATAGAGAGGAGATATGACCAGACTCTGGAGAGACTGAAAGCAAAACCAAAATCACTCACCACAGATGGATGAACAAGTGTCACCACTGAGGCACACTTAGACTTCACTCACCACTTTATTAATGAAGACTGAGCCAACTTCATATAGCTGATGCACATTTGTGTCACTGATAGATGCCTTTTAATTCTTGGCACTTTATTTTTTTATGTTGGGAAGTACTTTTATGAGAAAATACTTATACGGTTATTTATTGGCAAGTTAATCGATGGATTAATCGACTAATCAGAAAATAATCAAAAGAATAATCCAAAAAATAATCGTCGGCTTAATTGAAATAATAATCGATAGATTAATCGACAAAAAAAAGTCGCAGCCTTACATGCTAACATGCTACATAGAAAGCAGTCCCAGCTAATAATCAGCATGCTAACTGTCACTGTGAGCGTGTTAGCATGCTGAAGTTAGCATTTAGCTCAGTACAGCCTCACAGAGCTGCTAGCATGCCTGTAGATTATCTGTGCTGCTATAATATGTTGTGGGGAAGGACAAAATACTATAAACCTGTAAGACAACACATTATCCAAACCATGCTAATATCCTCTAGTTCTAGAACAAAGCTAATAACTGGATCTAGAGTTTAAATTTTTTTCTTTTTTGGGGGGTCAAACAGTAAAACAGTTTTCAATGGCAAGAATGGAATTTCACAGTGAACATTGTACGTTTAGTGTATTTATGATTTAAGATTATGTAGCTGCTGGATAAACTGGCAACTCAGTATCATGTAAAGCAGCACAGATGTTGTTATATGAGCATTTAACAAGCTAACCAAGGCTAACATAGTTCCTCAACTTCTCTCATCTGATCAAATCTCATTGTTATAGTTGTGAAATATGTTTGACAGCAGCTTTATTCCAGTGTCATCATATGTATAGTTTTATTCCGTATCATGAAATATAACATACCTGAACATGACAACAACACAACCATTCTGTTAGACTATTCATGTAAAGATTTAAATAGAAGGAACACATGAAAGTTATTACTCAGTGTTTGGGTGGAATCATGGAGCATTTTCGTCCCAGATTAAATGCTGTTTCAGAAAAATTCTTTCTAGCCTGAAGAGTAACATTCTGCAGTAAATGGTGAACACTGACCCTAAATCAGATTAGTGAATTAAGCAGGTTAAGGAAAGGATCTGTCCACTGACAAAGAGAACAATCCAGACTCTGTCCCTGTCAGTTAGGCAGAGAACACATTTCCTCTGTGTGTGTGTGTGTGTGTGTGTGTGTGTGTGTGTGTGTGTGTGTGTGTGTTTGGGTGTGTGTGTGTGTGTCCAGCCCTGTCATCCCCACCTGTTGAACAACATGCTCATTCTTATCAAAAACCCTTCCCACTTAGTCCATTAGTTAGATAACATCCTTGTACCCATGACACACACACACACACACACACACACACACACCCAGAGACACACCGATCCACCCCTGCAGCTCTGAACAACGTTTCTCTTTTTTTTCAACTTCCTTCCTTCCTTCCTAACCCTTTTCCTTCAAAAAATGCTCCCTGTTCTTCACAGTCAGCATCACTCATCACTATAGTGACCGTGTTAATACAGAAACCTGATTGGTCTCTCTCTCCGTTTCTGAGACAGGCTTACCGTGTCTCCCGGCTCTGCAGAGGTCACTGTGTGACACAGCGAACCAGAGCGGGGAAGGGAGGGGTGGAAAACGATGATTCAGAGGGAGAGGGAGACTGACGTACTGGGGATGAGACAGATAAAGGATGAGTCACAGCTTGGGCAGACAGAGAGGAAGAGATGCAGCGCTGTGATAGAAGAGGATAAAAGGGCAGAAGGCAGGAGTGAATGACAGAGACAGACAGACGTGGACTGTCCTGGTCTGTAGGAAGAAGAGGGAAGAAAGCATTTGGTCAAACATGGAGGCCGTGGGTAAGACATTCATATAACAGTTACTTACAGTGACTGGAGCTGTAGAGCAGAGACAGACAGACAGGCAGCAGTAAGGAGGTGAAAGGTGAAGGCCTCACTGTCCAAGACAGCTCTACCGTTAAGGCTGCACAGACGAGGTGCATACTGACTGAAATGTATCTGTAGCAGTATTAACCAATCCAACAGCACTGAATGCTCAGTCAGATAGTTCATTTCTTCTTCAGGGTCTCTGCCGTTGTCTTGAAGTGTCTTAAAAAGTACTGAATTCAGTGTCCTCAACAAAAGGCCTCAGAGCGTATTAGAGCTGCAATGATTAATCAATCAGTTGTCAACTATGAAATTACTCGCCAACTATTTTGATAACTGATTAATCATCTGAGGTCAATTTTAAGAAAAAAAATGTCCAAATCCTCCGATTCCAGCGTCTCAAATGTGAATATTTTCTGGTTTCTTTAGTCCTCTTTGACAGTAAACTGAATATCTTTGGATTGTGGACAAAACAAGACATTTGATCAACATGTTTCACCATTTTATGGACTAAATAACTAATCGATTATTTAAGAAAATAATTGTCAGATTAATCAATAATGAAAATAATCGTCAAGGTATTAAAAAGCAGTTGCTGTAATTGTACACCTGTTGTAGCTACAGTAACTAGGAAGTGTTGATACATTTGAACTGGTGAATTCATCTGTTTTCTGCTGCTTGTGCAGGTCCAGCTCACATGAATTTAGTTAATTACATCGTTAGGAATTATTGTTACATACTGCTGAGAAGTGCTGAAAAGAATGTGATGGTACACTGTAATAATAAATAATTATAGGCCATATTGTTCCTACTGGGTTTCCTTCATAGTTTCATACTTTGGCTGGTATGATGGTGAAACAGGTATTAAATTAGATTGTATGTGGTATTAAAAAGGTCTTCAAATCTTAAATTTGACTTGGTGAACCTGCAGAGAGCCTGTTCTGTGACTAGATCATTCCTGATTTAAATATCTTTAACATAACTTTGTTAATTATGTCAGTAAAGCTTCCATATGACTATTTTTGTTAGATTAACCAAAAAGGGTTCCATGCAACAAACTGTTATATGTCTGAGAAGTAAGGTATTATATGAATGAATGCTTAGTGTTGGTTCCAGAGTTCAGGAATAATATCGGCTCCAACATTTAGACATTTGAAACAATGTTTCCAGCCTGATATCTGTTTTAATGCATAATTTTAATTTGCACCTATAAAGAACAACATAAGAAAAGCCTCCACTCCACCAGACAGACCAAAAGATAAAGAGTGCAGGAGTTGGAGTTGTGTGCATATCAGAAAATGAAAGAAAACACCATGCAGTCTAATATGGGAAGCAGCAATAACATGCAATTAGCTAAGCTTGACTAGTTATGTAAGCTTGTTACATGTAATAGTAGTAGTAGTTAGAAAACAGAAAACATTATTTCTATCGGTGGACATACGTGATGTCATATGGACTTCAAGGCGAGGAGTCTCTTCTCTCAGTTCAACTTTTGAACTTTTGAAACTACACTGATGAGTTTAATAGTTTTGAAGCAGGATCTTCAGTATTTGGATTAAGTAGCTGTGAAAAATAAGATGTGCTAAATTTCAGCTTCACCTGTTATTTTAATGTGCCACATTTCAAATCTTTTGCTGTTGAGTTTATATCATTTTAAAAATGTAGAGCATCTTTGGCACAAAAAAACAAAGTTCTATATTATCTCTCTTGCAGATTGTAGCCTGTGTGCACTGGCCAGCTGTGTCTTTTACATGAATAAAACTATCAGATCAGACTCTATCAGTAGACACCTGTTGTTGTTATATAAGGACTGATTAGGATTTGGACAAAAAACAACCTTTTATTCTGTTGCCAAAGTGGACTGTCCCTGTGTGCCAGTAACAGAGGATCACACATGCTTCTGACCCTGAGCCTGTATCTACAACACTGTTTGAGCTGTCTCTTCTTTCTGTGTGTGACTGATCCAATCAGATACTGGAGTCCTTGTACAAGACATATCAGACATATCAGGCTGACAGCCCTCTGTTATAATCAGGTGAATGTCCAGTCAGCGTCCTCTCCTGCATGTACTGGACTGTTGAACTGTTTGCTCTCTAGTGGTCAGAACTTCAGTGAATGGTCTCAACAAATGTTTAGTCAGTATGTTCTGAGACCTCTGAAGGCCAAAGCAACCAAATTAGCAACAAAACCTTTGTCCTGTCTACACTACTGACTGTCTGGCATGTCTTTGTGTTGTCAGTCAACTTCATGTGTCTCAGCTAAAGATGCTCAATACTGATTTAGCCTTTTTGGGTCTGGTATGACCATTAGCTTATGGTGGCTAACGTTAGCAGACTTAAGACACAAAGCACCTTTAATGACCATACACTTTTCCTCTCCTCCAGTTTGTCCAATGGGAGGCAGCAGCAGCAGGTTGTTTGGTACAATGGCCCAGTCGCTGAACAGCGCCCCCCTGGCCCACCCAGACACGTACCTGGAGGAGAACCCAGACCAGGAGGACCTGGTTGAGATCGACCCGGACCAGCTGCTCAGAGAGTGTGAGGAGGCCCTGCAGAGGCGTCCAGCCAGGCCACACCGGGATCTGGTCTATCCCAGCGGCACAGCGCCCCGCTGCCACAAGCACAACCCATCCATACGGGTCATGCAGTGGAATATACTGGCACAAGGTACAAATCTATAGATGAACCACATGTGACTGCAGTGTGTACATGTAGAAAAGATATCTGGACCATTTTGATATTAAAATGCAAACATTTGGCAAACAGTCTCTCTCTCTTGTGTTCCAGCTCTGGGTGAGGGGAAGGACGGGTTTATTCGTTGTCCATTGGACGCCCTCAACTGGCAGGAAAGGAAGTACCTGATCCTGGAGGAGATCCTCACCTACCGCCCTGACATCCTGTGTCTACAGGAAGTGGATCACTACTATGACACTTTCCTGCCCATCATGGCCAGCCTGGGTTACCATGGCAGCTTCCTGGCCAAACCCTGTTCTCCCTGTCTGGATGTAGAGCAGAATAACGGCCCCGACGGCTGCGCTCTGTTTTACCGCCGCTCACGCTTCTCCCTCCAGTCCACAGCTCACCTGCGACTGTCGGCCATGATGCTGCCCACCAACCAGGTAGCCATCGTGCAGACGCTGCACTGCCGGGTAACAGGCCGGCGGCTGTGCGTCGCTGTCACACATCTGAAAGCTCGCAGCGGTTGGGAGAGGCTGCGGAGCGCGCAGGGCGCTGACCTGCTGCAGCGCCTGAGAAGCATAACATGCAGGAGTGGCGGCAGCCAGAGCGAGGCGGTGTCCGGCAAAGACCCGTTAGTGGTGTGCGGGGACTTTAACGCAGAGCCCTCAGAGGACGTTTACAGGCGATTCCTGTCATCCCCCCTCGGCCTGGACTCTGCATACAAGCTGCTGAGCTCTGACGGACAGACGGAGCCGGCCTACACCACCTGGAAGATCCGCCCCTCCGGAGAGAGCTGCAGCACGCTGGATTACATCTGGTATACCCAGGATGCCTTGGGTGTGGAGTGCCTGTTGGACATTCCCACTGAAGAGCAGATCGGTCCAGATCGCCTCCCCTCATACCACTACCCCTCTGACCATTTATCACTGCTCTGTGACATCAGCTTCAGGGAAGAGCCCCATAGGTTGATGTAGGCTGTCAGTCACAGCAGCACTGGACCAATATGAGGACTGAGTGAGTGTGACATCATCCGCTGGTCTGCATCTGCTCATGTTGGAGCCAGCAGACAGAGGGTGAGGTCACGGTAGGGCGAGTTAAACCTGATCGGAGCGCAAATCATAGGCGACCTGTCAATCAAGAGGCAGACACAAACTCAGATACACATGTGTCACTTTCTGTAATTTTGCTAATATTTTAAAGATAGTCATGATGGGAAACGTAGGAGTGATGTTAGACGCTGTGACATCACTCCTGCAGGAATAAATGATGATTGGGATTTGATGTCTTGAGTGGGGTGGAGGTGGGTGGGGTTTAGAGTCACACTGAAGCTATAAAATGCTATTTGTATTCAACAGTGTGTTTGAGCTCTTTAACTTAACTTTTTGTTTAAGTGAACTTCAGCTGACGAGGCAGCTAACGGCTTCATGTTGCTCCTCCAGCACATGGCTGCTGAGATTTGAAATCAGCTGCAGTTATTTATTGTTTCCAATACGCACAAGACTGTTGTAATTCTATTAAATTATTCTTTATATTTTATCAGTGGGTTATACTTTTAATAAACCGTTTTCATTGAAGTCATCCTCTATGGTTCTTCAGTTTGACGTTGGTAATCATGACAGTATTAGTGCTGTGATTACATTGGAGGAGAAATGTTAATATATATATATATATATATAATAAAGTCAATATTTTTACTGTCTCTGTTGTCCTGTTTGATTTACAGCTTCATAGGACTCATCCACTAATGACTCCACTGATTTTCCAGCTCAGTGTGTTTCCGAGTCTCACATGTTAAAGTAGTAAAAAGCCTTTTGTGTCTCCAGTGTGTCAGTTGAGGCTGAAAACAGAACTCTGGGGGTGTGGAGTTAGAAAGCAGTGAGGTTAGCAATCCCCATGTCTGATGAAGGCTAGTAGCTCCAGGATGCATTAGCTGCTAATAACGTAACACACCTGAAACTCTGATCTAACCTGTGTGCTGTTGAGTTGCATTGTGGGTAATGTAGTTGGCAGGCTTTGACAAAAACATTGTGTGGAATCAAAAACAGATTCACACATTCTGCTGGATTTTTGATTCTTAAAAAAAAAGTTTGGACACACACTCATTTCTTTTTTTTTACTATTTTCTAGTTTCTTTCAAAAGTAAAGACATGAAAACTATGAAATAGCACATACGTAATTATGTATTGTTAAAACTAAAGCAAACTGTTTCATATCATTTGAGGTCATCACATGGAATGAATCTAAAATATTTGAGTTTGCAACATGATTCCATGTGTTATTTCAGTTTTCATGTCTTTAGTATTGTTCTTTGCTTCAGTATTACACTCATATAGCATTGCTCTACAACAGTGAGTGAGTAGGTGTGTTCCTGGTTTGGTCTCAGCCCCTTGGCCTAAATGAAGGGAACTCTGGAAGAAGTATGAACTGCAATGACTGAGCCGGCCCTCATCACCCACCATCAGTGTTAAACCTCACCGGGAGCAGTCAGGTTCCTCCACCAACCAGCAACAAGATGCACTCAGACATGTACGCTCCATCACCTGAGATGCTGCCGTGGAGTTTCCCAACATCCTCTGTGCAACAACTCTAAATACTTCAGATTGCCTCTCAGAGTTGAGTTCATTGTTAAATAAAGCAACTTTTTTGTTTATTAAGTGAAGTTTCTGCTTGAGTTTTTTCCTTTTAAACCCAAGAAAGTTGTGAATATTATGATATTTATACCAGTATTGAGTGTGACATATTAAAACAGAACACACCAAGAATCCAGCACAATGAAGTGGTTCCACTAATCTCCAGGCACCATCATCTCTCAACATGTCATATATTTCAGACTGTGTGTGTGTGTATTTTTGAATAAAAGACAGACTATAAGACCATTTTAATTCACATTTGTCTTTTTTATAATACATATTTCAGTAAAATCTACTTCAATACACTGATAGTACAAGAAAAAAATAGTATATTATACTTCAAATTGGAGCACACCTTTTAGTTCTTTTATCTGGACGCAGACATCCTTTCACTCCCTTTTTATGAACAGTACAAAAAGACAAGTGTGGAGACTGACAGTGCTGTGGAGTAACAGAGCAGGAAACAAAGAGATGAATTCAAACTACATCTGTACTGATACATACCCGCTGAGTATCAAAAAATGCTTTTTACATTTCTGTTTACAACAAAGTCTTATCAGGCTTTTTATATTATGTTTGATTACAAAAAGGACTGGTTTCATTTACAATCTAAGGCTGCTCATCTCTGAGCTCTGAAGGGTGTGTATGTGTGTGTGCACGCATGTGTGTGTGTGTGTGTGTGTGTGTGTGTTTGTACAACAGTCCCTTTAATCCTTTGTGGGGTTTCAGCAGCTCTGTAGTAAGAGCAGACTGACAGTCTGGGCCAATCAGAGAGCAGCTCTGCTCTGTGGTGGTGGAGGGGAGGGTCCTGCACTTCCTCAGCAGTGTCCACAGTCACTTCCTGTTCCTCCCCTCAGTGGCACCCCCCCCCGCCCGGCTGAGGGCGCAGCTCTCAGGAAGCTGGGGTTTCTGCTGATGCTGCAGGCGGGCTGGAGGGGGGCGGAGCCTCTGCTGCAGCCTCTGATTGTGCTGCATCGGGCTGACTGCTGGAGGGCTTTGGGGGCGGGGTGGGGCTTTTGGGCGGGGCGGGGTGAGGCTGGCTGACCTGCACGGAGAGCTGCGGCAGCGGCTGAGCCACCGCCGCTGGCTTGGCCAGGATGAGCTGTGGTGCTGGCCGGCCCGCGGCTAGCTGGACCGTCTGGGGGGCGGTTGCTTTGATGGTGGTCTGCGCTAACTGTGTAGCGACGGGTTTGGCCTGGATGAGCTGCGTCACCTGGCCTGACGAGTTAGCCTGCATGAGCGTGGCCAGCTGGTTGGCTGGGATGGTGATGATGGTGATCTTCTCGCCTGCTTTGGAGCCGGCGGGCAGCATGGTGGGAAGCGCCTGGATGACCAGTTTCGGGGGAGCGCTGGCGTTAGCTACCGTTACCGGGACTCCTGCCGTGGTGGTGAGGATGGAGGAGGAGTTTAACGTCACCTGACCTAGAGAGTTAGTCATGACCACTGGCATGGCTCGGATGGGCCTGCAGGAGAGAGAAGAAGAAGAACATTAATTACATCCCTGCAGTTCATTCATTTGTGGTAAGTGGACAGTATAACCACACAGCCCTGACACAGCTGCTCAACTCACCAGTATTAACTGTAGGTGTAACCGAGCTAAAGAGCGTTGAACTCAGGTTCTTTGTGCTCAGGAAGAAGCACGCACATTTAAACTCAGATATGTTTGATATCTGCATCAATCTGGACGTCTAAATCAACTAGTGATAGCAGGAAAAAGAGGATGTGATGCAGCCCAATTACATTTCTTTTTAACTCCTGATCCAGCCGTTTGTTTGATATTTCAAACCAAAAAACAAGATCAAAAATGACCTACTGATATTTTTAATGTGATTACAAACAGCATTTTGTTGGCCATGATAATAGCTGATAACCTGCACGTTCCAGTGTTATGCCTCTCTGACTGACTTCATTTAATTATATATATATATATGTTTGATCTTAAGAGTAACAACAATTCTACCCTGTAACTACACAGTCAGTCAGTTTGTCCTGTGAGTCAGCTTTGTTCCACCTGCGGTTCAAAGCCATGTGTCCAGTGAAGACAAAACCAGTCAAGGGTTGTAGAAAAGCAGCTGTGGGTGGGTGCAGATGAGAAAAGGCTGGTGCAGAAAAAAAAAACCTGTTTTGTACGGTTGTATGGGCACACTTTGGCTTCATTCAACACCATACAGGACAAAAGCTGAACAGAAAAGTGCAGTAGTGCAGCCTCTTTTGGAGCGTTCAGTGTGACATGGTCAGGTCCCCCCGGGTTTTACTGAGTATAGTGATGAGGTTAAACCTGAGATTAGCTACTAGTGAGCCCTGGAGCTGTAGAGCACTCTCCTCTGGGCAGCTTGTTTCAGACACAGCAGTAGTTGTTAAAGTAATGTTACTCTAAAAAGATCCAGCTGACAGGATCATCATATACATACCAGAAGTCATCATGTGGGCTATTATCTTTACCTTCAGACCCCTGTTGTGTGCACGTGGATTGTTTATGATTCCACACGTGCCTGGATTTACAGTTCAAAGGGTGTCTTGAAGTTTATCTGGAGTTTGTTCAGCTCAGACTTGTTAAATGCAGTTTATAGCTGGCTGGATCATGAGCAGGACATCTGAATGTGCCCCTTACATGAATTCTTACTTCTGAAGAAAGATCTCTGGGTGTAATTCCCACAATAAAGAGTTGAATATCTACACATGATCAAACAGGCTGTACAATCACTGAATATCATAGGAGAAAAAGAACCAGTACAAATATAGTTTGAGATATTTCAAAGTTCAATTCTACTAACTGCACACAGTCAGTTGTCCATGACAACTGGGCAAACTCCCATTTGCTGAGGAAAACTGAGTAATGGTTGAAAGCTCTGGTAAAAGCTAGAAAGAGACCCTTGTGTTTAGAATTGTTTTGGGGACTTTTGTTGTGATATTCAAACAGCTGATTAGGACAAAGATGTCAGACCTGGTGGCGGCGTTGCTGGGGATGACAGTGACGTAGGTCTGCTGAGGCTGGGTGGCGGCGGGGGAGTTGGTGCCCAGGCTGGCGGGACCCTGCTGACCTGACACCATGCCCTCGCTGTCCTCCACCTCCTCGCCCTCCTCTTCGTCGTCAATCACTCGGATGTTCTTGGGCATGTCTTTGAACTGGTAGGCCAGCCGCTGACCCTCCACTTTCGCGAGGATGCCACGCTGGTAGTAATACCTACACACACACACACACACACACACACACACACACACACACAGAGCATGTTTAGGTCTGGCAGACTCTTGTCAGAATGATTAAAGCTCAGGTGTTTGTGAAGGCGAGCTGACCTCAGAGCCCGCCCCATCGTTTCGTAGTTCATGTCGGGCTTGTTCTTGTGTTTCCCCCACAGTTTGGACACGGCCTTGGAGTCGACCAGTTTGAAGATGCCTTTCTCCCTCTGCATCCACTTGATGTAGCGGGGGCAGGTGTTTTTATCCTGCAACAGCTCCAGCAGGAACTCCCACAGGTAGGTGGTGTTGCCTGGGGGAAACCAAAAAAACAACATGAAATCCTCAAGTTCTGAATCTTCATCTGGCTACTATGATGTATCAGTAATGGCAAATAAGGTATATTTGATAGACCAATACATCTGAGACATCATACTGCATAACCACTGTCACTAGTGGAATATACTCTACCCAGAGGCTGTCACACCAACACACACCTTTTCCCTCCCTCGGTCTCTTCTTGATCCCCAGGTCAAAGGAACCATTGGATGCAGGCTGGTGTGTCTTGGGCTTACGTCCTCCTGCATTTAACACACACACACACACACACACACACACACACACACACACACACACACACACACACACACACACACACACACAGAGTTAAATTCTCCATTGACATCATTTTCCCCATCAGTCAGCCTCTACTTCAGATATGAGCGAGTACAGTAGAAGTGAACAGTAGCAGCATGTAATAGTGACACTGACCTCCTCTCTTCTTCTTGGCAGCAGGTTCACATTCAGGAGGGATGGGGAAGGACTCCTCCTCTATGGGTCCGCACTCTGTCGAGACCTCAACCACTGTCTCCATCATCACGTCCTCTGCTGGGGACAAACACACCACAACATTCACACTCTTCTCCTGCTGCTGGATCAAGACAGAAATCAAACATGTGTACTCTGCAATAAGCTGTTTCAAACCATTGGGAGATGCCCAAAGTCAGTACAGAGTCAGTAAAGCACGTGTGAAAATGTTGACCTGCTGGTGGCGCTAGAGGAAAGTCAGAGGATCACCAGAGAGATTAGGATTCTTCCTCTGGAGACCATAAATGTACAAAATGTTTGTTGTAAGGTACAAAATGTTGTTGCCGTCTTAAACTACGTCCACATTAAGCTGGCTAAAATTCTAAAATGCCATTTTCAAACAGGAGTTTCAGCTTGTTTCTGCAAATACCTCCGTCCACATTAAAACGACTTAACAGGTAATTCTCCTCCTACTGGGCATGTGTGGAGGACAGATGTCAGCCATAGAAAACCAGAGAAGAAGAAACGGTACACTGTTTCCATTTCCACAGCGGCTTCCTGACACTCAGCTTAATGTGAGCAGTTTGAGCAGAGAAAGGTGGTAGATAGCTCCGTTGTCAACGTAGACAATACAGAGAACACTCGCATGAAGCCGTCTGCCATTGTTGTTATTGTTGTTATGTTTCTTCTTCTTTCTCTTCCAATGAAATGCTTTCTGCCACTGTTTTGTCAGCGATATGACAGCGTTTCTACAAAGCTCTGTTTTTCCCCCGTACACACTACAATGCCAAGCCAGTGTTTTCACATTTACACACTCTGGAGGCCGTTTTGTTCATCTTTCAAAGAATAAACATGTTGCTTTCAAAAGCTAGCCTAAGCTAGTGCTTTATTCTCGCTATCATTTTCAACGTGCTACATTTTCACATCCACAATTCCCTACTTCCTGGTTACACACCACAATAACAAATATGTACTGACCTCTACTGGCCAACTCCGATATTGCATCAGTTTGCTTTAAACAAACATGCAGTTTGTTTTAAAAAGCATTGGACGTACGCACAAATCTGTGCCTCAACTGTGAGTACAAACATTTTAAGCACAAATCTGGTATTCATCAATATCTTTTTACCTGAATTTGTTCTTACTCTGCAAACAAATTTAGAAGTGCCTTAGACCTTACATATGCACAAATCATACATCATACATCCCACCGTCTTAAAAATATAGGTCTAGTCAAATTAGAGCCTGGTCGATATATCGGTCAGCTGATATTATCCTAGATATCTCGGTATCGGCATATATGTTGTCCAATATGCATTTTATGTATGTTTTTCTTGATTCAAGTTTAATATATAGGTACGTATATTTTTGTTGTAATTTATAATCATTAAATTCCCAGTCAAGTTTACTGTTTCAGTGCACTGATGTCATTTTATACAAGTAAGTTTGTTGTTAAACTAATGTAAATGTCATGCCTCCATTACATATCTGTCACAAGTGTTTGATAACCACATTTGAGGGATCATTGCAAAAAATGCTGCTCTCAGTGTGTCTCTCTCTCTGGATGGCAGACAGGTCGCTCCGGTTCTGGTTTGAAGCGGCAGCTGTACTGGTGACCTGCTGTGGACGACTCACTTGGCCTGCCGTCACTAACTCTTAAGTAAGGGGATGATTTTGAGCATCAACGAATATCTCATCTTGTTAAATGTCCGATGTAACCGGCAACACCGGTGTTGTCATGAGTTTATTAATCAGTGGGAAAGTGTTCTCACCGTGGTATCTCTACTGGTTAACCAGCAGCCTGTTCAGTGTTCCTCACAGCCTGGCAGGTCAGTATTAACACCATGCTCACCTGGTGCAGCAGTAGAGACTTCTTTAGCTCAATTCCACACATCTACACAGTTAGGAACTTTTTATTTTGTTACTGTGTGCTGGTTTGCAGGTTGTATACAGGATTCACAATCAGGCTCCAGACAGTTGTGCCATTGACATGTTTACTTTTGAAACTATTGTTTGAATTAGCTTTTCTACATTTTTACCATCATAGCCACTGCTGCACTGCTCCAACAGAGCTTTCCTCACATAGAGAAATGTGGGTGTGGTAGTATGCTAATTACTGATAGTGAGCATGCACCTGTCAATTCAGCATGATTCTGATTCACTAACATACACACAGTGGTAGGAATAAAGTTGGCCGGTGTGCACGTGTCATGAATCCGACGGTAATTAAGAGTGTGCACTTAGTTTGTGTGCAAAGAACATTTCTACGCACGAATTAGTGAAGGAGGCCCGTTTTCTCGTTATTCTTGTTGTGTATAGAGTCGTCTGCCATCAACAACGTTGATGCTGATGCTGAGGTGGAAGTACCACCGACATTGGCCAGCAGCTCAACAGGAAAGTCCGGCAGCTCAGACAGGCTAAGATTTGCATAACATACAGGATAGAGAATAGAGCCTTAACCCACAACTATTCAACATTCCCTGCAGAGACACAATGAGGATCTGTGTTAATTATCTTATTGTTCTTGTCCACAGGAAAAGAGGAAGCAAGACAACAACACAGCTGCTGCAGTATTTGGAGAGAGCAGATGAGTTGTTCATGCAGCACAGCAGAGACATGAATGAGGACAGAAATGCTCTGCTTGGGCTTCTGGTGGCGCTTATAGAGGCTCAATCAAACGAATAATGTATATGAAAACATGGAAAAGTTGTGCAACAAGTTTACTGAAACTGCACATTTGTTTACTTGTTGTTTTGTTCTTCTTGTTTGCACTACACTCTACGCTTGTTTACTTTAACATTTTCATTGTGATGTTTCTGTTTTGTTATGATTGTATTTAATTAATTTATATACTTTTCCAAAATGAACTTATTTTCTAAATAGATATGTCAGCTTCAGCATGTTTAATCAGAGAAACTGATTGAACATGCTCAAATATGATTCTTATGTCAAACCGGGGCTCGGTGCTCCGGTTAGATCCAAACGGAGAGCCGGGGCTAGCTGGGAGGCTAACGCTCCGCTAGCCTACCAGGGAGCCCCGGTTTGTTATTCAGGTTAAAGTGGGAAGAAGCAGCAGGTCTGTCAGGCAGCTGAGTGAAGTGGAGCCTGCGGAGGACGCACGTGTTAGACCTGCTTTCACTACAGGCAGATTCACTCACTACAGGGGCGAGGATATAAAACCAATGAATCAATAAGTACAAACACTGGTGATTTCTTCCTGTGGAGCCCACATGCAAACTATTTTGGTTCACCGCTGTAAAGGAAAGAGCTGTGCTAGATTTGCATCACAAGACAAAACGAGAGCATCGTTACAAAATGACAACAATAAACAATAATCCTTTATCTCGATTATCTTGTTTTCATAATTGTTGGAAGCTAAAATCGTAATTGAAAATAAAATGCGATTAGTGGCACAGTCCTACTCTCTTGTATAATTGTAGAAATAATTGTTATTAGTGTCTGTATATTTCTTAGTATCCATGTTGTTAGTTTGCTTAGTTATGAGACAATAATTTGTGCCTGATGACAAATGAAGCGGAGCAGCAGCGGACCGCAGCTCTGCAGCTCTACAGCTCTGCAGCTCTGCTTCTGCTATGTTCACATTTCAGAAAATGTGATTAATATTTCCCTCATTAATAATCCCTTTCCTCCCTCCGATGCCTCCGGGGGGAAGATCTCTGTTCATCCTGAACACATTTTCTACTGTTCCCAGACACTGTTCGTCTCCAGCCCTCAGGCAGATATGGCTGCTGGAACAGTTACAGTCCTCTTTACATAGACCTGCTCCTGTTCTTCTCTTCCAGACCACACAGCACAAACATCATTCAGAGAGCATTTCTAAATAGTTTGATGCCAGAACTTTCTGGTTAATTTCATCTTACAAGTAAGCAGAAATTTCTGAAGGCATGACAACTGACTAAAAAAAACACCAGTGTTTTGCTGAATAGGAAAGTTTCACAAGGTTGACGTCACACTTCTATGAACGTGTACTTGTGTGTGTTCATGTCAGCTGTGGTTGCTCTACGTGAGGGCTGGACTTCGCTGTTCTTATTTTTTGTGGTCTTGTTCCGTTATTAGAAACGTTACAATATTTCTCCTCATTGTTTTTTATTTTTGTACATAACGAATTCAATGCCTCCACTCTTAAAAATGTTTAAAAAGTTTGAAGACTTTTTAAAGATCAGCGGGGTGATTTTGACAGAGGCCTCGACATTCTCTATGCAGGAAAAACCCTGACTAAATAAACTGATGACAAGAAGAAATCCATCAGGATGTGTGTGGCTTCATCTTCATCTGTCATCCTCCTAATGGTACACACATCCCTGCCGATATGATCCATGTGCAATAAAAGCAGCCACTGACTGCTGTAATCACTTGCCATCTAACATGTACAACAGGCAACATGCTGATGGCCACCAGTAGTTCCTTATCCATTTGACTCATAGATTGCTGTGTTTATCACCCGGAGGAGGAAGTAGTGAAAGTGTGTTTACCTGTGTTGCGTTCGTTGTGCAGTCCTCCGGGAGACTCCATGTGAAGAAGAGCTTCAGCTGCTTCAAACGTTTTGTCGAAACACACCATGTCGTGACCTGACATCTCCACTGAGAAGAGGAGCAGAGAGAGAGAGAGTCTGTCAGCACACGGACCGCTGAGAACAATGCATGCTCAGTGTACAACCGCCTATATCACCAGACGACAACACTTAGATCCTGTTTCTGCTGACTGAATGTTACGTTCACGACAATCACCGTGCGACTGCAATCTCAACTATTTTGAAATGTTGACTTCCTTGTTTGAAGTTTGTAGTGGCCTCCCTTCCTGTTTCCTGTAATCTCACCGACAGACGCAGACATGGCTCCTGCCAGCAGAGGGCAGTCTACTGCTGTCATACACGCAGTGTAGAAGTGTAGATTATTATGAATGACACAAAGCGTGAGGAGTGCATTTAAGCTCTGTTTAACAATAAAAAAATTAACTCTGGAAGTCCAAGAACGTTTAGCAAAACAGAGCAGATGCATTCCAACCCTGATCTGGATTCTATCTGGATAATCAGCAGTAGAAACATCTCCATATACACTCTAAAATATCAGCTGATATTCTATATTGTTCTCATATGCAGATCTACTAACAAGTATTGTATGTGCATCCAAAGACTGATAATATCTTATTCCTCAATCCCACACACACACACACCGTCCTGCTGCCACAAATATTCACTAGAGAACCAAATGTAGATTCATCCGCTGCTGAAAATAGTCCCCAACAAATGCACTACTTCCTCCTGTTTGAGTCATGATTGCTAAAAACTACAGTAAACAGCTGTTTTAGGAAATTACTGAAGCTTTTTTTTAAAGTGACACTATACATTTTGAGCTGTTTTTAAAGATGAATATATTCAATGGGAATCAAAGGAGCTTTAAAGGATGAACACATTGGTTCTGTTGACTATAACAAAAACATAGAATACCAGCCTGCTTTACCCTTTATGAATTATATCCTTTAGCTATACAACTAAACTATATCATTCATTCATTAATACTGCTACAATAGTATTAAAATCTATTTATAACCAAAAAAAAAAACCTGCTCCACCCTACAAATGAACTTTATCAAACACTGTATGCAAACAAAGATGTTGGTCATCAGTTGCGTTCATGTTGACCTTTTTCTTTTTAGGAGCCTTGGGAATGATTCAATTCACTATTTTCAGCCTCTTACTCCAGCACATTGTGTAACAAATCATTCACTCATGTTTTAATACATAAGTGACAGTTCATGTGACCGGTCCTGATGAAGGTCACTGACTGATGGAAAAGTAGACGTCTTTTTCATTTGACAAAGTCAGCTGCATTCATCTGGAAGCATCTTCTGCTGCTTGTATGAGGATAATGAAATGAATGTGTGAAGGGAACATCACTGGCTGGAATGTCTCCTGTAGAAACACAAGTTGTTCTGCTCTGTTCTCTTACTGACAAATCTCTGTTGTAATGCTAATACCAGGTAAACCACTGGTATCCAAACCCTGTACGAGCACTGAAACACACATGGATGTAGTTATTAGAGTTGGCTGGAAGTTTTGTGGTGCAGTGTGTGTTCGTTGGCTGGCTGGCTGGCTGGCTGGCTCACCAACTCACTAATGTCTCTTTGGTGATGATGTACAAAGTATTAACAAAAAAATGCATCTTTGTTGAGAAAAGCTAATTATTAAGTTCTTAAATCCAAAACACACTCAAACGCTTGCCTTCCTGAAGATGAACTGCAAGAAAAACTGTGTGTGTGCTGTACACTGTTCAGGTGCTGCACTGGGCCCTCGCAATGCAGTTGAGACATATTGTTATTAATAACTCAGCTTGCTACGTGTGATTCTTATGTCATCTGTTTTTCAGCCACCTGAAGTTTCAGTCAATTGTTATTATGGAGAACAAGCAGAGAAGCCCAGATTGAAAAACAACCACAATCATATTAAATCCATTCAATCCTGCTATTGTGACACTTTTAAAAGCAGTGAGATTTCACACTTTCACTTTCACATTCAGAGAACACAGCCTCACCGGTCTCTGCCACCTCTGTGACCACCTCCTGCTCCTCGGCCACGTCCTGCATCAGGTACGTCTCGTCGTCGTAGACCAGCACCTGTGCGGAGTAGCACTCCTCCACCTGAGCGCTGGGCACCTCCTCCACAATCACCGCCGGACAGCCCTCCTCCTGCAGGACCACGCCCTCCTCATCCTCCTCCTCCTCCACGATCACCGCCTCCACCTCCTGCTGCACCACTTCTTCCTCCTCCTCCTCCTCCTCAGCAGGCTGCTGCTCGCACTGAACGGTTTGGAAAGATGCAAAAAAAAAAAAAAAGGTAGGTGTTTTGAAATGTCAGAATATTTTAAGATTTCTGCAGTTCACTTGGTGCAGAGAAAGTTATTCTAATGGATAAGAAGCTATAAAGATAAGATCCATTTCCTTTTAACCGTGTTTTTATCCCTTGATCAGACTTTTAGAGGCTTTTTTTTTTAGTCATCTAATAATAAAAGAATACATATGCACTGCACACAACTCTGCTCTTGATCTTTCTTGGCAGCAAATCTTACAGAAAACTCCCAACCTGTTCATCTTCCACCTCTCTACTGGTTGGATTTTTGTGGACACGGTGGCTGATGTAGGATCAGTATTTCCTCCCACTCATGGCTGCTTTGTGTCAACATTTTCTACTGCCTCACACTACATACTCGGTCGTTTTGTCATAACACACGGTAAAGAGTCTCCTCTTCATAGAGTTCATAGTATTTATGTCATTTAAAATCACACAAGCGGTGGATACACGATAAAGGCAGTTAACAAGTGGCTCACCTTCCGAGCTCTGGTGATCTGAGACATATTGTGATTATTGATATTGTTTGTAAACATTTAGACAGTGTGAAGACATTCAGAAGGAAAGCTGTTCACTCTGTTATAATAATGTGTTACGTGTGCCTGTGTGTTCTAGACCCCCATATGAAACCGACAGGAAACCATCATCTTTGTTTCACAATAGCAGCATGTGTCTACTCTACGCTGCAACTGGGTTATATGGTTAAACTCATTACTACAACATCAATAAGAAAACAGATGTATCACACTGTGTGGTCAATGTGCAGAAAATCTTAAAATCATACATTTGGACAGCAGACTTTTCTAAAATCATAGTATAAGATGATCATGATAAGATTCTACTGGAAATAGTTAACTAGTACGTTCAATTTGAGCCCAGCATGTTTCCAGGTTAGTTCACCTGTGTTGCTATGATGTCTGGTGTCAATTCAGACATCTAATAAAACTTTATGGGTTGTTGTGCTGGCTTAATACCAAACAAGTACAAGTACAAACCACAAAATACTTCGACTCAAATGCCAGATACTTTGGAATGTCTTTGTTGTAGCACTTTTCCTCTGACAACTGGATCCTCAAAAAGCTTCTCCTGTGAGATGCTGAATGTATTTCTTTTGCTTACTTTTTTTAATTTTAACTAACAATAATCAATTCAGTTTTATGAAAAGCACAACAAGTTACTGGTCAACATTTTAAGCAGGCAAATGGGCTATTCTCAACAGAATAGCCAGGTTTAGTTTGGATACAGATTACACATTTTGACGACTTTTGCTCAACACCAGTGAGCTGACTGATATATTGTGCACCCTTAACCACACTACAATAGACAAATGTCTCACTTTTAAAGATTTCAACTGAAGCAAACATCTCATTAACCCATGTGCATCACAGAGAAAAGCTCAATTCACTGGACTCTCTTCTTCTTCTTCCACTGACTGTCCAACCATTAGCACAACCTTTATTTTATTTTGCTGACTACCATGACTGCAGGTGTGGGGTCACAGAGGCTTACCTGCTGGGGCTCTTCCACCACGGTGACATACTCCACTATGTTCCCTCCACCGTCTGACACTACCACCGAGGTCATCACTCATTCCTACCAAAACAAAAGCATAGGATGGAGACGATGGAGACAACAATGCTTACATAACAGAAAGGAAGGATTTCTAAGTATGATTTGATTTGTGTGTGTGTGTCTGTGTTAGTGTGTGGTGATGAGAAAGCCCCACGGCACCCTCTCTCCTTGTGACTCATCCCAAAAATGTTGTGGTCTTTGTTGTGAGGAAAGAAGACCCAGTCAATAAGTCGTCCTGTAATTCCAATCTTATGGTAAATTCTGCTAATAAGTGATCCAACATCAGGCTTTTTTGTGTCAATAACATTGTCACTACATTTAGTGAAAATGCAACTTATCAGTCACAGACCTTCATCAAGCATTACAGAACCAGTTGAATCAAATACCTGAGACAATAAGAGCATCAATAATTGTAATAATTGTAAAATAAATATTTGGCTCTTGTATGAAGACATTGTTTCAAATTGTGAGTTTGACGCCTAATGAGGCATCAAACTCACAATGATTACACTCAGTTTCATATTTCAATAACATTAAAACTTATGCAGCTGGTTCACACTGTTCACAATAGCCTTCTATGATATTGTGAGTTAAGACTAAGCATAATAGGGAAACTAGTTCATAAAGTCATAAACTCATAAATATTTCTTAAAGTATGTAAGAAAAGTTGAACATGGCAGACTTGGTATACAGTTTATATCTTACTTATAAGAAAATTAAATGGCATCATTTGGAGGGAGTTTTGCTGATAGATCATCCTTTACAATGATCAAAACAAGTATCCTAAATTCTTGCAACTCAGAAGATGCAAAGACACCCGTACCATTGGCCAAATGCCAGCACGACTAATTAAAGACATGAAGAGGCACTGAGAACACTGGCAGTCATGTCAAACACCTCTGGTTTGACTGAAGAGATGACAAGCACTGACCACTGTCAGCACACACACTAATGTTTACTTTCTGAGCGTGTTGGCACGTCAGTGCGCCTCCACAACTCCAAACTCTCCAGCTAACTAGTTAGCTTAGCTAATGCTTCGGCTGCTCACTAAACAAGACTATATCAACTTAGATACACCAACTGCTCACATTATGTACTTTATGTAACGTCATATATTCAGATATATATGCAATAAAAAACAACACTGCATTCCCCTTTACAAGGAAGATCAACCACAACCCAATAACTTAGCAATGGCTAGCAGTAAGGTTAGTTATTGAGCTTCAAACAGTTAGCAGATAGCTAGCTAACATACTGTATTTCGCGTATAGCGGGAGGAGTAAACTGTCACTGACTAGCAAATAGAGCAAATTAAGACATCTGTACTTGGAGCTCTGGTCTATCACAGCCTGCTGAAGTTTTAATGTAACGGGTTCCCTCCTCTTACCTTGTTTTGCTTTTGCTAACGATAAGTAAGCTCCGCGGCTAGCGCTAGCTGGGCCTAACGTTAGCCAAGTTGACAAGGCCAAAACGCTCACTTGGCTTGCACAAACAAGTCTTTGTAAGTCCTCCGTCGCTCAAAAATCACTTTGCAGACACCTATCGACTTCCTGCGTTGAAAACTGAAGGGTGAAGGTGGAAACGGGCCCTGGAGTTGTGTTTTGATTAGTGCTCGTCTCTTGCTATCCTGTAGCTTTCCGGCGCGCCGCCTCTTCGCTTGAACGGATCCAAGCGGGTCAAAGCACAGCCAGCCGTGACGTCACGACGACAAACCCTGCCAACAAGTAGCGTAACCTCGTATGTGTTGCCTGGTAGAATGTAAGCTTGTATCGCCTCTCCTGAATCAAATCACACATTTACTCTGAAAAAATGTACTCCATACTTACACAAACATCAACAGTAACATCACTAAATAGATAAATAAACAATTAATAATTAATTGTTAATAAACAGATCATTACTGGGGCACATGTAAGGTCATATTAATTTAATTACTGTGATTATCAACTTGTTGCCGATATATTCTATGTTATTTTACTATAGCAATATGGCAATAGTGGTACTTGAAATAATATTATAAATGCCTTGAAAGAAAGAAAGAAGGAAAGAAAGAAAGAATGATTTAAAAACAGCAGAGTCAGGATTGGAATAACCTGGTGAAGTGATCGGCTGCCCCAGGGCTCCAGAGTCCTGGGGCCCCTGAGAGCCCCCAGTTCACTGTGTTGCAAATGAGTATTTTGATCAATTGACAAGTTTGGAAATGTGGTAACACGCTCAACTAAAACACAATATCAGCTGACATGATGTGGTGGTGGGTCTTACTGCTACTGCCTAACCTAGAGGCCCTGTCTTGACAAGGGTTCCTGTGTTGAAATGTAGTTTTAAGACCATTATTTCAACTGATGGTGTATATTCCTAAATGATTGCATTGACCATACACTAAATCTGGTCCCAGGTATTATAGAGGGTGGGAAGAACAGCGGGTTAAAAACAAAAACAAATCGTTTTTGCTCTCGTCATGGAAATTTTTCATCGTTGCTCAAGAACCACAAAAAGACACCAGAGAAAGCATTAAACATTGTTACTTGTTGAAGCAGTTGTAGACACTGTACAACTCATCACACAATCAATAACAATTACACAAACGTCCAAATACAAAAACACAAAACAAAAATACAGTTATCTTGTATTTTTGGAGAGAAAGCATGTTGTTCAGCCGGCCCTTTCTCTAAAGATTGCAAACACAAAGCAGACAGCTTTATACCTCTCCAGAAGCAAAGCTAAAAACAGTCTGGTCCCTAAATGGACACTCCTACAAGCTGTTATACCTTCTTACAAACAAGTGTGCTCACATGATGAGAGGCCACAGAGGCCTCATGGTCAGTAAATAACCCTCAGATAGAAACAAGGTCAAGAGTTCAACTAGCCTAGGAGTAGGATTTCTTCAGGAACATGCATGCCAGAATGACAATGACATTACATCACATTCAGTTGAAAACAAACATGGAGCCCTTAGTTTGAAAATAACATTTGTAACACAAAAGATTTATAAAATGATAATCTATTAATCAATTTCCTCTCACACCTGAGCTGGAAATGATACCCTCTGGCCAACTGACAATAAAACTTATTTTGATGGATATGGCTGTGTTGTATATGAGGTGATGACATGTTGTGGGTTTCCCAATGGAAACAGCTTCAGATGATTTCTGGACCACTCCAAATGATATTTGATATTTTAATGCAGGCAGACAGACAAACATAAATACAGCAGCTCATAAAAATATTATAATAGTAATATCTGACAGCCTCACAATAATTAGCTTTAAATGGTCAGTTCACCCAAAGTTCAAGATAGATTTTTCTGACCATGCAGATAGTGAAGGTTTTATTTGCCCAGTTCATGAGATATGTCTCTGAGATTTTTATAATCACACCACAACTATGTGGATGGGAAGTAGTTTGTGATGCTCAGAGCTCTGAAAAATAACACTTGAAAATTCACTCAGTAATTATTATTGGGAATACTTTCTACTGAAGAAATAGTCCCTATGTTAACAAGGACATGGTTTCAGGAAATATTAAAGTTTAAACAGCACAAATTAAATTCCATTCACCTCCATTGTATTAGGGTGGCAGTAGAAGTTTCAGTGGCAGATATCTTAAAGCTAGTCTATGTAACCTTGACATAGACATAGACGTGCAAGTAAGAAGTCGGTGAAGTAATGTCACTTACACATTCAGCTAAAGTTTGCTAACATTAGCCACCATAAACTACTAGTAGCAGCAAAATCTCTGTGTGTATTGAACTGAGCAAGGCTGTGTTTTATTGCTTATAACTCTACTTTTCATAACTCTTCAGCTGCTATTGCTTTTTTGAAAAGTTACATGGTTAGTTGCTTTAATTACCTGCTGTCGTCCCACTTTTAGCGAAATTGTGATGAAAAAATGGGGACAGTAGCAAGATCTCAGTGTCATATTTTTTTTTCAGTTAAGTAGAAACACAAAAGTCCACAATTTATTTCAACCAGTAACTAACTGAACTCACACTACCCAGCAAACTTTGACTTTACCACAGCAGCGTCAGAAGCACAGGCTATTGAGACAATTTAGACAAGTGGTTAAAGGTTTACTATGTAGGATTTGTTGGTTGGTGTTTGTAAACACACAGCATTCAAAGTTGGCCCCTCCTCCCTGACTCCACGAGCGAGCAAGAGAGAGGGAGGGTGAGAGCAGCGGTGGTCGAGTGAGGTAGAGAGCGAATGGAGAGAGGGAGTGGCGCTGGCGAGAACAAAGCCACAAATCTGATAAATAAAACATTATTTTTTGATTGTTTCTGGGCAGTTGTGTTGTAAAGCACAAATAAACACACCCACACTAGTGTTTACAGATCTCACCAGAGAAAAAGGCAACCAGGTCTACGGAAACAACCCAAATGAAATGACTTGACTCTCCAAAAAAAATTTTTTTTTAAAAAGCCCAAAACAGGTGATCATACCTGCCACAATGTGAGAAAGAGATTGATCAATTTATATATGTATGAATATATTTTGCATTTTATAAGAAACCATTTCAAAAATACTGTAACTTGTAACTTTACATTTGTCTTTTTAAGTCTAAAAAAGTTGAACAAAATTAACTGGCCAACAAAAAATCAGGAATGAATAAAGAAATGAATGAAAATGAAACTCAAGATGTTGGATATAACGAACTGTAATTACAGTGAAGGTAAAACAAAGACAGCTTGTTGGCCTTTTAAACAATCATTAAAAAAATTACACGTACTGGACCTTTGACTGGCCAATCCCAATTAATGTAGTTGTGGATAAAAAAAAAAACACATCTCTTGTCCTCCTCGTCTTGTCATCAGCTCTGTTCCTCTGTAACACACAAGTCACACACACACACACATACACACCGTAATAACTTTTAGCCTACTTCTGTTCTTGTTTGTTTAATCCAACAAAGGGCGGGGACGGGGTTGTGGACAAACATCTGCAAATGATTAAAGATTATTTTTAAGGCGTTTTTGCGTTATTAGACAGGTATAGTGGCGAGAGACAGGAAGGATGGGATGTAGAGAGAGAAGGTGACATGCAACAAAGGGTCTGGGTCAGAATAGAATCCGTGCCGCTGCAGCAAGGCCTCCTAACCTAATGTTACATGGTACGCACACTAGCCGGTGAACCACCGGGGCACAGCTAAGGATTTTAATGTCAGCTAGTACATGCATGGTTCTGACAGCAGGCAGTGATATTTGACAGCTTAGATGGAGCTCAGTCAAACTTTACTTAACGTCAGACATATAGGGAGCAATCACAAATAAACAACTTAAGAAACTAGCCCAAAAAACCACAACCCACGACTACCAATATTTGTAAGCAACTTTACAGAAAAACAAGCCCAAAGTTGCTTATAATAAGCAGACTTGACAACTGTGGCGCACACCTCTGCACAACCCTGCAGGAAGGTGCCACATTGCCAGATTTAGTGTGAATGCAGAGCTTCATCCTGTCTGCTGTGGCCTCTCTAATCTGCGTGTGTGTGTAGCTCAGCCCCGCCCTCGGTCAAACACACACACACACACAGACCTGCAGCTCTTTATACATCCATGACACAGAGACAGAGAGCAGAGGAGAGATACAGAAACAGTGATGTAACCTGGTTGCTGTTATTGGTTGGGGGCTACACACCCACTCCCCAAAGGTTGATGCCCAGGAGCGTCCTGGACACAGCCAAATAAGAAAATGGGTCATAAGTGATGATTGAGGAGGATTTTTTTTTTTTTGATATATTCTTTTTAAAAGGGAAATCCCACATAGTATAGCTTTAGGTTTTCCTGAAGAAAAGAGTAGTTAATCAAATCACAGACAAAATAATGCTTTTAAATCCCTCTTTATTTTGCAAAAAACAAGAAAAATAATCATGTGTCTAACAGTCACAGTTTCTGTCCTTTGCCAAATCAAAGGCATGCATTCATATCCTGTTATGGAAAACAGCCTGCAAGCACTGAGGACAGAGTGTCATTTTCTAAATCTAATTTCCATTTTTAAGATACATACTAACATTCAAGTCCAATTCATACCTCAGTGATCTCAGACCTTTTCCCAAACACCAAGCTAACAGAGCCAGAGGTTTAACAGTAGAGAGAAAGAGAGAAAAAACAGAGCTGTCAAAGCATTTCACACTGGAGACTTTTCTTCAGACATACTTAAACACTTCCCCAAACACACAAATTTCATGTCACACCAGCACATCAATATCATGACTGTTCGTACTTGCAGTAAGCCTTTAAATTACGCATCCACACAGAAAAGAAAAGCTTTGAAAGAACAGAAGACAAACACTGAAAGAACATGATGCTGCTTATGCATTCCCCCAATCCAACTCACTAACTTTTCCTGACTAAACTAGGACACTGAACTATACCTTTAATGTACATTTTCAAAATATAAACACTGATCATCAATCTAGGTTGAAACATTATCCTTTACTGGAGTTTCCTATGGCTAAGGAGGAGATGTGGATAAAGAGGATGTGAGAAGGACTTTTAACATTATTGAGATGTGGATTGTGCAAAAGCGGTTTCAACTTAATATCAGGAAGATGTCCCTAATATTTTCTACATTCACTGTATATGAATTAGATTGTCTACAAAGCTGAGGAGGAACACACTCACCTATTGTATGTGTAAAAGGTAATTCTACACTGAATATAGGGAAGTAAAAACACCTGCTGTGTTGCTCTCTATGAGTCAAAACTTATAGCTTGACACACCAGTTGATTTGTTACACAGAACAGGATTCTTGCATGGTCTTGGGAAACTTTCAATTGTGTTTCCTTTCTGGCCACAACCCAATCAGTGATGTCATAACTGGTGTTTTCCAACAGAAGTTAAGGGTGAAAAAGACCTGCTGTGACATGAGCAGCTGGGGTGTGGCCATAAGAGAGAATGCTTGAGAGTTTTGACCTGATGAATACAGTGCAGCAGCAGTTTTCTTCTGTTTCAGTATTAAATTACACTCTCACAAAGGAAGAACAGTAAAGGGGAATCAACAAATGCCTGCCATAATAAGTCTTATAGGATAAGTTGCTTTGGTGATCACATTACGGCTTCTGAAAAATAAGAATGAGCTTAGTGAAGTTATTGGCTTAGAAAACTTGTCTTGTTGCCATAGGAAGTGTAACACTGATAGCATCAGGAAGAGGTCTGTAGTGTCATTTTAAAGACTGAAAACAAGAGGAAAATTGAGGTAACAAGGTAGCTACATGGGCTGTTGAGCCAGCGTGGTCAAAGTATATCTTCATTTAAAAAAAAAAACAAACAAAAAAAACAACTACAGCAAGTATTTCCAGCTGTTCATTTTCACACCAAGAGAAGCACAAGCAGAACCTGAGCTTGGGTACTGTGAAGAATGCTGGTGACTCAAAACACCTCTTGCTTTAAAAGGTAACACTGTGGGTTCACATCACAAGCGGCTGGGCAGTGGTTAGGCTAACGAGATGTGCTGATGAGTATCAAGGTATTCCACTGGAGTGATTTTTGAGGTGGTAAACTATGTAACAGTAAGAGAGTAAGTGAATGGCTCAGTGTTGTTCAAAGCAGTAAACGGGTTGCATTTCAAACATGTTAGAAGAATTGTTATTGAGTCAACTAAAAGATAAACCAGAGATCTTCTGATGTACTGACTGGGCTCATCTGGAGCTCAAGAGTTATGAGTCAGTGTGGAGTGTCAGTAACGGGTCATTGCTAACATGTTAGGATGATAATTGTGTTAAACAGGCATTAATCCAAACACTAGCGTGTGTGTGTGTCTTTACACTGGAACTACATATTAGTCTCTTGTGTTTCAGGGTAAAAGGAGGAAGGGTAAGTGTTGGAGAAAGGCACATCCTCTTCTTCCGCAGGATAGAAAGTCATCATTCAGGAGCTGTTTACTGATGGAGGACAGAAACACAAAAGTCAGTGGCACAATACACAGTTTCTGTGACTATATGAATACGTTTATTTTAATTTTGTAAACATCCCTACAGTGTACTTTAATTTTTCTACATCCCTACAGCGCACTGAAGAATAGGAATGTGGACTGCGGGGTAGGAATATTCAATTTTAAATGACATAATGCCCACAGCTGTTCTACCATCGTAGAAATAAACAAAAAGCTCAGTACCTTAATTGGAACTACTGCATTTGCATCCTAAGAAGACGTCGTTTACCCTGAGTAGCAGAGTTTAAACATTCATGTTAGTTTTTATTCACAGCCCACACTGATTAAGACAGGCAGGGGTGAAAATGTCATTACATATCTACTGAAGTATCCTGATAATGAGAACTGGTCTCTTTTACTCCCTCAATGCTATGACACTCAACTAAGGCTGAGAAATGTAAAAAATTGTGATCTAGAAGGCTTGAATAATCAACTTCTCTGCATTAAGTCTTTTATCAATCTGAGTGATCAGTCTAAAAACAGAGTTATCTGGTACCTCAGAAGCAGGGACATCATCATCATCTGGAGCTGGGATGATCCTACCACTCATGGGCCCCACTCCCAACACCTTGGGCGGTTTTTCTGCTTTAGGTGTTCCTTCCAGAACCACAACGATGTACTCTCTCTTGGGGTCTTCTGCCGGGGTCTCCACTGGGGCTGCAGCTGCTTCTTCCAGAGGGCTAGCTACTTCTACGACAGGGGCTGCTGCAACTTCTTCTACAACTGTGGTGGTGACCACTTCTTCAGCTAGAGCTGTGGCAACATCTGCTTCTACTGGTGCGGGGGTCTCCTCAACCACTGCTGCTGCCTCTACTGGTGCAGGGGCCTCCTCAACCACTGGTGCAGCCTCTACTGGTGCCGAGGCTTCTTCAACCTCTGGTGCAGCCTCTACTGGTGCAGCCTCTACTGGTGCAGGGGTCTCCTCAACCACTGGTGCAGCCTCTACTGGTGCCGAGGCTTCTTCAACCACTGGTGCAGCCTCTACTGGTGCCGAGGCTTCTTCAACCACTGGTGCTGCCTCTACTGGTGCCGAGGCTTCTTCAACCACTGGTGCCGCCTCAACTGGTGCGGGGGCCTCTTCAATCACTGGTGCCGCCTCTGCAGGTGCGGGGGTCTCTTCAACCACTGGTGCCACCTCTACAGGTGCGGGGGTCTCTTCAACCACTGGTGCCGCCTCTACTGGTGCGGGGGCCTCTTCAATCACTGGTGCAGGGGTCTCTTCAATCACTGGTGCTGCCTCTACTGGTGCGGGGGCCTCTTCAACCACTGGTGCTGGAGCCTCAGCAGATGCTGGCAGGCTCTCTTCTACTGGTACAGGGGTTTCTTCAGCCACTGGCGTAGCCTCCACTGGTGCCACGGCCTCCTCAACAGCTGGTACAGGAGCCTCTTCAACTGGTGCAATTTCTTCAACAGGCTTTGCCTCTTCTGGTGCCGGGGACTCTTCCTTGGGTGCTTCCTCTTTCACGTCTTCAACAATGGGTGCCAACTCTTCTACTACTTCAGATATCTTCGGTACCTCTAGAGTAGAGGCAGCTGCCAGCAGCACTGCAACACAAAATCCAGCCATCCAAACATCACTGAATCTCAAGTTATATATTTCCACATTTAGCTCATACAACTTGAGGTGGTTAGCCAAGGTAACTTGTTAGGCATTTGTGAAATCCTTCTAGTGATAAAGGATTTAGTGCTAGAACATTTCTTTGGTGGATTGTGACTACATGCAGGTGCAATGTCACCCCCAGAAGTGGAAGAAGTTGAAGAGAAAGACGGTTCGGGAAAGCCGTGTTAGTCACTACAGGCATCAATACAGTGCCACAAACCAATGAAGTACTTCCATACAAGACCAGAAAAAATAGATTATCACAGAAGACAAAAGCAAAACGACAGCACATCTGTTAACAATGAGCAATTTTGCTGGGATTTGGATACACTACTTTGAAGTCTTAGAAGGTGAGGAAAGAAATGAGTGAATAAGGAGAATCTTGGAGCGTGCCTGGAATGTGAGGCTGATAGAGATAAATGAGACTTTCAAAAACAAAACAAAACAAAAAACACGTAATATTAAATTTGGTCTTATAATATTTGTTTATTAACAAACACATGACATTTTTGATAAATTTACCTTAAATTTGGTTATTAAGGATGTGGGGTGGTGATACAGCATATACTGGTTTGTTTGTTTCTTAATGATGTCAAACATATCTGCAATTTATTTACTGACTTACTGGCCAAATATACAGTATATACAGTATCTGTGATAAGCCAAATTTGGTCCATATCAGCCATGCTGCTGATATATCAGTCATGCTCTGTTGTCATGCATGACACCTTTCACCCCGGCACGCCTCCTTCAAAACTTCACTTCTGAGTTAAGGAGACTGGGACTTTTTAAGAACACATATGGAACATACGGTAGATATATCATGCAAGTATACCTCTGAAAAAGTATATTAAAGTGCAAGAAGGAAAGGTTGTGTCTTGATGAATACAGAAGTCCCAGTGCATTTCTGATATGTGTAGCAAAGTACAGTTGGATGCGTTAAGTGGTGAGAAGGAAATGCATTGGGGAGCCTGATTAAAATGTGCACTTCACACTTATATGTTCAGCATGAGACGGCAAAGCAACTTGTTTCTGTTATTTACAGAAAATGTACAGTAAATTTGTGAGAAAAAAAAAAAACCGGGTGATGAAAATTAAATTCTTAAACTGGAATGAATAGCTAGAAATGTCCTTAGAAAGACCAATTCAGACAAATTAAAGACGGCAGTAAACCTTTCCGGTTTGATAGAAGCTTTATTGTATGGCTCGAAGAATTACCGTAAACTGTTCACAGTGCTCATTATCCAGTTATAAGCAAAATAAAAATATGATCACGTATAGCTTGATTCACTTAGTAACTTTGTGAGTTCTTTAACAGTTATACATTACACTTGGAAAAAAAAACACACTGCAGCAGTTACAGAGTTTATATACAATCTCAGAGCCATCTCATCTTGCTGTAGGTTATATTACATAACTAGGACAGTTTAAGATACAGGCGTCTATGTGTTCTGGAAAAAATGTACAACATTACAGAGGTTTATAAAATCAATGAAATCCACTGTTTGTCAGATCTCAAAATTGCATTAGGGGCTTCATATGCATAACAAGAATGACTATCACAGCATTTGAGGGGTGTTCCTGCTTGTTCTCTTGCCACATCTATTTAGTTGGGTGTGATTAGTTGAACCTTAAAACCAGTAGGATATAAGGCTTGTGGTAATCTCACAGAGTAATGAGGGTTTTTAGCCATGTTAACTGTGTGAAATCAGGGCAAATCTGCTTGAATGATGTTTGTATCCACAGAGTGATCACTTTTATTTCACCCATAACTGCAAATGAGCGTCACATAAAGACCTCAATGCCACTTTGATGCACTGCGGCATGCAGCTGTAAATCATGGGAACTGCTGGTTGTTTAACATCTCTAGGCCACATTGGAACAAATATAGACATCATATACAGTGACTTATACTGCACACCAAAAAAAATCAAGTCATCATTACGTGAAGAAACGAGAGAAAAAACTGAATAGTTTACTGTGTCTTCTCCCTTCTCACACTTAATTTGCACACAGTGCTGCCCCTTTATTCTCACTCCAATAAATACAAGAGAGAAAGTTTTTAGAAAGCTTTTAGGAAGACAAAGGAGAGGTGAACCCAGGCACCTGAGGAGTAGCAGCTATCTAGTGCTTCTAAAGACAGTGACTAAGTTACCGGTATTATTGTTCCCAGTGTTGTGAGGAGGAAAGGACCTGCTGTCAGGGGCTCTTTAAAGTGGTTTAGAGATAGTCAAGTGTGTGTCTGATAGTGTGTGTGTGTGTGTGTGTGTGTCTCCCTGTAGTGAATGTGTGGAACCTCAGGCCTCAGAGGCAGGTGCCTCCTCCTCAGATGAAGGAGTCGTACCGTTGCTTTCCGGCTCCTCAGCAGCGACGGGGGCTGGTTCTGCGACAGCCTGGGCAGCCTCCTCAACAGCTTCTGCCACTTGGGCCACTTCTTCTGCGACCGCCTCCACTTCCTGCGCAGCCTCGGCCACACCCTCCGCCACCTCTGCGACGACCTCAGCAGCCTCTGCGACGACCTCAGCGACTGCCTCCACTACAGTCTCTGCCTCGCCGTCAGCAACTGCAGCAGCCTCCTCTTCCCCGGCCTCAGCATCTCCGCCGGCCTCCTCAGCCGCTACCTCCTCAGCCCCCTCCTCAGCACCCTCCTCGGCTGCTGCCTCCTCCTCCTCCTCCTCTCCTCCTGGAACACAAAAACCAGAATACAAAGAGTATTAGAGGGCAAGGGTTAATTCACAGAGCTAACATACTATGATTCGCTACAGTGAGCAGTCAGTAGTCTTGATGCAACTCCCCCACTGCCATCCTCCCTTAGCAACATGGCTTCTCTATTAAGACACATGCACTTTCACAGTGCTGCATGTCAGAGTAAACCAAGCAGAACATCACTGTTGTCAAATGCCAAATCCGATCCGTTTAAAAACTAGCATCAAGTAGCATAAGCTAAGCAGCTGGGTTTCCATCCAACTTTTAAGGGTAAAATGTGAGGAGTTTACTTACATAACCTTGTGTCACAGCAACTTGGTCACAGTCACAGCTGTGACCAACTCTTAAAGGGCACTCGCCCATATAATACAATATAACAACACTGTAGGGGGTTATGTCTGTGTCTCTATGTGGTGTCTGCCACAACCTCGATGAAAACAGATACATCTGATTTAAACAAAAACAAACACTGACAAACTTCTGTACAGTCAATGTAGATACCAGAAACACATTTGTTTGTTGAATGAAGTGTGGTGGTCTTAGATCGTACTGTGAGACACATCACTGATGGCTGATTTAGAGCTTTGGCGACTAAAGACAGCCTGTGTCAAAATTCATTTATCACTATGATTCACATTCACACAATCTGACATGGATTCAAGTTGCTATCATACTGATTCAGGATTTTATTAGACTCATCTCACAGAGCATGACTTGCAATAAAGCAGCATGACTGCCATCATTGCATTAGCAGTGTAGGAGTCTTTACTTTCTAGGTCACAGTGTGTTTATCAAAAGAATATCAAGTATGTGTCAGGTCTAACTGAGAGACAGATGGAAAGTTGGATGGAAACATGGCTACTAATAGCTGATTAAGTTTCCAGCGTTTTGTTTGTTTTCGGCAGCCCCGCAGGCTAATCCAATAGTACTGTCACTCTAAACCTTACCACCACCGCAGCAGAACAAAACAAAAAAAAAAAATCCGGAGGCGACACATTCACTACACAAACTGCATGCAAACTCAAAGACAGAACAACAACAAGAGGGAGGGGAGGAGAGGGGGGAGAGGCAGGGGGAGGGGGGGAGGAGTGGGGGTTGAGGTGCAGGGTAGAGGGGGTGAAGTTGAATCTTTGTTCTTACCATCCAAATTAACAAGCTATCAGCTATCTGGAACTCTGAAAGTGAGTCTGAGTGAGCCACACACTGAGACAGCCCGGGTAGGTTGTGCGTCTTTTAATCTTTAACTGATAGATCCCTTTGCCATTCATTACACATTTAACCACTAACACAAATACACAAAGATGTGGGACACTAGCCCAGGAGTTCACTTAGACTCTGGTTCTCAGCACTTGACTGCTGGTTATACTGAGTGATGATAGACTCCATATGCTGGTAATTCATGATAAAGGAATATAGGCTAAACACACTAACACTTGAGCATACACCATTTCTCTGTTGAGTTGTGAAGTGGAGATGTTGTTGGTTCTTGAAATATTGTTCTCCACTGCAAAGAAAAGTTCTTTTAATGCGACTTGTATGTTCCTCAAACATAGTAGATAATTAAATTAGATAATTGAACTATACTATAGGTTTATGTCATCGCCATACAGCATAATGAGTGGTTTCTAGGAATAGTCTTCCAGTTTGACCAAGAATCAGAAAAGGTTGGGAGTTGTGGTCATCTTCTCTCTTATTTTAAATCAACAAACCACATTTTTAATGCTTGTCTTGCTTTTCTTTTGTAAACATTTAATTTTGATTTCATTGGGAAAGTTTAATGGCCATCCAAGCTTTGGAAGTGCTCCTAAATGTTATATAAAAATACAAGATTTCTAGTATTTCCAACCCTAGAGTCGATGCAAAGATGACGACCGTAGCTAGTTGAGTTCAATAAGAGATCATGATTTGAGCAGGTAGCTCACATGTCTGCAGCCATGTGAGCTGCTGGAAACCTTGTCAACTAGCTTAATGCTATTCATGATATTCATACTAGCTGCGTGAGCTAACAGAGCTCTTTGGAGAACACTAACGGAACACTATCAGTCGCGACAGTGCATGCTGATGTGTTAGCATGGATAGCTTTAGCTCAACAGCTAAGTTGATCAACTGGCTAATGTCCCACAAAAACAGATCTTATCCAAACCAGGTTGATGTTTTACAACATTATAGTCCATTGACCAAAGAATTGGTTTGTGGATAGTCGTGTCAAGTCCATTAATCCTCTTCACAGATTTAAACTTTAACATTTAGCAGCACAAGGTGAAGCAATGAAGAAAGGAGATTCAATATCCTTCAAAGGCCTGTCCAGAGGTTTTAGGGGTGAGTAGTGGACTCTGTTTCTTTCTTAGCAGTACGGGAGAGGAGGAAAGGAAGGAGAGAAGGATATTGTTTTCTTGTTCAGATCCAAAGAGTCCAGTTCTAGGATGAATATCCATGCGGCCACAGAGGACCTTAGCTTTACCATTACACTGAAAGAGTAAAGACAAAAAGAGTTAGAGAAATGGGAAGAAGATTTTTTTTCTTTTTTTTTCATTTAAAAAAAAAAAAAAAAAAATCATTTTATGCAACAATGTCATGTTCAATCTAAATTCAACCACAGAGGCAATGTATGTAAATTTGCAAAAGATGTGATTATGGGCTGCTAGCAAGAAGCACTGGTGATGTCAATGGCGAGCGCTCTATAAAAAGCTGTGGTTATTAGCAAATCATGACAGTCACCAGTTTGTCTCACTTGGAGAAGAGATGTCTTCAAATAACTTGAGTATGGTAACAAATACAAGACTGTTTTTATTCAAGAAGACACTAGTTTACCTAGTCTTAGCACAAGAGGTATGGAGGTACACGGTGAAGAGTGAGAGGGAGAGAAAGGAGGGATTGAGTGGTATCAAGGAAAGGAGGGTCTGTTCTGCAGAACATGTCTTTTGTCCAGAAGGATACAATGTGGAGAAGTGAGACTGAGGTCACGCAGGAGGGCATAGATTTGACAAAATATATGTATTGGAATTTAAGTAAAGCTAAGCTCTATATGATGAATAGGATAATATACGTGTTCCCAAAGTAGCACTGGTGCAGACAAAATCTATAATTGTAGAGAGTTGCAACCATTGAACTAAAGCCACAGTTTAGCTAATCAAAAAGGATTAGAAAGCATCTAATCCCTTCATAGCATCCCACCAAGTTACTGATCAGAACACCTGTACAATTCAAAAGGTAGATGTAACTGTTAAATGAAAAAAGTTCTACATTGTTTTCTTTTTAAAAACTTTTCTACCAACTTTGCTCTGTTCATTTATTATATCAAAACACATAGTTGTACAAGTTGATTTGTTAATGGAATGACTCTCCATTTAACATTCAGAGAGTATATAAAAAAGTGAACTTACACAGGATATGTCACGTCATGTTTATAATGCAGAAAATGTCTACTGTACTTTGCATGGCCCCCCATTAGTCTGCTTGTACTTGAGTATTTTTGATTTTTTTTGATTTTGATCTTTCTTGCGCACCATTATAGATTTTGGCCCTTGGCACTGAATCATACAGTATGAAGAACAGGAGGAATCCCGGATCACTGGATACTGAGCAGCGCACTCTAACCTCATCATGACTAAGGAGAGGCAGATCAGTTACCCTCCCTCACCTTTTCATCACAGCCAGTCCCCTCTTCATCATCAGAGCTGGATATAAGCCAGATAACACCGCTTACAGTGTACAGGACTGCACATATGGCTCCAACATACCTTCATACTCATTTGCTTTTCTTATTGTACACATGTTGCTGATTTCGTCTTACTTCAGTCTGTACATTTTTGACAGTCCATATAACTGCCATTTAACTACGATAATTATACATAATATACGATAGAGTTTCACCCATTAGTTGGACTTCTCATGATATAATAGTGACATTATTTCCTTCCCACTGTTGGCTGTCAATTGGTGGAAATATGAGTGTTGAAAACATACTGTGATTAGAGTGATCATGAACTTCTATTTGAACTCATGTTAGAATCAGGATCGTGAAATCATGAATGTTACAAGCACAATCAAGCCCATGTCAACATTTCCATGATATTAGAGTGAGCATACATTACAAGCTCTCAGGCGGTGATGATGAAAGAAAGCAAAACATCTGCGATGACAAAAACTTACCCTCTTCCTCATCCCTGCCTGCAAACAGACAGAAACATCAGGGTCAGGGTCACATGGAAACAACAAGCCACGTTAAGT
Source organism: Thunnus albacares (assembly GCF_914725855.1). Lineage (NCBI taxonomy): Eukaryota > Metazoa > Chordata > Actinopteri > Scombriformes > Scombridae > Thunnus > Thunnus albacares. Next base: position 2,715,741 of record NC_058115.1, read on the forward strand.
TAGAATCTCTGGGTTTGTTCATGCGGGATGCTGAAATAAACACAGTTTACAGAATCTGTGCCGTTACATTTACTGTCTAACAGTTTACATTTTGTTTCAGCATCATAGAAACAAGTGACGACTTATAGATGGGTTAGTTGATGAGCAGTAAAGAAACGTAGCATTAAATAAGGGAAAAACTATGGTTTGTTTCTTCAGAATGCTTAAATAAACACTTCCTGATTCAGTGATCACAGCTGATTACTGTCTAATACATACAGTTTACATTGTGTTGCAGCTTTTTGATTCTTAATTTTTTTCTATTTAACATGCTGGTCACTGGCCATTTACCTCTATAGATGCTCTCATTCTCAGACAATATTAACAGTAAAATGGAGATTTAATTTGAAAAATACAACATTATTTACCATATATCACAAAGTGTTTATCCTCTGGGGAGCTTGAATGTACTAAATGAAATTCTGCCCATGAGATTGTAAAGATGTTTGTGTAAAAATGGAAAATGTAGCGTGATGGTGTTATACATTAGGATTCATGTGAACTGTTCTTGGGCCAACAGGTCAGTTAAAATTTCGAACTGTGGATGTGATTGTCTCTCACTGTAAGTGGTGAAAACCACATACTTACTATCAGCAGTAATTTGGACTCCACATGCCAAACAATAGACATTAGTGGGTTTATCTCCTTCTGTGCATTAGTGAGTGTACACAGCGATTGTGCTGCTACTGCTGCTATCACTCTACAGAGGCCAACTGCAATGTTTGCTTTATTCATACTTAATACAAACTGGATCAAGTAAACTTCTCATCTATCTACAATAGAACTGAGCAGTTCGTCAGCTAGCCAAAACAAATAAACCAAGTGCGGGGTTGATCACAAACACTGATATAATATCCAAACAGAGTACACACATGGCGTGTGTTGGACCAGAGGATGTTTGGGTTGGGGAGGAAGGGGGTTTAAACAGGGAAGTCCAGAGCTACTGGAGAGTAGACTGACTCATTTGACAAATCCAATCTATGTGTTGGTTTGGACATTGTTTGGATATGTGACACATTTTTTGCCAGTATCTACTATTGACAATTGCAACTTTTTTTTGTCATAATGGACAGAGTAAGTGTTTCCATTCATTTTATTCTTGTCAGTGTTGAAAGTTTCCAAGAAGACACCAAAATGCTCCACTGGAATCCGATTAAAGAGTAATTAAGCGAACTGGGAGGAAAAGTACTGCTGCACTGCCCTCTGTGGGTTTAAAGACATTCTGGCCACGCCCCAAGTAGTGATGTCAGAGCAGCTATTTCACCTTACCAACTGGGAAACCGTTGCGTCACTGATTGGGGTGTGACCAAGAATTAAACATTCAGCAGTAGTTTGACAGAAAAGAAAACAATGATGATTGCCAATTAATTTCCTATAAATCACTTGTTGTTGCAATAAATCAACTAAAAGTGCCAGTTCTACATGATTTATTAACTGTTATGCATATCCAGAAAGTAGAATCCATTCTATTCCAAAATGCAAACTGCAGCACAAATGAAAAGCCCAGTTTCAAAGTGATGAACTAGTCTGGCACTTGTCCTGGGAGCATGCCGGATGGTTACCAAAACAATTGTTTGACTGTTCCAATCAAAAGTCTAAGACCATGTTAAAAATACACCCTCAGGTAACATGGATGTGTGTGTCTAAGCCACTGACACAACAAGATGGCCCTTTACCAACAGATTTATTGGTCAGATTGAGCTGGGCAGCTACACTCAGACTCTGCATTCGAGCATTGGGTCAGTGACGTTACTTCACTGCTGAAATTAGCAGGGGATAATCTGTGACTGTCTCACAATCCTTTGCTGGGGGTGAACTCAATCTTTTTTGCTCACGGTGAGGCAGGGCAGCCCAAGATAACATCTAATCTTAATGTAATGGTTTTATTTTTCATCTGCTACATTTGCGGGGCCTCATTTCAGCACCAGGAGCTGTCCATTGTCTGAGCTATTAAACAGCTCAGACAATGTTTGTTATAGTTTCTTTGTACTCAATGTGGGGGTATTGATTATTAGATGGTAAATTCATATCATAGGGATTTAATTTAGCTGTAGCTGTTTTACATTGTTATGTCTTGTGTATATCTATGAGGAGTTTTTTTTTAAGTTATAAAATTAGCCCACTAAGCTAATATTTCTGATTACTTTTGGGGGACTGATTGAGCCTGGCAGAGAGCCAGCTTTGGCCCACAGTTTGCCTTAAGCTAGATGGTTTGTTCATTTCTGATCTGCTCTGGAATCAGCACTAGTCTGAGGTTTCTCCTTTTTAAGTGGCAGGTATGGAATACTTACTCTTAGGTGGCCATGGTTTAGGAACCCACTCTGTCTTTGGTCTAGCTTTGATTTCTGCAACGCGCTCATTGAACCTAGCATGGTCTGAGGACACAGTGTTGTATGCCTGAGGAGAGAGGAAAAGGTCTGACTCAGATACATTTGTTTTTTCTCTCATTGCTGAAACAATGAGATTCAAATTTTTAAGATACTTTGCATGTCATGTCAAGAGTAGCTTGATTTTTGGACTTTCAAGTAGCTTAACCCTTTGTAGAGGACATAACAGGGTTGCTGACCTTACACAGTGATGTTAGCGTCATTAGATATTGAATAGCAGAAATAGTGGGTTATTGCAGGGGTTTCATTTAATTCCATGTATAAGTAGCGCACAGTGAATACGTTGAATCTGAAATAATACAATACAACTTACATATGTTACAGCTCCAGCGAAGGCTCCACCACACAGCAGGGCGTACACTATGTTCTCCCCAGACCCACCAGGAACTGATGACATCGGCCGCCGCTGCACAACTGGAAAAGGTTAAAGATCAGATGTTAGATGCTTCTCAAACTTGTCATCAATTATTTCATGACTCAGATAAGATTTTCCTTAACAGAGCTTATCTCTTCTCACTTTGATATGTATTCAAGAAGGTTCAAGTAGGGAGGGGATCAACCTGCATTCACACAAACTGCTTTGCCTCCATGTGTCCCTACAATCAATGACCCTGGAGGCTTTGCAAAAATCCTGCAGGATGGGAATAATGTGTCTCAGTAGACCATAAGCTTCAGCTGTCAGTGTGAAAGGGATTGGTGAGAAAGCTCTCTAAGGTGCTCTACTGCTCATGATGCCTCCCACTCTGATTGGATTTAGTACAATAGATTTAGCTTGCCAAAAATATGCCTGTCAGTGCATGTTTGACACCGGGAAGGTGATGCTATCAACTCCACACCCTAAGAGAGAAAAGGCCTAGCATGTTATGCTAACTGTTTTAAACGTGTATTGCAAGAAGCTTTAAATACTGCAGTAAGGTTTGGCTGCAGTTTGAAGTGAAAATAGAAGGAGTGGAGTGAAAGGTCAAACCAACAGGTCCCAGAGCAAACATCAAACTCTGTTTCATATGACTAAGCAAAACATTTGTTTTAGTTTAGCACAGCATTTTCTTCTCCAACTGAATATTTAGCAGTATTCAAAAAATGCAGGAGAGCAAGCTTTGTTTACTACGAGAAAACTTGGACCAAAGTCAACAGCTCAGCCAACACTCGACATCAGCTTTTACTTTGACCCTTTGCAATCACCAAAGACAAAGATGTGCACTTCAAACAAACAAAGTGGAGCTGAACACAAACCAAGTCACAACAGTTTGATATACAGAACAAAAGCAGTCTAGCAAATAACTTGGCTGTGCCTCAACTTCCTATAAAACAACAAAAAAACCCAAAAAAACATGTCAGTTAGCAACATAGAGTATGAACTAAAGGAGCAAAACTGAATGCTGCACTGAATAAACCAAATACTACAAGAGAAGGATTTGTGAGACACAAGGGAACTACGTGACAGTATAAAAGTAAAAACATATAAAATCAATCATCCTAAAACAGTCCTACTATTCCTACTGAGCACTGTCATGTCCAGTGTTGAGGGTATTAAACTCATAATCTCAGGAGCTAATCTAGCGTGCAGGCCTCTGTCACAGCACCCTACCACCCCGTTATTTATACTGGCTAATCGGCTCAAGTCAAAGGTATGAGTCGGGGGGGATAAGATGGAGAACATTCATGACCAGCGGAGGGGATGCAGGTCAGAAAGTCACAGGATTATATCATGATACCCTCCTCTGGTTAAGTGGGACCACTGACATGGAGAAGATCAGCAATCCCTGCGTCCTGTGTTCAGCATACTTGTTTTGTCATTGGATGGATTTTCGGGATACAGCGGACATTACTGTGATGTAATCTCTTTAGAGGCTCCCAGTAGTGCCTGGCAACAAGACAGCAGACAAGCCCTTGGTGGTAAACATGTCATGCTACCATCTTTTTTTAGGTCTGGTCATTCTGTCAGGTCAAAGAAGCCAATAGGTGTTCCAGTCAGATCATAGCCAGGAGAGTGACCATCTGGACATTACAGGAGGAGGCCAAGCACTTGCACAACATGGAGGAAACTTTGAAAGTAATGGTTGCTACACCTGACCAGCCAGAGGGAACATTAAACCTAGCTAACACACTGTCAGCCAAACATGACCTATTGCACACAAAACTCAAGGTCCACTTTTTTTGCATTTTAAAGTTCCAGAAAAAGCCAGTAATTGTGTTTGTCACTATCCTGCCTGTTAGATATTTCCTGCTAAATGTTTTTATAATGTGGCACTTTGTGACTTTTGTTTTGTGCTCCATAAATAACCTATACCTTTACTTATTTTACCTACTCCCCTTATGTTCAGTCTTTTTGTCAAAAACATCATCTAGCCTAGCCTGAGAAATGGCGACCTGCCAGGTGAGCTGGAATGACGCCTTTCATTCAAGCTGCATACATGACAGCACAAGTGATGTTACAGGACATAAGAATTCAAATTCTTCATCGTTTTGCCTCAATATACAGACACCAACTGTTTCCTGTGTGCCCAGTTCTCGTTTACGGTTATGCAACGTTATCAAACACGAAGACAGAAGCTGAGGCCACCGACAGGCTCGCTGCGCAGGCTCGTGCCTCATCTGCACTCTTTACATTAGAAGCGCGCACACGTCACCACGTGACCAACAGAGGCAACCATGTTTCTATACCACTCACAGGCTAGTGAAGGTCATAATGTATATATACTGTGCATTAGTGTTGAATTCGACGAGAAGCTTTCAAATACATCACTTCACACAGAGGAAACCGCGTCTCGTTTTCGTTCTGGTGGCGATGGTTTTGCCTATATTACACTGGGTTATAATGTATACATTTAAGTATGGCAACAAGCCAGTTATGGTTCTGGTCTGTCTGCGGTCCTGCCTGATAACCTGGCAGACGATATACACGTGTTTGTTGTGGCGTTATGAAATACTCCAACCAGGGCTCAAAGTAAAGGCTATACATTTATAAATGACGAGAAATAAAAGATGTACCGTCAATGAAATTACATATTTTTAATATACGATGGACAAAAAAAGCACCTCGAAGGCCTTTTACCGTCACTTAGCCAAAAAGCCAAATTGACCTTCACATTCCATGGGCAGCCATTGCCATCCTCCAGTCTGGGGATGGAGCTATGCAGAGAGATTCACATGAGGACAGAGTGTACTATTCCGCCGGTTACTGTGTAGAGGCGACAGATGGCTAACAATACAGACAATACGTCACATTCACACACAGAGCTCATGTTAAAATGAGGAAAATCAGGCTTGTGTTGTGTTATAATGTTTTTTTGGCTGGCTGACAAAACTCACCATCCCGAGGCAACCTGTGGGCTGCTGTCCGTGCCAGAGGCCCACACCTTTGCCAGGCCGCTCTGCAGGAAAACATCGCTGCGCTCTGAGGGCTACGATGGGAATGATGCAGCTTCAGCAAATGCTGGATGAATGGCCGATCTGGTCTGGTCGGAAACGTGCGAGGAGGTGGACGGATCTGCCCTCTATTGCGCAATATATGCTGTGCGGTGTCTCTGTATGAGGAGTGGTTAATGCCACAGAGCAGCTGTAGGAGAAGTGATTACCACCCTGTGTACCGAAGACACTGTGCACCGATTCCACATTACTCACTAATGGTAGGCTATAGACTACAGTATGTACTGTATATATAATAATATATTATAATATACTGTTTAGTGTACAAGAAAGCAACATATTTACAGGAATGATATAGGCTACTTGCACCTTTGAACATCAAATTACAACTTTAGAGCACCTCTGCCAATTAAGCTTCACAAAGAGGCAGACAAAAAATTTTCAAAATGTATTTTTTTGTGTGTGTTTGCTTTTATTTGTTTTTGAAGGTGTACCTGGAGCTGTATCACTTTACAATTATCTTCAGTTAGTTATTTTTTCCAACTAAGTGCAGCTCCTCAAATTCCTTTGTGCATTGCATTATGGGATAATAGTGTACATCAACCACAAACTCAAAAACCAAGGTTACATCAGTACTGACTGTTTAAAGTATATGTGATTTTGTCACTTTTCCAGTGTGTACATGCTACACAAAACCTGCATAGAATTAACATGAAGTTTGGATTTGAAACACACCAACAGATATTATGATTGTTGTCAATGACATAGAGGCACAAGAGGATGTTTAAAGAAGAGGGACAGGAAAGGGACATATTTGTTTAAAAATAAATAAATAAATAGTCTATCAATTTATATATGTATTCAAATTAATATACTATAAAAACAAATAATGTATGATCAATTAAATTTTTCCTCTTGTCCTTGGACAAAAAAATGTTTAAATTCTTTTGAAGATAAGGAACACCACAAAGGCACTTAGATGACACATATGCAAACACTTTTTTTTTAAAAAAAAAAAAAAAAACAAGCTTCTGAAATAATCACACTTTTGAAATCAGCTATAAACCAGTCTTGCCATTCTCCTCTAACCTCTGCCATCAACAAGGCATTTTCACCCAGACAATGAAGAGAAGATCATTCTCTGTAAACTCTAGGGATGGTCGTGTGTGAAAATCCCAGTAAATCACCAGTTTCTTAATTATTCAAACCAGTGCATCTGGCACCAACAACCATGCCACACCTTCCCCATTCTGATGCTTGGTTTGAACTTTAGCAGATCATGTCTGACCATGTCTTCATGCCTAAATGCATTGAGTTGCTACCACATGATTGGCTGATTAGATATTTGCATTAACAAGCAGTTGAATATATATATGCATACATACATACATACTTAAATATATATACGCAGTACCAGTCAAGACTATGGACATACTTGTAGGTGTGTCTAAACTTTTGACTGGTACTGTAGTTACAGTCAATAGTTATAGTCTAGTTTATAGGTAAAGACAATTTTAGACTTGTCATATACAATTTTACGACTTTGACTCAAACATTGTATAAGTATTATTATTATTATTATTGATATATGGATGAGGGGAGGTGCAATTCAATGATTGATGTTGCCATGTCGTACAACAGTAGTCTGCCCAAAAATGTCAAAATACGATAGTTATGACTAAAAGGTAGTAATTCATATGACATATTGTCTGACCTTGTCAAAAATCATATGTGTGTAGTTATTGCCACACTTGAAAGTGGAGTGAAAAGCCAACAGTCATAGCATTATTGTGTAAATATGGGAGTAATGGTGCACATTTTCAGACGATCTCTCTTGGAAGGTGTTCATAGTTCTGCACTCAGTTGTTAATATAAAAAGTGACTCACTAATCACGGCATGAGGCGGGTGTGAACATTGGATTGTCATTTTCAGAAAGTTGCCAGACACAGCCCGCCCTAATCTGATGTTGGAAAGGTGTGTGGGAGGAGGTTTCTGACTGTCTAACAAACAGTTCTGACAGTGTACTTGTTGTGCCTTACCTCTCCTGATTCTCTTCTTTTGTGGCATTGATCACCCTCCATACATCATGGTGACTTTCATCCTCTCCACCCCGTTCAGTGCAAGTGTCAGGTAAAGCAAGGAAGGTCACAGACAACATGAACAAAATGTTGCTTTTGGGTATTTTTCATTTTATTTGAACTCAGGTAACCGTTATCCTCAACGTTTGCTATGGCTCTGTATTCTGTCTGGTTTAAAATGTTTTTGTTATCCATACGTTATCTTAGAAAACCTTTTCCAAATTCATTGGATATTATGAAAATCCTTCTGTGAAATGTAAAAAGCTTCTTGAGTCTGCATCGGGGTTCTGTACAGTTCCATGACACACTGTTAAGGTAAATTGAAGACTCTAAATTGGCCTCTGTTGTGGACGTGATTCAGTGTGTTAGGCCTGTGGTAGATTTGTGACCTGTCCAGAGTTTTAATAAACCATGCGTCTGTGCCAGGTGTATTCTGGCCAATAGTCTTTGAAACACTGCATAACAAATTAAGAGGATGACCTCTTGTGTATGGCTGTCAAATCACATCATCACTTGTCTTCTGGGACAAGTTCACTTTTATAGATTACTGGTAGTTCAACCATATCCAGCATTGGTTATTATTGTATGTAATGTTAAGTTAGCTGTGTATTGTCAGTTGGTGTATTTCATATGTGGATCACATTTCACAGCAGGCATGGATGCGTGAGTCACATAGACAGGGCGGAGCAGGGTTTTCTACCTGCTACAGACTCAGCCTCCTTCACTGCATGTATATTGAGTTTTGCCGAGTGATAATGCAGTTGGTTATGCAGGGTTTGGAAACCTAGGCTGTGTTAACTGGTGCTGAATTAATTAACTAGATTGTTTTAACTACAGGATCATAGATACACATTGATTTCATTGATTTATTTTAAAGTGCAATGTAAAGAAACCCCCACAAGGTTGTGCTGCTGCGTCACATTGCCTCTGGTACAGTAAGGTGTTTATTTTAATCATTTTTTAATAGTCTGTACTTGTTTTTTCCACAGTTCTATGTAATATTTACCTGCTGGAGGGCCACGTAGCTGCACATAGACAGAGTGTATTTTGGCCATAAGACAGTTGATTAATCAATACAAATCAATCATTTATAATATATGGATCTACTTGTGGTAATATCTATGTCAATACCACAACAACTTTGAATTTATGTGAACAAAATAATCATGACTCATGTATATTTCACATGATATATATTTATTTTACACAGAATTCATCATGAGGAATCAGGAACAGTGAAAATAGAAACAAGCGGAGAAACAGGTGCATCCTTTGGTGAGGACCTGACGACCTCCTGCACAGGACAAAAAAAATGACACAGTATCATGTTTTATTTGTTCATCCATTTATAGATTATATGTCCTCACACTGGATACAATGACACTATATGGTGCTATAGGTACCAGATCACAATATAATGATATAATTTTAGTATTAACTATACAGACGCTTACGAACCAGTGTGCAGGGTTATTCCAGTCCATTCCTCACTTTGTACTCGTGCACATCTGTGCTGTGCTGCCTGAACAGCTGCAGGTAGAAGACAGACACCACAAGTCATTCAAATGTGCCAACTGGTTTTAGCAGAAAGTTCCTCATATTCACACTACATCCCATCAGAATCACAAATTCAAATTACAACCTTGCAGATCTACAATAAATAACGTTTAGCTTCAATGTATCTGTAAATTACAAAAGAATTCATTTCATATTTTGTGAGAACTTCTTATTGTCCCCTGGGAGGATTAAAACAATTCAATATTTTTGCCCGAGCTGCAAGATAAGACTTGTATTGAAAACACATCAAACCAAAACTATAGCGCTGGGAAACCCAAGGAAGCCCACTAGTATATATACACATTTCTCACAATGTAGTATTTAAGAATGAATTTGCCTCTCAAACATGCATCTTTCACTGTTATTGTCTGCTGGCAAATTCAGCATACTGTCCTTAGTCCTGATCCACTAAAGTTCCATATAAACCAAACCTCAAATATTTTATACATTTCAATCAAATTTTAGATTTGGGAATTGCTTGCAGCTCTTTGCTGCCCTCTACTGAGTGAGACAATGATAGAAACTTTGAAATGCAAAATGCGCTGCATGGTGGAAAAGATGCAGTGTGCTCTGACCCAGTGTTTTTCAGTCCTAGTCCTGGGGCACCCCTGCCCTGCATGTTTTACATGTTTCCTTGCTCCAACACACCCAAGTCAAATGGTTCTTTATCAGGCTTCTGCAGAGCTTAATGGTGAGCTGATCATTTGAATCAGGTGTGTTGGAAGAGGAAAACATCTAAAGCATACCGGGCATGGGGTGCCCCAGAACTAAGACTGAAAACACTGCCCTGACTAAATGAATGATACATTATTGGGTCTTGAATCTTCCTGTGAGAGGTGTATAGATTTCAAGGCAATTATATAAATGCCACAAACAATCATTTTTATGGATTCTAAGTTATTGCAATTTTCTGTGTGAAATGATATAGTCATTTACCAGGCCCCAAAGGAAAACAGATGATCCAAAGGCAAGACCCACTCGCAACCAGTTGGGATTGGCAATGTCAGGTTTGGAGCTTGTGAATACAGATCTGGATCCAACTGCAAAGATACAAAGATAACCACAATGAACACACACCCCAGCAACTGCAGGACATCAATATAGCATTGCAAACCTGGTAGAAGATGACTAAAGACCATTTCCAAACCCTTGGATTTGCTTAGCAATTATACTGTATTTTAAAGTATAGGTTTACAATTGTTCAAGTCTGTCTTTAAACAACAGTCAGGTGTCCATATGAACAGTGACAGAGGTTTTCCTCGCTGTAATCATTCCTCCTGTTCATACTGGATATTAAAAGATCTGCTTTGTGTAAATGATGGGGGCCAAATTCCACAGTGTGTCTACTAGACATGTCAGTTTCAGTTAATTTTGCTTGTGATACAACTTTCATTTGTGAGAGCTGTCCAGCAGTCAGTGGTCTGAGCTAGCGTTAGCTTGACGTTTAGCTCATCCTTCTTCTCCTCAAAGTGTTTTTCAATGCGGTCAGTAGCTCTCGATAGTATAATATGAATATAAGGCGACCCTGATTATGAGACTATTACTAGATTATAAGAATATTAGAGGCAAAAATGCATTTCAAAGTTGATTATGAGTGAGTCATATCAAGTGGATATCTGACACATTTACAGTCTTTTTAGCATCAAATTCCCTCTTTGTGTTTCCTCAGACAGTGTTTCCCTGTTGAGCTGTGGTATAAGTATAGTAACAAAAAGAGGGACTTTGGTACTAAAAAGACTGTAACGTTGAAAGATATCTACTTGATTTGACTCATTTGGATGAATGAAGTTTCATATTAGCTTCAGATAAACTTTTAAATACATTTTTACACAGAAGGAGGACTATGGGTTTTGTCCCCCATCACTTATATTGTACTACTGTGGGTTTTAAAAGCAAGTCGACTAGAAGAATGGCTCCTACCCTAATGTGGGTTTTTTAAATAAGCCGAGCAGCATTAACAACTACCACTCCACCTAGGATAACAAGAATTGTTATTAACGTTAACTGTTACTTGTGGGTAAAGCTTGCATGTTGTGAAGGGTTGAACCTTTCTGTTACACTTGACAAGCTGTATATACTAAGAATATTTTAACAAAGGGTTACGTTACTCCAAAGTAGTAGGTTAAGAAACATTACTATAAAATGCCTTTGAGACTGTGGCGCTAGCGTTACAAGCTAAGCTAAGCTAAGGTCAGGCTTCAAAACAAACACGGCTTTCACGTTTTAAAAAGCAAGATAAAACACGGGTCTGTCAAACTCATAAGTATTCATTCGTTGCTAATGTATCATCTTCTTACCTTTGTTGGCGAGAACAGCTCGAGATAATAACCGATTCAAAGTCATTTTAGCTAAAGAACAGCTCTCTATGTCCGTGCTCTCCTGTCACACCGCGGTTGATTAAACGTCCTGGCAGGCCAGAGTAGACGAGTCCAACAACACCGATGAGTCGAACGTACACATTAGTAATTTTAAACTCAGCAAATATCTGGATTTTATTGATTTTATTACTCCATAACCCCGTTTGGCATCATTACAAATCAAATTCCTCTTCTACACTTATTGATACGGATATTGCCATTAAATTACATTAGAAAATTAATCATTTTTTATGCATCACCAAACATGCACAGGAATTAGGAGATGTGTCTGATGTTTTTGAAATCCCCTGTGACATTTGGCTTACATTCAACGAACCAAAGTCTGTTGAAGAGAAAAAAAGAAAAGAAAATCATCTCGCGTACATCCCCACTGTCCCTTCTCACCAAACTCACCTCTTGGATGGTGATACTCAGAAACGACACCTGTTTCTAAAATGATTTTATTAAAACACACACACACACACACCTCATCCTCGTTAGATTTTTTTAAGTTTATATCTTAAATAACAATATAAACTTTAAAAATAACAATTACATTCAGTTGTTTTCTTCACAGAAATCAGTGAAATACTGAGATATACTTTTTAAGTCCCCCCCCTCAAAAAAGTGCTTTGCTTATTGTTACTTCACCTGAATGTTTGAGCTTAATTGTGCAGAATGGTGTATGTGCAGAGTTTGTTTTCACATTCATCTGATGAAGGAGGAAAGTTTCTCTGGGGTGGGCTTACGGGGAGGATTCTTGACATTACAGCTGGTTCAGAGGCTAATTATTGTCCAGTATGCAACTACACAAGTGTGATGTGGAAACTTGAAGCCTCCAGTGCACAAACACTGAGAATGGATTTTACACTATAGTGGCAGACATCTTGCATCCGGCAGTTAAACTTCTGAAATGTTTTGAAAGCAATATTTGCATATTCATCCATTCTGGATTTTTCAATGAGGAAGAAGAAGTAGGTTAAATTTTAAGGTTTGTAATTAGGCAATTCTACTTTTTATGGAGGAAAAAACATATTAGACACATATTATTCCAAGCAGAGTATTCTTTATATAGTCTATCTTAGAACATGTGTGGAGGGGAGCTTTAAGTTTTCTTACACCCCTTAAAATCTAATAGGCCTCGCAAACCCCCGCGAAGCTTTGGTGACCCTGTCAGGACCCCCAGGTAGATTATATATTATTAGATAGGAATAAGGCATTTTGTTGTTTCATCCCAGTTGAAACATGGATGTATTATAAGAGCATCTCTTGATGTTTTCTGTCGAGCCTGGTGTGACTGACGCGCAGACTCAGAGAGCAGCCTGACCCGGAGGAGAAGCACGTCGGCCATTTTGCTCTGAAGGGGGCCTCGGCTTCAACACGTGAGAGAGAGGAGCGGAGAGGAGCCTGAAGACACTGAAACAGTCCAGGATCTTTGAGTCCAGGAGTATATTATTCATGTGTGAACCCACAGAGGCATAGGACGCCAACATAATGCCCACAATCACTCTGCCGCCGAAGGAGAACGCTCTCTTCAAGAGAATATTGGTAGGATAAATGCCTCAGATAACGTTAGCTTGCTAGCTAATGCTAGTTTGCCAACTAGCCGTCAGTTGTAGCAGTCAGAGCAAGTAGCTAGGGAGTTGCTGGTGAATTAACTAAACGATTCAGTACACTAAACGCATTGTAATTACCATGTCTCTATTATCAATACGTAGGTGTTATCATGCTAGTAAGGAAACAGCTTAATAGGTTAGCGACAAATCATTTGGTGTCCTAGCTATGCTTTTGGCCTTTAGTTGCAACACATCCAAAGTATATCAATGACAAAGCTGCTTGACACATGACAGCCATGCATAAGTTAAGTGTTTATAGTTGAGTTAGCTTTCCAGTGAATGGGAACTTCTTTGGCTGCAGTGCCAATGAAGTTGTGCAACGTTTGTCTCCGGTTCGCTGTAAATAGTTGTAGTTAGTTTGAGTGGTTGAGTTGAGCTCACACTGCTAGCCCCGGTACCACACTTCATTTACTAATGTGAAAATTTAACTATTAAATGACTCTTGCCTCTTCACAACATAGCATGTACGGATGAGGCTAAGTTGTTTTCCAAGTCACGAGAAGCCACACTTGTTTCGGCATAACCAAACAGGCAAAGTAATGTTAAAAAGTCTGTTGTTTAGATGTTGTGCGAGTGTTGAACCCAAAGTATTCAGCCATTTATAGCAGCGGTCCTGTACAGTGTACTAGTAATAATACTAACATGCTAAAGCTAATACTACTATTGGGCATAGGGAGTGTCTGCCCCTTTCTTCTGTCAGTCAGGGACTGGAGTGCATATATTGTAGTGGGAGTTGGCAGGATTTCTATTGTCTCCACTGAGCCAGGCACATCCATCTGACTGCTTGTCTGATCACATCTCATCAACAGCACTCCATCATTCAGGCTGTTCTCAAGTGTTGTCATTCCCATTTATGTGAATGCTGCAGTCTCCTCGTCCTGACTGGACTGTCAAGGAGGCAACGTGTGGAGTATGTGATGCTCTGCTCCATCGTAGCAGGAAGGAGCAGTTATTTCTGCTCACCACTGGAACAGTGTTTGCATTCAGCACTTTTGCAGTAACGTCCTTTTCATGCACCTTTTAGCCCGGCTGTGACCTGAGGATTAGCGCAGCAGCAGAGAGAGTGGCAGGCCGGTCTCACATGAAGTCTGTCTTTGTTTTCTTTTTTGTTGCAGAGATGTTACGAGCACAAGCAGTACAGAAATGGACTGAAGTTCTGCAAACAGATCCTGGGCAACCCAAAGTTTGCTGAGCATGGAGGTAAGAGAAGAGCTAGCTGGCTTGACCTGTATAGAAAAATCATGTTTCACTGTCACTTTGACACATTCACTAGTTGATACACAAAAAGTGACACAATGTTGTGATTGGATCTTTGGATTTACTGAAAGTACGTTGTGATCTTCTTGCTCTTTGACAGCTGCACTCACAAGCCCAAAATAACAGAGACAGAGCTGATGCTGCTGCCTGTTAAACTTTACTAAACCAATATAATAATATCTTACTTCCCAGGAGCATACACTAAGTTATTTTTTTTAGAGCAACTACCCTGGAAGGTGGGGCACAAAGCTGCAGGGAGAGGGGTGTTAAGCAGGTGCATATGTAAGTAGACGGGATCTATAAAAAGGCTGCAAGTAATGAAATATTGTTTTATGGAAAACACACTGGAAGTTCTATTTTTCCTGGTGTGTGTGTGTTGAATAGCAGTGGAGTGGAGATGTAGGGAGAATCTGCCGGTGTTCTCGTCTCTTCTGTGAAAGTACACCACCTCCGTCGCTGCCAAGAGGAATTATGAAATGATGAATTTGTGAAACACCTGGAGCTGTGCACCATTTTCACACCTGTGCACACCTAGTCCATCGCCTCAGAGTGTCAAACCTTTGTTTTCTGAGGTTCACAAGATTGAAAGAAGCTATTCAGACCGTCTCAGCTTCACTTGTAAGAGAGAATACATTTGTTTTAAGTGTCCAGATAGTTGTGTTCATGTGAACGTCAAACCCTGAGGAAGTTGCTGTGATACAAGAGACATAAAACATACATCATATAATGACTCTAGACTAACAGTCTCTGAATGTCAAAGGCCAAAGTGAGAGAAACTTGAGAGAAAGTTGTAATTCTGAAAGCACATTTATCAGGATGATTCCATCTGTGGAACACATTAAAGTAATGTGTTTGTAAAAAAAACAAACAACAAAAAAACAAACAACCCATTTTGTTTATCCATGATTGACACATTTTCATTCTTGCATTTACTCTTGAGTTTCATTGCTCAACTGAGCTTTTTACTTGATTAGCATACACATTATATGACTCATAATGGCCCCGTCCACACACTTTTGTCTACTTTGGGTCTTTGATGCTGTTCCTGGTTTGGTGTAGGCCCTTTAGTTGCAATGAAAGGAAGTCTTACTGCTGCAGCATACAAGGCAAGGCTGCTGTCTATATAGCACATTTAACACCCAGAGTCATTCAAAGTGCTTTATAGACAATAAACAAGAAAGAATATTGTAGCAAGAACAACTAAAGTTATTAAAGAAAACCATAAGTGAGGATAATAACAGAACTATTAAAGCATATCAAATTAAAATATATTAAAAGGTGTAAAGCTGAATATTAAAACTAGAAATTAAAATGATGTAAACACATAAGACGCATATAAATGCATGATAGAAAGGAAATGAAATAATGTAAACACATAAAACACATCTGGCTGTGTTAAGCTCTATGTTAGTGTTCAGTCAAAGGCGGTACAGTCGTGGTATTTTATGCTTCCAACCTTTTGGAGCAACTTCCCTGTTTCAACATGACAGTTCCTCTGTGCACAGAGCCAGCTCCATATAGAGATGCTTTTCCCACTTTGCTGTGTGGGGGAACTCGACTGATCTGCACACAGCAGCTCTGACCTCAACACCTTTTGCCACCGACTGTGAGCCAGAGCCTTATCACCCAACATCAGCGTCGGACCTCACTGACAGATTGTTCACACGTCCACATACTTTTGGCCATATTGTGTACACCATGTTCTTGTGACAACAATGTGCAGAGTTGAAACATATACTTGTCAGTGCTCTCTGGTGGATAAACATTACGTAACAACAACATTTGTTTGTTACTTGTTAACTTTTGTATTTTTTCAGGCAGGCTCTAGTTGTGATGCATCAGCAGGATTTTTGAACAGTTGTGTTTGTAGCATCCTCAACAGTGTCACATTATTTACTGCTCACACTGTTCCATCCAGCTGAAAACTGCAGTTTTCTGTAGGTCATCCCATCAGTTAATGTGAACAAACTGCTTTCATAAACAGAATCAGTGTCAGAAGACACACCCACAAGAAACAGAGCTGAATTAATAAATGACAGGTTTGTTTTTTAATGAGTTTAAGAAATGCAGCTGTTAATTAAATCACTCTTAAACAGGAAGCTTGACTGACCTGAATGTCTCACTCTTGTCCTTGTTCTCCAGAGACGCTGGCCATGAAGGGTTTAACCCTCAACTGTCTGGGCAAGAAGGAGGAAGCCTACGAGCTGGTGAGACGAGGCCTCCGCAACGACCTCAAGAGCCACGTCTGTATCCTTCCACCGCTCCCTCCGGGCCCTTCTCTTCTTGTAGTGTCATGACAAACTTGTTCTTTAACTTAATGTCTGCTTGGTTTGCTCTCCCTCAAAGCTTTCAGACATTTTTAAAAATGCATCGGCTGTGGAAACGTGTGTGTAGCTGTTACCATCCACTGGCTGAGTCCAGTGTGTCCGTGTATGTGTGTGTGTGTGCGTTTGCTTCCTGAACTCGCTCATCCTCTCAGGCTGGCACGTGTACGGCCTGCTGCAGCGCTCGGATAAAAAGTACGACGAGGCCATCAAGTGTTACCGCAACGCTCTGAAGTGGGACAAGGACAACCTGCAGATCCTCCGAGACCTCTCCCTGCTGCAGATCCAGATGAGAGACCTGGAGGGATACAGGGTGAGGATCGCCAGAGAGATGAGGACGGGTGTAAAAATAGGAGTGTCCAGATAAAAGGTCCTGATGGAGGGAGGCAGGAGGAGAATGGATGAAAGGGGGGTTGGTTGGGGTGAAAAGATGGTGCGGGGTCAGCCAGTTGGTGGATGGTCTTTTGGACCAGCTGGCCATTAGGATAATCACATCTGAGTGTTATAACTCACAAGTTGTGTGTGTGTGTTGTGATGGTTGTCTCTCTCCAGGAGACTCGCTACCAACTGCTGCAGCTCCGTCCAGCCCAGCGGGCCTCATGGATCGGCTACGCTGTAGCCTATCACCTGCTGGAGGACTTCGAGATGGCCGCCAAGATCGTTGAGGAGTTCCGTAAAACGCAACAGGTAAGATAAAGCTGTAGACTACTCAACAGAGCTGTAAATATTCTATACAGCCAAGCTACAGTCTCTGTCTCTGCTCTGCTCAGTGTAAAGAAAAGCTCATTACATGTGAGATAAAGAAAGTCAAGTGTTTTTTAATGATTTTAGCAGTTGAGGTGAAGTGATGGTGTTTGACCAGAGGGGGGGTCAGAGTAAAGGTCTTTGGTTATCTGTATCAATGAGATGACAAAATAAACTCCACTCAAGGTCCATTTCTGAAGCTAAGCCTACAGTTTGAATTTGCTTAGTGGTCATGTGGAATTTCCATTTTTTTTCCATCTCAAAAGGTGAAAAATATGAAAGTGTAGTACTCCACCACTTGTAGTAAAAAAAGTATTCAATCTGACGCAGCACAACCAGAGATATTGTCTATTTTTATTCTACGCATTCCTCTAACTTGTCAAAACCTGCTGCCCACATTACCCACAGTGCATCTCAACCACTAACTGTTCTCTCAGGTGTGTTATGTTAGCAGTAGATAATGTAGCGTGGAGGTGCTAGCCTCCAGGAGAGATGAGGAGCGGGCATCACTTGAGGCAGTTGATGAGATTTCACACAGCTCCCTCTGGAGACTATAAAGGCTTTATACAGGAGGACTCTTTTAATAAACATAGTTTATTGGTCCAGACTGGATAATCAAACCTGGAAGCTGATGTTTCATGTTGTCTGCTGGTGATGTGGTGTATCATTCAGGGGTCACAAAACACTAATCAAATCAGCTCCCGTTTCTCTGTGTGTGTGGTTTCTGCGGTTGCCATGGTCACACAACAAGCTGCGACGGCACATTGAAAAAAGTTGACCCATCATCAACTCTCGCTCCATGTCAGCAGCAGATAGTGTTGTCTGTTAACAAGAGTGGCAGCTGCCCTGTCTCTCAATGACTGTCTGTCTGAATGCACTGTCATTACATGAAAAACAATGAGTGGAATGACTTGATATTATCATGCAGGAGAAACAAAATACAATCCAACAGACTAAAAGTATTAAACTGTATACACATTACATTTCATCTTTATCATTTAAATTGGTTTAATATGATTCTGTGCTGTTTTCTAGGCTCTTAAACAAATAGGCATATTTATTTTTCTTTCTAGAGATCTTATGCATCAATAACAACCTGTATGTATTTATACTGTCTTATCAGTCACAATGTGTACTCATCTATGCTTGAAGCAATAACATCCAGCAAATACAAGGAAGCCATCAGTTTGAATTCATAATATGACACTTTTTGCACAGTGTAAGTTGTAGTAGAAGTTGGGGACTTAGAGATGTGTGTGTGTGTGTGTGTGTGTGTGTGTGTGTGTGTTTGTCCAGACGTCTCCAGACAAAGTGGACTACGAGTACAGTGAACTGCTGCTGTATCAGAACCAGGTTCTGAGGGAGGCCGGCCTGTATAAGGAGGCCCTAGATCACCTCAACAACTACGAGAAACAGATCTGTGATAAACTGGCTGTGGAGGAGACGAGAGGTGGGTTCATGCACGTCGTTCAAACAGCAACACCGTTTAGGAAGTGTGTTGAGATAGAATCACTGCAAAAGGTTCAGACAGAATGCTAATGTTGATTTGACTCCTAACAGTAACTGAACCACCAACAGAAGTGAAATTGTTGGTGCTTCTTATGGGGGATTAGACATTCTTTAGCTTTCAGTGGCACTTTATAATCTAGATGTTTGTGTGTATGTATAGGAGAGCTGCTGCTAAAGCTGGAGAGGCCTGAGGAGGCTTTAGAGGTCTACAGGAGACTCCAGGAGAGGAACCCTGAGAACTGGGCCTACTATCAGGGCCTAGAAAAGGCCTTGAAGCCAGGTAAACACTATCCTCACACCCACAGCTCATTACATATTCCTAATATCCATCTCTACGTGTGTATGAATCATTTTTTCACAGACAGTGTTTGTATTTTGCAAGTGTCTTGCTCCAAAAGGTTTTCTGAAACTCTGAATATTTCTGAACATGTCTGCCTTTGTTGTTCTCCTCAGTACATCTGTTCTTTTGAGTCTGTTGTGCTTCCAGAAATATTAATACAGAACTTATTTGATGTGACATTACTTGCTTTTCATTTGTTCATTCATTGTCTTTCTCCAGGTGGTATCGAGGAGCGTCAGAAGATTTATGAGGAGGCCTGGTTGAAGTTTCCTAAAGGCCTAGTTCCTCGAAGGCTTCCTCTTAATTTCCTCACAGGTAAACACAGTACAGCCTCCAGCATCCACTCACTCTACCATCAAAACCTTTTAGTCTTCGGCTGGAGTCGGTTGTGATCATGCAGTATTCAACAGCAGACGGTTCGCTCAGTGAGCAGCAGCCATAGAGAACGTCTTAACATGTACATAATCACATCTCCATCCACTCATTAAGACTGTGACATGCAGGGAAAGCTAGTAAGTGGACCTTGAGTTAAGATGGTTTAGTTTAATCACTATGTCCAAGAGTCCAGAGTCATGGGTGTTGTTCAGCTTATCCTATCAACTACCCCCACACCCCTTCAGATAAATTCAGTGTTTGAGCCAGGATTGTGTGGGAGGGGGTCCAGTGAAGCCTGTTAGCACTGTTCTATTGCATCACTGCTTCATCCAGAGTACACAATAAACAATCCAGTGAAAACTGTGCATGCAGTGAGTGATAGAAAATAAATATGAGAATTGATATTGGACAAATTCTAAAAGACATGTAAGCAATGTTTTCAATTACATCCAATATATGAGAACATTTAGAACATTATTATTATTATTATGATGGATGGGAAATAGGTGATAGCTGTTCTGTGTCACCAGGGCTTAACTGTTTCACTTAACACACACAGTTTATATCTGCAAAACCAGGCCCAATCAGGTAGCATTTACTATACAATTCTTAATAATCATTCTAATAAAAAGAGCCATTAGATTAAGTGAAAACTGTCATTTTCCACTTAAGGTAATAATGACAAACTGCTTGCAAGTCACGTCTGGTAATTACAGCTGAAGTGAACTATCTCAATGTTGATAGCTCTGTCTCACTGTGGCTGCTGATGTTATAAGCTAGTTTCACAGACTCAAAGCTGAGGTCCTGATTAAAAAAGATGAAAAACACTCAAATAAAGAGACAGATAACAGTATAATAAGTATAATCGAGGGATTCTGACTATTGTTCACTATCAGCTGCCAGTCAGAAGTCGACCGCTGTCTAGCTAGGATGTGTGGGGCTGGAAATCACCTGCACTGTCAGGTAACGCTTTAAATACAGAAGACTTATCAAAACAATACAGACTGGAGTTTGTTTTTGTAACAGTTGACTCTTGTCTGAATGCACAGATAGCAGCTTCACCAGGGAACTGCTAACAGTTTCATCTGGTTGTTTGGTTAGCTAAAAATGAGAAGCCGACTGACAGCATTGACAATTCCCTTGATTTTATGTGGACAACTGAGCACAGTGAGGTTGCAGCGACTCATCCTGTATCAAACCCTGTATATTACCACCCTCGTGTGCTATGTGTCAGTACAAATCTCACGTTACTGTACCTTTTACTGTGTGTTGTGCTGGTCAGGGGAGAAGTTTCGTGAATGTCTGGACAGCTATCTGAGGATGAACTTCAGTAAGGGCTGCCCGCCCGTCTTCACTACCCTCAAATCCCTCTACACTGACAAAGACAAGGTAGGCCCCGCTGACATTTACAACACATGGCTGCACACTGAAATTCTTGTCCCTCTTGGTCTGAATATAAACAGTTTAACCTTTTTTCTCCTCACGCAGGTTTCAATCATTGAAGAATTAGTAGTTGGCTATGAAACTTGTTTAAAAAGCTGTCGAATGTTTAATGCAAATGGTGAGTGTTGCTCGGTCATGGATTGACTTTATTTTTCTTGTCATAGCATCATATAGTCATTTACTCTCTGTAGCCAAGTTTCCATCCAAATGTAATGCACATTTTCACAGAAATATCCAGAAAATCAGCAAAAGAAAATGCAAATGAATGCATGTCTCCATCCAGTACTGTTGTGTTAATATTGAACATAGAAACAGGTGGATGGAAACGCTCTTTGTGATTGGCTACTTTAAGATAAACTGTCTGTGGTCCTTAGTTTCTTTGTTAAACCCCAGTCCATGTAAATCACATATAAAAGCAGAGCTGTGAATCCAGTCACATGACAGCTGTTATTTTAAATGTGTGTGTACAGATGATGGGAAGGAGGAGCCCCCCACCACCCTGTTGTGGGTACAGTATTTCCTGGCACAGCACTTTGACTTCGTAGGTCAGCCCATCCTCGCTCTGGACTACATCAACGCCGCCATCGATAGCACGCCCACGCTCATCGAGCTCTTCCTCATCAAGGCCAAGATCTACAAGGTTCGGGCATAAACTCCGCACATACGTTAAGGACACGCACGTATCAGCTCATTTGTTTGTGGTTGTTTACCAGCGTCCTTTCGCTCCGCAGCATGCAGGCAACATAAAGGAAGCAGCTCGGTGGATGGACGAGGCTCAGGCCCTGGACACCGCCGATCGCTTCATCAACTCCAAGTGCGCCAAGTACATGTTGAAGGCTGGCCTCATCAAAGAAGCAGAGGAGATGTGCTCCAAGTTCACACGGGTGAGACACAGCTCAAAGGGTGTATGTGTTGTCGCAGTGATGATCTGGTATTTATGCATCAGACAGATGAGTAGTTCGGTGCAGTATGGGTGCGTGCAGAATGGGATTTCTTGCTCAGTGGTTAAAAATAGTGTTGTTTACATTTGTGCCTGAGCTCTTCAGGGATGTTGTTTCATCTGCTAGTTTAATGTGCCCGTGTTTCCACTGGAGGGTCCAAATGAAGTTCCAGGGAGATTGTTTTACCCCCCCAAAAAGTCCCTGCAGGGGTGGTAGTACTTTTCAAAAAGTACAGGAACTTTGGAGGCGGGGTTTGCAAGGATGATTGTCGCTGATTTGGTCAAATACACACAGCTGCTTCAACTTGTGTTCCGCTTCATTCATAGAACAAGGAAGTACTGTAGTATCAATTTAGCCATTATAGGATGAGGGGAGGACATTTCTCTTTGTTTGATTACCTTCAAAGTAAAGTTAGGCTTTACTGTCAGCCCCCCAACCCATTTTAAAAAAGTGGGAGAAATAGCGCCATGGAGCTGAGAGCACAAGCGCAAGACAGAGACAGCGTGGTGGTGGTCGAGTAAATGAAGAGAGGGAGCGGCGGTAGAGAGAACACAGCTGGTAAATTACAGAAATAAAATGTTATTTTCTGATTTGTTTCACGGCGTTAACGGTCAAAAGCAGAGATAAATAACCATCAAACACTCAACAGATGATTTACTGTGGAGACAGTTGTTTCAGTTTCATTTTCCTCCTTTACGTTTCTCCTTTTCATTTATTCATTACATCCAACTAATGCAGCAGTAAATACAAAGAACAGGACTAATCTGTGTTGTTGTTTCCACATCATGTGTTAATACTGCGTCTCTAAATGCTGCCGCCATTTTTAATTCCTCATTGGTCTAATTTGCATGATCTACCTAAACAGGTGTGATATTCTTCCTTTGACTCCTGAGTAACATTTTAAAGAGTGAAACTAGCGTTCCCCAAGTTGCAACTCATTTACAACAAGTTTTTTTTTTTTTCAGTTTCCTGAATCCCACTTGGGACATTCTTACAGTCAGCTGCACAAAAAAGTGGTCAGAGGTTCAGGATAAATACAGGAAAAAAAATGACCACCAACCACCATCTCACTAGCTACAGGTTCTCTAGCTACACAGTGTGTTAATGTGTGTGTGTGTGTGTGTGTGTGTGTGTGTGTGTGTGTGTGGTTTCAGGAGGGGACGTCGGCAGTAGAGAACCTGAATGAGATGCAGTGCATGTGGTTCCAGACGGAGTGTGCCTTGGCCTACAAGGCTATGAACAAGTTTGGCGAGGCCCTGAAGAAGTGCCACGAGATTGAGAGGGTGAGTCTGCAACACATGGGGATTAACACCAGTCACGTCTGCCCCACTCCACACAGCTGCTGTCATCACAAATGAGAAACTAACATTAATTAGTTACAGCTGATCTAATATGCTGCTGCTGATGTGACGGTCTGTCTGCTACCTACAGTATGTTTTCTGTTGCTCTTTGCTAATGAAAATAAGTGAGGAGAGATAAAAGCTCTGATATGAGATTCATTAGCGTTGGAACTTAATGAATCCGGGTATTTTGCCGACTGGGAACCAGATCCAAAATGGAACTGACTACCAGAACTCATCCCTACACCTGAGGGTGCCTGTTACATAAGATTAAACATAAAGATTAAACATAGATTAAAACATAAAGAATAGCTGAATGCATTATGTACCATCGCCGCCTCAAAGCCCCAGCTTGATTAGCTTGAATAGCTTGATTAGCTTGATTAGCTTGATTTAGCGTATTTAGCGATTTGATTTGCAAAGTGACAATTCTTGGAACACACTGGATCAGCAGCACTTGCGTGAATCATTTTTTACATGCAGTCTGACTCTCCTTTTCTCTCCTCATCGTCTCCATCAGCATTTTGTGGAGATCACAGATGACCAGTTTGACTTCCACACCTACTGCATGAGGAAGATGACGTTGCGCTCCTACGTGGACCTGCTGAAGCTAGAGGACGTCCTGCGGCAGCATCCGTTCTACTACAAAGCAGCTCGAACCGCCATCCAGATCTACCTGGCCCTGCACGACAAACCTCTGACTGACGACAACAAGGAGAGCCAGGCAGACACCGGTTAGACTGTGTGTGTGTGTGTGTGTGTGTGTGTGTGTGTGTGTGTTGCAAACAGTACAGTTTGTACTCAAATTATACTTTGGCTTTGATTCTGACTCCTGCTGTTGTTTTTTAATGTGTCATGGGTCTAATGAGCCCAGACTTCATGGTTCTTCAGAGGCAGCGGACACTTAAGTTTGGTGATAATAGCATCTTAAATGTACTAATACTGTATATCATTTATGTTCTGTATAGAGAATCTGACAGACAAGGAGCTGAAGAAACTGCGCAACAAACAGCGAAGAGCCCAGAAGAAGGCACAGCTAGAGGAGGAAAAGAAGAACGCAGAGAAAGAGAAGCAGCTGAAAAACCAGAAGAAGAAGAAAGAGGACGACGACGAGGAGATAGGAGGGCCAAAAGAGGAGCTAATACCAGATAAACTGGCCAAGGTGGGTTCACGTTTACCACTTTCAGCATGGCCGGAGTAGAGCACAGATGAATAACGTGACACGGTTGACTCGTTTTTACCAGCCGGACAGTCCTCTGGAGGAGGCGGTGAAGTTCCTGATCCCTCTGAAGAACCTGGTGCGGAACCAGATCGAGACTCACCTCCTGGCCTTCGAGATCTACTTCAGGAAAGGTCAGATACTCCCAGCCCGCATGTCGCCACCTTTCACACACTCATTAGCAATAGTCCAGCTGTAAGCAGAGGTAGAAAACATTACATCTTCAGATGATTTTAAACCTGACTGTATATGTGTCTTTGTCTCTGCATTCCTTCCAGAGAAGTACCTGTTGATGCTGCAGTCAATAAAGAGGGCTGTAGCCATCGAGCCTTCTAACCCATGGCTGCACCAGTGTCTAGTGCGCTTCTTTAAAGGAGGTGAGGGGGGAGACGTTTCACAGTTACATGAAGGTTTTCTACATGTTCACTTTGAATCATCTAAAAACCGTCTTTCTTTTTAATGTGTGTGTGTGTGTGTGTGTAGTGAGTGAGAGTGCGGACCTGCCGGAGGCGGTGAGGACGGTGTTGAAGCAGGAGATCTCCAGGCTGTTTGGGGAGAGCAACCCCCAGAGCTACAACAAGAACTACCTGAGCCAACACTCCAACTCCATCCCCCACAGACTGGCTGGTACGCAAGCACACACTCTGCTCTTACAACCAACACATAGCACCGCATCACCACTCATTTGTCTAGCGCACAGTAGGGTATGTTTCAAAAATCAATGACCTCGTTATGAACCACTACCGCAACCTCACGAGACTCACTCATGGGCCTCATGCAAGAAACACTCGTATGAACAGATTTCTTCTTCTGTGGCCTCTCATATGATTACAGACACTGATAAATGTGTCTGCTGATTTCTGACAGTAGGAATTAAAGCTCTGCAGTGTGAAATTCTTCTTTTACTTTGGAGACATGTTTGTGAATGAAACGAAGCAGAACAGGTCGCCTTATATGGACATTTCAGGGGTGTTGACTATGCTTATCTCAGGAACGTTCCCCTCATGAACAGGTGCAACACAAGCAAACGTACAAACAAAAAGACTAGAGCATGAGGCCCAATGACTTAATCTTTTCTTTTAAAATGTTCTTATCATCACCTGTTGGACTAACATTGATGTGAAGCAGCTTGTCATCAGTTAGAGTCTCTTGTTTTCCAGCTGCTAAGATGATGGTCTACCTGGAGCCTCCTTCTGATAAGATGGCCTGCGAGATAGCGACGGCCCTGGACGAGTCGCTGTCAGGAGGAAGCATCCAGGTCTGCCATGATTTACACACAACTATAGTAGCAGACATAACACACCCTGCTGCCACTGGTTGACAACACCTCCATGAAAATGAATGAATGTGTGTGTGTGTGTGTGTTGCAGATCTGTACCGAGGTGCTGGAGGCTCTGCGCGACGGGCAGCTGGGTGAGGCTCAGCAGAAGGCGGCCGAAGCTTACCGAGCCGCCTGCCATAAGATCTACCCCTACAGCTTGGCTTTCATGCCTCCCGGTTACCAAGACAACAGCACCAACATCAGTGCCAACGGCGACCTGTCGGCAGGAGAGCACGACGACATGGCAAACGAAATGTGAGCTCGGAGGAGGAGGAAAGAGGAAGAGGTGCGAACACGCCGCCAGACGCCTTAGTCCACCAACACACCCGTTCCCCCCCAACCCAACCCAGCCCCCCCCCCTCACCCCACCTCCCACCCACCCTCTCCCCTCCCCCTCCACTCCCGGGCTATGGCAGCTGTGTGTCGCCCCTGCATTGCACTGATCTGGATGGACTGAGCGCCGCAGGAGAGAGCGAAGGGAGCTGGCACATAGAGGAAGACGATGCCCATTTAACTTTTTTAAACAATAAAAAAAAGGCCCTGTCCACAAAAAAACCAACAACAGATAAATACAGTATGGAGAGGCGAAAGAGGATTCTGGGAAAAGTGGACACTGGCTGATGGCTTCTGTAAACACAGTCTAGGTTTTCTATGACTCCTGTGTTTTCACGCCATGTCCTTCTTGTAGGTGCATCTGCTTCTCACGTTTTTAAAAGTAATTTATATATTACAAACTGACAAAATTAATAAAACAATGTTTGCAAAACCAAACGGTACCATTGTAATAGTGGTGGTGATGTTGTTGTTCAGAATGTGAGCTGCTGTTTGCCAAAAACAAACAATAGAAAAAAAAAAAAAGGGAAAATTGCTGGTTTTCCAGGGAGGTCGTAGTAATCAGCTGCCCACTCCCTGCAGTTCTCTGCTGTGCCACACGAGGGCGCTGCCTGCTCCCAACATGAACTGGAGGAGGAGGAGGGGGGTGAGCAGGAGGTGACTGAATGAGCTGCAGATGTCAGGGTTGTGATACTGTGTGACATTCAAATGTTCATGACTGCCTGCATCTCTTCCGTTGGATCCTGGTGGGGAAACAGCAGTGAGAGGTCCAATGAAAACCACTTGTTTCCAGCTTTTATTCCCACTGGATTCAGCCCACCATCAACCTGCTCCTGTTTAGCAACCACCAAGGAGTTCTGAATAAAACTGGGTTGAATAAAACTTGTTTTCTGAAAGGAGTCATTTTAATGAATTGCACTGAGATATATACGTAGAGCGAGCTAGATTTAATAAATGTCCTGTTGCTGAGAATGCAAAAGAATTCACTTTACACTGACAGTATTCAGAGCCGTTTGACATGATGCTGCCTGTCAGAGGGGAAAAACTCATGAGTCAGGACCTTTCTGTCTTTCAGTCAGTGAGGTGAACTTGTGTGCGTGTCATCGTACATAGAAGCAGTTGAGCAGAGAACATGAAGCTGGACCTTCACAGTTTGGCTCGCTGTGTGTGTGTGTGTGTGTGTGTGTTCAGAGCCTCCACCTGTCCAGTGTTGTGGGAGCTGAAGAAGGTGTGTTCCTGATTCAAGTAGGTGGTGATGAACTCTCTTCAGGATAACATCCAGGAACAGGTCTGCTGCTGTGTGTTTGAAGATAGAAAGATGCAAGATGTGAACATCTGAGCCACAGTGCAGGTACAACTACTTTTGCATGGAAAGTGACACAACCATGGCAGCCCATTTATAACAGGGAAAGAAAACATCTGATGAAATGTAAGATACATAAAAATAGCCTGCTTGGAATAATGTGTGGTATGTTTTTTCCACAAAAAAAAGTCTGATTACCTCATCAAAAAATCCTTCAAATTAGATCATCCACTCCCTTACTGAAAAATTCAGAATCATGTTCATTTCAAAAGTGTAACCGCTGGATGCAAGATGGTCCTACTTAAAGAAAAAGTCCATTCTTAGTGTTTGTGCACTCAAGGCTTTAAGTTTCCACATCACACTTGTGTAAGTTGCAAACTGGACCACGATTAGCTTGCTAACTACTTGTGATGTCACAAATCCTGCTCGTAGGCCCGCCCCTTAAAATCAGATTTTCAATGAGCTCAGAGAAACTTTCCTCCTTCAGCAGATGAATATGAAAACAAACTCTGCACATACATCATTCTACACAGAGAAGAGAACAACATCCAACTGAAGGAACAAGAAGAAAAACATGTTTTTGAGTGGAGGGACTTTAAGGTAGGTCAGAATTATTAGATACAAAGTGAGAATTCTGATGAAATGAGACCAAATTTTGTGGGGGTTCTGGGATTTACCAAGTCACACTTTGATTCATTTCTATCCAAATTTTGACATTAAAAGTCAAAACTTTACTTTCTCATAATTTTGATTCAACATCATATTTTTTCTCATTATTTGTAATTGTAGCTTACCATCTCATAATTCTAACTTTTTAATCATCATTTTTTCAAGTAAAACATCTGACAAATATATTACAATTTTTACTCACTGTTTTGACTTAGTAAAGCTTCAGAGATGTACTAAATAAGAATGATTAATTATTACCATAACCTACTGATATTGTAAATGTTGCCCTTTTGCACCTTGTATACACACTGTAGACAAGTGTCACTATTCATTTCAGGACATGAGGAGATTTTCATCATCAGGCTCAAAAGTTTGACTTATATCTTATGATTTGATGTACAGTAGTATAT
The DNA here is from genome assembly GCF_914725855.1 of Thunnus albacares. Classification (NCBI taxonomy): domain Eukaryota; kingdom Metazoa; phylum Chordata; class Actinopteri; order Scombriformes; family Scombridae; genus Thunnus; species Thunnus albacares. Next base: position 2,744,673 of record NC_058115.1, read on the forward strand.
CCAATAATTCTGTAGTATCTTATGACTTTGACATTGTACAACTTTTACTTAGTAAGTAAAAAGTTTGATAAAGTATTATAGCTTTGACTTAAAAAGTAAAAAAAAAAAAATATTAAATTTAAAATATTGATTAGTAAATTTTTCACTTTACTTTTAGTGAGTTAAATTTTTGACAGAATCTCATAACTTTGGCTTTAAAAGTCATGGCTTAGGATGTCAGTATCTCATCATTTTGACATCAAATCTTATAAGTTTGACTTGGTGAGTAAAACGTTTTACAAAGACTTTCATAACTTTGAGTTAAGAAGTCAAACATGTCGGTGTTTCATAATGTTGTCTAACTCTCATAATGACTCATTCATATCATTTTGACTAAAGAGCAGTAAGATTTATACATAAAGTGGATTCAAGGGAGCATGTAACAGACATAATAACATTTATTGATCTGGTTGAGTTACAGACATTATTAGTTTTTTACAGGGCAAAAAACAGTAGAAAACTTACAGAAGTTACTTGTATTTGGCTCTGAGGACGAGGACCATAGAAGGATATTTAAGTGTCAGCATCAGTGTGCACAGACTACTTTACAGCAGATGTGTATTTCAGTTAAAAAGACTTCATCAATGTTATCATCATCATCATCATCTCTACCTTCATTGTTCCACTCCAGGTCACAGAGACCTTCACTGGTAATATCTTCAGAGGATGTGTATCTGGAGTACAAATGTATGGAAACAGCTTTTCAGTGAAAGTGTGTGTGAAGGTGTGTATGTGTGTGTTGGTGTCAGGATCAGAGAATGACAGTTTTCCTTTGTCCCAGTACAGATGCATTCTGATCCTCTGAGGTTTTCTCCTTAGTGGGAGATCAATACCTTTATCTGATGGGGAGAGTGCTGTGTATTCATCATTACAAAACCCTATTCTCCATAATCCAGAGCGTACATCTTCCTTCCTCTGGACGGACACTTCTAACACACCCAGATCCCACCATGTGTCCTCTCCAACCTCAACATCCGAGCTATGAGTCCCTGAGTTGAAGCCCTCAGAGGTCAGGACAGACCAGGGGTCTGCAAATCTCTCTGGATTATCAGGAAGCTGCTGTTCATCTCCACATCTCACACTGGTCAGATCTTCAGACAGGATGAGTTTTGAACCAGCAGTGTTTGGGTCCAGAATCACAGGAGTGTAGGAGACCATCTCTTTCATCTTGTTCCAGATGTTGAAGGTCAGGTTGCCCAGGTGTTTGGTCACATCTATCAGAGCTCCTGAGAGCAGCTGTGGATCATCCAGCAGGAGGTGCTGCTGGACTCTTTCCACTGCAGCCTTGTAGTTGTGCAGGAAGGAGACGTCTGCAACTCTCAGCTCCTCCTCTGTGGCTGTGACTGTGTGTGAAAGAGCTGCTATCTCTCTGCTCAGAGCCTCAATCTTCTCCTTCATCATCTGACTCTTCTGCTCCTCTTCCTCCCTCAGTGCAGCCATCCTGGCCTCCTCTTCCTCTTCTAGAAACTGGTGAAGCTTCTTAAACTGCTCCTTAATCTGCCTCTTTGTGTTTTGGGCCTGGACCTTGATGTGTTCTGCTGTTTGATCCCAAAGTTGTTGAACTTTATTAAAAAGCTTCAGTTTCTCTTTTAAGGGTTTCAGGGATTTCTTGAGTTCCTCCCCAAGATCTTGTGCAGCTTCATCAATGGGACTGAATGTGTGGTTGGTGTGTTTTTTAGAGTCTCTGCAGACAAGACACACTGGCTGCTGATGATCCAGACAGAAGAGTTTGAGTTTCTCAGAGTGCAGACTGCAGAGAGCCTCAGACCCTGATGAAGCTCTCTGATCTCTCTCCAGTAAGAAGGCCTCACACAGGTTCTTTAACACCAAGTTACAAGGTGGTTCAAACTTTGAAGATGTCTTGCAGACTGGACACTCCTGACTTTGTTTCTCTGTCCACCAGCTGTGCAGACAGGCTTTACAGAAGCTGTGGCTACATGACAGGAGGACAGGATGTTTGAAGATGTCATGGCAGACAGGACAGCACAGATCCTCCTCTGAACAAGACGCCATTTTCCTCTGTGAGTAAAACGAAACTCTTGACAGGCAGACAGCTCAAACAGCTCAGCGTGGTGAGGCTCCACTCCTTGAATCCCGTTTTTATTAAAACTGCATTCAGTGTGTGCAGTCAGTTACTGGTTGAAGTGGCAGTATTCCAGTATTCCAGTATTCCCTCGTGTAGTTGTCCTCCCTCGGTGGAAGTCACTGTGTTTGTCCCACAGTGAACCTGATCTTCTGTGTGTGTCAGTGTGTGTTTCCACAATGAGGAAGACAGTCTGTTTCCTGGTTTGTCTTTGATGATTTGCATACAAGGTGGAGCTTTGTTGGGTTGTATCTGGGTTTCAAGTCTAACACAGACAGTGTTATTAAAGCCTTAAAGAAAGAGCATTAATACAGTGTGATAAAGCAACACTGCCTTTGTATACATGGAGGAATGTTGAGTTCCTCAACAGATAAATGAAATCATCCTCACCTGAAGTTTCGGGTGGTTTAACCTATTTATGACAAATGATACACTTTACATTTCTCTGGAGCGTTTTCCAAAGTAAACATGTATTGTTGGATTGTTTTTATTTTCATGCAGGCAACTGCTGATTTTTATCTCATTTCAGATCCAGAAAAAGAATCTGTTTTTAAGTCTTAATACAATAAAACTTTGCTGTTCACATGACAAACTGGTAATTACATTAACTGTGATATGACTTGAACGCAGCATGACAAAGCGGCATGCAGGGACTGTAGTGAAACTCTTCCTGCTGGTGTGTTCAGGGATGCTCAGACATTCAAGATTTAAGTCGAGTCTGTCAGATTTTGTGTATTATTTGTGTTGTGGATTTGACTTTCCACTACTGAGCTTGTCAGTGCAATGCCTTCAACAGACACCTGTCAGTTCAGGGACACGAATGAATAAATGATCATTATACATTTTAACAGCTTTTTTGTTTGTACATTCAGATATAGAAGAAGTGTGTTGTTTGATACAGACAGTCAGCTCTGAAATGTTTGGCTTTTTGTTTAAGAATTTTGATCTGTGAATATAAAACTTGGTCAAAATAGTAAGCAAATTAATCAAACAGAGCTACGAACAGAGATTCCTGTCATATTCAGTGAATCCAAACAATACATTTTTTCAAAGTAATGTAAAATGAGGCTAGATATGATCAGCAATAAACTGTGACAATTTACTCCACAGTTGTTTTGTATGTGGGCAAGATTCAAAATAAATGTACCTGTGTTTCTCTGAGCTCCCCACAAAAGTCAATCAATGTCCTTCTTGGGTTTCTGCAGATAATGATTAGTTGGATAAAACCTGTGAAGATATCTCTTTGACTTTGTTGGTCGAAAAACAACTTGTGCAGCAACAGCCAAACTCTTCCCCAACAAATATCTCCAACAAATGTGGACCAATATGATAAGGCAGAGGGTGTACTTATGATGTCTTGTTTCAAAAGTTGACAGATTGCTTTATTTTTATTCTTAGTGTGCCATGAGAAACAAGTTTTCCCAACAGTTGTTTCAGTTGCATCCAGTGGTGCAAGAAGTATTCAGATCCTTTACTGCAGTACAAATACCAGTACATCAATGTAAAATACTCCATTACAAATAAAAGTGCGGCATGAAAAATCCCACTTAGGTAAAAGTACATAAGTATTATGAGCTTGATGTAGTTAAAGTATTGTAGTAAAAGTAGTGGTTTGGTCCCTCTGACTGATATATTATTATATATGACATCATTAGATTATTAATAGTGAAGCATCAGTGTTAGAGCAGCATGTTACTGTTGTAGCTGCTGGAGGTGGAGCTAGTTTACACTACTTTATATACAGTTAACTAGTTTAGTCCAGTCTGAAGAGTAACTAAAGCTGTCAAACAAATGTAGTGGAGTAGAAAGTACAATATTTCCCTCTGAAATGTAGTGGAGTGGAAGAATAAAGTAGCATCAAATGGAAATACTCAAGTAAAGCACAAGTGCTACAAAATTGTACTTAAGTATAGTACTTGAGTAAATGTACTTAGTTACTGAATTTAAAAATTAACTTAAATGATTTTAGCATGAGGCTGCAACAAGACAAAATGTGAAAAAAGTGAAGGAGTCTGAATACTTTCTGAATGCACTGTATGTAAACAGATGGTGACCAACTTCTTCTTCCTTTGTACCTGCACAGGTAATCATGTTGTATTCTATCGTATATACAAAATAATGATATTGTCCATTTATTATCCACATTTCTGCTGAGTTTTTCAAATAACAATGTTCAATTCTGTGAGCAATCACCTTGTGTATTTGGATGTGACAGAAGTTTCAGTGACAAAAGTAGGGCACATAAATCCAACAATCTCTATGGCTAGATGCCACTAAGAATAAGTGAGTGACTTGAACTTACTCTTTAAGATTCATAAAAGCTTTTAAATTCTATATAAATGATACAAAAAACACAACCATTTAAAACTATTGACTGATTCCAATGGCAATGGCAAGTTGTCATCATCATCTCTACCTTCATTGTTCCACTGTCACAGAGACCTTCACTGGTAATATCTTCAGAGGATGTGTATCTGCAGTCCAAATGTATGGAAACAGCTTTTCAGTGAAAGTGTGTGTGAAGGTGTGTATGTGTGTGTTGGTGTCAGGATCAGAGAATGACAGTTTTCCTTTGTCCCAGTCCAGATGCATTCTGATCCTCTGTGGTTTTCTCCTTAGTGGGAGATCAATACCTTTATCTGATGGGGAGTATGCTGTGTATTCATCATTATAAAACTCTATTCTCCATAATCCAGAGTTAATGTTTCCCTTCATCAGGGCAGATTTTTCAAATAAAGCTACTTCCCAGCTTATGTTCTCTCCAACGTCAACATCCCAGCTATGAGTCCCTGAGTTGAAGCCCTCAGAGGTCAGGGCAGAGCAGGGGTCTGCAAATCTCTCTGGATTATCAGGAAGCTGCTGTTCATCTCCAAATCTCACACTGGTCAGATCTTCAGACAGGATGAGGAATGAACCAGCAGTGTTTGGGTCCAGAATCACAGGAGTGTAGGAGACCATCTCTTTCATCTTGTTCCAGATGTTGAAGGTCAGGTTGCCCAGGTGTTTGGTCACATCTATCAGAGCTCCTGAGAGCAGCTGTGGATCATCCAGCAGGAGGTGCTGCTGGACTCTTTCCACTGCAGCCTTGTAGTTGTGCAGGAAGGAGACGTCTGCAACTCTCAGCTCCTCCTCTGTGGCTGTGACTGTGTGTGAAAGAGCTGCTATCTCTCTGCTCAGAGCCTCAATCTTCTCCTTCATCATCTGACTCTTCTGCTCCTCTTCCTCCCTCAGTGCAGCCATCCTGGCCTCCTCTTCCTCCTCTAGAAACTGGTGAAGCTTCTTAAACTGCTCCTTAATCTGCCTCTTTGTGTTTTGGGCCTGGACCTTGATGTGTTCTGCTGTTTGATCCCAGTCTCGTTGAACTTTATTAAAGAGCTTCAGTTTCTCTTTTAAGGGTTTCAGGGATTTCTGGAGTTCCTCCCCAAGATCTTGTGCAGCTTCATCGATGGGTCTGAATGTGTGGTTGGTGTGTTTTTTAGAGTCTCTGCAGACAAGACACACTGGCTGCTGATGTTCCAGACAGAAGAGTTTGAGTTTCTCAGAGTGCAGACTGCAGAGAGCCTTAGACCCTGATGAAGCTCTTTCCAGTAAGAAGGCCTCAGACAGGTTCTTCAATGGTTGATTACAAGGTGGGTCAATGTTTGAAGATATTCCTCTACAAATTGGACACTCTGGGTCTTGTTTCTCTGTCCACCAGCTGTGCAGACAGGCTTTACAGAAGTTGTGGCTACATGACAGGAGGACAGGATGTTTGAAGATGTCATGGCAGACAGGACAGCAAAGATCCTCCTCTGAACAAGACGCCATTTTCCTCTGTGAGTAAAACAAAAAACACAAGAGGCAGATGACTCAAACAGGCCAGTCTGTTGAGGTCGTACTCCCTCCTCTGGAATATTTCTTGTAAATTACTAATATTTCTAAAAGTACATACATTGTGTGAAGTCAGTGACTGGTTGAAGTGACAGTATTCCAGTATTTCTCTTGTTGCTGTCCTCCCTCAGTGAAAGTTGTTGCATTTGACTCAGTGAATCCTGTCTTCAGTCTTTTGGTGTGTAAGTGTGTCTGCTCAGGAAGAAAAAGCTTTCTCATCTGTCTGTTGGGTCATACTCAGGGTGGAGCTTTGTCACAGGCAACACATTCAGGTTATGAGACAGTTGTTGCTTCTCCACAGTGTGGTGTGGAGGGCTCCCTGTAGCTGGTGATGTCCTGCAGGCAATTCCACACTGACACAGGTTCTGTGGGTGGAGACCTGTTTTTTCACATTTCCCTCTAGTTTCTCGTATCTATTCTGATCTTTTCTGTCAGTGTGTCTCTTACCTGGTTCTATAGGGTTATGGTCCCACTTCTGTATGTTACCTGAGTTTAGCTGTAAACCCTTACTTACTGTTATCAGTAAACAACACTCAGATTAAGGGCCTCGGTATGCTTCAAACAGACTGCTTGTCAGATTGTCAGCAGTGTCTGAACCCCCCATTCACTTGTCCTATATTAGAGTTAAAAATGGGGGAAGGGGAGGGTTGCTGGGGGAGCAGCATCTGACAATTTCTGTAACTTTATAAAACGAGCAATCCAACATGCATGCCTTTGTCAAGCAACATTTGGCCAAGTGTGTAACTGAAAGGATTTGAACTTTTAAGGGTCACACAAATTCTGTCACATTTCTTTACAAATAAGTACAGTTCTGTACAAAAGTTTTAGGCACTTAAAGTAAAGTGAGGAAGCTTTCAAAATTAATGCCAGAAATGTTTTTTATTCATCAATTAACTTCCTCCTTCCTCCTTGGTACACCTGCACACAGTTTTTCAGGTACTTGGCAGGGTGGCTGTTCCTGCATCTTGGAGAAGTTACCACAGTTCTTCTGTGGATTTAGGTGTCCCAGCTGCTTCTGTCTCTTCATGTTAATCCTAGACTGACTCCATGATGTTGAGATCAGGGCTCTGTGGGAGCCAAACCATCTGTTGCAGGACTCCTTGTTCTTCTTGTTGCTGAAGATAGTTCTTTATGACTCTGGCTGGATGTTTGGGCTCATTGTGCTGCAGAATAAATTTGGGACCAATCAAACGTCTCCCTGATAGTACTGCATTATGGATAAGAATCTAAACATCTGAAGAACCTAAAACTTGGTACAGTACTGTACGTACAGGAAACTGAATGCCTTTAAGAAGTGACTGTTCGATAGTATGTGCCTTTACCCTCAGTTGAATGATTCATTGCATCAAGACAACAAAGGCATACCAAAGACACATGAGAAACCAGACATCGAATACACAGTGGAATCCACCCATGAGGAGACTAGGACAGTGAGCTTTTTGCCTCGCCTTATAATGCCGCCATCTATAACAGGTTAAACACTTTTGCTGTTAGTCGTTGGAGGACTCATTGTATGACCTAGTTTCCATGAACCCTTCATTTCCAACATGACATCAAGGACTACTGTGCGTTGGATCTGAGTCTGCCACATCAGCACACTAATTCCACATTTACCACGAGCACAGAACTCTGGAATGAGGCCAGCACAGAGGTGGGGAAGTCTGTATGGTTGTTAACCCTAGATGGGGCTCTGATGTGGCAATTTTCACATTAGGCTTTATTCAGGTGTTAGAGTTATCAACTATTAAAGACGCTTATACCCGTTTTGCAAGTTCAGCTCCCTTATTTTGACTGTGGTCTACATTTGGTCTACAGGTAAACTACTTCCCAAATTTAGCCAGCACATCAACATACCTACATACCTACTACTACCTGACAGGACAGCTACAAACAGAGCAGGGAAGGGATTTGCAGCATGCCATTCTGCTGCTCCCTGCAAACAAACAGGTCAGCCAACTGTCAATCAGTGCCTAGACAGCAGACATCAAAGCTACTTTAAGTCTTCCAAGCTTATTCATTTATTTATTTTTATGTGTTTTAGGGCATTTTTTGCCTTTAACAGAGAGCTGATAGTGGAGAAGCAGACAGGAAGTAAGGAGAGAGAGAGAGAGGGGCATTACATGCAACAAGGGTCCCAAGCCAGAGTTGAACCAGGGATGTTGTGGTTATATGGAATACAATATAACCATTCAGCTACTAGGGTGCTCCAATTAATGGAGCAATATTTTCCAAAATGACCACCAGCACATTTATTAGAGGGCCTGAAATTAGCGATTGAGACCCTAATGACTCGTTGAAAAAAAAAGATTGATTTATTATTTCTAGAGAGAAGTTGACACTTTTTGAATGGGAGTCAGTTGGAGCATCTATGCCGGTGACATTGCTTTTCAAGGGATTTCCACATTGGCTTCATCCTGAAATCATGGTAGTTGCTGCTTGGCTGCGGACCCTCACTGTCATGGGCAGATGATGAAATTTACATCATGTGGATGTAGAAAGCATGAATTGGCCTTAAGTATGAATGCCCCCCGGGCTTCATGATGAGCCCTCTATTGTACTGTTTACTCACGACTGTGTTGCAATGCACAGCTTAAAATGCCAACGGCAAATTTATAGACAACACATCCATCCTCGGCCTCACCACAGATGACATAAGTGAGCTTACAGGTAGGAGGTTGAAGTGGTGAATTCTTGTCATGACACCAATCTCTGCCTCAACATCAATAAAACTAACAAGAGAATAAGGGAGCAGAGGAGGGTCCATGAGGGCGACCATGCTGTCACACATTGACTGAAGTGACATTGAAAGGGTCAGCAGTTTCAAGGTCCTGGATGTGCACATCACTGAGGACCTCAACTGGACTGTTTACACAAACTTGGTGGTTCGAACTTCCTTCCAACTGCATTTCATTTTAGGAGACATGAAGAGTTTGGCATGGACCCGATGATCCTCACAAACGTCTGAAAAGTTGCATCACCTTCCTTATTCTTTATGGCAGACAGTAACAGGGTCCAGAGTATCAGAGCACAATCCTTAAAGACTTAAAGACCGTTTCCACCTCCAGGCCATCAGGCTTCTTAACCCCTTGAACTCATTTAGCACTAGTCTGACATTGAACACTTTTATGCTGCTCATACCTGAGCACACATTTAACAAACTCTGGCTCAGTGTGCCCATGAACATTTATGTCAGTTTGCCAGCAGTATCTTAATTCAGCACCTTTATGTTGTCATGACTTTTAGGGATAATTTAACTCTTAAAATATAAAGCAAGTCTAGCATCTTTATCTAAATGCACTAATATACGAGGTATTCAACAGAAAATGCAGATAGAAAACATCTGCAGATTGTTTTAATCCTTGAGGGTGACTTAGAGTATTATTGTTTACTGAAGCTAGCTTCTTTTTTTTGTCTCCTTGTTGCTCCAGAGAAGTGCCTGTTGATGCTGCAGTCAGTAAACAGGGCTGTAACCATCAAGCCTTCTACACACATGCCTGCACCAGTGTCTCATGTGCTTTAAAGGAGGTTACCACAACTTAGAGTGAACCACTGTTTCATACATGGCTGCAACCAAGGATTATTTTCATTACTGATGCATGTTATTACTGATTCAGCATGCTGTCTAACCTTTTTGGCACTTTGTTGATTGTTGTACGTCTTTCTTGTTGCTTATATTATTTCTCATGCACTTGTCTACTTCCTGTTGTTTCTTACTTTCTCATTGCACTCGTACCTGGTCAGCTACTTGAGAGTTTGTACCAGGGCTCTTTTGGAGTCACTGTCCTCAAACACTTGATTGTCTTGCCTCACTTCTAAGTTGCTTTTGATCAAAGCGTTTGCCAAATGACAAAATGTAAAAATGTAAATGATCAGAAAATGTCAAAAAAAGAAAAATGTCCATGGCAAGTGATGTCATTAAATTGTTTATTTGCTGCAGATATCAGAGTTGTGCTTTGTGTGACCCACGAATGTCCAAGACTTCACCTTGATTCACTTTTTTGCATCCCTTGTGTTTGATCCTGATGGAAAGCAGCTGTGAGAGGTCCAATGAAACTGACTTCTGCTGCTCAGAGTGGAAAATACTTCACTTTACACTGACAGTATTCACAGCCATTTGACATGATGCTGCCTGTCAGAGGGAACAACTCATGAGTCAGGACCTTTCTGTCTTTCAGTCAGTGAGGTGAACTTATGTGTGTCATCCTACATAAAGGCAGTTGAGCAGAGAACATGAAGCTGTGTTCAGCTGGACCTTCACAGTTTGGCTCGGTGTGTGTTTGTGTTCAGATCCTCCTCCTGTCCGGTGCTGTGGGAGCTGAGGAAGGTGTGGTCCTGATTCAAGTAGGTGGTGATGAACTCTGGGAAATCTCTCTTCAGGACCACCTCCAGGAACATGTCCGCTGCTGTGTGTAGCCTCTGTTTAGCCCTGAAGGAGACAGAGAGACGCTGCACATCTGAGCCGCAGTCCAGATACAACAGAACATTCCTTGCATGGAAAAAGCAACTATTTTCATTTGTCTTTCAGTGATGGAAACAATCATGGAAACTCATTAACAACAGGGGAAAATAGGTGAAAAGTTTAAAATGATTTTTAAAAAAGCCTTTGTAAGAAGGACATGATCAAAATGATGAGATACTAAATAAAAAATACGATTTACTGTGTCAAAAGTATGACTTATTATGAATGAAAGTAAAAATATACTTATATCCTATAATTTTGACTTAGCATGAATGTTTTCCATATGAACACCCTGGGCGGCTGATATTAACATTCTTCTTAGCTGTATTTACAATACATCAATGAGCTGCAACCATTTCAGGTGGCTCCATAGACGGTGTGTTCTCTCGTGGCAACAAAAACCATTTTCAATCAAGCTTTACAAGTTGATCACAGCAACGTCTCATCAGTGTCTCACACACTATTAAAAGTTCTGTGTATTCTGTGATCAGAGGCTTTGTGCTGTTCTGTCCTTCTATGAGTGTAGTTTTCAGTATAAATGCTTAAATTCTTTGTAGTTCATTTACTTTTTTCTGTCACAACTAGAAAGTAATGTGCTGTTTCTGATCCTGAATCATTTTCCAGAGAACTTCATATGTAGTGACCAGATGTCCATGAAATCTGTGTGATGTTCATGGTCCAGAGAGTATAAAAAGACTATTGTTCCTATTAATCCTATTCGCTGAAATTTCCACACAATGGAGGGGATACACATGTCCTGATTGCTCAGCAGGTTGTTCCGAAAGGTGTCATTATGAAGAGTCTGCTTACCTAACAGAGTGCCAGAGAGCACTGAGCTCCATCATGACCTCCTTAGTGAGGTCAGTCACCAGCTGCCTGCTCACCACCCTGCTGTCATCCTCCAACTGAGTCTGATGACGGATCCACTGCCACACCTGAGACACACATGCACACAAACTTTTTCTCTCCCTTAATATTTACATTCAATAATAATAAAAGTAGATTTTTGCATTTGACAAACATGGATTTACAACACAAGCTCCATTCATGGTAAAATACACCACAAACCAGTTCTCAAAGAGGATGAATTTTTCTATGAATACAAACAGAATTGATAATCTTCTCTCTTATGAAGGCAGAGAAAATATCACTGTTGCCTGTGATGAAAAATGAATGAGCTCACAGCTCTTTTTTACTATCACCAAAGATGTTGTCTTTCCTGTCCTGTCTGTCTCTGTTTGTCTGTCTGCTAGTTAGCAGGATGTTACCAGGTTTCAAATTACATTTGGCAGAAATGAAGGCCATGGACCAAAAAACAAGTGAAAAGATTTTAGTGTACATCGAACCACCTACTGGTCATTTTTAATCATCTCATGATCCTTAAACTGGATTCCTTGATTAAAGAACATCTATATGTTTGGGCCTTATACATTTCTGTCCAGACAGATTTATCACTGTTTTTTTGATGATATGCCATTCTTAAATTCAAATTTCTTGTAGGTGTGGCTTTGATATAAACTGCAATATCTCTTGAACACATTCTAAATTTGCAGACACATTTTGATGACATGCACATATAAACTCTGAGCAATGTATCATAACTTTTGAGCATTTAGATAGAATCCAACATGGTAAATTCAACTGGTGATACCTCAATGACATGAAATGACTGACATGTTTTCAGACAGGATTTTGTTCATCATGACTTCACTATGTGTATTTTGATATATGTCTTGATTCAGAGGCAGATTGAAACGTTTTAAACATTTTCCAGTATTAAAGTCTCCCCAAAAATGTGTTTTGGTTATTATTACTTCACTGTGATGTTGTTTTCTTCTCTGTGCAGAATGATGTATGTGCAGAGTTGGTTTTCACATTTGTCTGCTGACAGAGGAAAGTTTCTCTGTGTTCACCTTAAATCTCAGTTTAACATGTGTTCCTACAAGCATGATTTGGCACCAATCATTGTCCAGTATATGGAAACTTGAGGGACTGAGAATGGACTTTACAGTGAAGTAGGAGTGAAGTAAGTATAAATGTATAAGTTATTCCTCTGTGGTGGACACACTTGATGAGTGCTGAAGTTGGATCATTTAATCCTAAACTCACCTGTGATCTGGAAATCTCTGCAGTGGCTGAATCTTCCACCTGGCCTCTGTAGAAAAAGTGACCTTTACCTAGGAAACAGAGTGTGGTTTTAACAGTCAGTCTGCACAATAAGACTCATTGAATATATGAATTAATGTACTTACCTGATAGCCAAGCATTAATAAAGAGGACACCGACTGCAATGTTATACTTCAAACCATAAAGGGTGACTCCTCCCTAAGGAAAAAACATGAAATTATACTTTATCATTAGAGACTAATACAGCATATCCTGTACTTTTACCCAGGTCAGTATTATGTTTTCATCCCATCATGCTCTGTGATATGTATGACAATGTTGAGATGAGATCTCAACCTAACTGAACACCTTGTAGGAGATTTTGGTTTTAGACAGTGCTCTCCATCACCATCATCAAAACACCAGATGAAGACATATGTTTTGGAGGAATTAAGTTCATCCCTCCAGTAGAGTTCTACACACTTGGAGACCTGAAGCTGAGTCGGACCAACACCAAGCTAAGACACTTTGTGGTGCCTTTTCCTTTCATTTGTCAATCATTTATATCTTCTTAGTACATTTTCATTCCCTCCTAATAACATCTGCACAAAGTAAAACAGCACTATCTTCCTGTACAGTGCTATAACGCAATACAGTGTCTTTGCCTTTTGCAGTGTGGAGGCTGGAGGAGTCTGTTTGCACATGAATGAACTCACAACCAATTGCACAAATATCTCCAATTTAAATATCTAGTAAGTGCTGCAGTTTTGGTGTATTTGGTATATTCTGCAGTTCTGTTATGGGACTACTAAGTGACTGACCGCAGGCATGGACAGCAGGTCATCAGGGGTCACAGTGACATCATTTCGAAGCTGGTGGAGCTGGTTATCACCATCAGTGTGGAGCTGAAAGAGCTGCAACAGGGAAAAGATTATTATCACTAGAGAATAGATCAGAAATTCTTCTTATTATTATTATGTTATTGACCATTCTGTATTTCTAGAAAACAGTATATAGATCATGATCTGTTAGGACTTACTTTCTGCATGGGCTCAATCAAGTTCAGGTCATACACCATGAAACCATCCACACCTGCCTTGATCTCCAGCAACTTCAGTCTAAAAAGAGGAGAAACAGAGCAGCATTGTTAGGATAACATTTGTCAACTCAGCACAAAATTCAGATGTCACCAATGTAAATATAGTGTATATTAGTTAAATATTAAAAATAAATATTAAAAGACATCCCAGGGTGCTTTCACATCTAACCTGTTTGGTTTGGTTCAAAACAAACTCTGGTGTATTTTGTGTTTAGCTCAAACAATTACATTGACCACTTGAAAAACAGGTTCTCAGTCTTCCATGTGGACTTTGGTGCTGTTTATTTGTGGTGTAAAAACAAAGCAGATCAACCACAGGATTTTTGTGATAGTAGATGCAATTATATATATATATATGTTGTATATGTGTGTGTGTGTTTGTGTGTGTGTATGTGTGTGTGTGTGTGTGTGTGTGTGTGTGTGTGTGTGTGTGTGCGTGTGTGTGTGTATAAGTACCAGTCAAACGTTTGGACACCTTCCTGTTCTCTTGAAAGAGAAAAACAGCAAAACTGTCCAATGAACCATTGGACATCAGTCCATGTGACTTCATTTTTGCACTTCTTGGTTCAGTCAGAGTAAATAGGAACTGGACCAGAGCTAAAAGGCAATAATGTCCAGACCAAATGAACTACTGAACTACAGGTGTGAGAGTGGCCTCCAAAACCACTGGCCAGAGCACCGTCAAGTTCCACCAACATCCTTCTGACGCAACTGATGGTGATTTTGGTCAACTTGTTCCTTGACCAACATTGACAAAAATTCTCAAACACTAAAAACCACATTTTCATGATATTTGTTGTGAACATTCATTGTCTCCAGAGGATAAATCCTAACCATGTTAACCATGTAAAATACTGAGCACATTTATACTCCCCAGAGGATGAACCCTTTCATTTGGGATACTACAAAATAGAACCTCTAGTGCCACCCGCAGGACAAAAGATTATATTATCTAAATGGCAGACTGCCATCAAATTCACAGAGCTCATTCATGCTCCCAGAAGGACGGACTCCTTTGGTTTTAATGACCCCGTGGCTCATTCTCTAGCACCGCCCTCAGGACATTCTTTACGTTTTTTGTCACACTACCTGTAAAACTCCAGGCATCAGTAAGTTTAGATTTTGTGCCCTGCACTACTGTTGGACTCAGTGTAATGAGTAAATGCCTGAATGTGTGCCAACAGTGATGCTCTTGCCTGGTGACAGTAGCCAACACTGTCCTGTAGGGGTCACTGTTTGGGTCCTGAGGCAGCAGGAGGGCAGCCATGCCTCCTGTGGCCAGCGCTCCCCGCTGATGACATGTCTGAACCAACAGGTCCATGTAACTGCGCAGAAAACGCTTCTCCATGTTGACATATTTACTGCGGTCAGGCAGCAAGAAGGCACGTCGGTGACCTGGACCAGAAACACATGACGTCTTGTTAGGAGATTTCCCTTTTCACTATAATTGTGTAGAGTTAGCTTGTAAAAAGTTACTAACCTATATAACAATAAAAATACTCCATCATACTCATTACATGAACCCTAAATCTGATGACAGGAGCAGCTACAAACCAAGATTTTTGGCTCACCAAACTTATTGACAAAGGAGGCTGAATAATCCCAGATGCCACAGTTGAGTCCTGCTGAATGGTCTCGCAGCTCATAGAGAATCTCCTCCATCTCAAACGCTGCTAATACATTTTCAATCAGCACTGTTGCCTTGATGCTGCCCAGAGGAAGGCCCAGCTAGACACACACAGACACATTTATTAACATTGAATACATACAAAGGGCAAAAAAAAAAAATGAAATAAAATTGAAACCAAAGTCAACAATTTAGATTATTTGTAAGGCATTAATAAATTAAATGACAAATGGCTATGTTAAAAATGGACAGTGAAACTGACAAATCTGCACTGATAAACAGAACTGCTTAAAGCTGAGGTGTAAACATTGAAAACATATGGAATTAAAGCTGCAAGCAGCGTTGGACGGGCCTTCGCGCCCTTGCGCACAGCGAGCCGCGGCGCAGTCAGTTGAGCTTGTGGGAACCAAGAAAACGTTTGGAGATGATTAGTGTGAGAGTCTTTTGACACACAATACTAACCAGTGTCTCTCTGTGAGCCCACCCCTCTGTTCACAGACAATTATGAATTATGAAATCAAAATATTGTTAACCTTAATCAATAATTCAGGTACCAACTGTAGGGTCTGCGAAGAACACAGTTAATTATTTGCTATAATTATCAATTATCAATAATAATTAATTATAACAATTAACAGAATTATTAATATGAACTAACAGATACGAAGCACCACCCCGAAACCGGGACCAGTAACCGAGCAAGGTAGTCTCATAAATGGGAGTTCACCTAGAATGTTAATATCTGAGAGATAATCATTCAAGGGTGAACAAAGAAGGGTTGAATTCGAGCTCTGACTCCGTCAATCAGCCACTTTTCACAATATGTTACCAATAATGACTAAAGAACTTCTCTTTAAAGATATAACAGTGTTTATGAAACTTAGCAAAATTAACAAAGTTAACAAATGCTTCACTCAATAAATAGCTATTCTAAAATCTAATTCTACCAAACAAAACACAAACAGCTTTGCACAGAGTTGGACACTTGCAGGGGAATGCGTGTATGTATGTATGTATATATATGTGTGTGTGTGTGTGTGTTAATAACAAGAGAGAGAGGAGGGAAAGCGATCGTGAGAGAGAGAGAAGCGGTTCTTTTTCCACAGAGAGCGCACGTATGGACGGCAGTCTGTAACGCACGTTGTCTGGTTTAAGATCGACAAATCAGTTTACTTTCTCACTCACGGCAGCACAAACACAGTAGTCCCGAGCGGGACAAACACAAATTAGTCAAGCGTGGTGAACACAACTAACAGGCAGCAAACAGGCAGCAGCGGAGCGTTAACTGCAGCATGACCGAAAGAAGCACAACCAGTTAGCCTCTGCTAGCCTCTCAGCTAACCCCGGCTCTCTGTTTAGATTCAAACGGAGCACCGAGTCCCGATTTGTTATTTAAGTTAAAGCGGAGAACAGGCAGCAGCGGAGCGTTAATTGCAGCATGACCGAAATAAACACAACCAGTTAGCCTCTGCTAGCCTCTCAGCTAACCCCGGCTCTCTGTTTAGATTCAAACGGAGCACCGAGTCCCGATTTGTTATTTAGGTTAAAGCGGAGAACAGGCAGCAGCGGAGCGTTAATTGCAACATGACCGAAAGAAACACAACCAGTTAGCCTCTGCTAGCCTCTCAGCTAACCCCGGCTCTCTGTTTAGATCCAAACGGAGCACCGAGTCCCGATTTGTTATTTAGGTTAAAGCGGAGAGAATCAGCGGGTCTGTCGGCCAGCTGAGTGAAGTGAAACCTGCGGAAAAAACACCGTGACCATCAAGGTAAATCAGGTCGGCGAAAACACGGCAGCTGGCTCTGAGTGGAGTGGCGGTGAGAACAGCAGAGACGACTCGGCGAAGACGCGCAGGGCAGAGCCGGTCCACGTTATCCCGAAGTAACTTCATTACCTCTTTCTCGGGGGAATTTGAGGACGCTGGTTGCAGCAGCGGTCTCTCTCGGATCCAGGAATGTGTTCGGGTGAACACGGGCAAAGTCTCGTCTCGTCCGACGAGGGGAGTCTTCGATGAGGGGAAAACATGTTCGTGGGGTAGTCAAGCTAACTCACAGGGGATCAGGAGTTAACCCTAGCTCAGTGACATGGGAAAGACGTGTAGTTTGGGCGTGCTCGCTTATAAAGCGGTGGTGATGTCATGGCTGCGTCCTCAGGACGCTCCGCTGTGCAGGAGCGTCTCCGCCAATGAGGGACCGATGTTGACTGCTCCCTGCTGAAGTGTGAAAATCGAAAAGCATCCTTGGAAATGGAGTTTGCTCCACCCTCATGGCAGGTCCATTACAGTTTTAATACGGAGCTCCGGAACTCCAGCCTTCCTGAGTTTTTCCCTCATATAGGCTATAGTTTTTCTTAATCATTACTACAATATATGATTACATATGTAATAGTCTCCTCAGCCAAGTTAGAAAAAATATGTGCATGTATGAACAACAGCAATTGGAGAAGATGACAGTCAAAAAGTAATCATGTTAAATAATCATGATCTCAATATTGAACAAAAATGATTGTGATTATAATTTTTGCCATAATCAAGCACCCCTAAAAACAGCAAATTGTGATTTACATACACACACACACACACACACACACAGTTTAAATATGTATGTGATAAATTGTAAATATGTATGTAATGAATTGTTTTCTTTAAGAAACTCTTACTTGAACATTTTTCAGTGTGCTCCTAAAGTTATATGTATGCTCCTAATTTCTGTCATTTAGGAGCACATGTACTCCTTGAAAACAAGTAAGGATTAAACACTGCTGTCACTGCTGCAGTCCAAGGGCTTCTGTCACAGGCAGTAGATGTTTACTTTACCCATCCCCCCTCCCATTCTCTCTCTCTCCCTCACAGCTGCAGAGAAGGATATTAGTGAACTCTACTTGTTAAATATGCTCATAAATCCCATAACTTTGGCCAAATCCTACATAAAAATATCATTTTTTTGTAGGAATTTTCGTCGCGAATCCATTGATACAGGTTTGAAAGTGGTGGGACTTATAGTTTAGACGCCAGATGCCCCAGTTTGGCACAAAGTCCATGCCCAGAATTTGCCTCCCCATTGATTTGCATTGTAAGGTGTAATGTCGCACTCCAACTTTCAGGGCTTACTAAATCTAAACCGTTCGAGTTATTACAAAGTTTTTAATAACTTTTGCTCAACACAGTGTGATAAGTCATGTATTAAAGTTTGAAGCCGATACCATTAACGCCCTAGGAGGAGATAGCGTTTATTCAAGGTCCAAAATTGGCAAAAAATCGTACTTTGAAATGGACATTGCGGATTTCCTGTTGGATTTAGGTCAGGGGTGTCAGCGTATGATTTGTAGGTCTTGATGAGACGAATAATTGGGTTTTGGTTCGATCTCTCTACGACATTCCTACGGGCCGTGGCGGCCGTTTTAGATACATAGGTGGCGCTCTCGAGCACATTTTGGCACTTTGGGGTTTAATTTTTACATTTTATCAAATTTTTCACCATTCCTGATGTGCGTGCCAAATTTGGTGAGTTTTTGAGCATGTTTAGGGGGTCAAATTTAGAGTTAAAGTGGCGTAACAAGAAAGAAAGAAACAAACACACGAAAAACAATAGGGTCTTCGCCCTTTGGGCTCAGGCCCTAATAAAACAGGAAGAACATCTGACTTTCTCTGCTGCATGTAATGCAGAGGTGTGGATACAGATGTGTTAGATGGGTCTGCGGTTCACCTGATGAGCACCAGGGGGAGTTTGTGTGCTAAACGTATGCTGTGAATAATATCAGCTACAGCAGGAGTGTTTCCAAATGATCAGCACCGTGTCCGTATGTTAATGGTAAATCCCACAATAGCTGCGTTACTGAAAGGCATGGAAGACGGTTTCACATATCCGACTTTTTAGATTTTTCTCTCAGTTTCTCTCTTCACTTTCTGTTCATATTTAGCATAATTTGAACTGTCCTCACCACTAGAAGGACCCTGTTTGCTGCAGTGATGTAACAAAACTGTAGCTGTAATGTATAATTTTGAGGCATTAGTACTTCTACTCTAAATTTTAGAGGGAAATATCTTTATTTTACAGTCTACAATTTTTTATCTGAGCTGCTGCAGTAACTAGTTACTGTGTTTTGCAGATTAGGATTTTAAAACATGATCATCTCATAAAATATGATACATTTTTACAGATTAAACTGCACAAAGAGGGAAGGAAAGGACCTTTACATCCCATTTACACCAACACATGTTAATACAGGTGTAAATGCACTGAAAGCGCATTGTGATATGAATACAGTCAGATCAGCCAGACCGCATTTAGAGGTGGTAAATCAAAAAGTCACTGATTCCCCTGACCTTGGACATGCCATGTCTATTGATATAATATTGAGATCTGATCACATTTTAATACCAGGTGTAAATGCAAAGACCCATAGATCGTATTATCATTATCCAGATAATGTCTCCAGGTACAGATCACATGTTAATACCAAGTGTAAATGAGATTTATATGTGTAGGAACACATGTGCAGACCTTCTGTTGTGTCCAGACAAATATGTTGTTCCATAATCTGGCCTCCATAAAGCTCTCCACCTGGAAAACAGGGAGAAAAAGTAGAGCTTCATGCTGTCCATATTCATGTAACACAAATTGTGTGTGTGTGTGTGTATGTGTGTGTGTGTGTGTGTGTGTGTGTGTGCGTGTGTGTGTTACTTTTGACAGGTAGAAAAAGGGTCCACTCTTGTTTTCAAACAGTGTCTTTCCACAGTGAAACATGAGGAGTCCAAAGTCAAACAGAGGACCAGGAGCCTCCTTCCCCTCCACCTGACAAACAGCCACAGAAAAACAGAGAATGTGTATTTTTTATGCATGATTTTTTTTGTTATTCATATACAAATGTAGCCTATAACATGTTATAAATAATGACAAACAATGACCACTACAAGGTTCCAGAGCAGAAATTGATATATGAAAACTGATTATTTTGTCTGACCAACAGAAAAAATGCAAATGAGCAAAGTAGCAAATTTTCCGATGTGAGCAGCTGGAACTGGTAATTCTCTGTTCACCATGTGACTAATGTAAACAGTCCCCTCAAATGATGTAAGGATTTATCAGGCCAGTCAACAAGGGATGGATCTGGCCCGGCGCCATGAGGAGTCTTAAGGGGGCTTAGACCCTTCAGTTGTATTTTTTGCTCCCTCTGTTTAAGTGTTGTGTGTTTCTTCCAACCACTCAAAGCACTTTTTACACTACAAATCACTAGTGGACGACCCGCTCTACCTCCTGAGCCACAGCCACCCAGACACCCAGATACATGTAACTATTGCTTAACCGTTGTTTCAAAACCATGGACAGTGATGTTTGTTGTGTTTAGGGGGTGTGTGTGCCGCACGCGACATGATAAAAAAATAAAAATTGCCCCCTTGCAATTTTTAACAGCCAGGACTGTCAGTCCTGGATGGATCTTCTCTCTAAATTTCAAATTTTCAACCCCTTCCATCCTCAAAAAACATTTTGAAACCCAAAACAGGGTTTCCAATCAAAACTTGATTTTGTTATTTATGTTAGTTTGAATGCTGTTTCAAAGCTTTCTCCACACTGGCAAGAATAAAATTCTGGGGGTGTAATGTTGAAGCCTTCATTAATTTATAATTTTGTTGGCCTAAAATTTGCAAAATTCAAATATATTTTGTATGAGAACACTAGAATCACCAAATAAAATAAGATGGGTAGTGACACTATGAGGTGCTAAAGTCAAATTTTTAAATCGTACATGTAAGGCTTTAAATCCCAGAACACATAAATAAAATAATCATTAGATTCAAAGCAGGCCAGTGATGCAGGATATCTTCTGAGACATGTTAGGCTCCATTCAACCACTTCAGTAGACAGATCTGGATCCAAACCTGCTCTTAATAAATAAATTCAACTGAGTGAGGTAGAGAAAACGCTATCCTACCATCATGTTGTGCTCCACCATGTTCCAGGCACGGGGACGAAGCATCAGCACTGGAGCCTGAGATATGTGTGGAACATCTGTTAATACATGAACAGAGGTGGGTGAATGATCGAGGTGCGTTTGCAAGTCTGGAATATTCACACATGTGCGTCCACACAAACGTTGCTGTCCATGTAACAGCATGAGCATCAATGTAAAGCAAACCACTTACTGGGGAACTGGTTGTACACTGCCTTAAAAACATTATGAATGCCTTTGATCTGGTTGTAGTATGTAGGACAGTTCCCATCATCGAAGTCAACCTGCAAAAAAACAAAAAGCAAAAAAACCTTTACAACTGAGTCTACAGAGGCATGGTAGAAAACTCAAGACAGTAGTATGATTTTATGTTTGAGAGAGTGTAGTGTTCTGATTGGTATGTTTTCCTTTTGATATTGTTGTTTGGCTCCTTAAACATTAAAAAAAATAATGAATGCATTTTAAAATATTTTCAACATCTTAAAGCTGTGATCACATAGGACACAAGTTTGTCCTGCTCCAACATGGGGTTTTAGCATCACTGCTAACAGTGATAGCTCATGTACTATTGGTACTGTATGTACCAGTGATGGAAAACTGGAGCTATTTTTCACAATTAGATTTTTATACTTAAATCCCCCCTCTGATCAAAAATGTTTTGCTTCTTGTTCCTTCAGTTGGATGTTTGAGTTTCACTGTGCAGAATCATGTATGTGCAGAGTTTGACTAGACGGCTGTTTACACATTCATCTGCTCCAAGTGGTAACTAAGTACTCACCGTGTACTGACGAGCCTGATTTATGACATCACAACTAGTTTTGAGCCAATCGTGGTCCAGTGCAGATAGGTCAGTGCACATACAGTACCAGTCAAAAGTTTGGACACACCTTCTTTATTTTTACTATTTTCTACATTGTAGAACAATACTGGAGACATCAAAACTACGAAATAACACATATGGAATTATGTAGTAAACAAAAAAGTGTTGAACAAAAGAAAATATGTTTCATATTTTAGATTCCTCAAAGTAGCCACTGTTTGCTTTGATGACAGATTTGCAGACTATTTGCAACATCTCAACCAGCTTCATGAGATCATCACCTGGATGCTTTTCAATGAACAGCTGTGCCTTGTCAAGAGTTAATTGTACTTAATTGGTGGAATTTCTTGCCTTCTTAATGTGGTAGAGATGATCAGTTGTGTTGTGCTGAGGTAGTGTTGGTATTCAGCAAATAGCTCTATACCACTACTGTAGTAATCCATATTATAGCAAGAACCGCTCAGCTAAGTAAAGAGAAACGACAGTCCATCATTACTTTAAGACGTGAAGGTCAGTCAATCCAGAAAAGTTCAAGAACTTTGAAAGTTACTATAAGTGCAGCAACAAAAACCATCAAACGCTATGATGAGACTGTTTGTCATGAGGACTGCCCCAGGAAAGGAAGACCAAGAGTTCCCTCTGCTGCATAGGAGAAGTTCATTAGTTACCAGCCTCAGATATCACCAATTAACGGCACCTTGGATTAGAGCCCTAATCAGTGCTTCCCAGAGTTCAAATACCAGACACATCTCAACATCAGCTGTTTGGAGGAGACTGTATGAATCAGGCCTTGGTGGTCGAATTGCTACAAAGACACCACTACTGAGGGAGAGAGGAGGACAGTGATGGAGTGCTGCACTTTGCACACTATTGCCCATAGTGTGCAAAGCTGTCATCAAGGCAAACAGTGCTTCCTTTGAGGAATCTAAAATATGAAACATATTTTCGTTTGTTTAACACATTTTTGTTTTCTACATCATTCCATATGTGTTATTTCATAGTTTTGTTGTCTTCAGTGTAGAAAATAATAAAAATAAAGAAAAACCCTTGAATAAGTAGGAGTGTCTTTTGACTGGTACTGTGCACTGAGAAATGACTTCACAGTTAACTAGGAGATGTCTTGTATCCAGCAGTTTAACTTTTGAAATGAAAAATATTCAAATTGTCATAGATTCTGGATGTTTAACGAGGGAGCGGGAGGAGATCTAATTTTAAGGATTTTAATGAGATAATAGAACTTTTTTGTGAAAAAACCATGCCAGACACAAATTATTATTCCAATCAGAGGATTTTTATAGATCTTAAAACATTTCTTGATGGGATCTTTATGAAAAAAAGAAAGAAAGAAAAAAAATGGCTCAGTACTTTCCCACTTGTCATTGTTATTGTATTTCTCAGCAAGTGTCTCTGGTTGCAGGACAGTTTATAGGGGAGTGAATTATTATTATCTTGTGGTATCATTATGTTATCCCTAACCCTAACCCTACATTATGTAGTGTTTTGTGTGAGCAGTTAACCTTAAAATGACCTTAATTGAAGTGTGGTCAGGTAACTTACTGCATGCAAGTGTAAATGATTCCTCCATTAGCTTTTATATTAAGGCATTTCAGAACCAAATAGTGCAGCATGTTATATACAGATCTTGTTGGTCTTGCATGGTCACTGGTAAATGATATAAGTGGTACCTGTATGCCTTGTGCTGGTGACTGGAGAGCTTTAATGAAGCGCTGTGTATCACAGGGAGCCAGATCCCCAATATCCACATGTCTCCTCTGGAGCTTTGGGGGGACGGGGAGCACCCTCCAGGTTGGATCTCTCCGGATATGGGTGGTGTTTTCCTGGAAGCTTGGCAGGTCACCTGAAAGGTCCAAGTGAGCCTTTCTGGACACTCGCAACCGCAGGACCTGAGGAGAAAAGAGTAGGTCAGATTCCGAAACCTGAATTCATCAAACAAAAAGAACTTTTTCAGCTGTCCTACCTGATCCACCTCCTCATCAAATGTGGAGATCAGCTCATGGAGGAAGAGGAGGGAGTCAGTGGTGAAAAGTGTCTCATACTCTGCTTCCAGGCCTGAGGGAGGGGGGGACAACTCCATGCTGACTGGACCCTGAGGGCAAAAGTTTGTATCACCATATTAGAGTCTGAATAATAATAAAGTAAGTTTTACAAGATCTATCTTCACAATCACAAAAAGGTACTAATTCTAGGGGGCCCATAGATGGCGATATCAAAAATTCCAAAGGAATCATTTTATCACCTCTGTTCATACATACAGACTCACTGTGAACTTCAACATACTAGTGCTGGATGCTAAGACTCAAAAACTCAGCAGTCCAACTGAAAGATGCCAACTTTCAAAAGTTGCAGATCCTTTGATTTCTATCCAGCCCTTTATATCTTCCAGTGACCTCGGGAATTCCCATGTTGTTCACCCTAAAGTTACAAATAGTCTGTACTGTAACAGATACTTTTCCAATTAAAGCTCTTGTTTAAATTCTACATAAAGATCACACACTGTCATACTATAGGAAAATGTTGTCCTGCTCAAACACAAGGGAAAGATGTTAGCATCACTGCTAACAGTGACAGCGTTTATGTACCTGTGTCTTCTGCAGCATGGATGTGATAACCATTAGCACTCATTTTTGATTCCCCCGGAAAAAAAGTACATGGTTGTTTTTGGCCACTTATGCAACAGAACAAACTCTAAGCACATAACTGACATACTGTGTATATCACCTTATGAAGAGATAAGGGGAACTGCAGAGTTAGGTCGTCACAAGTAACCCCTTTAATATTACATTTAGTCACTGAATCCATTGTTAATGTAACTGTTGATTAGTGCAGCTTTAAATAAAATGGGGGAAAAACTTTCCTTTTTTTGCTCCCAGGAGTTGAATAAGAAAAACAATGCATGTGAACAGATAGCTTAGGAAAGGGAGATGGGGTGTGGGGTTACTAATACCACTACTAATACCATGCCACTATTGTTGTTCTTTGATCAAAGCAGCTGAAGATTTACCCTTGATCAACAATTTACTTTGACCACTTTCACAGGAAATTCCCAAGTCTCAAAGCAACGTAGCTTATGAAAAAACAATTCAATGAAACGAATGAAACTAAAGTTCAAAGTCCATCATGCAACACAGTGTTACGCCTCCTCACATTGCACATGTTTCTTCATATCAGCCGTAATGCTGTATTTTCTACAGTTCATAATGTCTATTTAGCTGCAAAATAAAGTAATACAAGGATACTCACAGACATGCTGATAGCAGGTCCCTGTTCACCCAACAGATGTGGACTTTGGTTATGAATTTACTTTAGTCACTGTTTGAACAGGAAGATGTTTGTTTGTATGTAGGGTTTAAAGTCCTACATGTGATTCTGTACATTGCCGTTTGATGCTACTTAAACACTGTATGCCCCACATCAGGAATTTGATAAAATTGCTAGTGATTTGAGAAATATTTGTGATTTTATTCTATTGGAAATTACTACATATAGTTGGAAATGATCTGAAAATGTCAAACTTGGATACACCAGTCCTAAGAATGCTTTTTCCATTCGGACTCTTGTTATCTGACTTGATCTTAATTCCTGCCAGATCTTTTTTTTGCGTTGTCCCCAGTTACGAATTGATGTCTGTTGATATCTAAATTACAATGTCCAAAGTTGCTTTTGTTTTTTGCTGTTTGGCAGTTCCGTAGGTTGAAGACATGGGAGTATCCCACAAAGAAAATAGCAAAAAGTAAGAAAAAAATAATATTGTAACAGATTTTGTTCTGAGATCTTAAGCTGGGTTTTCGCCCCAAATTTGGGAACACTTTGAGTGTTTCAACAAAAAGTTGACTACTACCAAGGGAAACTCTCATTTCAGATTTTGACGGCATAATGTCTTGCTTGAGTTTGATTTCAATCTCCAATAGTGATCATCAGAGCTGTAGAGTTGAGACTTCACTTGTACTTGGTCCAAAAGACACAAGTACAAGTGAAGTCACAAGTGAAAAAACAAATAATTAGTAGGCTATTCTTGAGTTGTTTTTTATCAGCTTGAATTTTGACAATGACAATAAATGTTTAGTTAGACACACTGTGTACACATCAAAGACACTTGTAAATAAATGTGTGTCTTTGCCTTCATCTTTATCTCCTACACTTCCTTCCTTTATCTTTATTCTAACCACCTAGAGACAGCATGACCTACACCAGATTGCCATTTGTGTTTTGTGACGCTTTCCATATTTACATTAGCATTCATTTGAAGTTGTATTTTTGAGGATGTATGTTAGCTCCTTTTATATCTGTTTTGGTCTCCACCAACTTCTGAGAAAAATATCTGTCTCCTTAGCTGCTCAATTCTTTACAATTTTCACCAGCTAGCTGCTGACTGTGTCTGTCTGCTGTTTGATGCTGAGTGGTAGTGTACAGTGGGTTTATCGGAGCTTTTTAGCTTAAAACGAATAAACACTAACGAGAATGTTGAGACTGAACCTAAACAGTGCTCTTTCAGTTGTTCCTCTTGTTAATACTGGCCCTGCAGAGGACCTTCCTAATGCAATCCTAATGTAAGAAATGGAGGACAAAATCCTCCTTTCCAGTTAAGTTAAGCCCGGTGCATGTTTTTTTTTTTTTTTTTTTTTGCGCCAGGCGCCACAAACACATGCACATCTGCAAAACTGCAGCCAGCACACAGATCTAGCATCTGCCTCTCAAAATTGATGCAGCTTGTGGCTACGCTGACTGCGTGTGGTTCTTTGTTAGAGATTGGCTTGTTGGTATGTAGTACCAACATATATATGTAAAGATGACAAGAGGAGGAAAATACAGAATACCACACATGCAGTAGGATTGGTATTGGGGCTGAATAATGTTTTAAACAACTCCCCCGGGCTAGCCAAACTAATTTGGAAGAGAAAATAAGTCTAAAGTTGTTGCCCAAACATTCATCACAGTTTACCGAAGGTTTATTAAGACAACTTTATACTGTGTTCCAGGTTGGCACCCCGTCATTTCCAATAAGGATTGCCAATTAGGTGCATATTTGCCAAAAAGGTTTTTCAGACTTCCTTGAGCTTCCATATGATTGTGCCCATAAATCATGTGCACTTAAGTCCAGATTGCTTCCTGTTGGCTCCCTACACACATAATAGCATGGAAATAATTAACTAACTAGGCTCAAATTCTCATAATAAAATGTAATTTCAGGTGTATATGGTTTTAAACTCAAAGTACAGGGAAATTTAATTGAAGATCTTACTGTTGCTTCTTTCTTTAATATTTTTTTCTACAGTCTGTATATGAGTTAGGAAAAAAAATTACGAAAAGGAAACTGGATATCGGTCCTATAGATGCTACAGATCAGGTTTTCAAGCTGGTAGAGACTAATGAGTTACAAGTAAACAAAATCATCAGCTCCTTACAAAGCTCCGGCAGTAGAGATGCTCTCCAATTTGACACCATGTTTATCAAATCACACAAAGATATTTTAACTCCCCCTATTGCTCATTTGATTAACTTGTCTTGTAAACACAGCTCCTTTCCTGATGACTGGAAATGTGCAATTGTCACGCCTATTTTTAAATCTGCAATTACAGTTAAACTCACAGCAAAGGGGAACCATTGAATCCTTATCCATCTCTCCCTGCTTTGCCAAGTGTTGGAGTGAGCGTATCCTGCAGACATGCAGTGTCCCACTTTGAGACAGTGATGACAATCTTGGGAGCTGGGCTGACACCAGTGGTTATCAGGTTTCCTGCTGCCTGGCACAAAATTTCTGTGTGCAACAAAGGATTGTTACCAGCATTTCAGGTGCACTCACTTTGGGTTTTGGGGGTTTTGGGTTTGTGTGTGGTTCTTTGTTAGTGATTGGCTTGTTGGTATGTAGAACCAACATATATATATAAAGATGACAAGAGGAGGAAAATACAGAATACCACACATGCAGTAGGATTGGTGCTGGGGTTGATTTGGGGATGTTTTAATGGATTGGTAACTGATAAAAAGCTGATCAAAATCAGATCCTTTCTTTACTGTATTCTTCTTTGGACTTTTGTTTAGAGTGCCTACAGCCTGCAGTGCATTTCATTTTCATATGTGAGTGAAAATTTGTGTGTGAATGTGAGAAATTGTTTGGCTGCAGCGGTAAGAGTGACTCTGAATTCTGACATCCTGGGGCCAGATGTATAAATGATGTGTACGCACAAAAATCATGCATACGCAATTTCCACACACACAAACTGGTATTTATAAAAAAACAGAATGTACGGTGAGAATGTGCGCACCTCAAGCCCTCAGACCAGACGTACACGTTTTTCCAGAGCTAGCAGCGAGATCTAAGTGTAATGAAACATTTTTTAGGATGATAACCAAATGCACTGACTGAGTGATTTTTATGTAGTCTACACGGCGATCTTTAAATTCAAAAGGAGCATTTATAAACTTAATAATTATACAGCCATTATTTCAATGTGTCAGATACACACAAACCTGGAGAGCAGATGGTTGACTCTCTCAAAGACTGTAATTTGAGCAGGACAAAGCTTAGTAAAAGCAGAGACACGAAAAGAGAATACAGCAGTTTGTATTGTTAACTAATAACTGAGGGTCTATGTGGGAATCATATTGGGATACTATTCAAAACAGCTTGTGAGTATTTTTAATTTTAATCAAGTGGCACAACTAAATGTTTGCATCTGTCAAAGCTAAAACTATTCACTAGGGAATAAACTCTTAGAAGTCCCTCAGAATAAACCCTCAGAAGTTTTCAAGTCCAATAAATCTATCAATCAATCAATCAATCAATCTTTATTTATATAGCGCCATATCACAACAGAAGTCATCTCAAGGCACTTTTCACATAGAGCAGGTCAAGACCGTACTCTTTAATTTACAGAGACCCAACAATTCCCCCATGAGCAAGCACTTGGCGACAGCGGTAAGGAAAAACTCCCCTTTAACGGGTAGAAACCTCAAGCAGACCCCGGCTCTTGGTGGGCGGCCATCTGCTTTGACCGGTTGGGTTGAGAGAGAGAAAGAGAGAGGGAAAGGGGGAGGGGGGACAGAAGAAAAACAATGACAACAACAAACAACAACAAGCACAAGCATCAACAGACAGGGAAGGATGCCATCAGGACTGTGAAGGACCGCGAAGGTTCGGCCCGGGAGTCAGGTTTTTCTGTGAGATGAGAAAGCACAAAAAACTCCGGGGAAGAAGCAAAGTTAGTGACATGCATTGATGTTACATGAATGCATACAGATGGAGAAGAGGAGAGAGGAGCTCAGTGCATCATGGGAAGTCCCCCAGTAGTCTAGGCCTATAGCAGCATAACTAAGGGCTGATCCAAGGCGAGCCTGGTCGGCCCTAACTATAAGCTTTATCAAAAAGGAAAGTTTTAAGCCTACTCTTAAACATAGAGAGGGTGTCTGCACCCCGGACTGAATCCGGTAGATGGTTCCATAGAAGAGGAGCCTGATAGCTGAAGGCTCTGCATCCCATTCTACTTTTAAAGACTGTAGGGACCACCAGTAAGCCTGCATACTGGGAGCGCAGTGTTCTAGTGGGATAATACGGTATTATGAGCTCTTCAAGGTATGATGGTGCCTGACCATTAAGGGCTTTGTAAGTTAGGAGAAGGATTTTAAATTCTATTCTAGATTTTACAGGAAGCCAATGTAGTGAAGCTAAAATGGGAGAAATGTGGTCTCTTTTTCTAGTTTTAGTCAATACACGTGCAGCTGCATTCTGGACCAGCTGGAGAGTCTTTAGAGACTTGTTAGGGCAGCCTGATAATAAGGAATTGCAATAATCTAGCCTAGAAGTAACAAATGCGTGAACTAGTTTTTCTGCATCTTTTAGGGACAGGATGTGCCTGATTTTTGAGATATTACGTAAGTGAAAAAAGGCAGTCCTTGAAATTTGATTTATGTGGGAGTTAAAGGACATATCCTGATCAAAGATAACTCCCAGATTCCTTACGGTGGTGCTGGAGGCCAGGGTAATGCCATCCAGAGCAGCTTTATCATTAGATAATGTGTTTCTAAGGTGTTTAGGGCCAAGCACAATAACTTCAGTTTTATCTGAATTTAGTAGTAGAAATTCAGATATGTTATGTCACGAGATAAAGAACTCCACATTTAAAAACTTTAAGCATAATTTGTGTTTACAAAACCCTGAAAATTAAAACTACCACTACTGTAACTCCCAAAAACTGTGGCTGCAGCTGAGCGCTCATTGTGATGGAGGCGCTGCCACAGCCAAAATTTCGAGGAAACGGCAGATGCGGCTCTGTCTTGGGTTGTGGTGTGAATAAACATCAAAAGGTTGTCGTGCAGAGGAGGTGAAATTAGTGTGGGGCAAGGTGATTCATTTCAGCACAGTAAAACCAGTATAGGCATACGTGTAACCGCTACCTTTTGCTTTTTCAACGTTATCCCAAGAGAAAGACGGCATCAAAAGATCAATCCATGTGAATTATATATTTTTTATTATATATATGTTATATATATCATTTATACAAATGAGGAAGTAGAGCTACACTTATGCAAACCCACCCCTCTTCTCCTCTCCCGATTTGAGAGTCCATACAAAGATTAGAAAAATAAATTCCTTTGTAAACTGAAGAAAATGTAATTGTAGGAAGGTTGGTGGCTCAAAGTGGAGTCTGTCCAATAACATCAGCAGCAAAAGTGCTACTACTACTGGGAAGATCATCTTATCAGCAGTTAGATGTCAGTTAAGTTTTCATTTCCATCTTCTTTTGTCCAAACCCAATGCGAGGGGGAAAGTTTTTAGAGGAGGAATAATCCAGCATGGACCTAGCTTATGTAAAAGTACGTCTTTGAGCATTCAGTTTATTCACCTGAAGAGTTTTCAGGTAAAAATGAGTCTTTTATTGTCCAAATGATAAACAGGGCCAGTGTCACCCCCACACCAGCAAATCAAAAGAGTCCATGGGTGTGTTCCTCACTGTGGACTCTCTGTCTGCTGCTCCAAAGAACTCCACAAAGCCGTCCTGGAAGCAAAAGGATTAAAAACAAAAACCATTAGATTAAAATCTAAGAGTACATTTCTCTTTTCACTACATCCTGTCATTTCAGCCATTAGTCAGAACTCACCCAGGAGTTGTTCTTGACCAGCCAGTCCTTCTGGTCAGTCAGCAGGTACGTCGAGATCTCCTCTCCCACCAGCTCCACGCAGTTCTCTCTGCCCTTCTCCTTCAAGTACTGACATACCACAGCCCCGAAGGCGACCACGCGGGCGATTCGGTCCCAGTTGGCAGTCCCGTCTGCAAAGAGGCTGTTGGCTACTGTACTGACGAACCTCACTTCATCCCCTTTGTCATCCAATGACAGTTTGTTGATCATTCCTTAGAAGAAAAAAACAACAACAACAAAAAGTCCAGATATTAGAAACCTATTTCGATCGTGCATTTAAGATAACATTTCTGTGAGACAATCAAATATTTAACTTACTTCCGCTGAACCGAGAACAGCATTTTAAAAAACAAGCCTTTCTATTCAGGAAAGTTTTTCAATCTTAACTCTTATTTTCTCTATGTTGTGTGTTGAATGTTTTTAACGCCGCAGCATCTTGAAAATCACTGCGAATGAAAAGTGCAATGCAAATTAAATTATTACTATTATTTACTAAGTGGATTACTTACTGCCTACTTAGTTAAATCTAGCGAAGGTTTCCTTGTTCGTCTCTGTGACTGTTAAATGGCTCATACAGGCCAAAACACCAGTTTCAAACGTGGTGTCTGTGGTGAGGAATTTATGCAGTTAAACACAGCTTGTAGTTGAGGCAGTTAAAACGCTTTGAGTAGTTTACGTTAGCTGTCTTAATTATAAAATCCACACATACGAATCGATACCTACCATTGTATGCGTATCTGTTTTTCTCCAATACGTCGTCCACAACTCTTTTCATTGTCGGTAGATCGTTTCTTTCTTTCCAGCGAGGATTCAAAAGTCCCGTAAATTGTCCCAGAAAACGTTTCATCAGTTGCCCGGTGTCTTCCTCCAACGCTTCGTACACAGCTTGGGATCCGGAGATGTCGAGTTCGGACTTCATGTCTGGGGGGGTCAACATAGAATCATCGCTGTCGTAGTCGCAGTCGTGCTCCGGGGTGCTGGGCAAAAAGCCGTCTTCGTTGTCGCTGTCATCCTTCCGAATAATTTTTTGTGCATACCCAATTTTTGAGCTCACCGTGAGTGCACTCGGACGCTGTTCTGAAGTATTATTAGAGCTTTTTTTTATTATATATTTATTATTATTATTCCCGTTGGCTTTGTCAATATTTGGGGGCCTGTCCGTCTGCGGGGATGAACCTCCTGAGCCGAAGTCCACGACTCCATTTTGAGGAAGAATGAGAAAACTCGTAACTCCGACGGGTTTCACGTTCCTCAGTATATTCATTTTGAAATTTAGCTTGGATATTGCGTCTAATTGTCAACCATCATGAATGAGATAAGACGTTTGCTTATCGCCTGTGTGACACAAGATGTTTCCATTGCCCCTGACGTACACTTCTACCGTGACAAGAATGTCACCTCCTCCTTCTTCTTCTTTCTTTTTCATTGTAGGTGGCAACCAGCGTAAAGGTGCATCAACGCCACCCACTGTATTTTAGGGTGAACCAGAGTGATATACTCCCATAAACAAAACAAACAAACAAAACAACAACAAAAAACTATATCGCTTGAACATTAAATTATTTTGATCAGACCAGTTTCTTTCAAGAAGTGGACTAGACTCCCTAACCCAATGGCAAATACACTTTTCAGACTCAGTTCTTCCACTCCAAGCTTCCTGATTTCCCTCTAATAATTCTCGCTCTCGGAAATACTTACTCCACTAATTCCTCTATTTGACATAGGCCACATAATCCTCAGGGATGTTTGTTTATTTAGTGCAGTGTTTATTAAGCATGTGCCATGATTTATACAGCCATGATATGTGTTGACAAATTATTTCTTCCTCTTTGCCTTTATTGGCGGATTGCAATACCAACTTATACATATAAGTTGGTATTGCAATGTATGTACATACATATCGCCACCCACCGTACCAATATGTACGGGATCTAGTTTACAATAGCCTCAAAAAACAAAACAAAAACAATTCGGTGTTCACTAAAAATTCTACTACTCATCTCTGAATTTATTAAACACTCCCTCCCCAAAAAAGTTCGAGTTTATTAAATACCTGCAGAGATCCGACCGCAGTATAAACAGTAGCCTAAGTGCGTCTCCCCATTGATAGAGACGCTGTGTGCATTTACGTACGAGGCACAGCAGCCTGACTTCATTAATTATCTAGATCTAATGTTAGTTAATGTTCTGTGTTCTTCTACACATCCAAAAGGTCACACACACAGTCCAGGTTCAGACATTGAAATTGTTTAGAGTAAAGCAGCCGTGCACCTGATAAATCCTGAGCTCCATCAGGGCTGTCTAAATAAAATACTTCAGAAGCTAAAATTTTAATTCCTTGTTTCATATACTGAGGTCTAAACTGTGTTGACGTATGGTTGGTTTAAATATCATAATATAAATGTCCTTTATGAAATTAAGACTGTGTAACGTGTTAGTATACTGTACATACAGTTTGATGAAAATTACGAAAGTGAAAGCGTAGGGCTTAAATGAGGGATGTGAAATGTAAAGTTCAGTTTTACAACCCCGTCTTCATGCCATTTACACACACGCGTGGCTGTCGCTGGCGTCTTCACCATAGCAACGATCGCTGAGAATCATGGGTAGGCTAATGTAGTCGCTTCCGCTATCGTACAAAACTGACAAAAATACTTGATTTCTGAACCAAAATTGCATGGTCTTTTGAATTTGGTTTCTGGATTTTCGTTGGGAAACAAAAAAGGAATAGATCATGTGATTTCGTTTTTCGTTTTTGGTTTAAAATGAAAAAAGGAAAACCCATGTGACTTCCGTTTTTGGTTTCAAACGCAAAAACTAATTGGCTTTATGTCCGCATACCTGTTCGATATTCAATCCAAAGGAATAACGATAAAACGAATCGGCAAAAACCAAAAACAGGCCGGGTTTAGTTGGTTTTTCGTTATTTGATTCTGACACCAAAAACGGTCTTTTGTTTTTTTGTTTTGAAACAAATAACAGATTTACCGTTTTGGGGGTTTGAATTACAAATGAATTACGAATTATACGATGATACCTGGGGTCCGTTTCACAAAGCAGGTTTAGTGAAAACTCAGGGTCTGTTAACCCTGAAATGAGGGAAACTCTGAGTTTTCCGTTTCAAAAAGGGAGGTAACTCAAACCAGAGAAAGAGGGATAACTCAAGCCTGTTTCAGAGAGAGGGGTAACTTAAGCTCTCGGTCAGTTACCGTAGCAACAGACTCTATGAACCTAACCTGGTCGGGACCAGGTTTTTCTCAATGAACCTCGAGTTTCTCTCAGTCTCCGCCCTCTTTCAGAGCCACACACTCCATTTGATTTCCTCATTCATTCAGTCAGCAGGCGAGTTTTGGCGTAGCCTGGTTCTGCCGTCTGTCATTTAAAAAAATCATTAAAAAGAAAAAAAAAAAAAAAATCAGAGTCAGTATATTAGAAGTCCATTAGGCACAGTAACATTTTTCACTAACATGGCATGTCCTTTTGATAACGATCCCGTGGATGAAGGTGCAGCATTACTGCGCAGAGAATTAAATATTCGTTGAGAGATGGTTATCAGACCGCGCATAGATGTTCTTGCATTTCCAGACAATTATCTTTTTGAGCGGTACCGTTTCACGTCACAGTCCATTATCTACATACACAACCTAATCCGTCCTTACATTTGCAACATTACCAATTGTAGTCATGCTCTCACATCCCAGCAGATATTGTGTGTTGCGCTGCGTTTCTTTGCAAACGGAAGTTTTTTGTACAGTGTCGGAGCCAGCCACTGGCCTTCCTATAGTC
Organism: Thunnus albacares; assembly: GCF_914725855.1. Classification (NCBI taxonomy): domain Eukaryota; kingdom Metazoa; phylum Chordata; class Actinopteri; order Scombriformes; family Scombridae; genus Thunnus; species Thunnus albacares. The sequence goes on from NC_058115.1 coordinate 2,779,667, forward strand.
TGGCTTGTGGCCAGCTCCTCTGCCTCCGTTAGAGGTGGCGGTGCTGGACCACCACCCGTTTTACGGGCATCTGCCTTCTTTCTGTTGGCTGAGTAGAAGTCTGTGTTAGTTTAAATAGGCTTAATTATTTAAAAGAACATGATGTAGATGAGAAGACATTTATTTGTGTGAAACCAGCATTATGTTGGGGATAAAACAGCTGCTCAGTCAAACAGCCACTTAATATTTACTTTACAATGTAAAACATGATCAAAATGAGGTACCCCCATGAGATTATGCCGAGGTCTCACCTGTTTGAACAATGTTTTTATATTTCATCCTAAACTGCTGCCAAGTGCGCTTCTCCCTCGCGGGATTGGACCTAAATGAAATAAATTAATAGGCGACCAATCAAGCAGTTTTCCTCTGTAATATTATTGTGATTACAAAGGACTACATTTAAACTTACGCATTGACCCGAGCAGCGATGTTCTCCCACGCCGTCTCCCTCTCTTTTGCAGCTGCAGCGGTGTTGCACTTCTTTTTGAAAACATGTTCAAACTCGCCGTATTATCGCATTAAGATTTCTAGTTCTAGTGGGGTGAAAAACGCAGCCCTCCTCTTCCCCGTTGCCATGGTGACTCGTTGAATCGGGGCTCCATTGATGCTGGCTTTTTATAGTTGTGGTGCACGCGCTTAACTCCAGGTGAAACTACTCCGAGTTGAATAAACTGACTCAAATCAGCTGTTCTGGAACCGGAAACTCAGAGTTTCCTATCTCAGAGTAGATCAACTCAGAGTTCAGGATTAGACTCAGAGTTTATTGAACCTGCTTTGTGAAACGGACCCCTGGACCCTGGACCATTTGCTCTGCTAATCCTGCATTTGCTCCGGAAGGCTTTTACTTTGAAAATACTGCTACACTTCCTCGGGAATGCTTTTACTTTGGAAATATGGAGCAGAAGTTCGATTAGTTTCCGTCTCCACTTTATGCTGCCAAAGTCTGACAGCCGCGGGTCGCCGGAGGTGTGAGTAGCGGTAGAAACACGTTAATGAGCAGCCATGGAAGACAAGGCACAGATACAAGAAGCGATTAAAACCCAAGGTGAAGTCGTTCGGAAGTTAAAGTCCGAGAAGGCGAGCAAAGAGCAGGTCAGTACAGTTAGCAGTGATCTGTAGAGGTGATGTGAAGGCCAGAATGTAACATGCGGTGAACAGCATGTTAACATCTGCTATTTAACCCAACAGACTAGCCAGCCCCCGGAGAGAACTCCATTCACATTGCATGGATAAATATAAAACCCAGCCAAACCAAACCCGGTTCATTTCTGTCAGTTTACTGCGGCCTGTAGCACATCATGCTGCATACAACTGACTCACTAACCTAACAGTTACTATCTGATTTATTATGAATCACTTCTGTAGTCGAGATACTTTATATGCACTGTTATAGCGAAATGCCCTTTATAAAATCAGTCAGCTGTTATTCTTACAAGAAGACCCTCTTGCTCTATTATATATATGCCGAAAAGACTGTATGACTCCAAGAATTTAGCAGACATAACGCGTTATATTTCACAGTGCATATATGTCTAGTGATACGTGAGTTAACATTAAGTTACACCAGATAGGAGCGGTGTTTGGAGTAGCTAGGTTGACGACATTAACAGCTAATGTTAGCTACGCGCGCTGGTGCCACTAACAGTTAGCTGTCAGCGTGCTTTCACTTCACATTTCAGTGGCTAACCCATGCTAACCGGATTAGCTCGCTAGTGCTAACAGTGTTGCGGAACTGACAGAAAAGCAGTCAACCGACCCAAAAGCCACATATAGCAACTTTAATTTACAAAGCGGCGTTTTAACACAATTCTGACACGACGCGCTGTCTAAACGTGGACTTCTTTCGTGTCTGTCCAAAATATGGTCGGACAGCTGATGCAATAGCTTGCTTTATTGACGCTGACATTTGCCACTGACCATTTAAATATGCAGCCAGGTTTCTTCAGGTGCCATCCTGCTGTTATTAGAGCTTAATGTCGCACGTGACTTTGTTATTAGCAAGCGCACACAACATTACTTAAGACTAGTGCTTAGAGCCAGTGTTTATCTCTGCAATCCTGAAATACAGCAGTTATTTCATTCAAATCTTACATGGTTCATCTGTGATATTCAAGATGTTCTTGGTGCCATGCTCAAGAGAACACACAGAATGGAAGTATTGTTAGGATTTTGAATGGAGTTTGGTGTAAGATAAATGTTTAATAACAAACGTTTCATCTTAATGTATTAGGGGTTATTATGCCATCTGTTTCTCAGCGATCTTACCTTAGCTGAGTATAGCCCACAGTTAGCAGCCTTAATACTGTGTCTTATTCTCTGTTAGCTTTCCTCTCTGTCCTCCTGTATTTGCCTCTGTCTTGTGTGATCTGACTTGTCTGCTGTTTGAGTGTCATTGAGACCTTTTGCCACTACAACTTCACCAGTGACCACATGTTTACATTACAGCTGAGCACGGTGCTATTCAAATCAATCACTATAATATTTATGATAGTAATACTTTGAGAAAATAGTAGAAAGTATACAATTTTAGTTAATAGCAGATACAGCTGAGAATAAAAGTGCTTGATCCTAACCTCCCGTCCTATTCCAAGCATCACAACACTGCCTGTGTGTGGTCTTTGCACTCATACCATAAAGACATTGTATTCATACCCTAATTTAAGAAATATACATTTATTTTCTACAAAATCTTTGTGTGCTTATAATAAAAGCCAGAAGAAGCCACTTTTCAAATGTTAAATGTTCTCTAAACAAGTAAAATACAATCAAAAACTAGCAAAAACGTCAGTAACCAGAACCACCTACCTGACCAGACATGATGCCAGCTGAACAGTTTTCAATGCTCAGTGCTACAGATTAGGGGTTTCTAAACTCTTAAATATATTGACAGAGCAACATGAAAAAACGTTATATTAATGGATTTTGTCACCCTTGTTGTTATTCTTTGTTGCTTGCTTTATTGCTATTTGGGAGATAGTCATGCTCTCAATTTTGGCACTAAAGTTCCCATAATGCTTTGGGGGTTGTAAACAGGAAATTGTGAAACATGTCGATCACTTTTTCACAGGGCTTAAGATGCATCCTAAAATGTCTCTTTTTGTCCCGACCGACAGTCCACAACCCAAAGATATCAGTTTACTGTCATAGAGGACTAAAGAAACCAGGAAATATTCACATTGTTTCTTAAAAAAATGACTCACAACGATTAATTGATCATCAAAATTTTTGCCGATTAAGGCTGCAAGAGCTTTTAAAATGTTAGATGCCCCAGATACACTAAATACACTGGACACAGAGAGCTGACACTAGGGTCAGAGCAGGACCCCGTCTGACTGTGTGTGTATGTGTGTATGTCAATGGGGGGGTGAGGGGGGGCTGCGATAGGCTGGCTGCTTTGATTGACTTGATACATCTCATGTTCTATCCTCCACGCTGTGATGATGATGATGATGATGATGCGTCATGCCCCGCCCTCCCCTAGTGCTAGGGTTGCTTACCACTTTTCTCCTGTTCTTCCTGGCTGACCCCGGCTGACCTCGACCTGCCTCACCCTTCATCACCATCATCTACCTCACTGTCCTGGACATCGCTGCTCAACTCACTCCCTGGTTCTCTCTACTCACCCTTGTGATTGGCTGCTGTGGCTGATCCTGGACGATACCACTGGATAATGCTGTAAACATGATGCACTCCTGAACTTTTTGGACTTTTTCGTTTGTGTCCCCTCCGCTGTGGGATGAACATGCTGGGCGTGTTTTGTGTTCGTGCTTGCTCTGGTCTGGTGGGCTTCCGGATTGCAACACATGTCCGATCTCTGCATTCTTTCGCCGGGATCACTGTGGCTCAGGTGGGCCTCTGGTGCTGTGTGCACATGTGTGTCTGTCAAAATTTCATGTAATAAAATGTCATCTAGTCATCAAGTTTCTCGCTGATGTTGATAAATTCAGTTCTGTTAGGAAACTTTTACAATAAGTGTTCACAAAGATCTTATCTTCTGGTGTGTGTGTGTGTGTGTATTGCAGATTGATGAAGAGGTAGCCAAACTGCTGCAGCTGAAGGCTCGGTTAGGAGGAGATGATGGCAAACATCAGTTTGTCCTCAAGACTGCAAAGGTAAGACCACATGCTGCAACACACACATACATTTACTGTACATACAGAGCACTTTGTGAACAAGAACAGTCTCCACCTGCTATTAACTTTCCATCTGTATCTGGATTCTAATGCACATCAGGAAAAAACTTCATCTTCACACTGTTGTTGTTATGAAAATGACAAAAATAGTAGCCAAGTTTCCATCCAAATCTAATGCACAATTTAACCAAATTTACAGAAAATCAGCAAAATAAAATGCAACATTTCCATCCAATATTGTTATATGAATATTAGGAGTTGGGGTCATCAAGAGAAACAGTTGGCGGCACTGATTTTCTAGTCAGGTGTCGTTTAACTGGTGCAGAAGAAGAGAACACAATGAGATGATGTAATTAAAAGATATTTCTGTTTGCTTCACGTCTGTTTCCACTGCACTTTGTCACATTTTCTTTTTATCCATACACCAACTTTTCCATCTCAGTCAAGCATTAACACTTTTTCTCAGTATTCAGATATTTTTTATTTTATGCACTACAATAAATTCTTAAGACTCACATTTCTGACAGTTAATCAGTTTATGCTCAACAACCCTGCTGATTGACAGTCTCTCTGAAACGTTTGAAAAGTAAAATTCAGCTGACAGTCTGGAAACACATCAACAAACGTCTTTTTGTCTCAGGGAACGAGGGACTACAACCCCAAGCAGATGGCCATCAGAGAGAAAGTCTTCAAAACCATCGTCAGCTGCTTCAAACGCCACGGAGCCGAAACCATCGACACACCTGTTTTTGAACTAAAGGTGTCATTTCACACCATTTGTAACATGCTCATACACATATACATAGTGTTGATGCACTGAAGTCACCTCACATACAAACATTAATGTTTATCTTCCTGTTGGTGTACAGGAAACATTGACAGGGAAGTATGGAGAAGACTCCAAGCTCATCTACGACCTCAAAGACCAAGGAGGAGAGCTGCTGTCCCTCAGATATGACCTCACTGTATCCTTCATACCCCACAGACACACCGCTGTCTGCCTGACTATAAGGCTATAACTAAGTGTGGGAATTATTACATATGCCTTGAGTCTTTTTGCTTTGATGTCAGATCATGAACACTATTCATGATCCAAAAGTTCAAAGTAATGTCAGACTGTTTCTGCTGCCAAAGCAGAGCGGAGAGGAAATGTAGTTAATGACTGATGAGGTCTATCTGATTGAAATGTTGCATTTATAATCATGGGAGCTAATTAACAGTGTGTGGATTCTTTTACTATTAAAATACAACAGAGGGTTTAGTTTGTATCATGCAGTTCTGAGCTGCAGTGATGGAATCCCTGTAGGAGTGAAAGCAAGTTTGCTCAATTAAAACGCAGCTATAATCATTCATTATGTATTTGGTGTCGTTAACTATCTCTCTGTTAGAAGCTGTTTTAAACTCAGTGACATATGGAAGTCTGGAACAGAAAAGTCAGGACTTTTGTCCCTGTCTGGATCCTGTAGGAATGATGACTTGATGTTTCCAGGGATCTGATTGGTCAGTAGTTGGGCTGATGGCAGGTTTTGATCTGATCCACGTAGAGTTACGTGAGACAGCTTCGTGAAACCGGAAAAGCATAAATGTTATTCAATAATAGTTAATAATTTAAAATGAGAAAGCTCCTGATATAAACTACATTAATCACTGATAAATCTCTCTATCAAAGCAGAGATTGGTGTGTTGTCCTTGACTTGCCTTCTTTCAGGTGCCCTTCGCTCGTTACCTGGCTATGAACAAGATAACCAACATCAAGCGCTACCACATCGCTAAGGTCTACCGCCGTGACAACCCAGCCATGACCCGCGGACGCTACCGAGAGTTTTACCAATGCGTGAGTCATCCTCAAATACACCTGTTTCCTCCTGCCAGTTGATTTGTTAGATCTCTGGAATCTGTTTAATTCACTTAAAAATCAAAATAATGAATGTGTATGTGTTTCAGGATTTTGACATAGCAGGGCAGTATGACGGCATGATTCCGGATGCCGAGTGCCTGAAGATCGTCTACGAAATCCTCAGCGAGCTGAACCTCGGAGACTTCCGTATCAAGGTTTGTCTCATACGTTCGGTTACATTCAGAGATGAAACTTGTACAGACTTTGATCGGCAGGTATCATGTCTGTAACCACGTCCTTTATTCCCAGGTCAACGACAGACGCATCCTCGACGGGATGTTTGCTGTGTGTGGCGTTCCCGATGACAAGTTCCGCACCATCTGCTCAACAGTGGATAAACTGGACAAGGTGTGGAGATGTACTTATTTAGAACACCTGATTTACAGAAGAGCATCTTTAGTTTTTCAGCTGTGGAGAATCCACCTAAACTTAGACCTGAACCCTCCTAGACAATGGTTAAAGACCTCTTCTTCTCCTTTTTCCTCTGTTCCCTTTCACCTTCTCATAAACGTCTGGCTTGGACCCATCTTCTCCTCCTCTGGTCCTCCGCTAGATGTCTTGGGAGGATGTGAAGAAGGAGATGGTGAATGAGAAGGGCTTGTCAGAGGAGGCTGCAGACCAGATTGGGGAGTACGTCAGTATGCAGGGTGAGACTCAGAGCGAATGCTGTACATTGTGGGGTAAATGATTATGTCACTGCTGCGTGAGGGCTCTAACTGAAAGCTGCCCTGTGTTCAAAATATGCAAGGGTCTAACGTTGGTGGGGGAGTGTTGCTGATGATGGATAAGTGTATAACACTGTCAGAGATTTGATTTTGATTTGATGCAAGGTTAACAGTAGGGGTTGGTGGAAAAAAATCAATTCACATAAGAATCTCAATTCTCAATTGCCAAAAAAATGATTAGTTAATAATGTTATGTTGATGGAAGGAAAAAGGCAGAGCTCCGTGAGGGCAGTACAGCACCTGGATGCTAGAGTTATTATTAAACTATAAATCCAAACCTACTCTGTAACCCTTTGTGCCAAGTATAAACTCAGCTTCAGTTCCTGTGGTGAAAAATCAATACCTTTCTAAATATTAAAGCTCTACTAATCAACATTGCAGGCCTACACAGGCTCAAAACACTGCCTGTAATGTGAAAGGCTCACATGTAGGGACACACATACAGAATTCTGCAGCTCCATGATGCTTTTAACTTATTGTTTGGTTGAACAACCTGCAAACTCTGCACACATCAACCTGGTTTCCAGCAGCAGCAGGCAGCTGTTTTTCAGTGTTGGTAGAGAGCAAATAAGAGCTAAAAGAAGGTGAATATTGGACTTACACCAGCTTCTCTAAATGAATGATAATGTTGCTCTGTAACTACTGGATATGGAAATAGGAAATGGTTTGTTTTCTAGGTGGGATGGACCTAGCAGAGCGCCTCCTTCAGGACCAGAAAATGTCTCAGAGTAAGCAGGCCTGTGCCGGCCTGTCAGACATAAAGCTTCTCTTCAGCTACCTGCAGCTCTTCCAGGTCACAGACAAGGTGGGACGTGCTGTTATTCAGCTACACATCATACGTTGTAAAATAACAGTAGTTTTTGTCTTCTTCTCTTCACCATGTTACCAGCAACTCTTTACTTCACTGTTGCCATCACCATAGCTCTGCTTCATGGCTCTCTGTCATCTGCAGGTGGTGTTTGACCTCAGTCTGGCTCGGGGTCTGGACTATTACACAGGAATCATATATGAGGCAGTGCTGACTCAGGCAGGCGTGGCCCCGGTTCCCGCTGAGGTCCAGAACGGGGCTCCTGCAGAGGAGAGTGTCAGTGTGGGTAGCGTGGCCGGTGGGGGGCGCTACGACGGCCTGGTCGGCATGTTTGACCCCAAGGGCAGGAAAGTGCCGTGTGTGGGTGTCAGCATCGGCATCGAGAGGATCTTCTCCATCATGGAGCAGAAGGCTGAGGTAATGTTTGGGCTATTGTTGGTGCTCCTCGAGTCAAAGCGGTCAGCAGGTGTGTGTTGTGCACACTCTAACAGTCACGTGTTGTTCAGGCTTCAGCGGAGAAGGTTCGGACCACAGAGGTGCAGATCATGGTGGCGTCTGCACAGAAGAACCTGCTGGAGGAGAGACTCAAACTGGTCACTGAGCTCTGGAATGCTGGAATCAAGGTGTGTTTGTTTGTTTGTTTGTTTGTTCTGTACAGCAGGTGTTCACAAACATTTTCATATCACAGACTAACATTCAGAAAGATTTAGTCTCAGGAACCACTTCCTATCAGAAGTTTATGTGTATTTTATTTAAGAAGGGACAATGCACATTAATTAACATGAGCACTTGGGTCCATCATGTAAATGTGCCACATTTAGCCATAAAGGCTACTTTTCTGCATTATCTGCAGTCCATTGCAGGTTGATGGCAGGTTTGGATACATATACTGTAGCCAGTATTCAAAGAATGGCAGAGTTTCATATAATAGTCAGGGGTGGCCAGCATGAACAGATGAAGGCAGTATGAAAAAGCATTGAAGGGAGTGGAGTTACAACAGCTCACATTGGACCTCATTCACAAACAGTGTGTACACACAAATCTGTGCTTAAACTGTGTGTACGATCATTTTAAGCACAAATCATGATTCATCAATATGTTCTTACCTGAATTTGTTCTTACTCTCCAAACAAATTTAGAACAGGCTCCAAATGGTGGCGCCAATGACATGTTTACCAGCCAAATCTGTCTTTTCTGGCTTCTACTTCTGAAATTATTGTTTGCATTTCATCAGTAGTAAACTTGAACATTTTTACCATCATGGTCCTCTTTGCAGTGAGTGACAGCTCTCTCCACTGCTGCACAGCTCCAACAGAACTTTCCTTATATAGAGAAATGGGGGCGTGGTAGTATGCTAATTACCAATAGCAGGCACACGCCTGTCAATTTAGAATCATTCTGATTCACTAACATATGCATGGTGGTAAGAACAAAATCTGCATGTGTCATGAATCTGATGGTAATTTTGCATGTGCAAAGTAAGAACATTTCTACACACATATGTGAATGAGGTCTATTGTATATTTAGTATAATATCCATTTCCACAGCTGTTATTCCATCAGTACAACAATAATCATCTTATACTCACTACTCTTTCATTTTTATTTGTGTGTGTGTGTGTGTGTGTGTGTGTGTGTGTGTGTGTGTGTGTGTGTGTGTGTGTGTGTGTGTGTGTGTGTGTGTGTGTGTGTGTGTGTGTGTGTGTGTGTGTGTCTCCAGGCAGAGGTGATGTATAAGAAGAACCCCAAACTGCTGAGTCAGCTGCAGCACTGTGAGGAGTCGGGGATCCCCCTGGTGGCCATACTGGGAGAACAGGAGCTGAAAGATGGAGTGGTCAAACTGCGTGTCGTGGCCACCAGAGAGGAGGTGCGACTGACACAGAATACACACAAAGTCACACCCTGCAGCTCCGCTGCCACACATACATGCACGCACAAACACTCACACTGTCATGAAGCACCGAAGTTGTCAGCTGACTGAAAGAGTTGGGCAGCTCTTTGTGACAGTAAAAGCAGGTTTTGTTTAAGGTTTGTCAGGCTGAACATGACCCTGTAGAGTGATGTTTGAGTATGTGCCTCTTTGTATTATTTGTGTCTGTATTCTACAGTGTAAAGTGCATGATGACACACATGCACACCAGGCTTTGAAGTGGCTATAATTAATATTTTTATAACAATGTGTGAAATCACAATATGTCTGCTTTTGTACCAGCTGAGCAGTGTAGCACTTTTCACACAAATGTTAACACAATGTCAAAACAAAAAATTAAAATCATACATAAAGAATGACAGTTACACCTAATACCCAGTATCAATAGCAATATTTATGAATAAACAGTAGTCATCTCTGTATACTGTGAATACTGTAGGTATGAACATGGACAGTGTGTGGATCACTGCTTAACTAAAGGGGGTATGCTTATTGTTAAAGGACAAGTTCACACATTTTTTCATGTCCTTTCTATGTTCCTAATGTGTTTCCAATGGAAGTGATCAGGGCCAAATCCACTGTCCCCATTCTGTGAATAAATGCATGTAAAGTTTAGCTGAAGCAACCTGCAACCTCATCACTAGATGCCACTAAATCCTACACACTGATCCTTTAACATGTAAGATTTATCCAGAAACTTGTTGACCTAAATAAATTGGGGTTACAGTGTATGTGTTTATGTGTTTGAGTTAACAGTGGTTAGAACTTGGTTGCAGGACTGACCTCACTGTGTCTGTTCCTCTGCTCTGTCTCCACAGGTTGATATATCAAGAGCTGATCTTATAGGTGAGATCAGGAGAAGGACCTCTGAGGCCTAGTCATTCCCTTCTGTCCAGCTACAACCCCAACCGCATCAGCTGATTGGTTCAAACACAGACGCTTTGCAGAGCCTTGTACAGAGTTCCTTGTCTAATCCTCAACAGAGCATGTCGGACATGAATGCAGACGTGAAAACACACATCCAGTCTCATTTGTTGAGAAAGTGTACATGAAATGTCATGTGTTTTGAATGTCTGAAAGATGTGCCCTGAGAAACAGATCATATATGTTCATCACACTACTCCATTGTAGGAAGTCATTCTATTACTGCATAAAGCTTCTGGACATCAGTTCACTTGTAAATCACATGAATTAGAAAAATAAATAGCAGAGCAGCATTCCTACAGAAATGCTTTATCTGTTCAGGACCAAGGATGAGAAACTCTGGTGCACACATCTACTATCTACCTGAACCCTTCAAATGATTTTCTGACGTTCAACTTTTAAGTTGAAACCTCAGTTCTTGACAAAACACATCTCATTTCTACCTGTATCAAAAATAAACACATCATCTTACTCCATACTGAATCATGATTACTGAGTTGTGCATGCTTAGTTATAGTTTAAGGGGTGTCAGGGTCGACCAAATTACACACAAATGTAGAAATGTAGAAGCCCTGCAGATTGCTTTAGTTTTATTTATTGGTTTGGTTTTGAATTACATTGAGTGAGAATGTTTTTGTTTCTTCACAATAAGGTATATTATTGATTCAAGATGATTGTCTGCAAAATGTTTATACTCTAAACCAGATAACTTGAATTTAGAGGGTGATTCCACTGCCAAAGCAATATAATGGCTGTAAATGTTGATTTCCTTTAATGGCAAACTGTTTGGTATAATATCACAAAACTCTTTTGCTAGTCAGCAAAGGCCTGATGGATAGCGTTCTGCAGAGAGCTTCTCCTGGCTCAAACGGCAGCGGAGGATTATCAGTGGTTCTATCTCCTCCCATGTGAGGGAGCCTGCTGTACTGTGGACAGCCACCACTGTGAAGATATTTTTGCAGTTACACTGTGCTCTTATGTAGTGCAGGTTTTTCAAATCCACACAACTTGTATTAGCATGTATAAGTTTAACAAGGAAAGCAAGCATGACTGTCACTATAATGCATTACCTATATCTATGTGTTAGATCTTCTACAGTGATTTTTAATCAATTAAATTGATGAAATCTAATATCTCAAGGGTTGTAAAAACCTTCCAAAAATCCCAAATAATACTGACATGAATGTGAGTGGATGAAATATTAGGACCATTGAGGCACTGTGAAACTTTCTTCATCTGCTGCCTAATAAACTGACACCAGTGTCAGTCATTTGTAGTAAATGGACTAGGTGTAAAAGGATCATGCAGCAGACCAATTAAGCTGAGACAGTTTTGTCCCAGTATAGGAGAGATTCTAGCTGACAACGAGCAGTGCAGGGGGGCATGGTGATCACTGACACTATTACATACCTAGTAATGGAGTGTGGTCTATTCCTTCATAATAGTTGTGTTGTAATACATATATTTACCCTCTAGTGGCAAAATGAGGAAACCCCTGAAGCTGCTTCCAAGACATTACTGAGATTCCTGCAGTCACATTAAGAGCATCCATGCACTACATCAACCTTCTTCAGCACCACTTAACTCACAAATTAATCCAAACACTGTTCTCACATGTTACTGACCAGGGTGGATCTGTCACATCTCTGACTTCCTGTTGGAAATCCCTACTCTATGTAAGGGCTCATTAATAAGTCATCTTTATAAAGAGTTTCCATCCATACATTTACACAAAGTAACACCACCATCATTTTCTTTTCAAATCTCATTTAATTAAAATGAGGAACCAATCCAACAGTAACAGACTATAAAAAGCATGCATAAAACAAACCATGCAAATTCAAACAAGACAAACAAGTCTAATAAAAAAACATGCATAAATAAACAAACTACAAGTAAGATATAGCTTTTTTTTTTTAAGGATAACTGACAAAACAAACAGAGCCTGCAACAGTAGAGCGGGGAGGAGGTGGACTGTATGTCACCTGATGAGCTCATCAGTGGGAGAACTGCTTGTTGTAAACAGACTGCAGGACCTGCTGGGCTGCAGCCTGCTGAGCCTCCTCCAGCATGTTGGTGGCTGTGGGTCCCGGTAAGATCATGACCAGCCCTTTGAAGGCCATGGTTATCCCGGGGATGCACACCTTAAAGGTAAAGCAGAGGAATCCATCTGGCCCAGTGTGGCTGTAGTATATCTCATAGAGCGGCTGGCCGACCCCAGTCGCCTCACACATTTTGTGGAGGAGCATTACTGGAGATCCTGAGAATGCAGCAGACAGATGCTCCTGGTAGGTGGAGGAGCAGGGAGGGTGAGGGTGAGGGTGCTGGGGAGCCGTGGGTCCTCCCACTGCTCTGCAGAAACCTGGGGGCATGGATGGAGGGCGGACCAGGCGAGGAGGCAGGACTGAGGGCTGCGGGGAGTTCAGGATGTGGCGCGGCGGCTTCAGGGGTGATGGCAGGAGGCTTTTAGAGGGCTGCTGTGGGTCGTCCGGACTCAGCTTCACTGATGACTGCCACTTGACTGAGATGCTCAACGCAAACTGCTTCTTGAACACTGCAGACAGAGAGGTGAGGAAGCACAGCAGTGACGATCAGAGCTGTTTTCTAAAGAAGCTGAGAATGGATGTAATACATTAAAAAAAAAAAAAAGTTGAACATCTTGAGATCCCAATTTAAATGTATATATCATACATAGATCTAATTTTGAGAAAGACCAATGGTTTTTAATGCGGTCAGTGGTAAGACAAGTGCATTACTGCACACTGTCAGAGCTCCCCTACCTTCCACCAGCGTCTTCTTGGCCATGGAGGCAGCATGGTGGGATGAAAAGGCGACTATAGCCAACACCCCCTCTATACCAGGCCCAGCCTTCAGAGACACTCTCTGCACCTCCTCTGTCAGTCCCCGCAGCACCTGCGAGCCCCAGTGTAACCATGAGTTCAATTTTGACTTAACAAAAAGTCTTAATAGAGAACACAAGAAATAAAAATTGAAAGCCTTTTTAAATCTTTCTATTTTTACATATCAGTAAGAAAACTTAAATGCATTAAAATACACTCACCAAGCACTTCATTAGGAACAGCTGTGCAATCTAATGCAATCCAATACAACCGCTCTGCCATAAATTCTACTTTTATGAAGCTTATACATTTTCAGTTTTTGTTGACAATGTAAGAAAGGTGATAATTCTACTTTATGTTTATTATTGAGGTCGTAGTGGGTGGTGGTGTACTGGAGTGCATTAGATTGAAAAGTGTTCCTAATATTTTGCCACCCTCATGTATGTTAATGGGACAAAATATTGAGAAAATCTAATTGCAAGTGCTACTAGTTTGTCTGAGAACATGGATAGTAAACCCCAGGAACATGTTTCATGTTTCCAGAAAAAAAGATGGCATTGGGTAACAAAGGCTGGTGGAACAGCAGCAGACCTGGAGGTGATTTATCACAAAGCCTTCGATGTTAGCATCCACACTGCTGCTTTCAGCTCTGGCTGATAACAGCTCCTGAAGTTGCTAACAACCCTACCCATACCATTTCCTCTTAATGCTGTGTCCTGTCCATTGTACAGATACATTTCACCTGGTCAGTAGGCCTTTTTCACAGCAGCCATTTTGACTCGTCACAGTAGGAAAAGCACAGGTGGAAATAATAACCTTAAGGATGACTGTTTTATTTAGATTTCCCAGTAAGCCATGACACAGTGACAGTGAGCCAGCATGCACAGTATGAGGGCCCTGAAACCTGCACATGAAACAAGAATGCAGCCATGATTCATGTTATCAATGACACCTGTGCTTTACGTGGTCTGACATGTTAAAAAGTCTATTCTGGTCCACCTGTGTGGGTGGAACGTGCAGATGCACATACATGAATACTGAAATGTTTTAATTACAAATTATACTTATACCTCTGTAAAAACTATGTGCTTCAATCTGTTCTATTAATGCCACGATATGACAGTAGATTTATGGAGAATCTGTTTTGAAAATGAATTCCACTGTTTTCTTTCAAACAGGTTTTCTCATGCTACCACAAAGACAGTCCACCCTGCTGTCGTACCTGCAGTAGCTCCTCTGGCTTGGTGGTGGCCGGCAGATCTCCGACACAGAGGTGTCTCTTCTCTGTGCTACGGCGGACACTGAGGCGAAAGCCGGGCTCCAACATATGACCGTGCAACATGCGGATGGCGTCAGAAGCTACAGCTGCAGAGCCGTATTTGGCGTAGGCGAAGCCGCGGTTCTGGCCGCTGAAGTTCATCATGAGCCGGAACTCCCAGAGCGCCCCCACGGAGCTGAACAGTGGAATCAGGAGGTCCTCGTAGGCGTCCCGCGGGATCTGGCTGATGAACACCTCACAGCGGGCTCCTGGGGTGGGACCAGTCCACACTGGCAGCACAATGAAAGGAGAGGGGAGTGGGTGATGACACCTGATTATGTCCTATCACAAGAAATCATCGGCGAGGACGAGTAAAAAATGCAACTATTTTACAAACAATTCATTTATGCAGCGGTCAGCGTTTGAAATAATGTAAAGTAAGAATGACTTCATTTTATTGATTGAATATGCTGTATAACTGTAAATAAGGCTAAATTCTGAATTTACACTGGACTCAACATTTTTTTAACGCAAAATGATGATTGTGATTCTTCTTCACTGCATCAGTTTACTGCTTTGTTGTGTAGTAACAACAAATTTTGTTTCTCTTCACCATCAAACCTTATATATTTAAATAATGTCTAAGTTAAATCATCAGTAATCATCAGTAAGATGCAGTGAATACAGTTATGTTGGAAAGCATACAACGTTGAAGTTATACTACTGTAATTAATTATGTTGCAATGCTCGCCTGGTAATCATGTTAAAATAAGACTTGCTAGCACTGATTCAGTAAATATGAAGTGTCTGACAACTGAACATGTGATTTAATGTTTCATAATTTGTATGTATGAACAGCATCTCATGTTTAAAAGTAAGAATTTAGTAAGTCATGTTGGCTTGCCTAAGATACCTAAGAGCTGTTCCTTTATTACAACAAACACCAGTGTAGTTTAAAAATACCGCTGCAGCTAATTGAATAATTGATTAAGTTTGATTTAGGTGATGAGCAATCTCTACTGTCAGTCTAAGACATTTTACATGACATGTCAGAGTAGGAAAAGCACAGGTTTATATAATAACATAAATAACGACGGCTCAATTTCATTTATCTGCTTCAGTTTCATTCTGCATGTTGGCTCACTGTCACACTGTCTGACTTACTGGGACACTTGAATACACAACTGTTAATGTTATTAGTAACAGTTGTGCTTCTACTATGATAAGTCTAAAGCTGTATCCCAATTCCATACTACATACTGACAGCATAGAGTACATTATATATACTAATCTTCATAGTATACAATAGAACAGCAAAATGTTTTTTTTTTTTTTTAAGAATTCAATGTAGTCAATGTTCAATGTCAATGAATTGTTCTGTTTTCAGTGGTGTTGCTGGAGCTGTTTCACCACCATCTCCTATTACTTTTTTGTCCAGCTGTGAGTAGCTCATCCATTTCCTTTCCATTGTGGGAGAATAACGTCCATCAACAGTGTAGTGTAGTATGGATTTAGGACACAGCTGTGGAGAAGGTCTGTGTCTGCACCTTAATCAAACCTCATCATTGGTGATATTAGATCCAGCTAGAGAAAAGTTGAGAGTAAAGATGTCTCTTGAAGACACACACTCACAGCTTTTCATTCAGTGTGGTAACATTATACTGGATGTAATAATAGTATATTGGTAACAACAGAAGTAACTTTAAACAGATGTTGGTTGTGCATCCAAGGAAGCACCATAGCCAGAGATCAAACTGTAGCCACAGTGTTTATACAAGTGCCACTTACTCTCTTACAATTAAAAAGGATTACTTCCTCTGCTGTTCACTACTACTACTGACTGAGGCCCAAGTGGCCCTGTCAAAATAAAAGTAAAAAACAACAACAACCCCCCCCCCCCAAACAAACCCCAACAACTTCTATCCCTTAATCTTTAAAAATGTTTTTATTTAATCTGCACATTTTTGTTCTAAGGAAATGATCACAAATAAATTGTCTAACATAAATTAGCTGCAATAATATCTATCCCACTGAAATGGTTTCTGCCTACAGATAACCGATACCCCCTGCCGGTGTGGATAAGGTACCGACAGACGACAGCCCTCTACCTCTGACCTAGGTATCGAACGTAGTTCCCAAAACCTACATACACGACCACTCAAGCCTTGCTTAGGGAACCAAATTCAGTCTGGCTTCAACCAGCTGTTGTTGAACCACTACCAACAGGCCTATTTAGTCAGGAATCCTGACAGCCTGGGTCACAACGAAGTGTATTGGTGCAAATAGGTGTTGGAATTTTGAAAGTACTTCAAGATGGCCTTCTAACAGGAGGAGGCCCAATCTGTCGGTCAAGGGCAGTCATTTTAAAACTCTACAACTTCCTCTTATTTGTATTACCACATATCATCTATCTCCAGGACATCTATCAGTTTCATGCTGATGTTACATGTCTCTTACATCAGACTACATGGAACTTTTGAACTTCTTATTCACATTTGAGATTAAAATATAGGGATGTCTGCTAGGTGCAGAATACACAGGTTCTCCTTCGCCTCTGATTATCTGACAGTTGCCTAAGTTTTTAATGTTTGTTTGTAATTCTTGGTGGTTCAGATGTAGTTCTGTACACGTTGCACAAATTGTATAAATCCTCCACAAATGTTTGCAAGACATTTAATTAATTTGTCACTAATTGAAATTAAAATAATTGGTCAGAAGTAGGCTTGAATAGAGTTTGTCTCAGCCACATATAGTGGAACTTTCAACACCACATAAAAACATGGTGCATAACTCATGATTTTGAAGCATTAGAGGCAGTGACATATTTCATAACTTTTACTTTAAAAAGTCATGAACAAGTACAAAAAGACAGTGCAGCATAGAGTCTGGAAAGCTCTGAGCAGTACAGGTTAAAAAGGATTTGAAGGAGTGGACACTGCATTGAAAGTAGTGAATAACTGCCCTACAACAGTTTCCTACTCTGTAAGTGAGGGACAATTCATCCTTTTCAGTTCAATCGTGATCAAAGCACAAAATGTTTCCTTCAGTAGCCAGTCAGTGGAGCTCTGCGGAGGCACTGGTGCAGAAACAGCACTGGTTACAGGCTGTATCACTGTAAGATTTCTCTTAAGGTGTTTGGACTGTTACTACTTCATAATACACTTACAATATAAGTGATGGGGGACAAAATCCACAGTCCTCCTCCTGTGCAAAAATGTATTTAAAAGTTTATCTGAAGCTAATATGAAGCTTCATTCAACCAAATGAGTCAAATCAAGTAGATATCTTTCAACGTGTCAGTCTTTTTAGTGCCAAAATCCCTCTTTTTGTTACTATACTTCCCCTGCAGCTCTACAGGGAAACACTGTCTGAGGAAACACAAAGAGGGTATTTGATGCTAAAAAGACTAAATCTGGCAGATATCCACTTAATATGACTAACTCAGTCTGTTGAAGCCTCATATAAGCTTCACATCAGCTTTTAAATGCATTTTTGCACACTGGAAGCACATTTGAAGGGGATCTTTTAATAGCCAGTATGAACAGGAGGGGTGATTACAGTGAGGAAAACCTCTTTCACTGTTCATGTGGACACCTGACTGTTGTTTTAAGACAGACTTTGAAAATTGTGAACCAGTCCTTTATTTTCCACATACAGTGTATTTGTATCTTGTAGTTTCATAGTCATGTGTAAAGGCAGTGTGTGGTGTTTGGAGGGAGTCTCACCCTCAGGTGGTCCTCCATACTTCCTCTGGCCGTTAACTTGAGTCAGCTTTGTGTTGGTTGTTTTCAGCCAGGTTTCCAGTGCCTGCACCCGCTCAAGGTTCAGCACCTGAGGTGGAAACAAAGTAGAAACAGCTCCTCGGTGACAGCACCTTTCTTACTAATGGGAAAGATCAGATCTTATGAAAAGGATTAGTGTCTGTACCTGCGTTTTAGAACAATTGACACAAATCACACAGACTTTGAGAGATTATAGTTTCCAACAGCTGGGGTGTATATACTGTGATATTAAACTGAACATCACCCTGTTGCCTTTTCCAGGTCTTAAAGGCTGCACAGTGATTCTATTTTTCAATTCAATTCGATTTTATTTATATAGCGCCAAATCACAATCACACAATCACATGGAGCAGGTCTAGACCATAGTCTTCAATTTACAGGGAGAGAGACCCAACAATTCCCCCATGAGCAGCACTTGGCAACAGCGTTAAGGAAAAACTCCCCTTTAACGGGAGGAAACCTCAAGCAGAACCTGGCTCTAGGTGGGTGGCCATCTGCTTTGACCAGTTGGGTTGAGAGAAAGAGAAGGGGGTGGGGGGTGAGGAGGACACAGAGAAGCAGAACAGCAACAACAACAACAACAACAACAACAATAGATACATGACTAGCAACAACAAACGGCAACAACAGGAGGAACAGCTGGTGAAGGACAGAAGAAGGACATCAACACATCAGCATGGTTTATGGGGTTTCCTGCAGATGCGAAGGCACAAAGAACTCCGGGGAAGAAGTCAAGTTAATAACATGCATTAATGGTAAAAGAATACATACAGATGGAGAAGAGGAGAGAGGAACTCAGTGCATCATGGGAAGTCCCCCAGCAGTCTAGGCCTATAGCAGCATAACTAAGGGCTGGTCCAAGGCGAGCTTGGTCGGCCTCAACTATAAGCTTTATCAAAAAGGAAAGTTTTAAACCGACTCTTAAATGGAGAGAGGGTGTCTGCCTCCTGGACCGAATCTGGAGGATGGTTCCTCAAGAGAGGAAGCCAATGCAGCGAAGCTAAAATGGGGGAAATATGATCTCTTTTTCTAGTTTTAGTCAGAATACATGCAGCTGCATTCTGGACCAGCTGGAGAGTCTTTAGAGACTTGTTAGGGCTGCCTGATAATAATGAGTTGCAATAATCCAGCCTAGAAGTAACAAATGCGTGGACTATTTTTTCTGCATCTTGTTGAGACAGGATGAGCCTGATTTTTGCAATATTACGTAAGTACGTAAGGCAGTCCTTGAAATTTGTTTTATGTGGGAGTTGAAGGAGATATCCTGATCAAAAAGAACTCCCAGATTCCTTTAGGTGGTGTTGGAGGCCAGGGTGATGCCATCCAGAGTAGCTATATCATTAGATAATGTGTTTCTAAGGTGTTTAGGGTCATCCAGGTCTTTATGTCCTTAAGGCATGATTGGAGTTTGTTTAACTAATTGGTTTCATCTAGCTTCACTGATAGATATATTTGGGTATCATCTGCATAGCAATGAAAATTTATGGAGTGTTTCCTAATAATATTACCTAAAGGAAGCATATATAAGGTGAATAGAATTGGTCCAAGAACAGAACCTTGTGGAACTCTGTATCTAACTTTTGCCTTCATGGAGGATTCATCATTATCATGTACAAACTGAAATCGATCTGATAAATAGGACTTAAACCAGCTTAATGCAGTTCCTTTAATGCCAATTAAATGTTCTAGTCTCTGTAATAGGATCTGATGATCAAATATGTCAAATGCAGCACTAAGATCTAACAGGACAAGTACAGACACAAGTCCTTTGTCTCATGCAGGCAGGAGGTCATTTGTGACCTTCACCAGTGCCTCTGTGCTATGATGCGCTCTAAATCCTGACTGAAAATCCTCAAATAAACTATTGTTATCTAGAAAGTCACATAACGGCAACTGCTTTCTCAAGGATCTTAGAGAGAAAGGGAAGGTTAGATATGGGTGTATAGTTGGCTAAGATGCCTGAATCGAGAGTAGGCTTCTTAAAAAGAGGTTTAATTACAGCTACTTTAAAGGACTGTGGTACATAGCCTGTTACTAAAGACAGATTGATCATATTTAGTAAGGAAGTGCTAATTAAGGGTAAGACTTCCTTTAGCAGCCTAGTTGGGATGGGGTCTAAGAAACAGGTTGACGGTTTGGATGAAGAAATAGTTGAAGTTAGTTCAGGAAGGCCAATTGGAGAAAAACAGTCCAAACATATGTCAGGTTTCACAGCTGCTTCTAAGGTTCCTGTGTTTGTGGATAAATCCGTGCCTGTTGAGGACAGAGAGTGTTGAATTTTGTCTCTAATTGTTAGAATTTTATCATTAAAGAAGCTCATGAAGTCATTACTACCGAGAGCCATTGGAATACATGGATCAATAGAGTTATGACTCTTTGTCAGCTTGGCCAAAGTGCTGAAAAGAAACCTAGGGCTGTTTTTATTCTCCTCTATTAATGATGAGTAACAGGCAGCTCTGGCATTACAGAGGGCCTTCCTATATGTTTTAAGACTATCTTGCCAGGTTAAGCGAGATTCTTCTCGTTAGGTGGAGCACCAAATCCTTCCCAATTTTCACGATATTTGCTTTAATTTGCGGGTTTGGGTGTTAAACCATGGAGCTAACCTCTTATATTTTATTATTTTCCTTTTTAAGGGGGCGATGGAGTTGAGTGTGATTTGCAGTGAGCCTGCAGCACTATCAACAAGATTATCAATTTGGGAGGGACTAAAATCAGCATAGGAGTCCTCTGAAGTATTGAGACATAGCACTGAATTCAGCACTGATGAAATTGCTTCCTTAAATTTAGCTATAACACTTTCACATAGACATCTAGTGAAGGCATTTTTGTCTAATGGCGTGTAATCCAGTAATAGGAATTCAAAATTTATCAAGTAATGGTCTGATAAAATGGGGTTTTGTGGAAAAACTATCCAATCTTCAATTTCGATGCCGTAAATCAGCACAAGATCAAGGGTGTGATTATGACAGCGAGTGGGTTTATTTACACTCTGAGAGAAGCCAATTGAGTCTAATAATGAGATAAAGGCAGTGCTGAGACTATCATTTTCAACGTCCACATGAATATTAAAGTCACCTACTATAATTACTTTATCTGTACTAAGTTTGATAAAAACTTCTGAGCTTATTAGACTGTTCTGCCTGAGTGAAATAAGCAGACTTACATCTCATACAATCAAACAAACAAACAGAAACCTTCATGCATTGTAAGGGAATCCAATAGCACAGTCCAGTATTAAGTGATACTTGCTGTCTAGCATTGCATCATTTTCAGAAAACAAACACACATTAGATTACTAGAGGAGGCAAACATCACCACAAGTTCAAAGGTTGAGAGCCAACAACAACAAAAACATATTGCTGTTCATTTTCTCAAGTATGATAGTGTGTCCCATTACCCACCACTGCAGAACTGAGCACTTAGGAGTGCTTTCACACACCACCAGGTGATAGGAAATTGTGCCCAACATATAAAAATGCAAAAACAAGCAGTACACTTGAACTACACTTTGTGCACACTTTTTCTTATACCGCTTTGAAGCGATGTTCACAGCAAGTGTATCCCACATTTCACCACCGTATAACGCAACCATAATCAGGACTGACAGTAATCAACAGGCATGAAGACGGTGAAGTTTATGATGTGTTGGATTCAGCATGAATATATTATGTCCAATTAGGAATGCAGCTGTGGTTTATTGATTAAGACATTGACCATGAAACAGTTTGAGTCCATGATAAAGACTTAAAAATTCCTCCCAAGGATACTTTTAAATTCTTATTTATGCTTCTACCTAATCTGAAAATAAAACCAAGAAGTATCTGAGCTTAATTCAACCATGTGTTCGCCTCATTGTGTCCTCCTCACACACCTGTAGTCTCCACAGGCACTTGTGTGGCAGTTACTGGCAATACAAGTTATCGGTGACAGGGACAGACCTTTGCTTTTCATTATTAAATTATGAGTTAATTTGCTTTTTGTGGTGCTGAGTTTAAACTTAATGATTATCTAATTGTTATTTTATTATATTAATACATTTATTATTTGTATCTGTCTATTGAACCTTCAATAGAGCAACCATGTAAACGTTTTGGGGGGGTGAGGTTTAGTTTCCCTCCCCAAGTACACCAAACAGGGGCTGCCTGACAACTCTACTACAGCTCGTTGCCATAGAGTTCACTCTATGATAAAAAGTTGCAGTGGACAATATTTTACTGTAAAGTGATTCTGACATTTTATCTCTATGTAAATGAGATGAAAAAATATTAGACACATCTTTCAATTTGATGAATTCCAACAAAAACATTTACTGCAGAGCTACTTTACTGCATTAAACTGAATCAGTATTTTTCTGCTTACTCATTGTACTGATGATATGTTTTTTTTTCTTGTGTTAATATCTAGTGACAGACATTCATCTTCAAGTCATCATTACATTGACACTATTGGTATTCAGTTATAAATAGTTTCACATTACATTTAGTCTAAACCGCCCAACCCCAGTCACAACTATTCTCCAAAGCTCTGTAATTTATTTCCATTTAATTCAAGTGACTTAAAATGTGCTCAGCTGGATAACTGATAAATGAAACGTAATGGCTGCTTTTATTGGCGTCGTGAGACACTGTAGAAAAACCCAACAACTAGGTGGTTTCAACAAAATAAGAAGAGGCCAAAGTTTCAAACATTTAAACAAACTACTGAAATGAACTGAAGTTAAAGTAAACATAGAAAAACGTTGGCGGGGGCTTCATTAATGTAACGAGTGGCAGGTGATTCAACCAAGCGACGGCTAGTGAAGGGTAGAAAAACAACAACAACAAAGCAAAACAACGTCAAACACGAGAAAACCTGAAACAAATATACAGTATAAAGCACAGGCAGGCACGAGGACACCGCGGTGTTTGTTTATGAAGGGCTCGTGATGCTCCGACAGTAACTGTAGCTAACCTATTGCTGGGTGGTCTCGCGCCGTCATTACTGACGCTGCCAGATTTTTCTGTTAGCGCGCCAATTTCCTTTCACTTCATTAACAACTGCATTGAAAAACGAACACACACACACACACACACACACACACACACACACACACACACACACACACAAACGCACAAAAAAGTTGAATTTGAAAATTTCGTGATAACAAGTTGAAACATTTGGAAGAGTTACCTGGTTCCGCTTGTTTTCCATCATCTCCACAGTTGTTGTCCGCGCAGAGTGACGCCACTCTGTAGCGCGGGTCCGCACCTGGAGGGAGCCCACTATTGGTCAACTAATTAATGGCACGCCGCCATCACCGTCCACTCGTGCCAAACCCACCGAATCAGGACGTGAAGAATATAACCGTGACTGAATAGTTAAAGCAGTATGAACGTTAAAGCACTTGTTTGCTGCGCATTTAGTTCAAATTAGAGAAAAAATAAACTCATAGGAAACGAGTCCGCAACAGAAGTAGCCTTGTTGTGGCTACTTTATATGTGTATAGTCGTGCTACTGCCTGTTTTGGTGCCCTTGGCAAACTTTTACTCCTCTTGAAAAGAGATTGTAACAGTTAGATAAAACATGCTTGTTTGAAGGAAAGTGTCTTGTCAAACAAGACTATACCTCCAAAATCAGATAGGAGATACCGGATTCCAGTCTCTATCTCTTTTTTCCTTATAGATATTAATATTGTGCTCATATTTCTTGTATATTTCTTTAAAAAAACAAACAAACGTGTCTAGTCGACAAACTGACACCCAGTCATTAGATGACTGACAGTTCTCTGCTCTGCTCTGTTTTGTTTGTGTTTTTAAATTATAAATTTCACACTCCTATACACACATAGCTCTATAAATAAAGCATTACTAAGAAACACACAGGAAAAAAATAAAACACAGAAAAGGAATTAAAGACAGAAAACTAAAACAAATGGCAAAGAGGATCCAGAAAGTTCGTGATCAATATACTGGTTCACTGAGCTGAGAGGCAGTAGTATTACACGAAGACAGAAATACTGAAAGGGCTGAAATGATTAGTCAGTTATCCTGACTCACATAGCTTTAATAAAATCATATCCAAACAAACCTTCTTTCATATATTCATATGGATTTTTCATACATGTTGCATACAAAGTGCTTTTCGTGATAAATAAAAGGTTTTGCTGTATAGTAAAAACAGCTCTAAAGCCGCTTTTTCCAGTAATATTTCGTGAGTTTAGATCATCACTGTAGTTTATGTTCAACTCCACAAGGTGTCAGTGTTGCATCATGTCTGTTTCCCTGCAGTGTGGAAACTGGAGAGTTGCCCAAAAAACTGTTGGATTCTCTCTCATGAAGCGAATGTCTCTAATATATCTTAATATCTTTTCTAATATCAAAAACCAAACTTATCTATCCAACAAACATTGAACTTCACCTCACCAAGGTTCTTGCTGCATATTCAACCAGTAAAAAATGTATTAGTGATATTACAGTTGTATTCTGGTTGGTATTTTATTGCTTTTAACCACAATGTTGCCATTTTTAAATTGTGATTACATCAATCTAAAAATGTCTGTTTACTTTGTACTTGGTCCAGTTGTATGATGTGAATAAAAATAATCTTATCAGAAAAGTATGTTAACATAGTAACACTGAGTCAGTCCATGAATTTACAGTGTTGTCCATCGATGCTCATCTGTCTTCATAGGTCGATTGAACTCTATACAGCATCTAGTAACTGTAACAGTGTGAAAGGGCTTCCTGTATGAAGAGATAACACCTCAAACATGAAAAGTGCTGTTATAGAAGGCTTCAGGTGTCAAGAAGAAAAGAAGGAATGCTGTCAAAGTAACACTTAGACACGATTTTGACCAATGACCAAAAAATAAAATAAAATAAAAAAATCAGTCATGTTGGATAGATCATAAATCAAATAAAATAGTTATGATACTTTAAAGCACAACAAGTACTGTATGTTTTCAGCACTATCACCCCTAACTTACTGTATCACTCTTGTCATACTGTATGTATAATGTGCTTATGTTTGAGGTTTAACATGTATGACAAGAAAACAAATTAATATCACAACTTTCTACAATATGCATGTATCTGATAGTGATAAGAAGCTATTTTACAAACAAAACTTTCTTATACCTAAAAAAAGACACACAAGATACACTTAATTATATTTTATTATATTTATTTAATTTAAGAAGGAAAAATAGTAATGTTGAAAATCTGACCTGTGCTCAAAACTGTTTGTGGGTTACCAATTACACCAAACAATCAACTTGAAATCATAAAATACAGACAGTCAGACAGATACTGTACATATACAATTTCTCTTTTTTTATGGAATGGCTTGCATCTTTTGCTTTGGTTGGTGAAAGGAAAAGAATATGTGTTTCATATGTCTATATGTGTTCACATTTGACTGAGTTATGACCAGTGGTGGAAAGTAACTGAATACATTTACTCAAATACTGTACTTAAGTACAATTTTGAGGTACTTGTACTTTACTTGAGTATTTCCAGTTTATGCTACCTTATACTTCCACTCCACTACATTTCAGATGGAAATATTGTACTTTCTCTTCCACCACATTTGTTTGACAGCTTTAGTTACTTTTCAGATGATAATTTGACACAATGGATAATATAACAAGCTTTTAAAATACAACACATTGTTAAAGATGAAACCAGTCGTTTCCAACCTTTTTGGCTTTTGATGTCTTACAAAAAGCAGTGTGTAGTCGGGGTCACATTTCACATGTCTATGAGTTGTTAACAGCTCCACCAAATAGTGATTTTTCCCTCTAAACTTCTCACATGCTTTCATTTCAATAAATGTTCAAATGATCCAATATTTCACCAAAATCTACCAAGACTAAACTAGTTAACTGTATATAAAGTAGTGTAAACTAGCTCCACCTCCAACAGCTACAACAGTAACATGCTGCTCTAACACTGATGCTTCACTATTAATAATATAATGATGTCATATATAATAATATATCAGTCAGAGGGACCAAACCACTACTTTTACTGCAATACTTTAACTACATCAAGCTCATAATACCTATGTACTTTTAAAGCAATACTTTAACTACATCAAGCTCATAATACTTATGTACTTTTACTGTAATACTTTAACTACATCAAGCTCATAATACTTATGTACTTTTACTGTAATAAGATTTTTCATGCAGGACTTTTACTTGTAATGGAGTATTTTTACATGGCTGTATTGGTACTTTTACTTATTGTAAGTAAAGGATCTGAATACTTATTCCACCACTGTTTATGATTTTGACTCAAATTCACCTCACGCAGTATCTTTGCCTCACCTTCAACTCTCCCACGCCCCCCTGGGCAGGCTTTAGGCTTTGTTTTGCTGAATGTACATGTCTATTACAGACCATATCCTGTCATTTCCCCGTGGTTAAAATGCTGTCTGGAACCATGAGTTAAATTACAGAGGAGCACAGTGAATATTTCATTCCTCACCTCCCCCTGTAATGTTAATCTTGTCTGAATGGGACTTTAGTTGAACTTGTCTCATGACACAGGCCTCTGGTCAGGTCGTCAGATTATCACAGAGCACACGATCAACCAAAAGCTTCATTGCAAAAAACACTTCACCTGAGCTAAATAGTGAGTGCAAACAGCAGAGGGTTGAACGTTGAGGACATTTGTTTTCACTACAAAGACAAGTTTTCTCTCTGTGTGTCATGGTTAGGCAGGGTCTCTCTCTCATTCCTATTGTCTCCCACAGTTTTCCCCTCCCTTGTGTTTCTTCTTTGTCTCTGTTTCTGTGTGTGTGTGTGTTTCTCAGCCTGAGGGTGTGGCGATCCAGCTCACCTGCACACCTGCTGCTCATCCACTCATCAGAAGCCTGCAGTATTTAAACTCTGGTCCTGCACTCCATTCTTCACCAGATTGTTCTGTGTATTATGTGGTATAGACGCATTGGCCAACTTCCCCTGTCAAGAAGTTGTTCTCTTGTGTAGTGTTACCCTGGCTAATCCTCTGTTTACCTGGGCCTCAGGTTCATTGCCTCCAGCCCTCCCAGTCTGCCTGCTCAGCCCTGCGCCTCGTTTGTCTCCTGTGTCTGCCGAAGACTCTGTTCACTACCTGCCCTGGCTCAGCTACTGATACCACCGCCTGCCCCGCTTCACTGATCAGAATCTGTTACATCTACAACTTTACAATAAACTGCCTTTGTCTGAACTTTCACAACGCCTCTATGTCTGAGCTCTACTCTTGGGTCCGGAATTATTGACATTTAAATATAACACTGTGTGCTGCCATGTGTGTTGTGCTGTCTGTCGAAGGATAAAGTACAGGTGTCTGGCAGGGATGGGAGACTGCTGCTTTGTCAGCGACACAAACATTATTTTCAGAGAGCGAAATGCTGCATTATACAGAGGCTTATAGGAAAGCAAAATGCTGCCATACCGCTGACTTTGATTTTCAGCAGAGCTATTTGTTTCAGTTATAGACCGTCTCTGTATTCTGTGCCTGTGAGTGTCTAGCCTGACTCTCTCTCTCTCACACACACACACACAATACATGCTCATCTGATACAACAACCGGGACTGAGAAAAAGAGAAAGTCGTCATTCAACCTTTACTTTCAATATGTTGTGAGGAGAATATTGAATTGTTGTATTAAAAAATGGTACCCGATTAGATGATATGTTTAGGTAGTAGACCCTTAAAGGAAGAGTCTAACATTTTGAGAAATCCTCTCTTTTGCTGTGTCACAGTCAGATGAGAAGATGAATGTCTGTTTCATCTCAGAGAGGTGTAGCTTTAAAGGTGCAGTATGTAGAATTTAGTGGCATCTAGCAGAACAGAGTTGGCAGAAATGTGATATTCTTAAATATTTTTTAATTAGTGTTTATACCATGGTCTGGGTGAATACTCTTTTGTGATTGGTAAGAATGGTATTCCTCTGCCTTGGCATTGATTCTAGTCTCTGAACTCTTCTGGAGTTATGAACACCATTCTTCAAAAAGATACTCCGTCATTTGGGGTTTTGATGATGGTGGTGGAGAGTGCTGTCTAACATGTCAGTCCAAAATCTCCCATGGGTGTTCAATTGGGTTGAGATCTGGAGACTGTGAATGATTCACATCATTTTCATACTCATCAAACGGTTCAGTGAACCCTTGTGTCCTGTGAATTGGGGCATTGTCATCCTGGAAGAGACCACTCCCATCAGGATAGAAATGTTTCATCATAGTATAAAGGTGATGACTCAGAACAACTTTGTATTGATTAGCAGTGACCCTTCCCTCTAAGGGGACAAGTGGACCCAAACCATGCCAGCAAAATGCCCCCCAAAGCATAACAGAGCCTCCAGACCCCCTCACTGTAGGAGTCAAGTATTCAGACCTGAACCAGTTTTTCCTTTAATTTGTCACCCATCTGTAGGTTAAATGTTGCAAGCCTCATGAAAACGGTCCTGTTAGTACACTGTTGCAATATATCTAGTTTGGCCTACAAACCTCTGCTGGCATTGGCATCAGCTGGATGTGGAGACCTCGACATCAGAAATAAATTAAATGAAAAAAAAAACCTGAACATCTTATTTACAACACTAGTCCTTTAGTGCCTCATCCTCTGAACACCACAGGATGGCGACTGTAACACACAAGCTGCAAGAAGTACACTGCCCCTCTGAACTTACTGATACTTTGTATCACATAAGCAATCATCTCACATCCCATTCGCTATTCAACTCACTACGTCAGGCTGCAGCCGACAGTACACATGGCTTATCATTGGTTCGTGAAAATCTTGATATTTATTTGGGGACAATGACATGGCTGGATAACTGGCTAGTCTTGTTGTTAAATATACTGTCAAATTATATTTACTGTTTGTCAACTGTACACAATGTTATTGACTTTGAATCTTGATAGCTTTCTGGCTCATAGCTGAGCCAAAGGGTTCTATGAGCTGAGCGGACTAGAAATATCTCCCATTGACAAGTCATATCTAAGGTTCATCCTATATACTGGAGTCGTGAATGTTTCCATTGAATTAGAACCTTATGGGATGGTAATGATTGTTCCAAGTATTAGTCAAACCCTCCCAGGGAAACTGAGTTATGTTTTGTAAAAACATAACTCAGTTAATATCTGAGAGATATCAACATTCAAGGGTGAACAAAGAAGGGTTGAATTCGAGCTCTGACTCCTTCAATCAGCCACTTTTCACAATATGTTACACAATAATGACAAAAGAACTTCTCTTTAAAGATATAACAGTGTTTATTAAACTTAGCAAAATTAACAAAGTTAACAAATGCTTCATTCAATAAACAGCTATTCTAAAATCTAATTCTACCAAACAAAACACAACAGCTATGTACAGGGTTGGACACATGCAGGGGAATGCATGCATGTGTGTGTATGTGTGTGTGCGTGTGTGTGTATGTGTGTGGGTGTGCGCGCCAAGATGGCGACGGGGCCTGACGTGATGACGTCGTCGGTCTGCGATGCGGACGTGACTATGGGAGGAAGTCACGTCACGTGAGAACCGAATGGCAAAAGTACAGCGGTGTCTTGGTTAGACAAAAGCAAGATGGCGCCGCCTGGTGGATGGCGTCTTGCACTCATCCAATTCTGTGGAAAACACACGTGTCTGATGGCGGATAAGGAGAGACAAAGCAAAGCTTTGTCCGACGTTATCTGACCATCAGATGTGCAAAAAGATGTCAGTGCGTGTATGCGTGTGTGTGTGCCCATGTATGTGTTAGTCAAAAGAGGGGGAGGAAGGAGGGAAAGCGATCATGAGAGGGAGAGAAGCAGTTCCTTTGTCCACAGAGAGCGCACGTACGGACGGCAGTCTGTAACGCACGTTGTCTGGTTTCTGATCGACAAAGCAGCTTACCTTTTCACTCACGATGGCACAAACACAGCAGTAGTCCTGAGCGCTGTGCAGGAGCATCTCCGCCAATGAGACTGTATGTTGACTGTTCCCTGCTGAGGTGTGAAAATCGCAAAGCATCCTTGGAAATGGAGTTTGTAATGGACTCCCATTGTCTGTAAGCAGCATTGTCTCGGGGGAAACAAAGGAAAAAGCACCTCATGGTCAGGCCTTACAGGTTACATGTCTTCTCTGTGTGACATCGTGGTTTGAGGCCCAACAAGGACATGTTTCCAGAATGTAAAAGGCACAACCCCACACTTCTTAGTTGGAAGCTTCTGGCTCCAAATGGAAAAAATGACGCTGGCTGTAAGCTGCAATTCTGGGCTCCAATGCAAACCAACGGGTGACATCACACCTTGCTACATTCAACTTTACATACAGTCTATGTATCAATCTTCTCATGTTGCTCTGTGTAAAGGTGTATTCAGGCAGAACACTGGGAAAATGTCTGCCTTACATTATTTGCACCTAATTTACTGCACGACTGTAATCTCTATATTCACCACTCAGCTAATGTCCAACTGTGCAGACGCTAGTTGTAAACTAGCTATCAACTTATGCACCTCATGTCACTGTATGTTTATGAAACCTTGAGATAAGTGCATATATTTTTGCTCAGACTGACACATTTTAAACGTGCAGATGTGTCTTTGCCTCATTGTATGATTTAGCATCTATTTGCTGCGTCTAAAATCTGCCTAAATGTTCTGTCTTAAGAAGGAACCTAAAGTACCTACACCTACACCTTAAGTAGGGAAAAAAGCATATTTAAAAAATTAAAAATAATTTAAAAAAATCTTAGTAGTGGTGGGACTATACAGTTCATACCAGTGGAAAGTAACTAAGTACATTTGCTCAAGTACTGCAAATAAGTAAAATTTTAAGTTACTCCAGTATTTCCATTTTCTGGTATACTTCTGCTCTGTTAATTTCATATAGAAATATTGTACTATTTACTCCACTACATTTATTTGACAGCTAGCCTATACAGTTATGATTTATTTTGCAGATTCAAATTTTACATGAAACACACGTAATCTACATTCACATCTTCATATATATTATTATAGATTAAACTACCTTTTCAATGTTTCAAATGAGCTCTTCCACGACCTGCTACATGAAATGCTGATTACAGTTTAATGCATCTGTAACAATAATCCAATATTGCAATATATAACAACATAACACTGTGCCATGCTGCATACTGAGTGCTTTTACTTTTGATACCTGAAGAACATTTTGCTGATAATTCTGCATGTTTACTTAGACTTAAACAATCAAACAGGCTATAACATGTGTATAAGTGAGCCTTGGAGGTACTGGTAGGTTGATTTTGTAACATTTGGACAAAGCCAGGCCAGCTGTTTCCCCGTTTCCAGTCATTGTGCCAACCTAAGCTAACTGGCTGTTGTAGTTTCATATTTATTATTTATTTTCTGTAGTTTCATATTTAATGAACTGACATGAGAGTGATACTGATCCTTTTATCTAAGTCTCTGGCAGAGAGCTAATAAAGTGTACTTCCTAAAATCAGAACTATTCCTTTAAGTAACATTTTGAATGCAAGACTTTTGCTTCAAACAAAGTATTTGTACAGCATGATATTGCTTATTTTACTGAAGTAAAGGATCTGAATACTTCTTTTACCAGTGGTTTAAATTATAATGTTTTTCCTTGATTACTATAGAAAACTAAATAATCTGTATGTGGTATTCTTGTTTATACTTTTGTTTAATCTATATTTTCTAATCATGTATGTAAAGCATTTAAGGTTCTCCGCGCATGCACCCACACACCCACACAGACACACACTAAATCAAATGACTGGCTTGACCGGCACATGGGCTGTCTGTCTGTGTGACTGCAGTGTCCGTGGTGTGAGACAGGCTGTCCTATCTGAGTGTGTGCACTGAGAGAGGAAGGTCTCTTGCTGCTCATTCAACTCCCCGTCACATCTGCACATCAAGGCTCATACCGATCCTGCAGCAGGGCTTCAGCTGGTAAAAAAGTCAGTTTACTCATGTCTCAAATGTTTTATTCAGTAACAACCGTCTGTGCTTGACAGTTTGTGTGTGTTCCTGTTCCTGTTCTTCCATCCTTGTGAGAACCGGTTTGAGAACATCTTGGACACTCCTCACTTCGTAAAGGGTTTAGTTCAGGATTAGGACTTGGATTTAGAGTTGGGATTAGGGATAAAACTGAAATTAGCTTATGACTGGGTTTAGAGTTAAGAGTTTGGGGTTTAGTAAGAATTAGAAGTAT
The DNA here is from genome assembly GCF_914725855.1 of Thunnus albacares. Taxonomy (NCBI): domain Eukaryota; kingdom Metazoa; phylum Chordata; class Actinopteri; order Scombriformes; family Scombridae; genus Thunnus; species Thunnus albacares. Next base: position 2,812,173 of record NC_058115.1, read on the forward strand.
AGGTTAAAATTGTTATTATTATTATTATTATTATTATTATTATTATTATTATTAACCTTTATTTAACTAGAATGATCAAAATCAAAGCCAATACGGAAAGAAAATGAATAAAAAAATATGGAAAAAGTCAAGCATTAAAACACCATTTTCTGGAAGGAAATACACGCAATAGATATATTCTTCTACGTTACATCCGTTTAATTGTTTGTGTAATCCATATTAAATTGACCAGCACAGTTAATTCCAGTGATCCCACAAATGGTTGCTAGAGGGCGCTATAATATAGTGTAGTACTAGTCATTCTGACTGTACTGTAGAGAGAAAAAGGGCCGAACAACAGAGTTCGGCCCACATGAGCACTGCTCAGAGAGAAAGTACGAAAAAAAATCTAGGGGCTTCCATAACCACTGTGCCACAAGTTTTTATGTTACGGCACTTTGAGTTAAAGGACCAGTGTGTAAGATTTAGTGGCATTTAGCAGTGAGGTTGCAGATTGCAACCCATTGACCTCACCCCTCCCTTTCAAGTATGTAGGTCAGAGAACCTACATTGGCTGTGAAACACATGAAAATTGCGAAAGACCCTCATTAGAGCCAGTGTTTGGTTTGTCCGTTCTGGGCTACTGTAGAAACATGGCGGTGCAACACAGTGGGTTCCATGGAAAAGGACCCACTCTCTATGTAGATATAAAGGGCTCATTCAAAGGTAACAAAAACACAGCGATTCTTATTTTCAGGTGATTATACACTAATTAAAACATACTTGTATATGTATATTATATTCCATTCCTGCCAAGTCTGATCCGCTGGATGCCACTAAATTCTACACACTGCACCTTTAACTTTTATTTTTTCCAATTTATTGGTTGTGAGACCGGAGGATTATTTTGGTGTCGATGCTTTTGGGATTTTTGGGAAGTGTAAACGTCAATATTGTGTTACTTTTTTAGACCACTGCATTATTTTGTGTTACGTTTCTTTACCTTATGTATACCATAAACCAAACAGAGATATCTATATGAGAGTGTAGAAATGGTTTTCTGAGTTTTATTTTCTGTTAAACTATAAAAGAGGATGTAAACATGAACAGTCTTTGACTAGTAACCCTGCAGAGCGCAGGTTTCTAAGATGTGAATGCATTTAAATTCATATGTGATTATGCAAATTGGTTTTTAGTGTTTTAACACAGTTGATTCAATTCACTAATTATTTGAATTAAGCACTTATAAAGAGTAAGAGAATTATGGTTACTAATGGTGATGAAATTATTGTACACTGCTGTGTGCAGGTTGTTTTGTTTTTTTTTGAGTCTGAGAGACTTTTAAGATGAGGTGATCCAGTTTTCGTGAGACAGGATCCATACCAGATGCATAGGAAGAGTATCTGGCCTACTTTGTCAACATACCCAGAGTGACAACAACCTTACTTCTGGACAGATAAGAATATGAGATCTCAACAAACACACTACCTGGGTAGCAACAACAATATTCACACATCACACACCTGACCTGAGGAGAACTGAGAACTGTGAACTGTGGAGGACTAAACTGTTTCTACAAACTGACAAAGGACTAAGAAAACAGCATCTTTGCTGCAGAGGAAGAGTTGTTATTGGGTTTAGATGTTTATTTTCATGTGTTGTAATAAATCACATTGTTTTCTACAAACCCCTTATTAGCTGTTTGTCATTCGCTCCTGAGTTGAAACCTAGAGGCCCAAATATCATAAAAGATCTTAGCTCAATGTAAATTCACAAGTGGTTAAGTACACAGTGTTACATTTCCACAATTATGCATCATAGCAATAAACAACTAGATGGATATGCTGAGTGGCCTATACAAGATCAAGTACAATCAAGTATAATGCTTCTGTTATAGCGCCCAATAGAGCCTCCAGATCCCAGAATTTCCTTCAAGCTCACGAGTTGATGTTCTGAAACTCAGCACAGTTCACTGGCTGCCTGGAAGGTAGAACATCAATCTAAAAACATATGGTATGTTTTGGATAATGGCCGGCTTTAAATAGGCAATTTGTAGTTTATGGGCAACAAATATGGAAAAACTCCAGCATGGTGCTACTGCAGACTGCGGTGTGTCCAGCCAGTAGCCTGCACTGAAAGAGGCAGAACTTTGCAACAGCTCTAGCAGCTCTTGTACCTACACATCCAGCCTGGGATATCAATAGGGCAAAGTGGAGAACTGCCTTGTGGTCCCAGAACTCTAGGAGCCCAATTTCAACCTTAATGTGTGTCAACATTTAAAAAAAGTCATTGAGAAGTAGTTTAGGAGCATGCACCACTAAAGCACAACTGACAAGGTATAACACTAGAAGAAGGAAGGTCTCTAGTGATTTAGTATTATACTCCCATAAAGTCTGATAACTCATAGGAGCCAGATTAAATAAATACTTTTAGTCCCTCATATGGGTAAAACTCTAAAAACACTGGATCCTTACAGCTAGCACCAAGTTCTCCTCTAATTTGTAGTTAACTAGAAAAATTACAGGTATAAAATGTGACACTAGATTAGAACATTTGTATTAGTATTAGTATTTGTAGACTATCAGCTTCCTAAATGCATATTGTTTTTGAACTGAAACTTCATTAAGTTTCTAAAATTAAGGAGACACTTTACTAGTAGACTGACAGGCTGTGTATGTTATCGAGGCAGATATAGACACAGGTTTAAAATAGTGCTTTCACACTCTGATAGTTACTTCGTGGCGCAGTTTGGTGTTTTTCACAGTTAAGCCTTTTTTTTATCATTAGCAGTCATAGCAGATATTTTTCTCCACGGAGAAGAGGGTAAATGTCTTTTGATTTTATGAAGAGCATGAACAGATTCATGTGGCCTTGCCTAGCCTGCAGAGAGCCCCTGTGGGACCACTTGTGTGCTGCTTGTAGCTCCTCAGGTGATGCCAGTGTTTAGATACTCTGGTGTTGGAATCACAAATAAGTATATGTGGGTGTGAGTGTGAGAGAGAGTGTGACTGTTTGCTATTTTTCTATCGACATATTCAAAAAATGTTTGCTAGGTAGGGTTAAGTTAGGATTACTTCACTGTCCTCCAGTAGTCAATTTACATTTTACATTTGCACAAGTAATGCACTTTGAGGTACTTTCATAGGATTATTAAAAAGTATTTCTCTTTGCACAGAATCATTTTTAATAGCATGTGCAATCAAAACTAAACAAACTAAACAAATTAACATTAACTACATAAACATTAACAATTAAATAAACAGTAAGAGATCTGTAGAAATGTACTAACAGTAAACAGTGAGAGAAAGAACATAATGGCATATTAAACCTCAGGTTAGTTAAGAAGGTTTAAACTTATATTAACCACAGTTAAAGAAATGTAGACAGAGCAACAGCTGTAATATCTGTACTTTAGGAGAGATTACTGCAGTAGATGTTAAGAAGCTGGCAGAAACCACAGAAATGAAGGCTACACCTCTATAATGTCATAAAAACACAAGCATTTCATTGGTTTTAACTAAACTGTGTATGTGTGTAAAAACCACTGACTGAATATAAATACGGACGGCATGTCTCCACTTCCTATCGCTATCCAAATATCCTCAAATAACTAATTAAAAACAAACTTATCAGAAAAATGAGCACTTGGACACACATCAGCATGATAACAACTACCTAAAATGACAGAAACCATTTGGCTCATGTTCCATCGGCTGACATGGAGGGGGCGGGACTTATGACCTATACTGCAGCCAGCCACCAGGGGGCGATCAAGATGTTTTGGCTTCACTTTTGGGACGTCCATATTTATATACAGTCAGTGATATAAACCTTGGTGATTCACACTTAAACAGAGAGCTGTGTGTCTCCTGCAGAGGCTGCTGCTGTCAAATGCACACAGAAGACATGCACATAACTACGGAGTGAAGATGCTAACTGGCTAGCGAGTTAGCCGTCAAACTGTACAAAACATAATTTTAAGTATTACAATACAGTAATATTGCTAGATGTGCAAATACAGATTAAAATATCTGAAAGAAAAATTTCAAAATGAAATATTACATGTCTAACGTAATACAGCTATTATTTTGCAGCACTAACCAGGTTTACAGTTTTTACAGTTTTGCCTTGGATGGAGGACAGACCCCCTAGAAAACTACTACTGGGTCCATTGGACCCTCTCCCAGGCAATTCTGGCTCACACACTGTAATGTTATATTTAATAATAGTGAAACGTGTGTGTGTGTGTGTGTGTGTGGACGTAGCACGGGAATTGCTCTGAAGGTTTACTGATCAATTGGACCCCTTTCTCTTTGCTTTGATCTGGGGGTGGGAGTGGGGTTGAGTTGGGGGGGTACAGCTCGCTGAAGCAGCGAGTTCAGAAATGAAAAACAACAAAAACACTGATGACTTTAATAGATTTTTTTAGATAATGCCTTCACTGCAGGATGTGGTCTGCTTGGTTCATTGTGCCAAAAAAAGAGAGAGAGAGAGAGAGATGGAAAGTTGCAGATGAGAAGGAAAAGGAGGGGCAGGACAGAAGACAGAGGAGTGAGGGGGTTCATCTGTGAGACAGGACGGTATTTTAGAAAGGCGACGGAGAGGAACTTAGATGGAAAGATAGATGAGAAAAAGAAGGGAAGGAGGGAGGAGGAGGGGGGAACTGTTGAGGATATTGAGTTGGGAATACGGTGTTTCCTCCTGCCATGTCTGTCTTGTTGTTGTTGTGTTCCCAGCAGAGGAGTTTATCTGAGGTATCTGGGATCTAAGTGAATTACTGTAGCCTATCTCCACGCAGCAGATAAGCAGCCCCGGCTGCTTTCAGGACAATCAGATCTGCATCAAGGTCTCGGGGCATTTTTATTGACCATCCAAGGGTCCCTGTGGAGTTAATATAGAGGTGGATTTACATGGCCCTGTGTGTGCATGGCATTTAATTCTTGCTCTTTTCAGTTCGTTGCTAAGTTACTCTGCTACAGGTTCACATCAACACTTTTTTATTGCCATGAGCGTTCAACGCACACACTTACAAACAAACACATGAGTCTATTGTGTGTCGGCCTTGTAATTTCCCATAAGAGGTGAGTGAGTGTTAGATAGTTGATGAGTGGACGTGGCATCTGTGTGTGTTTGGTCCAGTGAATGTGTGTCTGGCCTTTTGATTAGACTCTTTACTGGCCTTGGTGCCTTCACAAAGCACTGAGGGCTGAAACTTATAGCCACTCTGCAAAGTGATACAAATGGGTTTGACTGCGTCGACTGTTTCCTTAGTCGGTGTGTAAGTGGTGATCTTTCTTTCAAGTGTTTCAAGCACTCAGAGTTGTGTTTTTTTTTTGTAGTGCACTGCTCAGAGATCACAAGATATCAGCTCCAGAGCAAATCTGTTTGAATCACACATTCAGTTACACACATGGGAATGTGTGTGTAGTATGAGAAAGATCTATGCTCCCCCCATGGGCGCCTGGTTATGTTTTAAAATGGGAGAGCAAGCTTGGAAAGATACATAAATAGTGGGGAGTCTGGGGGTCCTTCCCCGAGAAAAAAAAAAAATTAAAACAAATTTCCTGGATTTCTACACCACCTAACCTCTTGGATTAAGTCAAGAAACAGTCACCTGCAGTAGTCTAGATTAGTTAGATTGAGGGTGCTATGAAAACCAAGAATGCATCAAGCACGGTATATAATTGGATGGACAATACAGGAAATGATTATTAGAAGAATGGCTGTATCATATTTGAAATTATATTTATAAAAACATTATGTTGCCTAAAATGGTAGTAGGTTGCAGGTCGGCTTGCTGCTGTGGTTGATGTTACCGGTGTTGGGACATACACCAATTACATTACTTGCCCACCGCCCATACCGTAGTTATGCTTTTTTCTACAGACACAAACCCATTTATTTCATTTTCGCCCATGTTCACCAAATAAAAAAAAAATCCAATTCATAAGGTATCAAGCGTGTTATGAATACTTAGTCGGATGATGGACGCTACAATTATAAACTGACAGGGTCTCCACTGGGAGCGTCTGCAGCAGCAGAGTTGCAGCAAAAAGTAGCAGAGTGAGACATCTGTTCTCCGTCCTGCTGCTGTAAACAAATGTAATGCTAGCTGTTAGCCAGCAGCTGCTCTCATGTCTCTCTGGGTCTCGGTGCTTGTTTGCGGCAGCAACTCTCCTGCTCTCTGCCTGCTCAGCCTGCTCTTGGGATGGCAGGCGAGTTGCTCCGGTCCTGGTTCTAAGCAGCGGGCGTCCTCTGGCTCATCCCTGTCTGTGTGCGCCGCAGCCCGGCTGTACATGGAGGACAACCCGCTGGCAGCAGCCTGAAACCCGCTGTCACTAACTCTTAAATAAGATGAAGATCTAACTAAAAATCTGATGTTAAAGATCAAAGAATGTGCTCTTATATATAATATCTTATATTGTAAAATGTCCGGTGTAACCGTAAACACCGGTGTTGTCATGAGTTTATTAGTCGGTGGGAAAATTTCCTCACCATGGCATCCCTAGCTGCAGGCTACTAGGCAATCTTCAAGGTCAAACAAGGACAAACAATTTATATAAATGAAATAGCCTCTCAACACATCACAATATGATTTGGATAATTAAACCTGGTTAAATTATTCCATGTGTCAAACACAGTATAAATGGCAGTGCTTCACTGCAATTCTCATCCCGACACCACTTCAGCGGATGATGTAGGAGCGGCAGGATCCATAGGTAGAGTGCTCCATCTGTACTTATAGAACTATACAATATTGCAACCTTTGTTCTATCTCACACAGGCTCCACCCTCTACGCCCGATGAATGTTCACCCTGCCGCAACATGCTTCACTGAGCCTGACCGGCTATAGGTTAATCATAGTGGCCCCCCTACTACTTTATAACCCACAAGCCGCTTAAGTGAAGCAGTAGAGCCCAATCCAGCCCAGTTAACATGGACATGAACTAGGCGAAACCATGGCCTAACCTTGTCCATACAAAGACACCCTGCACACCCCATTCCCCAAGTCCTCTTGGATCATGGGAGAATGCAGGTGCATATTGCAAGGGGGGGGGTCAGATGAACCACAGCTGACACTCACACCACCCTTTTCACAAGTCCTGAGTTGCAACTGTGAGCACGGACCAAAAGGAGCCCATCATGTCCAAGAGATAGAACTTTATGAATGGACAAGGTGTAGACCAAGATGCTGCCGTGCATATGTCTTCAACACTCACCCCACTGAATAAGGCAGTACATGCTGCTACACCACATTCACAAAGCCAACTAGTTAGGCGTTTTGTACATTCAACATAACATGCCAACGCACTGGGCACAAGAGGTGCACTTTTGCCTCCCTGACGTCCCCAAGGGTTGGAGGACAAAATGCCTCTAGCTGAATAGTTCTTGATCTAAATGAACTCCTTATGTTCTTAGGAACAGAGGAGGGGTTCCATCTGAGTGTAGCACCACTCTGGTCACCACGAAGCAGCAAACAGCTGGGGTGAACCAACAGGGTGCACAATTCACTCACTGTCTTAGCTGAGGTCAGCACAAGGAGATGCTCTGCGTATGCTAGCCACGTAGTGCTACATATCTCTTGACTTTGCACTACATTATAATTTTGTCAATGAACTTCAGCACAAAGTCAAGAGGTTGTGTTATGTTACTCTGTTGAATGTTTTTAATCTAATTTTTAACTTTCACCTCCAGGAGCCAGAAACCTCAGAGACAGATATCTCAAAACCAAAACTCTACTACTATTCCTACTAAGTGAGTACATGTTCACCTTTTTCAAGCATTCTCGGTAAGGTTGTTTGGTCTGTGCCAGATTTCCATTTTTACACCAGGCTAAACAAACTGAACCATACAGGCAAACACAGCAGAGTTCATTTGAACCGTGCCAAACAGGTTAGGTGTGAAAGCACCCTTGAAAAACTTGTTAAAACTCATGTTGGTGGTTTAAATATGTTTTTTAACTTACTGCCTGAGGGCGGTACAAAACTCCCGCTTACATCAACTGACTGTGCGTCCTAAACTGTGATGGAAGGTTCTGATCAGGTAGCTAGACACAGAGCTGTGATGTTGGTAGGTGATCTAACCCTGTTTCACCCTGTTACCTCGTCTGTCAACAAGGTGTGGAATCCTGCATTTCTCCGCAACTCCTATCACTCCTTTTTTTTGTGTGTGTGTGTGTGTGTGTGAAGTTTTCAGGGTTAGCTCATCGTTATCATCATCAGCACTGCAGTATATTTTCCACAGGCGGGATGTGAAAAGTTTCATAAGGGTCTCGTGTCGTCTTCCTCAGAGTCAAATTAGTTTGTGAAAATCTGTCAGTCTGTCACTAAGAAGTGTCAGCTGCTTAGCGACAGCAGATTCTGAGCCTGCGGGGCCTTGTCTGACATACACACACCCTCGCACAAACACACACACACACACATACACACACACACACACACACACACACACACATACATACACACACACGCGGGCCAAAACTGTCAGAAACACACGCATTCTGCCATGTATACACTTAAGATTGTGTGTGTGAGTGTACATGCTTATACTGTACGCTCATTCTCTCGCTTTCTCTGCACCCCCCCCCCCCCCCCCCCTCCCCACACACACACACACACACACACACACACACACACACACACACAGCTGTGCTCTCCGCCTCTCTCGCCTAAACATCAGCGGGGGTGATCTGTCTTCCCCAGTCTCACCTGAGGGCGAGCCGCAAGCGCTGGCAATCTGTCGACTGTCACTTTCCATCACTTTTCAATCGTCATTCCCCTCCGATACACACAAACCAGAGCCCGGCTGCGACAACTCTTTAAAGACTTTGAAATCAACTTGAGTCATCTGACTGCAGTTCAACAGCTGCTCGGTAATGAAGGGACCTTGATGTTGGGAAGCCCAGTCCTGCATGTTCTCCATCTTTTCTCCTCTTCTTTATTTTCTAATTATCTCTTCCGTTTTTTTTAAAAAGAATATGTCGAGTCTAAACTTTTCTGCCATAAGAAATTGTTGGTGTGTGAATGAGTTTATTTAAAGCCAGTGAAATGGAAGTTAGAGCAATCTTTAGCTTCTGTGATGTGACAATATTTCTGAGTGAAACTGAATCCGCAAGCAGGGTCTCAAGAGATATTTGATTCCGGGATTTTATTTGATTGCACAAAAGTGGGCGCGACTAAGTGAACATGGAGTCTCTGGAAAACTGCTGCCACCCACACCTCCCTCACCTGTGTTGTTAAATCAGGAAAGGTAGGATGAGGGACAAATAAATAAATTAGACCAAACAGTTCTAGAAGAGTTTTTGCCAACTGATAACCAGACATCACCGCCCCATGATGCAAGCGACTATGAACTATCAGCTAAGGGTAAAGTGCGGTGTGATATGATTGGAGGAGATTATTTCAATTTCACTTTAAATTTAAAGCTGCACTGAATATTTTTATATCAAGAATTGAAAAAATGACTACGTGAAATGTAAATGGGGTTGCTTGTTGTGATGAACCCACAGAGAATTATTACCAGGCTCTACTCTATGGATCGTTTTTGCGTCTTTCAGCTTACTGTTTTGGTTTCATGACCTGCAACTTTCCTGTTTTGGTTGAGTCTCACAGCTCTCATCAACCAGGTTTCCAGAAGCAGCAGGCAGCTGAGAAAAACAAACAGCAGACAGACACAGTTAGCGGTAGACTAGTTGGTGAACATAGTGGAGCATTTAGCAGCTAAAGAGATAAATATTTCCCTCAAGAGTTGGTGGAGAACAAAACAGAGATAAAAGGAGAGAAAACATTGGACTTATCAGAGAGGTGTTCCATCAAGCTGGATAAAGGAAAAGCCTGGCTTATTTTGATAAGCCTTGCTAATTTAATTAAGAGTTCCATTCCACTACTGTGACTTATATGAATTCCTGCTCAGTAACCATGGTAATGTATACTGCAGAACTAGCCTGCTCCATGGCAGAATAACTGTCAAGCTTAATTTAGCTGTGTGTCAAAGAGTGTCCGACGGGTGGAAACAAACTCCCAAAAGATGGTTCTGCCAACTGTCTTTTTGCACTTGCATCACTCTTGTCCTGTCCATGTTCGGAAACATAAAATGGAAGAACTGTGAGAGACCTTTACAAAAATATCTATTTCAGTTAATCCCCATTTTATTCATGGTCACTTTTGTTTCGAAGTGAACCCTTTTGTTTAAAAGCTTAGCATTTATAATTTAAGAAATAAAACTGTGCTAATGTTGTTTTGAAGTTAATTATTCAGTCATTCACTCATGTTCAAGATGTGAAGACGAAAAGAAAATGAAATAAAGTCAAAACCATGACCCTCTGACCTCTTATAGTGATCATGGTTACAGTGATCAACTGCTTATATGGATCAAAAAGCTCAGGACAGAATCATTCCTCTACAACATTCATGCTATTTAAATAATCTGCCTATCAAGTAGTCTGCTTACAGTGTTCATTTTGGGTCTCTTCATACATGACAACATATGAAAAAAAAAAAAATTAAAACCACGGTAATTCTACTTTTTTTTTCACTTTACTCCCATGATAAGCGGCTGCAGGACCATTATTGCCCACCTGAGGCTGGTGCTGCGTGCAGATTGAAATCATGACAGGAGAAATAAAGCCACTCTCTCTCAATGACAAATGTAGTCTCTAGAAACTTATGACAATAAAAGGAAAAAGAAATCTAAGCAAAGAATCACAGCTATCTTTGCCTGTTCTGCCACCGGGGAAAAGAAGGAAGTTGTCACTGGCAAAAGACAGAACCCCCACTGCTCCAAAAACGTGCGTACACTGTGTCTGAAACAGCTGTACTGTATTTTGAAACAATCAATAAAATTCAGTGAATAGCGAAGCTGTCAATTTCATTATTTCATATTCATGTAGTTAATAAATATACAAATGTCAATTAAAGAAATAAAGAAAAACAAATTCAGTTATAATAATCATCCGCTTATAGTGATATTTGACCCCGACAGATGTGATCACTATAAACAGTTTCCACTGTACTCTCTGTATATCCTTCATCTCCAACTGCAACTTCTTAATTTTTAACTTTCAATGATGCTTGTAAATCGATTGGACATCCTATGAAAAGAGAAAATGTGTCAAAGAGTAGCTGATGATGTAGTTGGTAATGGTAAGTTGGTTCTCCTAAGTTGCCTACACCATGATTTGAAACATACATCTAATATTATCTAGCCTTGTGATAACATAGCCACAGTCAGTGATCTGAATGTTCATTTATTAACAAATAAAGATAAAACAACAAATAGGGGCAAATGCTGCTTTTCCTTTTCCCCACCCAGATATATCCTAACAGTCCAGGGGATTGAAGCAACAACCTTCTGCTCACAAGCTCACTTCTCTAACCTTTAGGTCATCACTGCCTGCCGATGTCAGTTTGTATAATTCATGCATTTAATCTGTCAGCACTTTTTTGCCCAGTCATCTCCTTCACCTTGTTAATTGTGGCAGTATTGCACCTTTTTGGTGATGACTCCTTTATATTCATATAGTTCCATCAGCAGGTTTGTTCCGCTGCTGAGAAGAACACAGCTCTAGTTTTCCCTTCTTTTTGTGACACAGTATTATCTTTTCAATCTTTTTGTGTTGGGCTGCTCATGAACTCCGTGCTTGTGCACAATGCAAGCTTATTCCAGTCTGGCTAGAGTTACTATTGACTGGACACACTAAATTGTGTTAGTGGAACGGCTTGAGTCTTGAGTGAGAGCTGACAGGGAAATAAGTGCAGCTTTCTTTAGCTACATTGATGGAATACCCCTAAGGTGACCAGAAACCTAACACAATCGCCATGACAACTTTATAAGATGATAATATGTCAGATGTTGTGTTTACAGCATCAGTGTCATTAACCTAAACTTATTTGGAACTTACTTATTAGCAAATAATGAATAATAAAAAATAATAATTGTGTTGTGTGTTACACAAAGAGGAAACAGGGATTTTTATATCTATAAATTCTTAAAAATGTTGTTTTGACCAATTGGTACAAAGAAATACAAAAACAATTCACACAGGGACACAAGATAACTTATTGAAAAATATGTTTTGTTTTTTAAAATTTTTTATTTGTCTTAAAAGTGACCTGGTAACTAAATAAAAAGTTTGCAGAGAGTTACAGTTACAGATGCTGCCCACATTATTTTTTCAAAATAGCACCTTAAAATTCAGCTTCTGCAAAAATACAGCTGTGTTTTGTACAGTAACACATGATGCTGTTTGGAGCAGCAGTTTTCTTCCTGCTGGTTTACTTCTTTTCTGTAAAGTGTTAAATATAATTATCCTCAATTTTAAATACATAAAACAGAGGCATTCCAATGAAATCCTGTTTTTCACTGATCTCATTAGGAACCCTCCAGTTGGTTTCAGGAAAAAGTAAATTGGCTTTTGTTTCGTTTGTAATGTAATTAGTAAAATCTTTCAAAATACTATTAGGCTATAGCTGCAGTTGTAAGAGTGCACACACTAACACAACCTGGGTGTTTTCCCTTTATTACTGAAGTCAGAAAAATGTGGCTGATGCATAAATCAATGTCTGCTGCTTTTTTTCTCATTCTTGGTTGAAAAAAATACATAGTCCTGCAAACACTCTCTTCCGTTTTGAATATCTTAGTAATCAATATGGGGGAAAAAAACATTTATTGGCATATGGTAAGCTGGTCTTCCTTTTCTTTTCACTATGTTAGGGTGACTTTTCACCAAAAAGAGTATTTATTTTATACTTGACAGCGTGAATTCCAATTACCACAGCAACTTATTGATATTTCTGCAGTTCTTGCCTTTGCTCCTTTGACTTCAGAGATCCTTCCACTTTCATTTAACCACCCGCTGCCCCCACTTAATTGTCTCTCGGAAGCTCTGTTCAATTAACAAAGATAATAAGCTCAATAAATCCACTCAAGGGACTTGTTGTGCATATGCATAGTTACCACAGCACGATGTGCATTTTGATACGCAGTGTTTTTTTTATGGTGTTAGCGCCATATAACATCCCAGCATGTTCAAAATCAAAGCAATAACATTCACAAAACCATGTTATGGCACAGTGCAGATTTATTTTAAAGCCAGTTTGGAAGCTCTTTTGAGGTGATCCAAATCATATCACAAAATGAAGCAGGTAGCACATGTGGAGTGAGACTTACTTAGAAGCACATTGGCAACAATTTCCACACAGGTATTCCTAGTAAATTTAACAGAGGATATTCTCAGTAAAGTCTACATGCCAATAATCATTAAGAAATACTTGTAAAGTTTACTAACAACAACAAATTTCTGTTTTCAGGAGTAAATTTTACTCAGACTACCATTACATTTACTTACTAATTGCTTTAAAAATACTAGGTTTTTCTAAGCTTTTATCTGGCTGGACCTAGTTCTTAATTTTTGCGTTATTTGAGTAACATTCACTTAAAAAAAGCTTGGTAACAATTTCCATTCAAAAATTCTTTGTAATTTTTAATCTGGAAAGTCACAAGTAAAGTTTACTTACCAGTAAGAAATACAAAACATGAAGTAATAGATGCTTTTAAACAATAGCACCTTTATTATGTTTGCCAACACTGGTGCAAGAGGTGATTGCTTACAGTAGTTCCAACATATACAGTCTGGTTGGCATTAGCAGACAAAACATTTCTAAATCAGTGTTACCAAAAAGAATTTAAAGAACAACTTTCACTAAAACACTTATTGAAGCAACATTTTTCAACAAGACATTTGACCTCTTTGATGCTTTTTGGTAGCACTTGTTTTTGTTAATAATAAAATGAGCATTATTCGTGGTCAATGTAGGTTATTAGGTTGGAGAACAGACAAGTTTAATATGGTCAGAATAATCATCAGAAAATCCCAAATTTTCCAAATTGACCTGTAGTCTTTGATGAGGTTTTGTCCAGACTCTCCAAGGAAGCAGCGGATGATGACATCTCCTCTGCCTTCAACATGTAGCTGTTAGACAGACAGAAGTCAATTCATTGCAGAGAGCAATATGTAACTGCAAATACAAAGAGAAACAGAATGTCAGCCATTGGCAATGTAAGCCTGCAACAGTGTTCATAAAGGTGCACCACTGTCAGCATGGAGAGATGCTCTACTGTCTTTGGGTTTTGGTCACACTGACCTGACCCATGTGCAAGAACTAGAAAGACCCTGGATTTAACTGAGTCAGTCTCTGGAACTGCTTGTCTAAATTGACATTGTAGGATGTTAGACAGAGAAATCCAGGATCAGCTGAAGCAGCTGTCCTGTCTGTGTTTTAACCAGCATGTAGATGTTTAGATGACTGAATTTTCTTTTTTTTTGGAATACATTTCTTTTAAGCAGGGCTCATATTACCAACAAATTATCAGACAAATTAACAAAGACAAATTAAGAGAAATTATCAACAAATTATTCATCTATGAATAAGCCACTGCAGATATACATTAGCCAGGAACCCTCATATAAAGATGAGTTTGCTGCATCTCCGTGGTGAACCGAGATAATAAATTACAGACGTCAAATAACTTGCTGTAAAATCGTTATGAAGTTTATGATATTAGCAGCTAAGTAACCTGCTAAGAAGGCAAGTAAGGCATTCTGGCCAGTAGAAAATGTATACAAAATGAATGACGCTTGTGTGGCACTTGTGAAAAGTGGGGCCAAGTTTACGAGCACACTAACTGATCAGCTAGCGCTAAAGTTAAGTATTCAATTCTCAAACACTACCTTTAGCTGACAAACCAACAGGAATGTACAAAGTTAATTAAGCATATAACCTACCAACATGGCTCCACATCCATGAATTTTTTTCATCAAATGAATGACCAAACCATCATCCAGTCAAAGTCTGCTGTCCTTAAAGAGGTCCTGTTGTTTCATCGTATCTCTGAAAGAAAAATAGTTCATTCTCCTCTGATGTCACCCGCTGAGCGGGCACAAGGTTGCTAGGTTCACTCCTGTTACACAAGTACAATTTACCTTTTTCAGGTTGTAGCATCAGTGATATTGGTGAGGTGAGGAGCCTGCACAGAGCCCAAAGGATACTAAAAGACAATATCCACCCCAACCACAGCCTGTTCACCCTGCTGCCATCTGGCAAGAGATACAGAAGTATCTGCTGTTGTACCAGCAGACTACAGAGCAGCGTCTTTCCTCAGGCTGTGAGACTCCTCAATTCATCCTCTGCACTCTAATATAAAAATATATTTTTATCTTTATGACTTTTATTCATTAAACCATTTATATAATTTCTGTTTTTGTGAGTAGTATTAACGGACTACAATCTACATTTCATTATACAATCTTGTGATGTAAAATGATAATAAATGACTCTTGAATCTTGAATACAGTACTTTAGTTAATATCATGATACAAAATTATAAACAAACCAAGTCACACATTAAATAAAAGGTGACATTTTAAAGCAAAAGCACTGAAATAATAATTTCTTATAGAATTTGAACAAATAATTGAGGTTACACAAGGCCAAAAAAAAAAAAAAATTCAATTTTTGGTTTGCTGTACTACTGCTGTACTAAGCTTCTATGTTTGCTGGGATGCACTGCGTTTGATATACTTGTGCTATATAAAGTACAAATTGTTCATGTTATCATATATCTGTTTCAGCACAGTACTGATTCCACATATAGCCAGTTCTGTTCCGTTTGCTGCTCTAAATACCCAGAGTCTGATAGCTCTCTCCAAGTGGGTCTATCAGCAGCTGCACACCCGGAGTATCAAGGACTGTGACATTTTCCTACCAGGTATAAGACACAGGCTATGGTAGTTAAAAAAATAGAGAATAGAAGCTATGTGCCTTCAGTGATGTAGTCAAAGGAGAGAAAAGGCAGTATGGATATTTCTTTGATTTAAATGAAAAGCTCCTTCTAAATATATGTATGTATCAACAAATGTTTCTGATGTGGTCTGTAGTTTTCAAGTATATCTTTAATAGCTCATTTGGAATGACAGAGATATTAAAATTCATCTGTAATTGTAAAATACAAATATTATATATCCCTGAATAAATATATATTTATTCAGGGATATTTGAATCATTTACATTAAATAATTTACATTAAAAGCATTCAACTGCAGAAACAGAGGGGGTGACTTTTATTGTGAAGAAGCCACAGGAAACACAATGTATTTGTCCCTGTGATTAGCTTTAACCACAATTGTTAATCAAAAATGTATCTACAAAGGAAGTCAATTTTAGCATTTTTTAATCAGTGGATCAGTTTTAAATTAGCAGGGATTTATGTTTGAAGAAGATGAAGATGAATAGCTGCAAGTGACAGGCTCCACACCTCCAGTTCCTCAGCACAGGAACCAGTTTAACTGTGGCCCGCTGTAGTGTGGGGAACTGCTTGTGCCGTGCCCAGTATGAAATCAGATCACAGTTGCTCACAGAATGATGGAAAAAGGCTGATTATTGACTGACATGAGTCTGTTAGACTGCACGATAGGTTTTCTTCTTTTTAAATTATTTTCTTGAGCATTTTATGCGTTTATCAAGCAGCGATAGTGGAGAAATGACAGGAAACAAGGGAGAGAGAGATGCAGTGAAGGAGTCAGGTTGGATTGGAACCTCACCGTACAGGTAGATGACTGTGTCTTAACCTCTGCGCCATGCTCCTACAGTTACTCTTGTCTTTCTGACAGAGCAGTGTTCATGGCCCCCAGAATTTTGGGACGTGTAGTATTAAACCCAACTTGCTGTTACAATGGTAACCACAGATGTCGCAAGGACAACCAGGACTAAAATCTTAAGGATTACAACTTTAAGTTAATTTAAGTTTTCACTAACATTGACCATGAGGCTTTTATCATTATGCCCATACTGTGTTTATGTCACATGTAAAGGAAAGTATGCATCCTACTGTGATGACTACATGTTCACTGACATGAATGTTAAGATGGCCATTGTCAGTGTTACTACTAAGGATTGTATGATAGGCAGAGCTACGTGCAGGTGTAAAAACTACTGTAGTGTACATAATCCAAATAGCATAGCATTTTCACTTTTTTTCCAGACAGTGAGATGAGAAAATGGATACCAATCTCATGTCATGTTAAGTACAGAGCTTGAGCCGAAAGGCAATCAGCCTAATTTAGCATGAAGGCTGGAAGCAGTAAAAAATGCGGCTGGTGTATTTGGGAGGATTTTATCTGCATACGTCCATATCTTATAATACGGGTGGCATGAGCTAAATAAGGACAAGTGTGAGCAGAGCAACTAGCTTGTGACAGATTTGAAAAGTGAAGTTTGGTTACTGAATGCCTCCAACTGTCCTGTCTACCATAGCTCCTCACCCTTGTCTTCACTGATCACAGAACCTGAGGTGTTCTGGTCCTCTGTGGTGCCCTGTTTAAAATACCCTATCCTAGAAATTCAGTTTATAATACTAAATTCCAACAGCAAATACATTTTGAAGTTAACATAATGCCACCCTAATTTCGTTTTCAACATAATGTAAAAATGTTATTAATTAACACCAGGCGAATCACAAAAATGTTGATACTGAACTGAGTAAAATGCTCTGTGAGAATGTATTTCATGTTGATTTGTTCTCCTCAATGTTCAGAGTTAAACTGACTCCAAAATGCACTTGATGTGTATCATTCACAGAAAACCTGCTTCATCTCATTTGTGTTCATGTTCAGCAACAGTGAAAAGCAGCTGGTATTTTAATGTAACAGAGCAGACCTTAATGTGGAGTGTTGAAGGGAGGGGGGAAAACATGGTGCCACACATAACAAGAAGCATACAAGCCATGAAGGTATTATAAGATCAGTAAAGTTATTTCTACACAGTGGAGCTGAATACCAAACTACATAAAATGTTCTCAGAATGAGTTAGTGTCTGTTTACGAGAAATCGTAAATGATATATTAGAAGGAGTAAATGTTTACCTGTAAGCTCGGCAATGTTAAATTTAGGAATATATTAATGGAGGTTTTCCTCCAACAGTAGGAAACAACTGAAGACTTTATCTGATATTTAAACTGCATTTAACTAATACAAATGTTTACTTTGAATGCAGGACTTTTACTTTAATAAAGTTGTTTCACAACATGACAATGTCATAAAATGAACTGGCTGACAGTAATGCTCGCTTAGCATGATGCTGACAACATATTAATACAATGGGAAATCCATAGAAAAATGGCAGCTAGCAGAGTTAGCGTTACACTATTTAACCGTCAGTGTTGTAGTCGAGTCACTAAGTCTCAAGTCCAAGTGGAGTCTCGAGTCCCCGGTGTTCAAGTCACTAAAGAAGAGTCTGAGTCTGAGTCCGAGTCATTAAAGTCAGGGGCACCGGAGTAACAATAGTCCCTTTCACACCTGAACTGCAACCCTGAAGTACCTGGAGGAGCTGTATGTGTGAACACAAATGTCCGAATCAGTCAGACTGGACATTAAACGGACTTTACCCTGCCAGCTCCCTAGTACAAAGTCTGATTGAGCCCATGTGTGAATACCGCGAGTGAGTGGGCTACAACTGCTCGCTGCCATAAGTAAAATTGCTCTCCTTACCTGTATGCCCTCTGATTGCCAGCCCCTGTCGGGTTAGAAACAGCAGACAGTGCAGTTGTTCCATCATCCCATCCCTTCTTTTCTCTTGCTCAATGCTCTCTTGTTTGACAAGCTGAATGTTGACTGGTGCCTGACTGAAGTAAGCGCATTTTTTTTGGACACACTTTTTTTTGGACACACGCTTTGTGAAAGTGAGACACAAAGAATGGCTGTCATGGCTGTCTGGGAGGCTTGCGCACTTTTTCCAATTATTAATTCCTGACTTTACAAAGCCGTCATCTCTCCACATTTGGAGAAAGTTACAAGCTGTTTGACAGCAGCAAATCGGCATATTTCACAGAGGGCTCACTTCCTGGTTTTACAAAGAATTAAACACTCTCTATTTTTGTACCATTCTGCATTAAAGTATCTTTCTCTTTGGCCAAATGATCTAACAGTCTCCTTTTTGTCTATAATTAGCTGTGCAGCTATACCCGTCTCTATGTCCCGCAACAACTCTCCACGCAATCGGAGCCAGCACTAGCCTGTTTGGGTTCAATGCCAGTGGTTTCAACAATGTCAGCGGGCACAGAGCTGCTGCTTTGGGTGTCTTCTTGCTGCTGCTGTGCTGGTTCTGAGGTTGAAGGGCCAGGCTCCAATGGAGTTGTGGATGTCAGGGATGTAACGTTGAAGTTCAGTTTTGTTTGACTGCATTTTCCTTTCTTATGCACTGGTTCTTTTGACATGTTTGCGGAAGGATCCAGTATAGTTGTAATATTAAGTTAAGGTTGGTACAGCTAGCACAACAGTTCAAACAGACTGTAAACAAAGTAGGCTAAAACACGTCACAGCATTAAAACTATTTCATTAGTTGCAATGTACACTGTGTACCTTTGATTTTGTCCTCGTTGATTGGATTAAAATGTAAATATTCTTCCCGTTTTCTGTTTGTCTGCTTTATTCATAGATTTATGGGCGGGAATGATTGAAACGTCTTTTTACCGTAAGTGTTACAATATTGGGGCATTTGAGGGGATACAGTGATTCGCAACTTAAAAAGAATGTGGGAGGAGGGAAAAGGGGGGTGAGGGCCAACGGCCCCTTGGCTAAGGTTGAGTCCGAGTCGAGTTCCAAATTGGGCTCCAGTGCTCCACTCTGGCATGGTGAAAGAGCTGACATACAAATAAAAAAGGTCTACATTATAAACAAAAATAACACTGCTGTGATTTCATATTAATATTAATGATGCATCTATTGCAAATTTCTTGACTGATTCTGATTTCCAATTTTTTAAAAGTCTGACCTACCGATTCTGATTTTTGGCAATTCTGATTTTCTTTAAGAATTCAAGAATTCATTCATTATTATTATTATTATTTTAAAATTAATTTAAAAAAAAAGTTTGGACTTGAAGGTATTATGAATTGCGAGCTTTGTGTCTTCTTAACTCACGCTACAGAACTTCCACAGCAACAACGTGTGTACAGCTGTAGTGTCTTTGTGCGTGTGTGTGACTGCATGTTGTGTGTGTGTGTGTGTGTGTGGATGTGGCTTTCTGTGCACTATGTACGCAATGTGCATGTTGTGTGTGTGTGGCTACATTACATTGTCTGTGCCGCAGCTGCTGCTGTGTGTGTGATGTGAGTGTGGCTATATGTGGAAAAGGTGACCTGCAAAAAATTGGATATATATTACTTCTTTATCAATTAACAAGTTTGAGTCCTTGTCTTCAACTTCTGAGTCTGAATGAAGTCCATGCTTGAGTCCGAGTCTGAGTTATCAGTACTTAAGTCCAAGTCGAGACACGAGCCCTGAAAATCAGGACTCGAGACGGATTTGAGTCTGAGTCCTGGACTCGAGTACTACAACACTGCTAAATGTGTACACAAAATGTTCTTAATGAACCCATAATAACTTCTAATATGTAACAGGAGCATTTGCAAATTAACGTAATGAAAACACACACAACTACAACATGTGTGGAGCTAAACTACAAGAAAGATAGCTCACTGCAGTCAGTCAGTTTCTTCTGCAGTTGTTTTTCTTCCAGTGGATCTTCAAGTTATCTCCAGTGGAGTTATCACAATGTAGTTGCAATGGCATCACTCTGCCATTGTAACTACATTGTGGTCCGAGGGGGGATTATCCTACAATCCTGTCAGCAGAATTCAAGTACTCTGCTGCCACCTAGCATCTACAGTTATCTAGCACAGCCCCCCCTTTTACGGCCACAGCAGCACCGTTGTAACGTGATGGTAAAGCAGACAAATGAAACCAGTAACATTTGTAGCGCTTCATTCATTAGAAAAAACAGTGCCTCTGTACGTAATCCAGGCAGTGATGAGGTTTGCTAACGTAATGTCACTGAGAAAACAGTTTAGTTGTATAAACATAGTATGAATGTAATTCCTAGGAGACAGGGTTGAAATTTGCTAGTTGCACAGGATGATGTCTTTCTATTCCTGGTTTCTTGAATGTGTGCTTGTACACTTCCGTTCCTGAGATACAAGAGAGAAGATAAGAAGATGGCTATGTTTCACACAAGATGCCTCCAAGATCTACCAAAGATTACCATCAGCGATGTACATCAGCTAGTACAAGTAGCAAGCTCAGTCCCGAGGAGCAAAAGTGAGAAAGGGTTCAAGATGTAAATATCTACACTAGTCACAACTATGAAGGTTTATTTTAGCTAGCTGGTAAGCTAGCTCTAGTTACTAGCTAACTTGACAACTTGACAGGCTATTTGATCCAGTGTAAAATGCTTTAATGATGTATGATTAAGTGTATGCATAACATGATTGATTTCCAATCCCCCACAATTTCAAACAAAGATTCATCAGGGAGAGTAAGCGTCAACCAAGTTCATGTTCTGGGGTTTTGATGTGGCTAGGGTAGGTAACCTGTGATTATAATGTGGTAATTTTTGTGGAAAAACCCTATCAGACGCAAATAATTTTTTTCTTTGGTTTGTGGTTTGGATGGCACTTACAGCATGCCCCCCCCCCCCCCCCCCCCCCCCCAGATTGAGTGAGAGGTCACTACTCTCTACCTGTGATACAACAGGGACTGGGTACAATAAAAGTGAATTTTATTCATGGTTTCAATATAGTTTTGCAACCAGCTGGGTTTTTAGGAGTCAAATGTGTTTACTCTGTTCATCTAAATTTGTTTGTTAAGGGTTCTTACATCCTTGACATGTCTGTTAAGTCCACACACTGGTGTGTTGTAAATCTGAAAGTGGTCAATTATTTTAATCAGAGAAAGGAAATAGGGGAAGAGGAGAGAAGGTAAACATGAGGTGGGTAAAAGTAAGAACGTAATGAAAATAATACTTCATGTCAAGTTTAGGTGTTGTTAGCTACAGTGTTCAAGGAATTAAACACCCCATAAAAAACAAAAAAAGATTTTACGTCAGTTGAATTGCTCGACAGTGTTATTACAGGAAACCCACTTGAGTAATGCTGAACACAAGAAATTAAGAAGAGAATGAGCTGAGCAGGTGTTCTGTGCATTTTGTCCAAATAGCAGAAGCATTTATCAGTCAGTCCATCAGCTTTGCGGGACAGAATGAAGTAAAGGATAAACAGGGCAGATATATAGCAGTCATAAAGACAATAGGTGTGTTTGATCTGACTATAATGAATATCAGTGCTCCAAATTAGAATAATCCCACTTTTAAGGACATCCATATTGGCAAGGGAAGCTAAAGATACCATAATTCCATAGCAGTAAAACATATGTTGGAGGAGTTGGGTTTGTTGATGGCTGGAGAGCTATGAATCCAAGAACAAAAGACTCAACAATTTTCTCAATTTTTTTTTCAAGTTTATGATGCAACTGCCCCAATTAAAAAAGTGTGCACCGGATACAATTTGGGATGAACTCGTGATGCATCGTTACTAACATCTTTGCGTGGGTAAAATCAGATTTATTTATATATATAATTATAAGTAGTGGCTCTATGCCTTTGTTACTTAAAAATGTGACTAAAATTTGTGACCAATAATTTGATATTCAGATTGATTCCTCCTCTCTAAACTGTTTCTCAAGCGCGCTGGCATACTTGAGCTAAGTTCGCTGCCAAAACGTTCCAGGTGGAACTCGTGCTCTAGAATTATTGTTCTGGACGTCTTTTGAAAACGCCTGTTTATGAAAGACCCGAGTGTTTCTTTAGAGGTCAAAAAGAAACAGCATAAATGAGATGCTTACTGAGTTGCAGTACTAGAGAAACAAACATGTAAAGTAAAAATAGCACTTTTTTAGTTAATTTATGATTTACCATACCTTATGATTTACCATATCATATTGAATTGCATGGCATCATTCTTTTGCATTGTGTCGAATTGCGTTGTTTTGCATTGAATAGCATTGTTTTGGATCAAATTGTGTTGAATTGCACTTATCGCAATAAGGTTGAATCATATCATATTGCGTTGGTAGTTGCTTCATATGTATCTTTGATGTATCGGATTGTTGGCTACACATTGAGATGTGGTTCACATCGGCCTCAGTGATGGAGATGCACATCTCTAATCAAGGCAGGATCTTCACAAAATCCAAGAGTGCATTACTGAACTTATTACTCCATCTGACCATGACAAAGGTACGTGCCCTGCTCAGTTAAACTGTCCAAGAGAGTAGAACAAGTGCACACAGGAGAAAAAAAGCACACACAGGAGAAAAAAGAGAGGTGGAGGCAGTAAAACTAGCTAATAGGAGCACAGACACAATGGATTGACAGCAGATTCAACCAGTGGAAGGCCCTAAACTGCTTCTATGGTTCAACCTCAGTTTAGTCTCACTGGTGAGGTTTCTGTCTGGAATTAAACCATTTAATTTATTTATTCCTTATTGTTTTAATTGATATGTTTTTCAATTGATATATACATATGCAGTTCTTGAGGAATAATAAGCAAGTGGCCCATTCTGAACAGGCAGGTTTTGAATGGGTGCTGCACTATTTAATTTAAAAAGGTTAAACCCAATCCCCTTAGAAACCTTATTTCCAAAAGTCTTGAATTAACAAAGTAGGTAGAGCATAAGGGGTGCATGACATGACTTACTTAACATGCTAATTTGCTTAATGTGTAAAATAATGTTTTTAAGGGCTTTAGTTTTTTTTTTTTTTTTAGTTTTTATCTTTTTAAAACTTGTAATAATAACAACGGTAATGAAGGGATGTTTCAGATATTTCAAATTAATGTGTGAATGAATGCATTAATGTATGGTATGTTTTCAGGAATAATTATGGATTGATTAATCGTAGGCTATTTTAAGAGATTCTTGTTTCACAGTGTATGTGGCATTGTATATGCAGCTCCAGGCAGATATGTTGTCAGTGTCACATTATTGTGAGCTGCCTTGGAATTGTGTTACAGGAATAATTTGTATCTCAATGTTCATTGAATCGGTAACCTAATCAGTTCTCGATCTCAGACATCCAGAGAAAACCTACTGGAAAAAAAAAGAAAAAACACTAAAAAAAGACTAAAAAAGAATATAAAAAAAGCCCAGCAGTGAGTGCTTGGTTCCTGTATGGTAGTTAGCTACCATACGACATGCTAATCTCTTTTTCTAGGTCTTCTTATCTGTACATGGGGTGTCGGAGAAGAATAAACACCTTAAAAGGGAAATAAGTCTCCTTCAAAATACAACATATGCTAAAGATCCAAATATACAACCTGCACAGCTGCAGCATGGATGGATGGATGGATGGATGAATAGATAGATAGATAGATAGATAGATAGATAACATTTATTTACTCAGTGGAAACCAATTGAAAGCAATGCTTTAATTTCCAATGGTGCCATTCAAATTCACAACCAAAACAAGTCATAATAAATGTGTAAAAGTGTAAAACCAACAATCTTATACCAAACATAAATACAACACAAACACAAGACAAATGACTTATAAAATACAAAAAGAATACAAAGACAAAGACAGTTATATAAGTACAATTACACAGGGATAAAACAGACACATTAAGAAAAACAGGAGCATTCATCACATAAAACATCATACAACATAATCTTAAAATGATCTTGGGTTAAAATATTTTCTAACTTAAGGGAGTCCTGAAACTTATTCTACCTATGAGGAGCGTAGTAGGTGAATGCAGTTTTTGAGAATGCAAGGTAATGCATTCTTGTGAATGGATACGGTATCCCATATTTCTAAGTCTTAAAAGTGATGATAAATAAAATGGCAACTTATTTAGGATGGCTTTATAAATAAAAAGAGACAGCATTGTTCCTTTTGATTGGTAAGTGATGTCCATCCCACTTTCTCATACAGGATACAATGATGGGTTCTAAAACTGTCGCCTGTAATAAATCTAAGAGAACTGTGATAAACAGCCAGCATCAAGGAGTTTGAGGGTATGAGCAGCAGCATGCATGTAAATTACATCTGCATAGTCACGCACTGATAAAAATCTTGTCTGCACAATCTGCAACCTACTGCTAAAAGAGAGGCACTGTTTATTTCTGAAAAAGAAACCTAATTTAAATTTAAGCTTTTTAGTAAGTTCCTCAACATGAGTTTTAAAAGATAATTTTACATCTAACCAGATACCCAAGTCCTTTATAACATGGGTTTTTAATTTGAGCCCCAGTTATTGTAAAACTGGATTTTTCTTTGGGATCTGGTGAAGAGCAAATTACTGTGTCATCAACATAAGAATAAATAGAGCTCTTCCTAAACAATGAGCCCAGGTCATTTATATACAATGTAAACAGGATAGGACCTAGTATTGAACCCTGTGGGACCCCTTTTGTAACTTCAAGGAAGTCAGATTGATTGAACTGTGAAACCAGTTGCATGCATTTGTCTATCCAAAAGAATCAATGAACGGGGCAATACAACACTCCTCATCCAGAAAACAGATGATATCATTTACTAGCTAACATGCTGCTGTCAAAGAGATATGTCAAAGTGATATGTCTTAAAACAGACTGGGGGTTTAAAATGCAATACTCAGACAGATGCATTTGATTATTGATGAGCTTTTCTAGGATTTTGGCTAAACGTGACAGTTTAGAGTTTGGGCGGCAGTTATTTGGATCGCTAGTGTCTTTAATCAGCGGCAGTAAATGTGCTGCTTTCCACACTTTAGGAATAAAGTGTGGAAATCCTCTGGATATAAGAGTTCAATTAGAAGTAGAAGCTATAATAGGTAAGAGTCTTGAATTCAAGAAGTCTGCTCCAGTAGCCTTTTTTGGGTGAATTGAGGCCAGGGCATCAAATACCTCCTTAACAGAGAACTGTCTAAATCTTTCCCAAAAAGGGCTATTTCTATTACAGCTGTGCCCATCGTTGACTGAGGCAATTGTAGATAGATTTGGATTTTCAAACAGATGACCAGAATAAATGAAATGACTATTAAAAATGTCACAGATTTGTTCTTTCTCTGAGACAATGACAGAATCTAGAGAAACATACTTGGGTAGGGAGTAAACATGACCATGCTTTAGTGACTTCATTGTTTTCCATTTTGCTGGATTACCACTACAATCGGACAGGGTATCAACAAAATAACATGTTTTTCATTTCAAATTGCCCTGACACATTTGTTTCTCAACTGTCTAAGGATCTGCCGCTCTATAGAGGACTTTGAGCCTTGCAATTTTGCCCATGCTACATCCCTTAACCTTAGCATCTGAGAATACAGGTGTGAACCAAGGATTTGATCTATTTTTACCCTGTATTTCTTAAAGGGGGCATGTTTATTTGCCAAGGAGCTAAAACATCTGTGAAATGGCTTAGGGCTAATTCAGGGTCAGGAATAGCACATAACCTTGTGATATCACTGAGAAATAAATTACGAAGAAAAGCCTGTTCAGCAAAACGTTTAAAGTCTCTCTTTATAATAATATGTGATGGATTTTTTTTGTCTTGAATCTCTAATGCAGAAAATTGGACAATGATCACTTCAGTCTCAGGCAAACACACCACTGGCTGTGAATTTATGTGGTTATGTGGTTAGGATTATATCAGGGTCGACTTTTCTGGATTTCTGGTGTCTGGCTGAGTAGGTGAAGAAATGAGCAGAGTTAAATTTAATTCAATACAATGATTTTTTTTTTTAGCCCCTCAGAGATAGAAGATAACCAGTCAAGGTTAAGGTCACCCATGAGCAAAACTTCAGAAGCCTCATACTCAGATATAAGATTTACCAATTTATCTAAGGCCCTTTGATGAGCAGACATGGGGCGATAGGCCCTGATTACCACCATATTATTATTAGCATTTAGAGAGACATTTTATGCTAGGAATTCAAATTCTTTTGGCAGAGACACAGAGTGCAACACAGAGAGTTGTGAGAGTTGTTCAGTCCACCCTATATGTATTGTAACCGTCAAGTGCAATAGCATCATCCTTAATTTTATCAGACAACCAGGTTTCTATTAGAATTGAAATATCTGGATTGGTTTGTTGGACCCAGATTCTAACAGAGTTCAGTTTTGGTACAAGTTTCTCACATTCATGTGGATTAACCCAAGAAATCAAGAGTCAAGAAGTCAAGAGGAGTTAAAACTTGATTAGTAGTCTCATTTCTCAAGCCAAGCCCTTGGTCATAAAATGAGTCACAGGGGATTAGCTTTAGATTGTCAGTATTTACACCATTTTGCCAGTATTTACACCTTTTTGGCCGTGCCACTTGCAATTGGTATGTGAGAAGCTTGTGTTCATCCCTGTCTCTCCCTCCCTCTCACTTTGTGTTGTGTTGGTGATCAGTCTGACAGACGGAGGCTAATTCATCCAGGTGATAAGGCGTGTCATTGGCTCTTTGTGCTCTGCGACTGTCGCTACTGTGCTTAATTTGACCTGCTGCATGTCGCCGAGCGCGCTGGTCAATATTAGCTCTGCAGCCACTGACTCAAAAGGACATGTTTGTTCACCCTGCACCTCCCCTCTACCACAGAAAACAAACACACACTTCCAACACACACTCACTGGCAGGCACACACACAGGGTGGTGATGGCTCTGATAGTAGCATGGAACAGTCACTCAGCAAGGCCTAGAGCCAACAACAAAACACAGGAGCAGCAGATGTTTGATAAAGAAGTACTCTATTTGTCTGAGGCGGGTTGTCACATGTTTTTTGTGGTTTACATGTGTGCTTATGATTTTTTTGTTTCATCACATTTTTACAATAATCCCCATCAAACATTTTCATACCATGCCTAACTGATGCCTGGACACTTTGATTAAAAATATTTTTTCTCTATGATTCTATATTGCACTCATCAAACAAAAATAAACTTATCAACCGATATATAACCAATATACAACCTATAGAAGTTAAACACTAACATACACAAATGAAATATGACAACATGACATTAAAAGTGAACAAGTACATAGAGAATAAATTGCAAGTTGAACAGTGTTATAGAAATGAATTACATTATGATGTAAGAAACATGTAATCATCTCTCAGAGGAAAAATTTAGCAGAATCATATTAATTCCATAGTCCCTCCATGACATTTATACCAATTTCTATCAACTCTTAGTGGAGTGTCAATGTTATTAATTAGGGTTCAAACCCCAAAGGGGTAGAACCCTTCTATGTTTGTGGTTTATTATTATTATTATCATCATCATCATTATTATTATTACTCATGTTTTATGATTATGATGATGATGATGATGTTGATGATGATGATGATTATTCATTTTATTCTGCCACGGCTTAAATTGCCGTGAGTTGGAACGAGTGAAAACCATGAAACTTGGCCCAATAACTGGAAATGATGTACATGTGCTTCCCAAGAAATATTAGCCCAATCGGCCAGATGGTGGTGCTATAATTAAGCCCCAAAAATTCTTTTTTGGAAAGGCCACGCCCCTCACACCATAAGTCCGATTGATTTGAATTTTTAAACACAAGACCAGCTCAATGTGCTCTACAGAAAAGCCTCCGGACCATAAAAGCCCACCGTGATGGATTTTTTGCTAATTTGCCTAATGTGAAAAACAGCAATATGACATCTACTTTTTGGATTTTGACTCAATCAACACCAAACTGGGTATACAGCCTTGTGAAACTGAGATACACATATATAAAAAGGTAGCACATCTTAAAATTGTATTTTTGGAACATGCCTACTGGATTTTGGGTTCAGCACTCTGCTGATAATTCCATTGTTGAGGCACAACCTCCTTCTCCAACTGAGATACACATTTCTATTATAAATGAGAAACATTTATCAAAAAACATGACTGACATCAACCAAATTATCTTTGCAACAGATGGGACTAAGAGAATATTGGCCATAACTCATTAACCATTTGTCCAATCATCATAAATCTTGGTACATAACTTCAGTCTAAAATTGGCATCAGGTCTACCAAAGCATTTTGAGCCTGACCCATAACAGGCGGACAGAATTTCACTAAAATTGGTGTGCTTGCTCTGGGGGCAAGTATCAACCAAAATCTGAAGCGCGATATTGATCAGTGCAAGTGGGCGTGACCTATCACGTATTTGCTCATAACTCAAATGCTTGTGAGCAATCCTGATTAAACTCACTGGAGACATCCTGTGCTTCCTACTGAACATACACACCAGGTTTCGTTCAAATCTGCTGAAGTGTGGACGAATGGTGGAACTTTGAGTGCACAATTATTGAAATGCTGCAGGCATTCTGATGATGAAACAAGTGTGTAATTGTTCTCACTCTTTTAAACAGAATTAAACTAGCTGAAGTGACTTTGCTCACCTTTGTGAAGCGTGAAACCCAATCGTTTTTGCTTATGCCTTTAATTTTCAACCACTGAGCTGCTTCCTTCTGTTAAGCGCAAAAAGGTTTGAACATGCGAATTGCCATTTGCAGCTATATTTGTAAATTATGTTTAATCAAAATTTGCCTTTCCCAAACAAACAAACAGAAAGAAAATCCTTTGTTTCTCTAACATTGCTCATTTGAATGTGCCTCCACAATATATGATGGCAGCATCTTCACTCAGATGTTTGAGGTGGGTAAATTGTAAATTGTTCATACCATTTTTAACTGAAAAGACCTTCAAATTAGCAGCACACTGTAGTGTATCTTAAAGTTGAACTGAAATTTTTAGATAAGAGAACAAAACATTTTGGACATATTGTGTGACTAAGCCTTAGGTTCACAATTTTTAAAGTTTGTCTTAAAACAACAGTCAGGTGTCCATATGAACAGTGAAAGAGGTTTTCCTCACTGTAATCATTCCTCCTGTTCATACTGGTTAGTAAAAGATCCTCTTCAAATGTGCTTTCAATGTAAGTGACGGGGAACAAAATCCACAGTGTGTCCACATTAGGGGTGAGCAAGTACACCATTATCTGTATCTGTATCTGTTCAAACAACTAAATTACTGTATCCATATCTGTGCGTGGAGAGGTCTGGGCTTACACTGGAAATGGGTAGGGCTTAACTGGGAGTTGGTATTTTAAGCCTGAAATGGAAATGGTTTTATCAGAACCACATTTATTGCTTATTATATATTTATTGTTTATTAGAAAACTATTTACAGAACAGCCTCAGAATTGTGGTTATAGTGAGAAAAAGTGCATGACCAGCCACATTTAAAAAAAAACATATATATATATATTGAAAATAAAAATAATAATGAACTTGCACAAGTATGTTTAGCAAATAATGTGTGTGGTCAAATACAATATTGACTATAACTCATTAAGCATTTGTCCAATCATCATAAATCTTGGTACATAACTTCAGTCTGACATTGGCATCAGGTCTACCAAAGCATTTTCAAATAAATTTTCAAATAAGTAAAGTAGCTATAGTATAGGTACACAGGACAAAATTGAGCTTGAGTTATTTATTTGCAGCCTAGATTGTTACTCTGTTTGTTTTTTGTTTTTTTTAAATGAACTGATGGTGTGAACCTGGGTGATTTATGCAAACAGCCCATGTTGGTGATCCAACATGGAAATATGCATTCAGCCTTGCAACTGTTTTCCTGTCAAAAGCACCGTGTCTGGTACGAGCCAAGTTCTCCAAGTAACTTGCCTGACTTTAGATATTTTACAAACCGAGATAGGACAGGTGTAGAGGCAGTGAGAGTTGCGAGCTGTTAATCCCTGTAGACAGAGTTGCTGTGACGATGGCAAGATTGTGTTGTGTGGCGCAGCAGCAGTCAATTTTGTATAGACTCTGTGTATGGCTGGCCTATCGCAGAACGATGTGGACACAGCTACCCAGTGAGGATTTTCCTTCATCATGAGTACAAATATTAACACATTTTACTCGGATGATACTTGTGTTCATAAAAAGTACCTTATCCATACTGGATACTTGTTTCATTCGAGTATTCGACTCAGCCCTAGTCTACACAGTTATTTTATGCAAAAATGTATTTAAAAGTTTATCTCAAGCTTATATGAGGCTCTAGCAGTCTGCATTAGTCATATCAAGTGGATATCTACCACTATTACAGTCTTTTTAGCATCATATGTTGAGCTGCTGGAAGTATAGTAACAAAAAGAGGGACTTTGGCACTAAAAAGACTGTAACGTTGAAAGATATCTACTTGATTTGACTCATTTGGACGCTGAAGCTTCATATTAGCGTCACATAAACTTTTAAATACATTTTTGCACAGAAGGAGGACTGTTTTTGACAACTGTTTAAGATGACTATGATTATTAAGCAGCTGATAGCTCACATTTTGTGGTGATATGTAAGATTCGACAATTGACAATTCTATATTGCACAGAATGTAATTTTTGTATGGATGGAAAAGCCTCTAAAACAGCATGGGACACTAAAACTCTCCACTGAATCTCAGCATAATAAGTAACTATAAAATATATCGCTACAAATATTTCAAACATAATTCAGCAATCAGGAATCAATCAAACTTGAACATGAAAGGTAGAATACAACTTCAGCAACAGTATTTCACGTCCTCTTCACACTCAGAATGCAGAGGTGAAAAATGATTTTGTGTTTGTCGTTACACAGCTCATGTGTGTGTTTAAGTGTCTAAATCCTATATGAGGATTTATGGTGGGCAGGCGGGGGCGGACTATGTGAGTGTTTCAGCTCATATCCTGTTTGTTTAGACTCTGCAGCTCTGTGAGGGCAGCAAGGTAGCGGCTCACTGGGTTTAGATTGTTTGTCATTTGGCATTTCAAGTGGAACTAACAAGCCTATAAAATGGTAACGAGAGGAAGACGGGAGGAGGCGGAGGGCAACCTGGAGGGGCGAGAGAGACATTCAGAGGAGAAGGGAGGAAGGAGAGAGAGAGGGAGAAAAAGGTGGGTAGAGGTTAGCACAGGAACAAGAGATGGATGGGTAGAGACAAAGGGTACGAGAGAAAATGTGAGGTGTAGATATGAGAGACAGGAAGAGGTTGAGTGGGAAAAATTTCATGTGAAATTGTTTGTGAGATTTGGTAACAATATCTGGTTATTTCATGCTTGCGTGGATCTGCAACCCCTCCTCTCGCTCCTCTCTGATTATTTCTCCTTTTTCACTCCAACAGCAGTGATAGAATGCAGTTGATGTGTTGAAGCCAGCTCATACAGTAGACAGGTTGAGTGGAGTTTCACCGTGAAACAAACCCATTCCAAGAAACAAAAACCAGCAGCTACGGAGATGGCAAGGTCACCATTGTCCAGCATGTCCAACACTGGGTCAAATCCATTGCTGGTAAAGATCAAAACGCAGTATTTTGACACTAGTAACAATGACTGTATAATGAGAAAGGTAGAGTAAGATCATATTCACAAACTCTGTAGCTCTATGCAGTTTGTAGCTGATTTTAGCCAACCCAGTCTCACAGCAGTTTTTGAAATAGTCATGAAATTTATAGATTTGTGTACATGGACACAAATTTTCCATTTCTTTCATGACTCTCAGCAGGACTTTCAGACTAATGTATTTCAGTTGGAATATATTTTGTGCCTGCACCATGTTTTTTTCTGTCAGTTGGGACTTGGGAGCACAGGTTGTTTGTACCATGCACTCCAGAATGACCCATAGGAGTGTTTTCTAATATGGCGCTTCCATCGGCAGGATAACATAATTTGTCTGTTCTTTCCAAAACTGTTACAAATCACTGTTTAAAAAATGATGATGTTTTATGGTGTGACAAGGCTGTGGTTAAGGTCTGGTTAGGTTTAGGGGTTTGTGTTAAAATGATCACTTGAAATGTTGTGTGGGTTAAGGTTACTACTTCCTTAAAGTTAGGCAACCTTTGTTGTCATGGCAACAGTAAATACCATGACAATCATTAGTTATGTTTTTTGAAAAACAGTCCCACTTGCAGTTGGAAACAGAAAGTGAACAGTGGTCTCCTGCAGCACAGTCCACTAAGTCCACTTTTTGCAAGTTAGGATCTAATTGGCCACCAAACCCGCCACCTCCGAATATAAATGGTAAATGGTAAATGGACTGTGCTTGTATAGCGCCTTTCTAGTCTTCCGACCACTCAAAGCGCTTTTACGGTACGAATCACATTCACCCATTCACACACATTCATGCGCTGAATGGGTGCAGGGGCTACCATGCAAGGTCCCAACCTGCCCATCAGAGAAAAAATGTAATCATTCACACACTTATGGCACAGCCATCAGGAACAATTTGGGGTTAAGTATCTTGCCCCAGGACACATTGGCATGTGGACCGGAGGAGCTGGGAATCAAACCACTGATCTTCCAATTAGTGGATGACCCGCTCTACCTCCTGTACCACAGCCGCCCACCTTAAGCATAGGTCATCTGAACTGAACTTCACCTTAGTAATGGCAATTTTTGGTCTTTTAAACACATAAATTCCACAGTATGACCGGCTGATTACAACTCACTGAACTTGCTGCTGGTCTGGTCCTCTGGCTGCTCTCTGCTGTAGAGAATACCAGACTGTTGTGCTGCATTTGGATGTTCTAAAGGAAGAAATGCCAAAAGAAAGAAACAAGGAATAATTTCATGGGCGAGTAGCCATTACACAACACTCTACTGTCACCAACATGTTAATGTTATCATAAGCCATGTTAGGTGGCTATTCCTTTGCAGTAGAACTTTATAGTGAATTATGAGTGAAGTGAATTTGTAGCTTCCTTGTATCATTATTATTATTTATTATTCCATTTATTGACAGCAAACCTGGATATAGAGCTGCGAAGTTTGAGTGTTTGTTTTCCAGTACTGGGTGTTGAGCACATCTCAGGCCACTATAATGCTGAAAATTCAACTGTATGTTGTATCCTGACAAAATAAGAAATGACCTGGAGCAAATAACATTTCAATCAAAATGCAAAACAGTTATTAGCAGGTACTTAAGTAGTCTATCATATCAACCAAACTGTCTGCAAGCAGCAAAGTGTCCACAGGCTAACAAGCTAACAGGCTAGCAAGCACTGAGTCTACTGTCCACAGGCTAACAAGCTAACAGGCTAACAAGCAGAGTCTACTGTCTACAGGCTAACAAGCTAACAAATGCTGTCTGATTCTTGTACATGAACAAATCTGGGGAGCCCCCGAGCCGCTGGCCGTGTTCGGTATTCTTCAGTGTATGAGCAGCAGAACGCAGTACGGGATGTGTCGAGGGCAGCAAGTCTGTACAAGAGCTGTATCAGTATCTGATACTGCTGATCAGTATCAGTATCAGCAGTCAAGTCGAGTTTACAGGTTTTTAGTACTGAATAGTCTCAGCAGCATGGCAAGCGCATACAGCTATGGTAATTCCCGGGGGACAAACATGTCAGTCAGTCACTACCTGCACTTGCTTAAAGCAGCTAAATGTTGTCAAAGAGGGACTACACAGTTTAAGGTTGTAATGCTTCTATTTGTATCTCTGGCAGTTCGCCTGGTGACATATAAAACAGAGTATGTGGGAGAAAGTGACGGCTTTTGTTAGTGTCGGATTTTAGAGTGTCAGTATATGGTTACTTCCCAGAGGCAGTAGGTACCAGTGCAGACCTGATACAAAAGAATCTGCAATTTGGATTTGTTCATTCATTTTATGCCAGCATTACCTGGATACAACCATATACACACACAGAAGCCAACCAGTGTCCATGCACCCACATGATCTCCCTCAAAGAATAAATGCTGCTTTCATGTTGACTAAATTTAAAATTTCTCTCATATAAAAACATGCAGCCCACAACTCAGTTTCATTTTGGTTTTGCTGCTTTTGGTTTTGTTTTTACAATTTGAAAATAACATGCAACTGTTACCCTGGAACTACATGCACGAACTGATGATATAACTTACTGTATGCCCCATTTATGTAAATAATGTGGGAAATGTCAGTAGAGTGTGTGTGTGTGTGTGTGTACAAATACATGTATACATGTATACATTTACATACATGCACACATACATTATGTAAATGTCACACTCATGTTGCTGTTAGATGAAAAGTCAATGGATACCTGTACCTTAATACACTGTGACCATGAATATCTGTACCAAATTTTGTGCCAATCCATCCAGTAGAGATTTGAGATTTTGAGAGCACTAGCATTCTGAATTTGGTGTTGGAAAGTTGATGATTTCACAGTTGACTGCAGCCTTTGTTGGCATTCATATCCAGTTAAAGTTGATGGGAGACATCATGCAGTAGAGGGTCATGAAGCAACCAACAACACAAGGATTTGGACAAGCTAGTTAGGGACAACTGCAATGTGTGAAAAAATATAATATAAAATAAATAAGAATATAATAATAAGATAATTACTGTTGTTGTGTTTAAATACTCTTGTTATGGCATCACCGGTCTTTGCCTTGAGCTGAATCCCAAAATATATAAACCTTATTCTAGAGTATACAGTATATTTGTATAATATTATTGTCTTAAACATCTGTCCTAAACATTTTCTCAAAATACTGACTTTATTCTTGAAAGCTGCAATGAGTCAACATCAGTAGAATATGTCAGAACAGTGGTCTAGAGGCTGGAACTCAATAGTTCTGGTTTGGATGTTATAATTTTACTGTTGCAACAAAATCTACAACCTACAATCCCCTGTAAGCCAAACCAATATGAGAGAAAAGCAAAAGACGAATGAAAATGTGTCAAACAGTGCGAATGATTCAGATACAGAATAAAGATAAAACGGCTGCAAGCAGATGCTCCAGGGGCTAAGCAACAATGTGCCAAGCCGAATACACTTCACACAGGTACAATTAGAACTAGTCTACCCACTGAGCAATTCTGGGACATGGCCCACTACTTGTTTGTGTCTTTGATGTCAATTTTGCCAAAATGGTCTGGATTAACTGACCTGAGGTGACAGAGCAGTGGGAATGTTCAAAGTATTTATTCACCACAATAAGTAACTTTTTCATTGTGAGTCAAGCGCAAGCCAATTATTGTAATTAATGTATTCAGAGTACATGCTGGCAGCTGAAAATATCCTGCTCACTTTTGGCTTTGAATTGTGATCTGAATAATAGTTCCTGTTGTCTGCATAAGAGACCACAAAAAACATGTGGTCTCTGCAACATTCAAACCCATAAACAGGTTGCAGTTAGAATTAAACTAACAGGGCAAAGTTTGGCCAAATCAGTATCATCTATCATCAACTGAGGTCAACTTCATCACTTCATATTCACACTGTCTGAAATATGAAAATTTTTTAAAAATAATTTCTTGTCAAAAGGGCCCCCACTTAAACATATAGCCTAAAAACATATATACACAATTTAATTGATAACATAAAAAATAACTGTGTTATCTGTGTTTCCATTGCCTTTGTTGCCTTGGTTTTACAAAACATTTGTTTAAAATTACTAAAAATGGCTGAAAGTCCACATTTCACAACTGAATAATATTATGTAGTGACAGGTGAATTTGACTGTCTTTGGTCTTGATTTGGAGGTCACACCACATGTATCCTTTGTTGCCCTCAGTATCCCAGTGCCTGCTGATCACTTGCTAAGTGATCTGCCTTGGTGATGCAATTTATGCACAAATCCCAAAAATATCATGTCATGTCGTATGTATTTACCAGGTAGTTGTCATTTCACTATTAACCTGGAACTCTACAAGGATTTTGGCAAATGTCCATTAAGTGTTTAAGTGAAATGTCACAACTTGTACTCAACTCATGGATGTATCATGTATCGTAGAACTTGCCCAAGTTGACCACCGATATTTACCGCTTCTGTTGGAAAATTGAGGACAACTTCCTGGCAGTGGAAACATGAAAAATTCCAGCTCAATTGTTTGATGATGACTGCCCAGATGCACAATTGGTTTTGGTCTCTTTGAGGTGGAGGCAGGAGTTTGGGAGTATGCTGAATACTCTACTGTAGAATGTCTTATTTGGGAAGTTTGGGCAGGTTCAACCAACTATTCTTCAGCCCTCCAAAGGAAAAGCATTGGTGTATTGTATCTTTTTAAGGATGCAGTCACTGAACTGGAACACTGCTTTCATTCAGTGAACTTGTCTTGACCCAAGGACTCTGAGAACCAACAAACATACAGATACATGCAAGGGTTTAGAGTGACAGGCTTATATATGAGGGTTGAACTTATACCTGGAGATTCCCAAGGAGATTCACTTTGGCAAAACGTGTGATGAAATATTCTAAAATCAACAATCACTTACTAGCTTTTAATGGAGCATTAGTTCCATTCACTGAAGGCCTTGGGATAAGGCAAGTTAGCATGGAGCTCAGAAAATTTTATCACAGATATGAAGGTAAAGTTTGGACTGCTGGTGGCACTGCTGAACCAAAATGGTCCACCTGCATGTATTCAACTGAACCCCATCAAAGTGCTAATCTTGATAAAACTTCACCCTTGTTTTCTATGGCCTGACATGGACTCCCATTTTAGAGAAAAAAGCATACCAAATGAGTATGAAATAAATAAAAACAACACAGTGTACATGATGTTAATAATTTCATTAGGCTGAATCTCTCTACCAGAAGCTCCAATCATTTGATCAGAATCATCAAACAAAAGGCTTGACAGGGGACAGAAAACAAGACGCCATGAAGCAATGACACAGTAGAGGGAGATTCCTGTTGGGAATTTACATTTCTTTAGAAGTTTTGAGAGGACAGCATGTTTTATAGATGAACCACATGAAATAACTGAATATTAGCGCATTAGTTACATAACATGTCATTCAGTGACCCAGCTGATGTTCCTCATACTGTAGATGTGGAGAATTTTTACTTTGATGTTTCCCAATCAGGCTCATTGAGTTGCATTCACTCCAATAGCAATCCAGGGATTTACTCCCAGAAACAAGCTGCCATATCCTGGATCCGACCCAAGGAATCGCTCTCCTCCCATCCAAGTCGTATTTGCTTGTTTATCAAGTGAAAATTGGATGAATTTAGTCATACTGTACATGGACTGTGGTTTCCATTCAGCAGGCAGTTCAAGCCACACACGTCTAATTAGACTGTATCCTGTGATGAAACACATGTAGCAAAGCTTCAGTAATATAATGGTCAATCAGTTCAATCAATAGCCTGAGAGATGAACAATGATTGATTGGATGGTCAGCCAGATTACTATATAGTTAACGTGTATACAGGTCAAATTGAGGGTACAGCTGTAAAAGTCAGACACATTCGAACAATCAAATCTCTCAAATTATATTCATTTCAGGGGTTTTGATGAACTTTTATTACATGTTGGGACCTCTGCATTTTACTAATGAAATTGCAGACCACAACTGCATCATCATTTTCCATTTTCTTTGCTCAAAACTAAGCCTGCCCAACATCCTGTTGACTGTTGACTGTCAAAGTCCAGAATGTCTTTTGCTGCTCAGCTGCTGTGTATAGGGCTTCCACAAGCCAGAAGAAACCATAATGGAGATGTTTCTTATTGTGTCTTAAAGGGGATCATTATTACTTTGTTCATGTCACAGGTGAAAACCTGCCTTTTTACCTGTATTTTAAGTCACAGTCACAGATCACAAGCCAGTTAGAAAATGTTTAACCATTTATTTTTACAGTGTAGAATGATAAAGTACTAAAAGTAAAAGACTAAGTTAAACATTACTGATTTTGCCACTAAAAGTTAACACAGATAAAACATAAAAAATCTATAAAATGATGCAATCCACTGCGGATTACTCCATGCTTCCAACTCTCAACACTCTGTGCATGCTGGTGTCAATCGGTTCCAGGTGAGGCAGACATTTCTGAAAACAACCAAGGCCTAATCACTGGGAGGAATTTTTGAGGGCAGCTAGCCTACACATACGTATCCAACCACTTCAGATGTTCCTTTACTTATTGATTTAATGGCTCATCAACCATAAGCGCTGTCAGCTCGTTCAGACCACATCTGGTCCCAATCTAGATCTGTTTGACATGGAGGAAAGATGCACCCATCAGCTGATCATCAGCTGGGTACCCTTGAACTGAAGAGGAAGCAGTGTGGCACCTTGGGCAGCTCCAGCAGAGTGAGCCAGGTATTTAGGTGGGACGTTCCTTAGGGGAGGCTCTGTCAGTGTTTATAGGTTGGCTTACATCCTGGTGGCAAATCATTACTTCTTCATTACGACTTAATGAACTATGTTGGGAGAAGAATACAAGCAGAGCACATCGGAGTTACTGCTTTTTACTATCTGATTGATCAGAGAAAATCCCTGCACTCACGTGCTGACATTCATACATGCTCCTATTATTACCAAATGATCTGCAGATGCAGATGGCCAATTATAAGATTGCTTCTTGAACAGTTCACAATCAGTAGATGGATTTAATAGTTTTGGAGTTCATGCAAAAATCACATAATCTACTATTGCAGAATCCTGTGGTTGGTCTGTCTGTTTTCAGACCACAAACAAACCTCACCAGAGTCCACTTGGAAGGGACCGAGATCCCCCTTTTCAGATGGTCTTTGTCCAGTTATTTAGTCCACACCAGAGTCCGCGTGCAGCCCAGAAGTACTGTATGCACTACAAGCACGCCAACTGCGTATTCGCTAGAAAGTCAAACTGGACGCTTGTTTCGTGGAAGTAATGGGGTACAAATAGGGTAACAACATGGCTTAATATGATATAAAATATATGTTCCAGATTACAATGGTTTGAGCTGTTTCAACAGTGTTGATTGATTGATTGATTTATTTGAACAATTTTGATGAAAGACATGATAAGTCACTGAAATGTTTTTTTTTTTCTTCACAAGCCATTGGTGTGCTAGTGGGCTAAATATAACTGCTAGTTATTTGTTGAGAATAGCAAACATCATCAGAATTTATAAATATGGACAAATTAATTAAAATGATTACATTACAATGATTGCAGATGATTGTATGTTTGTGTCAGTGGTTGCTTTGTTACACTGTGAGTATCTGCTGTTTTAAAGAGAACATTGAATAACAAAGGCCATTAGCATGAGATAACCCTGGCACATCTACTGATTGGACTGACTGGATTGCATTAGAGACTTGAGCTAAGGTCAACACAGTTCACTGTGTGACAGGAAACTAAAGCTGAAATTAAATGATTAATTTAGAAACATATCTATATTGTCACTTTTACATATGCAATAGAAGTTAAAAACAAAATTCACCCTGCCACTTTCTGTCTTAAGACATTTCACCATTTTAATCTTGGACCTGTCTCACACACTCTTTTTCTGTTTTACATAGACAAGATCAAAACCAAAAGAATGAACAAAGAGGATGAATAGCCAAAAATTACAGTTACAGTTTGTTTTTTGGGGGGCTGCAAGAAATGCTGAGTATATTAAATAATGTCAACAAGAGGGATTAACAGCTTTGTTGTGAATTGAGTGAGTGCAACAATCACTGAGGCTGAAAAACATCTTCAAAAACTAACTTTCAAATATGTTTTATACTCAGTAACACTTTTATACACTTTCTATACTAATAGTATAATAGTTTGCTTGAACAGTG
Source organism: Thunnus albacares (assembly GCF_914725855.1). NCBI lineage: Eukaryota > Metazoa > Chordata > Actinopteri > Scombriformes > Scombridae > Thunnus > Thunnus albacares. The sequence goes on from NC_058115.1 coordinate 2,852,531, forward strand.
CCTTTGTTTATAACTGATAGACTAGTGATATTTTAAACTTATTTTTATGAAAAAAAACAAAATGTAAGACAGCAGAATTTAAAAAAAATGTGTAGGACTTGTTTGTGCAAAATGTCACAACATTCCATCTCATAGCTGTCAAGATATTTGACTAAAAAAGCAAATATGTCAACCTGCTGGTGGCACTTGAGATAAAGTCATGGAATCATGAAATCCTTAGGATCTATCCTCTTGGAACCATGAATGTCCATCTAATAGTTGCTGAAATATTTCAGTCTGGACCAAAGTCATAAGGGCTGATAACAATAACCTGAAATTCCTTTCCATTTAATTTTCTTACTTATCAGCCAACAACATATTGGCCTCTGACATCCCTACATGTGACATACTGTACAATACAGTCATGAGGCCACAGAACCAAATTGATAATGGGTGTCAAAACATGAGGAAAGATCTTTTTAGAGGGTTTGGCAGCTGTTTCTTATGTTTTGTGTAACATGACATCATTGCCATCACCTATAACATTTCTTATCTACACCATCATCAGCACATATTTTCTCCAGCTTGCTAGTTCCAGTGTATCTGTGGACCTTACAGCCAATTTGGCAGTAGACCTCCATGGTGGAGCCAGATGTGGTCACAAAGAAATGTATGCTGTAACTGCAAAGCCTCTATTGTGATGTCACAGTGGTTGTTATTTGATGTGATGTCACAGTGTTGTTCACCATATGTCTCTCCCTGGAGAGAGGAGGCTCTCCGCTGATTAGCTGAACAGCTTGTTGCCCAACAGGCCATGAGGTTGAATGACCTCTGGGGGTGAACAGAGAGGCATGTAATTTGCTTGATGGGACAAGGTTGTAACACTTCTCTGTGTGTGTGCATGAGTATGTCTGTGTGTGTGTATGTGCATATAATCATTAAAATGGACTCACTGATTGCAGTTTACGATTTGTAACTGACGCTGGAAAAGCTGTTAAGACATGAATAGAAGCATCCTGCCTGTCATTGTTTCTCTGCCCTCCCTCTGTATAGAGCTGATTCTGTGTAAAACAAACCAGATAGTTTGGTTAAAAATTCGAATTCTCCAGTTTGTACTTAGACTAAAATGTGACACACTGTGGCATTAGCGTTTTGCAGACGCTCGGCCATAAAAAATGGGTCTCGGCTGCTTCCATCACTAATTATGGATTGTTTACAAGTGATTCAAAATGCTGCTGCTACACTCTTGACCAGGTCCTCCAACAGGTCTCATGTGACACCAATTCTGATTGCTCTTCACTGGCTCCCCATCATCTATGTCACCAGCAGGTTTAAGGTCCTCCGGGTTTGCTGGTTTTTCCTCAATCTAGGCTTAAAACCAGAGGAGACTGTGCTTTTGGGGTTGTGGTTCCTAAATTTTGGAACTTTCTAGCTTTGCATTTAAGATCTGTGGATTTAAGATCTTTCAAAAGCAGCTCCCCATTTGTTTAGACTTGCCTTTGTGCATTTTTTTGTTTTTTTTATTTATTTCTGTTTTTACTGTTTTTTATGTCTATATGTATGTTTATGCTTTATTTCTCTGCTCTTGAAAGGTGCTATGTATATAAAATTACTTGCTTACTTAATTACAGGAACTGCATGTGAGAAAATACAAGCACATGCGATGCTAGAGTGTGTCGATGTGCATGTATGTATGTGTGTGTGCTTGCTGCGGGCTTCTCTCTAACCGCTATTTATGGTTGGCCAGCCATTAAAGTGTCTCCTCCAGCTCCTCTCTCCTCCATTTATACAATCATCCAGTTGAGCGGTGCACCTAACGGCCCACACCACAGCACTGTGCATGAGGAGCAGCGCCACCACAGCACTGTGCTCCACACCTGCTCTGCAACAAATCCATGCGCCATCTACACTTGTGCAATAAGCACACTATAAATAACAAGTGCTTTGAGCAACAAAATCTCACAAAATGTTTTTTATGTGTAAAGGTTAGCTAATAATGTTAGTTTTAAAACATGGGTTAAAGTTGAGGTTGGTTAGGGTAAGGGTCATTTTATATTAATAAATTATCATTTTTCTGATGTTAATTGTTACTATGTTTAAACTACTATGTTTGTTTTAAACTGGGTTTAGGCTACAAAAACACTTTGGTTAGCAAAAGACTGGTTTTGGTTGGAAAAAAAACACATCTGTGTCGTGTCACCATCAAGTTTTTTTTTCCCTGACCATAATCAAGTTTTTTTTAGTTGTCTAAACATAACTATAACATGTTAAAACAATATTGTAGGGGGAAAAAATTAGATACATTGACAGTCAAACATTTTTCTGATGCATTCAGTATGAATACACACTTAGTGATGTTCAATAAGTGTTTCCTTATATGTATGCTGTCGCTAGTTTAATCCATACATGAACATAAAAGCAATATTTTGTGGATTTAGGGGGACTTACATAACGGGACTATTTCTTGGTGAACAATAGCTGGTCTCAGTGAGGTTGTCAGCTTTGGTACCATTGTGTCTGTACAAAGACCAACACCACAACTTGTACTTACTGACTGTATCCAGCAGCTCACACCATAGCTGGAGCTGCTCCACTGAAGTGTTGAGTAGACCAATAAACTGTTGTTAGTCAAGGAACAGTTACATCATGTAACCCTAAAACGACAAATAACTGTTTTTTCTGTTTGTGTATGAATTTAACAAAAGAGATCAAACCTGTTAAACTGTGAGCTTTAGAGGTGGAGGTAAGTGTATTTTTCACTTTGGACAGAACCCAGCTATCTGTTTCCACCTACTCTCACTCTTTAAGCTGATAGACTAATCATCTAATCTCACTCTCAGCAATGCAGAAAATAAGCATTTATCCAAAAATGCTGAACAAAAACTTCACAAACTGCAAGTATATATTTCCCTTGAGATCAGGATCCCGCAATTAATTTAGAACAGATGTCAACAAATTCAGTTATGTGCCTTTGAATGTTTACAGAATGCAAAGAACTTTAATTATTTAAAAGAATGAAAGATATTCCTTTATTTAAATTATTTTTCTGGAGTCTGGAGCAGAACATATAGGTTTTTAAAAGTCAGGAATATCACAAGAGACAGGCACATGAATGAGTTTACAAAGATTCATGTAGAAACATTTTCATTACTACAGGCAGCGAGAGTTTCATTCCATTATTATTCTGTTGTGGTCTTACGTGCAAATGAAATGAAAGTGATGCTACAGTGGTTTAACAGGTGGAGCCCCTGCGGCCCTCTAAATGACCCCACTTTGTAATCCACTGCTTTAAAGAGACAAAATAAGTCTGAGGCTACATGTGGGGAAAGTGGCCCATTATTGTATTATTGCATAATACTCCCAAAGTTGCTTCCCTTTATAGGTTCCACCTCACACTATTGTTGCCCGAGGCCTTTACAATCACTATAACAGTTCTCATATAACTGCATTTATATTTAGCCTATATTACTATGATATTCCTTTGGGAATTTATAATATTTCTCTGCACTCACTGAAAAAATGGGGGAAGCATCTGTTGAATAAACTAAACTAAATCACATCTGCTCAATAATTAATTATTACAGCTTAGAACATTATGTTGCAAGATAAAGTGAAACAGGCCAAAAGTGCTTTGATTGTGTTGTGATCAAGCCCTGACTACCACAGCTTGAGGCTGAAGCCTGTGTGGAAGTACCTTAAAGTGCAATATAGTGGAAACCACTCATAGTGTTCACGGTTACAGTGATCAACCGCTTATATGGATCAAAAAGCTCAGGACAGAATCATTCCTGTACAAATGCTGTTTAGATAACTAAGTTATAGTAATCACGTAGTCTGCTTACAGTGTTCAGCCATGAGCCAATGAGATGCAGCAGCAAAACAAGTGTTTTAAACAGCTGTTCTGTATTTTGAAACAGTCAATAAAATTCAGTAAGTTGCCCATTTTATTACTTTATATTCATGTGATAAATATACAAATAGATGGTAATCTGCATGAGAGATAAAGAAAAAGAAAAAAATCATCTGCTTATAGTGATCAATTTGATCCAGACAGACGTGATCAATATAAGCGGTCTCCGGTGTACCACAGATGGCCACGAGATGCTCCAACTGACTCCCATTCAAAAAGCCTCAACTTCTCTCTAGAAATACTAAATCAGTCATTATTTTCAATAAGTCATTATGGTCCCAATCTCTAAATTCAGCTCCTCTAATAAGTGTGCTGGTGGTCATTTTGGAAATTATTGCTCTTAGATGAAGCTGTGGTGATTACACTTCAACTCAACTGTACCTTACTGCACTGTGACAAAATCAACTCAACTCAAAAGTCCACTGACTTCCTGACTCTTTCAGAAGAAAAATAACCTACCTGACCATCAGATGCAGTCAGTAATGTTATTCAATCTGTAATCAAGCTATAATAAAAATCTGATATATTATGTATGTATTAAGAAAAACAAAATTTAACATGGACCGATCTGTTCATTTTAATACATTTATATGTGCTCATTTATATTTAAATGTGATGATATTTGTACATATAAGGAGCCCAAAGTCTACAGAGGGAGCGCTGTTGTTCTGTCCAATTAAAACATGAAGCTTCACTTTATCTTCAGACAAACTCATGTAGCAGCAACAAGTATTAGATTTCATCTCTGAGACCAAAATGTATCTTTCAAATGAATTATATCATATATCAGTATGGAGACAACAGGGCCAAGCGATAAATTACCAAAGAGATCAGACTGTTCTCCACAGGATGTTGACAGAGGTTGACTGGCCAGTCATGCCAGGGGCTAGCGGCTCCTCCCATCTCTGGAAATGTCAGAGTGAATTTCCAAACAGGCATTATTTGGGTAAACTTACATAATGGAAATCTAAATGGTTACTTTCTCACCTCAAAAAATATCAAACTTAATAACGTGACATAATAACAGTCCTACGATGAACATTATAACAGCTTTGAGCCTGCATCAAAATCTCTGCCATTGCTGCCAGTTGGTGTGAAATGCATTCTGGGATACTTTGGATACTTAGAATGCATTTCTGTCAGCTCCCGATGTATCCTGGATGAAATGGGCGGAGCAAGAACACCTCCTGTCATTTGGACTGTACTTGGCTAGATGTGGACTTTGAATAGGAACAGTAGTTGGGCTGTGACTGATGATGTTTCACAAGAACACAAGTGCACACGAGAACACAGACTGAGAAAGACCTTCTTGCTCTTTAGCTGCTAAATGCTCCACTGTGTTCACCAGCTAGTCTCTAACTGTGTGTGTCTGCTGTTTGGTGCTGAGCAGGTAGTGTACAGTGGGTTTATCAGAGCATTTTCTCTGAAACAGCTGCCTGCTGCTGCTGGAAACCAGGTTGATGAGAGCAGAGAGACTGAAAACCAAAACAATGAGCTGAAAGAGGCTAAAATGCTTGGTGGAGCTGACGGGAACTGCAGAGTTGGTGATGATTCTCTGTGGGTTTGTAACTATGAACACACTTTTTTTTTTTTTTTTACCATACACATACTGTATCCATATAATAGTAATGACTAACAAGTGTTGGTATATTAGATAATAAAAACAATCATAACTGACTTTATTACATTACAATACATTAAGATAACACTCATCTATTGAATCAACACAACTGTATAAGTTGCTGTTAAAACATTAGGGAGTGACTAATGACCACAATTTTATGAACACAATATTATTTTAGAGACTTTCTAAAACGTTGCATCAAGTCTACAGATGTCTGTAGGCTGCATAATCTTTCTGTTCAGGAAATTTGAAGACACAAAAGCTCTTCTTCATGGAATTTTAAAAAGATGCATAAAGAACTCTGGTACAGTACTTTTCACTGCATCGCTTATCTGTAAGAGACCTCATTGATTTTTACTGGGAGTTGAAGCATTCTATAAAGTGTTCAAACCATTAAATATGATATTTCAATAGACTGTAGCCGGGGTGGAAGTCATGCTTGAAGAGAATCAATTTAATCTTTGGGTAACTTATATTAAGTTACAACAAAATACAATTACTATCAATACAAATACTGGATTTTTTTTTAAAATTAATAAACCTGTTGGCATAGGGTGCAGATTTCAAAGGGCTCTTGTAATGACTTCAAATGCTTCAAAGGCAGTGTCTTTTTGGGGTAACAGGAATGTGAATTAACTAAAAATTCAACTTACAATATCTACTCAGTTATAAAGACCTCAATACACAGTCTATTTTCTTCCCTTGGTATACTATCCCTAAAGGTGATGATGATGATGGTGATGATGATGATGATGGTGATGATGATGATGATGATCTGAGAAGGAGGAGGAGGAAGAGTAGGAGGAGGGATATCACCAGTTAATAACCCCAGCCTCCTCTGCCTGTCAGCATCATGATCGCAGAATGTACCGGGACCCCTTCACCAGCGGAGCCGCGTCGAGATGAGTGTCCGCGGACAGAGCTGCAGCCGCTTGACGCTTGACATTTCCTCCATCCAGTAGTTGATTTCTCCAAGCAGCGCGGTGTGAAGCTGGAGCCTTGGCACAAACACACACACACACACACACACTCTCACACACACTCACAGAGGTTGCCTCTCCGGCGCGTAATTTGCTCCGACACATTCCTCCGAGGCTTCTCCTTCCTTCCGTCTGGGGATTTGAAACTTGAGGGGGACTTTACCGTCGCAGACAGAGAACAAAAGACGGACGGACTGGACGGAGAGTGTCGGTGCGGTGAATGTAGCGGCAGGCTGGGTGTCAGTCTGCGGGGCGCACAGCGGTGCTGCTGGACCAGCCGAGAACGCACCAAGTCCCGTCCCACATCCCGGTTTCCCCCCTCTGTCCTGAACACGGCAAACATGATTTTCCTCTGGATTGTGCTTGTTCTTTTCTTCTCAGGTAGGTCCAATTATTTGATTTTTTTAGAATAAAACTGAAAGGTTGAATCTTTTGTGAAACTGTTATACCACACTCTTTTGTCTGGATGCTCTTTGGCTCGCAACTTAAATGGAGATGAGGATGGAGAGCGGGAGGTGCTTCATTTGTAGCCACACATTTCACCCCCAAAGTAAAGCGAGATATTTCTGCCTTCTTTTATTATTACCTCCATTACTCTGAGGTGCAGGTCTTTTGTTCGTTTGGTCAGTTTCACGGTCCTGGAGCCACAGGGATGTGAGGAGGTGTGCATTTTTTCCTCTCAACTTTTCAGCAGAGTAAAAAAAAATGTCTCATAAAGCTGCCTTAATCCTCAAGTAGGATTTTTTTGTTTCACAATAATAACAGCTGTTGGTTGTGCTTTTAGTTAAAGCAAAACAATATATATCGTCTAAAACGCCACTAGGCTACGCCCTTCCAGCTCCAAGCCCTGGACTGAAACTTTAAATATGATGATTGAGCTGACGGATATGTGTCAAAAGCTCCATAAAGACACTGGTGCTATTCAGTGCTTATATATATATATATATATATATATATATATATATATATATATATATAGGCTACATATTTTATTGTTTGAGTCCCAGCAGAACAGCAAGAATTCTTTATTTATTTGTGAGGTTGTGGCTCTATATGGAGTTATGAAGCGTAAAGAATCTAATGATTTGTTATAATAAAATACAGTTTCATACAAAAGATGTTTTAAAGTAAGTCTGTTTTAAAATCAGTGTTCTTTTTTAATATTGTGATTTCTAAATGCCATATTTTGGCACATTTGCACATAAAAAAATCAGAGAAAGAGAAAGAAAAACCAAAAAAAAGTTCATTATTGAGGAGCAAATAAATCATAATAAATGACAAAATGAGTGCACATGAATGACAGAATGTCTTCATTGTAAACCTTAAAATCACATTAAATGTTCCATGTCGATTAAGAGGAATGTGAATGCAGCATATCCTTAAAAAAACTATCAAACAAAAAATGTGATCCGCCGTCGTCCAAAATGAAACCCTGAATGTTGCTCCTCCATCTGCTCTGATAATGATTGTGCTGAACCACTTTATTTCAGGTGTATTTGTTCCCCTGTCTCTTGCAGACCAAGGGAAGATTCAGACATGAAATTCAGCAGACACATCAGGCATGATTTATTAAGAGACAATTAAAGCATTCATGTTTTTAGGGGATATTTGTCCCCTTCATATACCTTCACAGATCTCCAAAGAGACGCCTTTTCTTTTTTCTGTCTTTACACAACTTTACAGCAGATGTTCTATATGCAGTAAAACCACTCTAGACCTTCTTTTATTTTAAAATGCCTTTTTTTCCTCATTGTATAGATTGTTTTTTAATGATTATCCATCCTGACAAGAGTCGTGACTATCTTTGGATGTTGGGAGAACCCTTAAAGTCCGTCTTTATTGATACAAACAACACTGAATATGATTCTTGATGGTTTGAAACTCCACCTCAATTCTACAAATTATTTCCTGAATTAGTGTGTGATTCACACATAAGACACTGTGCTTGATTTGGTTGAAATCTTAAACCAAATGAAAAATTGAACCTTTCTTGTTGCATTTGCAGAGCTGTACTTGTGCGCTTGTATTCTCACCAAAGCGGCTTCTTGACGATCATTTTGCAATCAATGAACTTGCTGTTGGATGATGTATGTTGTCCTGAGGATTAACTTGTCATGTTTATTGTAGGACCTCTCTTTATCTCTTTGCGTGTGTTTTGTATGGAGTTTGGGAGTCTGTGTCTGGCCGCTAAAAGCTTGTAAATGAAAAAACTGAGAGAAAAAAGCCTTTTTTTTCCAGCACCATAGACGTACTGTTAGAGAACTTTTTTAAAGGGTTGTTTACAGTACCATTCAGCTATGGTCAAGCCTGCAACAACCATTTTGTGGTTAATAATTGAGGAGGTTAGTAGGCCAAGTTTTTATCACCTACAGTAAAGAGTTTATGCAATCTTCCAGGAATTTAAGATAAAAGCAGTAAATTGGTCAACACAAACTCATTGTAGGTATATACGGAAGTTTAGTAATGACAAAAGAATGAAACTAATTTTTATCTCTCACCAGATTCTGAGCACTTGAGAATGTGAGAGTGCACACACACACCAACAATTTATGACTAACGGGACACGCCCATGTCTGGCTATTAGCATGTTTTTCTCAGTTCAAGTCTGATGTGATGCCAAAAAAAAAAGCCGAAAGCTCACAGCGCACCTGCAAGTCACCTGACGTTATTTAGGAGGTGGAGTCTAACAAGATGATGCTTCAGTTTTAGTTTTAGTTGATTTGTATGCAGAACCTGTCCTTTACCGCTCAGCTGTGGACTTGACTTAATTGTTTTTTTTTTTTTTGTAATTGACGTGCGTCCATAGATACTGTTAAATCATTAAGGTAGGATATGTAAAAAGCATTTGAATCTTTCATTTTCTTACAATACATTTTTTGTACATGTGTGTTATTAAGAAAAAAAAGAATCACAGTTATTGTGTTGTAATAATTACGTTGGTGGTATCTACTGTAGATTATATCAGTGACTCCCAACCTTTTTGTTTGGTGAACCCTCAGTCCTATCAGATCATTCTCACAGCTGCCCCTCCCCCCTCCTGTTAAATGGGACAGCTTTATGGAATTGTGTGATAGTGTTACACTACAGTGGCTCAGGATGATTCTTGGTTTACAGGACACGGTGATCCTGGAATTGCTCATGTTTATGCATGGTCTTTTTTAAAATTTTATTTTATTTTGTAGATGCGGTCCATTTTGCGTTAGTTCAGACACTGGACTTCAACCTTTTATCCAGCTTTTTGCTTTTCGTTGGCTTTTTCCTAGTTTTCATGAACTTTCAATGGCAACACTTGTTTTTAAAGTATTATTCAGGTTGGTAGAAGTTTACGTTGTGCAGTCAGACAACCACAGCATACAATATCATGAGAATAAATATATTTAAGATCAGCATCACCACAATTTGAAATCATATTTGTGTATTTATTTTCTTCCTAAACACACATATGTGGATATACTGTCTATAATAAAATCATTATTTCTATATTACTTTTCAAGGTATTTGAGCTCTTCCACAGTCTTTCCAGGTACCCCCTGGAAACTGTAGAAGAACCCCCTGGGGTATAAGTACAGTACCCCTGGATAGGAATCATTGAATTATATCAGTGCTGCTGCAGGTCTAATGAAATTCCCCCACAGTGGCTTTATGTGAGCGTGGTCTGCACAGCAGCATGGCCCCGCTGTGTTCATTAGCCGTGTTAATGATTGTCCAGCTTGTAGTGACACTATAATGTTGAGTGACAGGCTCATATATCTCGCTGTCTCTCTGCCTCAGGTTTACCCGGTCCCCTCCCCTCCCCCTCTTTCTCTCCCACAAGGCTTTCAGGTCGTGTCTGATTTTCCTTTTTTTTCAATCTCAATCTAAATTCCCCCTCGGATTCAGCGGCGCGTCAGAATAAATTGTTCAAGTCGTTCAATGAGGAAGTGCAGTCAACCGACGCCGGTGTGCAAACACATTTGGAACGGCGGTGGTTGACGTCT